>NC_138762.1:53412092-54612092 GCF_965113315.1 Podarcis vaucheri | reverse complement strand
CTTTGAAATGTTAAAGATCGTGCTAAAACCGTAGTAATATGCCTGATTAAATATGAATTGCAAACGTGAACAAACCTGTAACTGAGATTATGTGTGGAGGACAGGAGGAGGTACACTGGTTTGTTCCAAAAACCTGGGTGAAAAAAAATAGTTTTTGCCTGGTGCCTAGTAACATATGGTGCCAGGTTCACATCCCTGTGGAAAGTAGGGAAAGACATACTGAAATTTAGTTCACAGGGTCCCGACAAAGAAACACAAGTTCTTAAACCTGTATTTTTATCTTGTTTATGATTTTTAAATATGATCCTATCAATGAAAAATAAAATGAAAGCTCTTTCATCTTTCTAAATGTGAACTTCATGCTTGCTTATTTCCCCCTCAAATCGCAGCAATATACTGTTTGAGTTGATCACTTTATTCAGAACAAAAGCATTGCAATTCTGTTTTTTCTTACATTTCCTTGCCCTGCTGCATGGCCGATATACTGCTTTTCTGCTTTTCTCTGATAAGGTCTTGGTGCTCCTCCCAGTCCTGGTGTAGCCAGGAGAGAAGAAGGTAATGAATTTTCCTCCTGTCAACTGTATATGCAAATATTCATGCACAGCTGTCCTAACTTTCTTGCCTGAGGGTTCCTATTTGTGCTTTATAATTTTCAGTGGTAACTTATTGAGATAATAATTCAGTCATGACAAATGACGTCAAATTTGTTTTTGTTTTTTAAAGAAAGTGCTAAATTGCAAGTGCTAAATTGTGTGAGATCAAAACCTTTCTATTGAGTCAATAGTCAGGCAAATGTGAATATGCTTTAGGCATGTTTCTTCTGGAAATGTACTAGTTTTTGTTGAGAAAGTGAAAACCACAGAACTATGGTTTAGATTAAGCATTGAACTGTCAGATTAGTCTCCTTGTAAGCACTGGAGATACTCAGCCTAATTTGGAGCCATTATGCCATTAGAGACTATCAAAACATAATGTTAAAAATACAGATAGATACAGTAATATACACATTTGAATTAGGATGTCTGCAACTTTCTCATCTAAATATAAAATCATGTATATGTAAACCTAAATATTCACTAGTATAAACTGATTTATTTGTTTATTTTTGTTCTTATGTCAAAGCTCAAAAAAGCCCTGGGCCACTAAGAAGAGACATAGGTACTATATATTGAGGTTAAATACTTAATTACAGAGAATCTGGATTTTGAAATATATTTTAAATTAGTGACTTCTTTCTGTTTCTGCAGCTCAGAGTCATTCACCATCTCCAGCTGGACCTACAGGCATAGGAACTTCTGGATACAGTACATGTAGACCGGTAGGCAGTCAGAGCTTGTGATGTGGTTGTGATATTGTGATACTGTGTTTGGGTTTATTAACTTCAAAGTTTGTAGAAGAGAATGTGATGAAACTTTATTGCACAATCTTTTGAAATAATTGTTTGTATTTAGTGATACTAGCCAAGGAATCCTCATTTTTTCATATAAGACTTCTAGGATCTGTGTTATTTAATTTGAATCCCAGCACTAAGATTTCAGGATTTAGCTTTTCCCGTTGCCCTAAATATTAAGCTATTAAAATATTTGACCTTGATTGCACAATCATTGCAATCTGAAGTGAACTGAACTTCCATTCACAGACAACTGTTAGGGTTTCCAAATTGTAACCATATTGAATCTCTGCACCTAATGCATTTCAGACTATTCCACCCCGAGCTGGAGTCATTAGTGCACCACTAAGCCACGCCCGTCCCCCTGTGGGGAGACAAACACCTGAAGTCCAACCCAAGCCAGCAGAATCACCAAGAGGTAAATTGTTTGTTTTTGCTTTAATGTCGTTATCGTGCGGTTTAGTGGCGAGACCTATATATTACAGTCTACTCTTCCCACTTCCCCAGAATTGGTTCTGTGACAGTGTCCTGTTCGCATCTCTTTTAGAATTAATGTGAGTTTCTTACCAGCACATAACATAGGTGGTTCAAGGTTGCTAATGGAATAAAGTCTCAGTCATGCACTTAAAGCAATTTTGTAAACTATAGGTCTGTTATGCAGAGAAGATTTTAGATTTATGCAGAGAAGATTTTTGTAGCCACTTCTGGGCAGTACTTCTGCAAGAGAATCTGCTTATCCATATGAATGGAAATAATTACAGATCCTTTACCCATGGGTACACAAGTATTTCAGAGGTATAGAATGAAATAAACAGAATGAACTAGATTAATGAGCAACCTCAGGAAAATTTGTTGCTGACTACTTTGGAGATGTTTATTACAGCTAAAGATAGTAGTTCTCACCCCTACTGTGGCATGGCTACATAGTGCGTGATCAAAGACATGAATGGTTCTTAACCTCATGGGAAATACCAGATATATATGCTGTATTCAAATGTATGCACCTCCTACTTCCTTAATGTGTGAAGACTTTATCTCTGCTCAGAACCTAAATAGCTGTGACATGAGTTCTGTGAGCCCAATGAGACTTTAGATCTGAGGTTCTCAAAGAGCAGTTCCCTTCATGACAAACTGCTTTTGAAACTGATGTGAATTTCAAAAGCAGATTGTGATATCAGAGGGCCTGGCTGTTCAAAGGGGGCAAAGATCCAAATTAGTGTAAGTTCTTGATTGAGCAGCTCTTTTAATCCAGGCCCCCGGCAGTCTTCCTGAACTGGGGTTACTCTTACATGTTTTGGTATGTGCAGTTCCATATATACAGATAATCATTTTTCCTATGGGATGTCATCCAAGGGTTGAGATACTGACCACTGTCAAGAGAACTTTGTGTTAACTGAGAAAATCTAATTCCATTAAAAATACACTTTCTGTGTATTTGCAGGATCTCCTCTGCTTCCTGAACCACTTAAGCCACAGGTTGCCATTCCTGTTCATTCCACCACTCAGCAGCCCCCTGCCCTAAAGATGCAAGAACCTCTTGTACCTATGACAGTAACATCTCAGACAGCTTCTCCACAAAACCTGGAAGCCCCACCGCAGCCTCCCCCTCGTAGCAAATCATCCCAAAGCTTGCCTTCTGAACCTGTCCCTTCACAGAAACAAGTATGTATGCAATTCTTTTTAATACTTTATTTTTAGTGCACAAGTATACTTACTTTAACAAGCTTACTCAACAGCAGCATTCACATGCTGATAACTTTTACATTTAAATATATAGTGCAGTCGACTCACAACTTAAAGACATTTTACATGTGCTGTCCAGTTAAAATCACATAAATTAAACACACAGAAGGTGGAGAGCTTAAAAGCTCTTTTTGTACAAGGTTTTTTCCTGGCACAGAAAGAGCTTTTAAGCTCTCAGACTTGCACACCAGGTTCTGGAAGGCTCTTGCAAGATCTCATAGTAAATTTGTCTAGCTTTTGGTTGATGAGTCACAAATACTCATAATCTAATCTAAACTCATAATCTAAGAAATGAACAAATTGCAGAGCTCAAATAATTAGAAGGCATAGACAGTACAAGTTCACTTAGGTCCTGGGACCATTGGGAAGAACAGAGCAATCTTGGAGCCAGCAGATTCTAGACCAGCTCAAACCTGCCCTTGGAAGATCCCTAATCATAGGCCCATAGAGTTTCTGGGTGCCACTAGCCCAAATTTACCCCCACCTCTGCTGTCAAAGAGGTACTTCCACCCCATCCTAACACACTCCAGCTAGCAGAGCTGTGGTTGGGGACTGTCTAAAAGACATTAAAGTAGCTGCCAGGCAAACCTCTGGAGAGGCCACTCCATAAGTGATAATTCATGGCTGAGATGGATGTTATTCTTGTAGGCAGCTGCTATATCTCAGCCTAGGTGGTAGACAGATGTCTTAAGACATGGGCATAGGGCAGGGGTCAGCAACCTTTTTCAGCCGTGGCCACCATCCCTCAGACCATGTGGTGGGCTGGACTATATTTTGGAGGGGGGGAAATGAACGAATTCCTGTGCCCCACAAATAACCCAGAGATGCACTTTAAATAAAAAGACACATTCTACTCATGTAAAAACACGCTGATTTCTGGACCGTCCGTGGGCTGGATTGAGAAGGCGATTGGGCCGCATCCAGCCCCCAGGCCTTAGGTTGTCTGCCCCCGGGTTAGAGTTTAGCATGTATTATGGCCAAGTTTCATCTGGACTAGCTTACTAAAAAATATATTATTATGGTCACACCTGTATTCACACTGACTTAACTATCCTTTCCACTGTTGATAAAAGTCTTGCAGCTTCTAAGTCTTATAAATTGGGTCAAAAAAACCTGCAAAATATTAGAAAAGATGTCTAATACTGAGCATCCATTTTCTTGGTGAAGTTAGAAAGCAGTTAAACACAGTCCTCTATACACTTTCCCTAAATAACCTGGTATGAATATATAAGAGGTATTAAAAGCAGTGCTAGAACAGTATTACTAGTTTATCCACTGGCAATCAGACATAGAAAAGTTTAACAAAATGTGTCAAAATGCAATCTCTTAGTAATGATTTGCTTCAGAAAGAGAGCTTTTGAGTCTTTGAAGCCAGTACAGCCTAATGTCCTCAGCCTGCTTTTAAATCTGTAAAATCAAAACCCAATCCATGCAGTCCTTTGAACATGCTAGTCACTTACATGATTATCTCGCTCTCACATAGCAGCATGACTAAATGTCATCTGGAGCGGGTTTAAAATGCAGCCGCCACAGTCATAGGAATAGTCACTTGATCACTCAGGGTTGTATTCTACATAGCACTAAGTAGTTCCATCAGTACAAGGAAATCCTTGCGCAGCTGAACTTTCCACCTCCTCACCCTGTGAACTGCCCAAATCTGTTCTAGGGGTTCCCCAACCATCTAGAGCAGATTAGGAGAGGGCATGGCAATGCACACACAGGGGAGGGTGTAGTTCTGTTGCACTAGAAAGTAATCCTTGTGCTGACGGGATGAGTTACTAGAATACTGCCCAAAGGCAATATATTTTAAATATGCAAAATGCTTGTTGGGTATCATTGACTCAAACATAGCTTGCCAGTTGAGGCAGCTTTCTTTGTAAGATCAAAGCCAAAGTGAAGGACTATTGATATCAGGGGTGGCTACCCTACAGGTTTATTGTAGCCAAAAGACCTCCAAATTTGCACCCCTCAAGGTCAACAGTTTTTACTTTTTAAAAAAAGCTTTTTATTGACTGCTCTCATATGTCCCCCACTATGATGATGTGCTTTGCCTCCCGCAAAGTTGTCCATTTTATAAAAAAATAATTTAGTAATGAATAACAAATGCTTTAAAATTAATGCAAAATAGCAGATGGGAAAGCATTTTACACTTTGGCTGCCCCCAGTTTGACAAGCAGCCCCCGGAGGGTTGACTGTGGGTCAACGCGGCTCTCAGCCTGAACAAGATTAGTGTCCCTGTTTTTATATCATAGCAAATCCAGTTAGTACAGTAGAGTGTTTCTGCATGTATGTGTTATCAAAGTAACATCTAACACTCAAATAATTGGAAAGACATAGTGCTGGGTCACTTTTGAAGCATTTTACCGTGGATTTCTTCCTAATATTTTCCCTTTGATGTCTGTCTCTTTCTCACAAGCAGGATCAACCATCAGGGTAAAAGGTACCTGACTCTTTACTAGTCTTTTGTTATTTCCATCCATTATTTGTTCTCCATGAGTTGTAGCAAAAAAGATGTATGAACAATTTTGCTTCATACATCTGCACTTGCATTGAAATCACCTGCCTGCATATATAGGCAGGCATGCCATAGTTTCATTCTTGCTTTCTGTAGCATATTATTGACATAAAGCACCTTATTTAGCTTGGTATGCTATGGCCTTGTAGAGTAAGGGTTCTCAAACTGTGCCAAGTAAGCCTCTCCTTAAATGAAGAAAACAGCATAAAGAAGTTTTTAAAATAAATGTCTGATTGTTGCCAGCTTTCAGAAATCAGAGGGGAGGGTCCAAATACAGGACACTAAAATACCTAAAAATCCACAAACATTGCCTTATGATGAAGTTGGAAACCTCACTTGCACCTCACCTAGAGGTCTGCCTCACACTTTGAGAACCACTGCTATGGGAAGTACTTAATTTGGTCCCATTTTCTGAAACTTTTAAACACTACTCAACCATGATAACAAGACTACTTTATGAAACAAAATGAATATTGCGGCAAAAAGTGTAACATTGATTTCATCTCTCTCACACTCAAAAGTTCGTGAAAAGAAAGCTGCCCTTTTAGAATAAAATATATCTATTTCTAGTTTTAATATGAAGCTAGTTTTAAATCGGTTTGCTTCTGAGATCAATGCAACTTACTAAGCACATTCAATTAAAACCTACAAAGCAGTGGTGCTGCTCTTTTGGGTCTTGGTATTTTTAAATTACACCATAAACATAGCATGCCATATGCAAAATTGCATTTGATTTACATTTATTCTGTAGTTAAACATGGTTATACTTGGACATTGGCAAAATTGATTTATTATTATTTTAAGCAGGCTGTTTAGGTAAGTATAAAATGGATCTTCAGATTTAAAACTTTGTGTTTGGAATTGTTGAATATAAAATGATATAGGATTGGCGTATGTCTAATATATGTAAAAACATGGAAATTTACTCTTACACTAGAATAGGCATAGTCACTCAGAAGTCAGTTCATTGGAGCTTACTCTTAGGTGTGTTTAGGATTATGGTCTTAATTACTGGAAGAAATGAAAAATGTAAAATGTGTCTTAAATATGAGAATTTTGATTCTATGTATAAGGGTACCCCCTGCAGTTGGGAAGCCTTCTTTTCATCCCTATGCTGGGTGAGGGAGCCAGGTTGGTGGAAATTGATTCAACATGGCAGCATTCTGGGTTGGGTACTGAACTTGCCAAACCCCTCAGGTGCATGTCATGTCGTAATATTAACTTGGGTGTGTGTGTGAGGGGACATCCTCAAGTCTCTCTATTAGGACTGAGGCCCGTTCTTTTGTCTCCATTCTTGATAAGTTCTATTTCAGTTTAAAATGGTGAGAAATACTTTTGATTAGATTTATTAAGTTTATGTATCATTTCCCACAAATAACCAGATATTAGTCTTAGAAATTTCTGGTGAAGAGTCAACTGGAATATATTGAGAGCATATTAGCTAAAATACTGAGATTCTTCCCAGAGGAGAAAAAGACCCATCCATCCTAACAACAACAAATTTATTATGTGTACCCTGCCCATCTGACTGGATTGTCCTGAACAGAGGCAGGGCAGAACTGGAAGGCTTCTCTCCCTTTCAGAGGAGGAAAAAGACTTGAAAGGCCCTGCCCATCCAGTTGAGTGGGAGAAGTCAATTTATTCACTGAATGTCCTCCAGTCCACTCTGGCAAATGAGTTTTGAACCAATTTACATGGACAATATGCAATAAAAATTCATTAAAACAAAACAAACATACTAAGTGTTCATCTCTAAAAATTACCCGATTACATAAAATAACCACAACACCCACATAAGGAAGAACTGCCAAAAATAAATGACCAAATGCTAGGCCATTAGCACTGTCCAAATGCCTGGGATAATAAAAAACACCTCTGTCTTGTGCAGGAATATTTCCAAATGATTAAAATTTATCTGGAAGTTCAATGAAGGGCAGGATTCAACTAATGAAACCTGCCAGCAGAAACCCTGTGAATGGACTTTCTTGTGTAATGGGGCTTTCCTCCTGCCATGCTCCCCTTTTGGCTTGGGGGGGTATCGAGACATTCCCCAGAATAGCACACAGGGGAAGGAGAAGGAGGGGTCATTGAGTCTGCCAAGGCAAAATACTTGCCCTGACCGAATGATTGCCTTAGCGCAATGTTGAATTTCTCCCCAAATCTTTCTATTTTGGCCCAGTAAAAAAAACACAACAATTTATAGTATTTAAAGACACTAGTGCCATTTTAAAACATAGAATGTTACTAACATTTTCATTGTGATAAAACTTCATAATAACATCATCCATTTCTGCATGTGAAAGTGACTACATTTAATTATTTATATACTATTTTAGTTCTTCAAGTAACAAATCATAATGTTTTTTTCCAGTAGAGATGTACTATTCTTTTGTGTTCAGAAATCTGAAACATTACAATTGTATCAGTTAATTGGGGGATAAATAAAATGCTTTGTAGGTCTACACGTGTCTATTTTGCCAATGAAAGGGCAGTGGGGGTTTTAAAAAATATTTTGATTATAAAATAAATCAAACAGGACTTTTAAAATAAGAAAGCAAGCATAAATTAGGAAATGCAAGATCCACTGTTTATGCCATGGACAATGAAGAAATGCTGTTTCACAGCCAAGTGACATGTTTGAGCACTTTATTTACTTTTCAGATTAGAGCAAATGGAGTTCATGCCATTCAGCTTGAAACACAGCTAAACAATGATCCTTTTGAAGATCTGTCCTTTCAGCTGCTTTCTGCATCCAAGATTCAGTCATCAGTCCGAATGTCACCGGTTGTACCTTTAAACCAAAAGAAGCTGACAAAGTTGCCTTCTGCAACAGACAATTTTAATACTTTAAGTAACATAAATTGCATGCCAGCAATGCCACTTATTCCAACATATAGTAAACATGAAGAACGTATGTGCAATTCTCCAAATCCATTTGCTCCCAGACTAAACAGCACAAATCCATTCACCGAAGAAACTGTTACTGCTGGAAATCCATTTAGAACAGAAACCCAAGAATCTGGGGCTACTTCACATTGTTCAACAGAAGGACCTGCTGCTTATCCTTTTCCACCTCTTCATAAAAGCAAGGCTTCGTTTTATGTTAATGCATTTGAAGACAATTTCAGTTTGCAAAACACATCTTCCATAGTGAACAGTGTAAAACCAAGAGGATGGGTAACATTTGATGAAGAGGGTTGTGTGATGAAGTTAAAGTCACCAGACAATCACACTGAGTTAAAAAGAGCAAGTTCCATGAAAGCATCTTCTTTTCCAAGTTGCCTGGGCACTGAACAAAATATATTTGGCTCAGGTTCTGCCATTTACAATGACTGGAACAGAAGCTCTGATTCTTTCTGTCCTTTGCCAGCAAGACCCCCACCTGCACCTCCTGTACCGCCCAGGTCCAATAGCACTAAATCAACTGCACGCCCTTCCCAGGTACCTAAGGTTTTATCAACACAAGATTTTACTGAAAGATAAATTCTTTAAACTTGTTTGCTAAGAGTATTATCTCCTAGAATTGGGCATTGATGTAATTCTGTGTGCAATAGTTTTGTCAGATGCACTGAACTTTAAATATGTCACTATGTACAAAATTTAAAGGTGTATGTGTATATATGGTATTTCACAAAGCTAATTCCACATGTGATTTTATTATGCCACTACTAATAGGGCACAATGCAGGGAAGTTTATGCATATTTAAATCCCATTTTAATCCACAGGACTCAAGCTCAAAATTAGAAGTTCCCACCAATTAATTTAAATACAACACATGAGCACCGTTTTATCCTTTTAGTGCACATAAATTTATTTATTACAAAATATTTTAAATACTATTTTAAATACCCTCCTGACTGGTAGAACTTAGAGTCACTTCCAGTAGCCGAAAACTGGTATATTTATAAGTATTTACCAAAGAACTGCCAAAGTTTAATTAATGACTGTTTAAGGGTAATGTTGGGGAAATGTTATATACCAGAGGTTTATGAAGATTTGTAATGGTGAATTCCACAAAGAGTCGAAAGATTTTTTTAAAAGTACACAGCATATAGTAATATATTTTACCTGCAACTGCATATGTACTATTGTTTTGCACACATGGGAAATATTGTGGTCACTTATAATCCAGTTATTCAACTTTTGCTTTGGATACTACTATTAAGGAACTTTCATTTCAGAAAAATATGAATCTTTGTTATTAACTTGAAGAGCAAAATTTCATGACTCAATACAATGTAGTCAGTTTTGATACAAAAATCTGAGTAATCTGCTATGTGGTCCATGCATTTCAGTTTTGTTTGCATCCTCCCTTATTATGTATAGGAGTGCTTGTGTCTTAAATTGGGCTTCAACAGAGAGTTTTTGTACTGTTCTGTAAAGCTTTTTAGATGCATCACTGTTCTCCCCACAGACAGAAGCTGTCAATGCCACATGTGATGTTTATGGAGGCTAAATCTGTTCCTGTTTGCACAATGCTTTTTGCCCATGGTTTTTGCAACAAATGTCATTTGTAGTATTTTGGTGTCATGAAGGAAACACTAGTGTTTTCAATGATACGTCATTAGGCAAGCTATAGATTCTCTTATACATATTGTCACAACTATTTATATTGATTGCTTTTTTAAAAGCTTGTGAAAAATCTTTTTTGAGAAGGGCCTCACCAAACCTGTCTGTTCTTCTGTTGACTCTGTTAGCAAAGTGTCTGCCTTTTGGTAGCATCTAAGTGAAGCACAGCTTTCCATGGAGCAGCAAAAATAAAATTACATTTCTAAATTATTTACTACTATCCCATCATATTTCTATAAATCATCCCAGCTTGCAGTGCATAACCATTATCTACAGTTGGATAGATAAGTAAATACAGTGACTTCTGTATTGTGCTTTTACAGTGAAGTTCATTTAAAAGTACTTGTACATCTTAAAACATCAGTGGTACTATAACCTTTGTGCTTCAGTATGTGATTTAACTCGTTAAAACTCTGATTATTAACATCTGTGTGATAGTGCTTTGGAATAATTTTATGTTAGCAAAGCAACTGTGTTCTGGAAAGTTAGTGCAAATTACAGTTCAGTGATATGTAGACCTTGTTTAGATTTTTATTTTCAATTATTACAGTTTTTCTATAACATATTTAAGATACAAGCCCCCATACACCTTCAATAGATTACAGAATCTGGCAGCAAAGTACCACCAAAATTGCAACAAAGTATCTACAAGTATAGGATAAATAGTTAACAATCATAATATATTGCTAAAAGTAATTTACTAGTGGCGTCAAATTTACAAACTATGTAAAAAAAAAAAGCTATATCTTTCATGGAGTGTGTTCCCTGTGGCAAGTTGCTTTGTTAATGTGTAACAAATTATTGCTTGTGGTACACAATATTTGACTATATCCAATGCAAAATGACAGTATTAACTCAGTGGTCTACAATATTCCATACATATCCTGTGAAATGTGGTGTTGCATTAATTAAATAAATATATCAATCTTTCAGAATATAATATCCATTCATTGACTGTGTCAAGATTTGGTTTTCTCTTGTGGCCTGACATTCTTGCCCCTTTAGGAATGGACATAGATTTCTCCTGCAAAGAAAAGCTTAGTTGGTTGGGGTTTTTTTTTAATTCAGATACTCACATCTAGGGTCACTACACTATGCTCAGTTGCAAAGCAAATAACAGAGGTGCCGGTGAGAGAGGGAAGCCTTTTATTGTCATGAGGTAAAGGTAAAAGGACCCCTGACCATTAGGTCCAGTCGTAGCCAACTCTGGGGTTGCAGCGCTCATCTCGCTTTATTGACCGAGGGAGCCGGCGTACAGCTTCCAGGTCATGTGGCCAGCATGACTAAACCACTTCTGGAGAATCAGAGCAGTGCACGGAAACACCAATTACCTTCCCGCTGGAGCGGTACCTATTTATCTACTTGCACTTTGATGTGCTTTCGAACTGCTAGGTTGGCAGGAGCAGGCACCAAGCAACGGGAGCTCACCCCGTTCCCGGGATTCGAACTGCCAACCTTCTGATCAGCAAGCCCTAGGCTCTGTGGTTTAACCCACAGCACCACCCGCATCCCGTTGTCATGAGGTATTCTTACTCAATTCACACATCTTTGGACTGGTGGACAGAGGCCTAGGTATGGCAGCTGGCAGCCCAACAGCTACCTGGGTCAGTCTTAAACTGTATATGGATTAAGACCAGCCCTGTGAATGGAGCTTGGAAACCCACTGGGAGCCACTGTGGTTGTTTCAATACAGGCAAGGGTAAGATCTCTTCCGTGATTCCTGTTGGCAAGTAAAGCAACTCAACTGCAGTGTTCTGGAGCAGCTGCATTTCCTGAACTGTCTTCAAGGGAAGCCCCATGCAACAACATGCACTGCCAACCTCAAAAGACACCAGAGCGTAGATAATGTTGGCTAGGCTACCTCTGGCCAGGAAGGGGTGGACGTCAACACAAACATGCCTCCTAGGCTTCCTGAGAGAAAAGTGAATAGCTCTCCCAGGCAGCATACCTTGTCCCTTATGCCGGAATGCACAACCCTTTCCAGAGTTGGTTGATCATCTATCTTTTTCTTCTTTGGCCATCACTCGTAGCCGTATAAGATTGTCTTCATGAACACAGTTTTAACAGTGTGTCCATAAGTGACTGTGGAGGCCAATTCTGGATCCACATATCCTTCCACAGTGGGGACATTGGTTTCTGGGCAGGAGTTGATCACAGTGAGAGTTTGCCAAGTGTGCCTTCCTCTTAGCACATTTCTCCCTTGCGTACTGAGTTCAAGAGTTTCCAGAAGCCCATGACACCTTTGGTAAAGGCTGTTCTCCAATTGGAGCGCTCGCAGGCCAGTGTCCCCCAGTGGTTGGTGTTGATCACCACCACCCTGCGCACGTGAAATGCCCATGGATCCTTTTCTCTCCTCCCCCCCCCCAACCCAGCTGCACTGTCGTTCATTTTCACACACCTACCTGCTTCTCCCCATTTTGGCAAATGAGCATCAATATCTTTATCTTTCTAGAAAAGATTCAGGTAGGTAGCCATGTTGGTATGACGCAGTCGAAATATGGTATATAAAAATTGTCCAGTAGCACCTTAGAGACCAATTAAGTTTGGTCATGGTATAAGCTTTCGTGTGCATGCACACTTCTTCGGATCTGAAAAAATAAGCACACGACAGCTTATACCAAGAACAAACTTGGTTGGTCTCTTAAGCTGCTACTGGACAATTACATATATATATATTTCTAGAAAAGGACCACCTGTGGCAGGAGCTGGCCACGCTTCCCCCGGGCCAAGTGCTGCTCAGCGCTCCAGCCAAACCTCGACGTCCTCCTCCCGCTAGCAAAGCGCGCCTTAAGGAGGACGCGGGCCCTTTAAAAACGGCCCCGTTCTCGACGCCCCCTCCCTGGGGGTGGGCGGGGCTAGTGCTGAGTGACAGCGAAGCCGCGAGCCTTCGCGTTCCGCGATTGGTCGGGTGAGGAACACTTCCTGGGTCGCCGAAGTTGCTATTATAGAGCACCGAATTGAGCCTTGGCGACGGCGGCGGACGAAGAGCGGGAAGTTGGCTTGAGGGGCTTTTCCTACGCGACGATTCAGGTGAGCGGGGTTTGGGAGCTTGGGGGGCCGCTGCGGAAGACAGGAAGCCGAAGGAGCCGCTCGCGCGCGCTGCTCTGCCAGCGTCGGTTGGTTTCCATAGAAACGAAAGGAACCGTTGAAGGGGCGGAGCCGCTGAGTGGACGAGCCCCCCCCCTTTCATCTTTCTCCTTCATCTTTCTACCGGCAGTTGTTTCAGGAAGAGCTTCCTTCAACCCGGCCGCTTATTTCCAAAGCTTGAAGTTGGTTCCCGGTTCCTAGATTTCCCGGTTCCCCACCTCCCTCGTGCACTCGCGGTTTTCCTGCTTTCTCTGTTTAAAAGGCTCAAGAGCCCCGTAAGACCTGGAGAGTTATTGGGCCTTTTTATAAAGGGCTTCTAGATCAGGAAGCTTCGCCTCCTCCAGGATGGAGATGCGGCGATGGGGAAGGGACAGCTGCCGACTGGTGGGCTGATTTCCAAAAAGGAAAAGGAAGAAAGAAGCTTACATCTTGTCAGGAAAGGAAAGGTGGCGAGCTCACACCAGCTCAGTTGCAATCCCTTAACCCAGCCTCGCACCAATGTGGCCACAGAATATACTGGAAGACCCACTCTTCTGCTTTCCCCATATTTATTAATGCACGTCATTTGCCACCAGTTGTGTTCCTCCAACTCACAGGTACCTGCTGCGTAAAAAGCACAAGGCTAGACCTTGGTTGTAAAAGATCAGAGGCTGGAACTTTTCTGTAGCAACCTCACATGCCATTTTACATCCTTTGCAGCATCTGAGAAAAGCCAGCATTTTGTAAACTGGAATGAGCAAATGAGTCACTTTCAAGTAAGAGCCCAATTTACACTTTTAAAATACTTTTTTTTTTACAAGCAGTTTTTTCGGAGTTAGGGGAGATGGGTAAGGTTTACAGATTCTAGAAGGAAAATCGAGGAAAGTAATATTTGGCTGCTGAGTCTACAGTTCCTTAAAATAGGGTTGCCAAAAAGTAAAAACCAGGACACCCCAAAAGTTGCTAAGGTTTTTTTAGGAAGATCCCAAAACTTTTTTTGACAAGCCCCAAAGTTGTTGAACTTTTTTTTTGGCAAAAACAATATGCACCATTGGGGAAGAAGCCTTACCACCTGGGTTGGCATAAATGTAGAATGGATGTCAAGGTTTAGTAGGTGCAAATTAAGAAGTGAAACAAGGAAACTATATGCTCAGAGGCACTGTTTACCTTCCATGTTTCATGGTATGGAACTTCTAGTGAAACTAGGCTCTAAGGCACAGTTCATAGCTTTGGAGAATGAGTCTTGGCTTAAATCAAAAGCTACAATTACCCTTATTATAAAAGGAATCTTGTATAGAAAGTGATCTCAGAATATCACAGCTTCATGCAATGTAACAATAACTTTGATTTAAAAAGAATAACAACCCTTAACCTACAAAATAAGGTGGAGTCTGTGCCATTTTATGGAATGGTCTCTATACCACACTTATCTGTAGGATTTTTAAATACAATAAATAATTATACAACAGCTTCCATATCCTCATCTTCCTAAGTGACTAGGGTAGGGTTTGGCATTTTAGGACCTTTTAGTGTGGAATTCCAGGGAGGGATAGGATTCTAAGCATCCCTGCAACCAAGACTTCAGTGGACTATGAGCCCCATAGTAGAGGTTCTGTTTATTTTTGAAACAGATCTGCTACCTTGTGCTTGGGCACATTCTTAGGAAGGAAAGGAAGGAAATTATTTTCCCCTAACTCTGAAGTTCTTACCTATTAATTACTGCTATTCTTGCTTACTCTTATTTATTCTCAAGCCTCGCAATGAACCTTTGACATTCTGGTCCTGTTTTGGAGGCTAGGGGACTTTATTTCCTTTTATGTTGCTTTGAAACTGTGCAACTGTAAACTTGGTATCGGACAAATTTCCTGTCTATAGTGTTTGGCTCTCATAGTCAGTTTCTCAAAATGTTTATTTGCAAGGTTCTTGACACCTTTTTCCTGTTCTTGTCTGATAAATGGTGACACATTTTCTTTAGTATTTGTCTGTGTTTCTCTGCTTTTGCAGAAATGGTTTTGCTCCATGTGAAGAATGGTGATGAGAGCCAATTTCTGCTGGAGGCAACAGGCAGCATTTCCATTGAAGATTTAACACAGGAAGTGACCAAGATCTACAATGGAAGGCTCAAAGTTCATCGTGTTTGTGCAGGTGTGAAAAATATCCATTTGCCTTCCTACCCACCCCAACTTTCTTGTGGAAAATGAGCATTTTCTATGGCAATGCTTCCTTCCTGATCCCTATGGGTTACTTATGCCATGCAAGGGTTAGTGTTTTTGATGGCACTGACGAGCTGCGTAAATTTGCTGACAGTTTGGTGTTTCTTTCTGTTAGGAATTGCTATCTTTAATAAAATAAAATAAAATAAAAGCCTTTTAATGGTTCTTTGAATTACCCACATAGGATTCATAGATGAAGGAACAATAAACTTCTTAAATTGTGTCTGTAGGATATAATTTAAGCTAATATTCTAATTCTACAACAGCCCAATTTTTGTTTTTCAGATATTTAGCAATCTCTGCCAAATAAGAGAGCCAAAGGTGCCTGCTTAAAACATTTCTCTTTAAACATGCCTAGCCAGACATGAAGAAATTATGTGTGCTTTTATCTCTTTTTAGTTTATTGTTGGTTTTTGTTTTGAATGTTTTTAAAATACATTTTACCTTAGAAGTCAAACGGAATCCGTTCCGGAAGTCCGTTCGACTTCCAAAACATTCAAAAACCAAAGTGCGGCTTCCGATTGGATGCAGGAAGTTCCTGCAGCCAATCAGAAGCCACGTCAGACGTACAGCTTCCAAAAATAGTTTGCAAACCAGAACAGTCACTTCTGTGTTTGAGACGTTCAGGAGCCAAAATGTTCAGTAACTAAGCTGTTTGACTTCCAAGGTATGACTGTACCTGCTTTTAATTGTTTTTATTGATAATTGTAATGTTGGGTTTTTATAAACTGCTTTGAAGTTTTTATTAAAATCAAGAGGTGTATGATTTTTCTTAAATAATTTAAATAAATAAAGGGTCATTGACATAATTTTATCATCTTATCCCATTCTCTGATTTTGTTTTTTATAGAAATAGAAACACTGGCAGAACATGGTATTTTCTTACCTCCTAACATGCAAGGTCTGACAGATGAGCAAATAGAAGAGCTGAAGCTGAAGGATGAATGGGCAGAAAAATGTATTCCAAGTGGCGGAAGCGTCTTTAAAAAAGATGAAATTGGACGAAGAAATGGCCATGGTAAATCAATGTACCTTAAGCATCCATGACTTTTTTGTATATAATTAGCCAAGAGAGAATTCTATAAGAAATTTATTTGGTATTTTGATACTGCATACTTTTTCATGTTGAAAAATGTAAATAATGCTAGTTATGTTATTTTCATTATCAGACTTACATATTTGCAAGGGTATATAAAAACCATACTCAGGACCTTTCTATTGAATCCAAAAAGTGTGCCTGTTTTTTATACTTAGCGCTATATTCTGGCAAGCTGAGTTCAACGTCAGTAGCAAAATACAGTGGGACAATGTAGCTATTATGTTCTGGATAAGTGAGCTGTTATAAAGTGCAAGTACATGCAGCCAGCAAGAAAACTTAAATTGATTGCCTAAAATGAAGCAGTAGTGCTAGGAAAGGGGCTCTTCAATCTTTTAGCATTAGATGAGCTTTGAATTCGTCTAACAAAAGCTGTGCATTTCATGGTTTGAATTCAGAAGTTCTCTTTGCAGCTAAAAGTCACTTCCATTTGTTCACACCCCTTTTCCACCATTTCAGCCCATTTCAAAGGGTCTTCCAGAGGCTGCAGAGTAGCTGAAATCAGGAAAGCACTGCTGTATCAGTGGAATATCATTTGCACTTCTTTAGAACCAATTCTCTGTCTGCACCATTCAGAAATGACATCATTCAGATTATTTTATGCCTATAAATAGGTGCAAAATTTAACATACAAGGCAGTCTTTATGGTTACTAAATGTATGTATTATATTTTTTAAAATTAAAAAAATGCCAATAATATCAATGGGTCTGCTTGGAATGATTAAGAATATGAGGTTTAATGATGCCTGGCTTAAGAGAGACATTTTCAGCAGCAACATTTTATGTAAAAATATTGCTTTTTATATAGTCAGCCTGCATGTAATACCATATCATATTAAATGCAGATTTCTTATTTTAAGCTCCAAATGAAAAAATGAAACAAGTTTTAAAAGCAACAGTAGAAGAAGCCAAGGCACTAATATCTAAGGTAAGATACTTCTATTTTTTTGTATGGCATTTGAGGCAATTAATTAACATTTTAAAATTTGGATTTAATTTTATCAAACAGCTCATGTTAATATACCTATTCAAAGGTCATAAAGATCTCTGTGTGAACAAAATCAGCAGCATGAAGTAATGGTTGCCACTCCAGTGTAGCTGTGGCAGTGTCACATTGCAAGCCAATCAAGAATATCACTCCATGGCTTGGCGGTGTGGATTAGAGATATCAATAGCTTTGTAGAATATTTGACCTTATTGACTGTTGTATATTTTAAGTTTCTTTTGAATAGTTGTATAGAAAAAACAGTTTGTAGATGTTTACTCCTGCCCCCCTCCATTCTTCCCAATCAAAAATATCTCATGGAGTAGAAATAAAGGTATTGTCCACAAGGAGTCTCTCTTCTCCTAGCTTCTCGTTTCATTTTGAGGGTGGAGTTGTGAATTAAAAGTTCATTAAAATATATAATGTAAATCTATACATTATATTAATTTTAGTGGAAAAGCGGAGCAAATGCTCGATTTCCCCCCTTAGGGGTCGGTGAGCCTTTTATTGTCCTCTGAGTAAACCATGCTGCTGGCTTGCTCCAGAAACTTTTATCACTTTGGAAAAAATGGTAAATACTGCATAAAAGAGGTGAGTCTGCATCCAATTTTGCATTGACTGCAAGTCTGGGTCTTATACATATCTGCCACAGATCTTTTAAATACAATCTTTGACAAGAGATTTCATTTTTATCTTAGCCAATATTGCGTACAGTAAAACAAACATTTGATCCTTTATGTATCAAGCAGAAAAGCTAAGTGTGGCTTTCTTTGTTACTTGGCTTTCCTCAAATGTCATGCTGAGTCACATTGTGAACTGCAAGGAAAACATTGTTTCCTCTGTGCTTTGTTGGTTTGTTAAATTAAATGTCTTCTGTCTGTATTTCAGAAACAAGTGCAAGCCAATGTGTGTGTTAATAAGGATATGGTGAAAGATGCACTGGACCAGCTCCGAGGAGCTGTAATGATTGTTTACCCAATGGGACTCCCTCCATATGACCCAATTAGAATGGAGTTTGAAGATAAAGAAGATCTGTCAGGAACTCATGTAATGATTTACTTGGGTTACATGGTTTCTAGTTTTAAAAATGTTGCCCTTCCTGGAATTAAAAAGTTGGGGCTTTTGCAGAACATGTAGTATTTGTGTGTTATTCATATAATTATTTGATTTATATCCTGCTCCATCCTAAAGGTAACTCAGTGATTTTTACAACTGAATATGTTTTGAATTAAAAATGGCTTTTCCTCTTGCTGCAGTTGTTTTTCTGGTTAGAGACTGGGACCAAGGTGTCCTTTTCCCTTCCCTGTATACTGCAGGGCAAGTAACCATTTCTGCAGACTTATTTTTTGAAAGGCAGGGGGAGGTAGTATATTATAATGATTTCAGGTTTGTGAAAATTCAGTGAGTTAATAAACATTTGTTAGAAATCATAAAATTCCCTTTAATTACCATTTAGCTTTTTTTCTAGGATAACACAGTTTATTTGTTTAAGATCCATCTTAAAAATGGATTTGAAATTGGAACATAAATGCTGAAGTCTGTATTGATGAAACTGATACCACATCACACATAAATAAAAATTTAGCAAGAATACAGTTAATTAATTAGAACTGATTTCCTGTCACAATGAAATCTGTGTACCCTTAGATCCCAGTGCTTGTCATCTCACAGAATCAATCACTTGATAAACAAAAATCAGTGATGATGTTGTACTTAAGGCTGCCTGTTTTAGTTCATGATTCACTTTAAAAAATAGTAAGTGAGGCTATACCCCCTGCATAGTAGTAGTTCACCAGTAATTGAATATGTGCACTCTTTGAGAGTGTTTGCTTTCCATCACCAGCAATGGATTTTGTACCTGTCTATTATTTTTTTAAAGGGTGGAGGGACAGTTTCCTAGACTGCAAAGTTTGTCTTAGTCATTATATTTGTTTAGTTTTTAGTGATGAAATGGATATCTGTCTGTTAGACAAGTTGTTCCCACTGCTCCGAAAAAGTTTAATCTGCAATCTGTGTATTTCAACCTTTCTGGTGTCCTCCAGATGTTTTGGACTGTAATTCTGTGCTGACCAAGGCCGATGGAAGTTGTAGTCCAAAACATCTGGAGATCAGGCTGGTATATTTGTTGAAACCGCTAAGCATTTCATGACTTAATTTGTCATAGGCTGCACTTGAGGTTATTGAGGAACCAGAGGCACAACTGTGGTGGGCAGCAAAAGAACTGAAGAGAACAAAGCAGCTTTCTGACTATGTGGGCAAAAATGAGAAAACAAAAATTATTGTGAAGATACAGAAAGTAAGTGAAACTCTTGATACATTTCATTTCTCTTTTAGTGTCTTGGAACAAACCATGGAACCATACGCACTGGACCAAGAATAGCTATTTTTCTAACCTGGGTGCAGTGTAAGAATTAATTTTTACTATAGCACCCCTTGAGGCACACACAACAGGGGGTACTAGAGATGTACTACTTGATCTCAAGTTGTTTTTGAAGTATGGGAAGCCTTTTTGAGCGAATCCGAGGATGACTATAAGAAATGTATATGGCATTTGTGGCCTTCCAGATGTTGTTGGACTTCAACTCCCATCAGCCCAAGCCAGTATTGATGATGGCAGCTGGTGTCTAACAATATTTAGAGGGTCACAGTTCCCAGTCTCTGCTGTAAGAAAAGACCTGGAATAAATGTACAGGCTTTTGTTTATCAATAAGCACCTGAATAACTTATTTTGTGCAGCAGTTCTCCTATACTGCTGTGCTTGTTGCTTGTACACCCACCCTTAAAACCCAATTAAAATTCTTTTTTCTACTGCTGCTTGTGCTTCTTCAGTTCTATATTTCATAATGGCAAAATCCTTATCATTATAATAGATGATGTATGTATGAAGGCAAGGACCATAAGTTCCTCTGCAAAGATCGTTGTGCCCTCCTGTGAAATGTCATTTAGGCCCTGGCTGTCATGGGGGACAGGGATCTTTTCACAACAGTTTCACAGATAATTGGCAGGCAATGACTTAAACCTTGGTTTATTATGTCACAGAATAGTTAAAAGTGCCAGTGAGTACAAACTTGCTTTATTTTTCCAGAAAGGACACGGAGCTCCAGCCCGTGAGCCTGTCATAAGTGGTGAAGAACACAAACAGATGATCCTTTTTTATCACAGAAGGCAAGAGGAACTCAAGGTATCTAGGATTTGTTGTGGTATTTATGCTGTTGAAAACAATGCAGGTAAACATTTTTGCAGTATTAAACACATTTTCTTTGCTATTTCCCCAACAGAAATTGGAAGAAAATGATGACGATTCATTTTTAGATTCTGAATGGGCTGACAGTCATGCCTTGAAAAGACATTTTCATGGTGTAAAGGACATTAAGTGGAGACCCAAATGAAGCTATGTATGCAGTTTTGTTTTTCTTTTTACAAGATAAATTAATCCACTGAGGTTTACAAATAACATGGATAATAAAATGTGCACTATAATTATTGTGAAATATTAGCTTCTAGTTTTGTAGAAGTGATCTATGGTTATGATTGATTGCAAAATATATTCAGCCTCTTTGGCACACTTGCCTTTCAGAAATAAAAAACTAAGGCTTATTTTGTGAATCCACTACAATAGACTTACAAATTGGATGTTTATATTTTTAACTAGTTCACCAGCATGGCTGTCATATTATTAAACTGGTTGCCGCCATTCTACAGCTATCTTGTTTCTGTTTGTCCATTGCAATTATGCTGGAAACGATGCCTTATGAGGAACGGCTAAGGGAGCTGGGCATGTTTAGCCTGGAGAAGAGGAGGTTAAGGGGTGATATGATAGCCATGTTCAAATATATAAAAGGATGTCATATAGAGGAGGGAGAAAGGTTGTTTTCTGCTGCTCCAGAGAAGCGGACACGGAGCAATGGATCCAAACTACAAGAAAGAAGATTCCACCTAAACATTAGGAAGAACTTCCTGACAGTAAGAGCTGTTTGACAGTGGAATTTGCTGCCAAGGAGTGTGGTGGAGTCTCCTTCTTTGGAGGTCTTTAAGCAGAGGCTTGACAACCATATGTCAGGAGTGCTCTGATAGTGTTTCCTGCTTGGCTGGGGGTTGGACTCGATGGCCCTTGTGGTCTATTCCAATTCTATGATTCTATGAAATTATGGTAGAAGAAGTGTGGATTTATCAGACATAATCTAGCCCTGTTGCCTTGAAGGGCGGTGTAAAATATTTTTTAAAATATGTATCAGTTCATGGAACCTGGTCATCTGAGCAGCCACAGTAAGGACAATTTGATCAGTGCTTTTTAAATATCTCGGGTTAATTGCTTTGCAGGATTGTTGTGAAGATAAAATGGGAAGGATACTCTATATGCCACCTTGAGCTCCTGGCAGGAAAGGCAGAAATAAATACTGCATAATAAATAATTGCTAGGATGTAAATAGCTATCCTGCCAGAAAACCTTGCAGTCAACAATATTGTAGACTTGAGCTGAAATAGAAAGTCAACTGATATTTTTAAAAGAACGATGAGTTCCATGAACTCAAAGATAATTTGTTCTTTTTAAATAACATCATATCTTATAGGCAACACCAGGAAGTCTCTCTGTAATCTGAATAAAATTTCTCAAGGGGATCTGGTATCAGAGTAATAAATGAATTTATTTCCTTTTTAAAAAGAAGTGGAAAATGGGGTGTGAAGATGGGATCTTTGGTAAGAATGCTCTTCTGTGATTTTTGCTGTTGGTCTTTCTAATCTAGCTGGACCCTCCACATACATCTAAGTCTGAGCCAGAACTGCTGCCCAAGGTAAGGCTCATTACTCCTAGGGACATAGGGAGCATGTCCTTAACTCTATTATTTTGGGATTGGCGGTGAGCAAAAGCAATAAGCTTGTGGTACACACACAGGGAAAGAGAGAGAGACGCATACTTTTATAGCCACCCTTACTACATTGTGCTGTAGAGACATTTTAAAATTACAGCAGTTGCACAGAACAATTATCAGGCTTCACAGCAGCATTACTCTTCTTAGCTTTGGTTTTACGTTTCGCTGGGCAGAAGCTCAAATGTTTATACAGTGGTACCTCGGGTTAAGTACTTAATTTGTTCCGGAGGTCTGTTCTTAACCTGAAACTGTTCTTAACCTGAAGCACCACTTTAGCTAATGGGGCCTCCTGCTGCCGTGCCACCGGAGCATAATTTCTGTTCTCATCCTGAAGCAAAGTTCTTAACCTGAATTACTATTTCTGGGTTAGTGAAGTCTGTAACCTGAAGCGTATGTAACCCAAGGTACCACTGTACTAACAAACTGAACTCAATTTAAAAGGATCAGTTTTCAGTTTAATAGTGCTAGCAACATTGCCTGTACACTGCCTATGTTCAGTCTGAATGTTTTTTGTGTCCACAGTGCAGAGGGGTGGAAGATCTGATACTCTAAAATAGCATATACAGAATCTAACCTCTGTGCTTGAGCAATACTGCTTTGGAGTTTACATCACTGTAGGTAACAAGACATCCATGTCCAGGCTGGTGCACAACCATAACAGACGTGTTGAACGTGTGTGATAAGTTTAATAAAGACCCAAAGGCAAAACTAGTAGCAGTCTTTTTGAAATAGCGCTTATCAATCACTTTTAGAAGAAGGAAAAGTGCCATGAAGCAATAATGTCTGTGTCCATGAATTTCTGTCCTCTGCTCCATCTGTATTGCATTTATTCTTGTGTTGGTGAAGCCTCCAGATCCTGGCATAGGTCACCTGTTGTTGTTTAGTCGTTTAGTCGTCTCTGACTCTTTGTGACCCCATGGACCAGAGCATGCCAGGCATTCCTGTTTTCCACTGCCTCCCGCAGTTTGGTCAGACTGCAGGAGGCAGTGGAAGATAGGAATGCCTGGCGTGCTCTGGTCACCTAGTGATACAGAATGTTCAGTCGCTGAGGGAATTAAGCAGTTTACCGTGCTCTCTGGAAAGCAAGAAAAAGTTGTCAGGTTGGCTAGGATTAAACCTCACACAGGCAGGTGGAGGGGTGAAAAGAGATCCAGGCATGTAGGGAGTTTAAGGGACAAACAGGTGAAGGCAAGGAAGCTAGAGGAAGGATTGGGCTAAGAAAATAAAACCTGGAGGAATAGCAGGCAACTTGAATTAGGGAACCGGGATGAAAGAAGACTGAAGAAATGGCACAACACTTAAGGAGAGGATGGAGGTTGTCTGAGGAGGAGATCGGATAGCCAGGGAGGGTGTTCAAGAGGTAAGGTGGCTACAGGAAGTTGCTGTTCCTAGATGGAAGGTCTAGAACAGCCTTTTCAACCTGGTGCCTTCCAGACGTTTTGGACTACAACTCCCATCAGCTCCAGCCAGCTGATGTTATTATAGATCAGGGATTCTGACTTTGTTTACAGTGTCTGAGCACAGCTCCCAATTCTGTCACTCAAAGAGTCATTCCTGGTCTGTGCATACACCCTACTTTCTTCATTTAAGTAGCCTAATTTAGAAGGGAATTGGAAACTCTTGAAGATCAATTGCAAAGTGACCTAGAGATTAATTCTTGATGTACTTTCTGTCTCTCTCTCTGCCATACAATACTATGGACAAAAGCATACTATTAAAAAGCATAGCTGAGATGAAGCAAAAACAAACATGCATGACAGAATTAGTACATACTTTGCAATACAGATGCTGCTTGTCAGCTTCAAGGACATGACTTGCCTTTCATTGTACACCAACAAGTACATGCTGTACTGCAATAAATTTTGGGCACTTGGAATGAGGAAGTTTACAAAGAAATGAGGAAACTTGGCACTTCCCTTGCAAGGAAAAAAAAAGCACACTTTTAATTTCTTATCCCAAGATTATAATGTGGGAGGGAGAGAACTTACAAGGAAACATAAATAATAAATTGAAGTTTAATTAACTCCTTTAAAAAGTTCCCCGTTTATAACTTTTCAGTACAGTAGTATTTTACTGAGAAATCCATGTGGGCATTTACTGATTTTAACTACTTGCCTGTGGTCATCTGAATGTTAGGGAGGAGGGGACTTTGGGTATTAGTAATGCATTTCACTCTCCCTTCAATGCTATAGGTACATAGGATATTTTGTGAGATTGAAATTTGGATGAATTATTCTATGTCTGCCTATGCTGATACTAATACAGTGTGCCCTATATGAGAAGAAAATTGAGGTTCTTGTGGGGCCAGGAAAGTGGGATATCATCCATCTGCAGATAGGAGCAATAGATGGCATTCAACTAAGTTTTACTCTGAGTAGACCCACTGAAATTAAATTAGTGTCATTATTTTCAGTGGATATACAGTACCACTAATGACTCCTTCAAAGAGCTAATCCGCAGTCCTGCCTCATCACCACTACCATCTGCTATAGAAATAAGTTACTGCGTGGGAGATCAACATATCCATCATTAGGTATGGAAAGATCTCAGTTTCTTAGTTTTCCAATCCTAACTTCAGTTCTCCACGTTTTGCAGCAATTTGCATTTAAAGAAAAAGCTTTTGAGGATTCATCAGCATTGTGTACAAATTTCTCCAAACACGTTTCATATGCAGTTTTGACTAATGTACACATTTTTAAAGCATTTTTTTTCCAAATATAAGGCACTTTTGTATGCTACTTTCACCGATACCTTCATTTGTATGCACACTTTCTCCTAATATATTCATTTTTGTAAACATTGCTTGTTTGAAGAACTGCATTACAAAATTTGGGTAAGAGTGAATTTCAAAGAATAGCTGTATTTTGGTTTGCATATTGTTCTAGAAAGTGTGAATTTAATAGATTCAGCTTTAAATACCAACTGAGTCGAATTTCTCCTCCATTCCTATCCACCATTTCTAATTGATTCCATTATGCAGCTTAATTCAGTGTTCCTTTAAGAGCTGTACATTCTTTCCGTTTGAGAGAGGATTCTCTGTGGAGCAGGACCAGTAAAAACTTTCAGTGAACTTTTTTTTAAATAACCAGACATTAAAAACAACTCTGAGTCATAGAAGGAATCTAATCTTAAAAACAAAACAAACACCACCATCAAAGTCATTCCATCCTTTCAATGTCAATGGTGCTTTGGAGCAAGTCCTTTCAGTTACCAAACGGCTTTCATTGTGTTACTTGGAATGAAAGCATCCAAGTTTGTCTATGGGGCTCAGCTATGTTACAGTAGAATAGATTGTGTTACAAGGCAGATCTAGGTGCTTGAGTCAAGCCTGTTGACTGGCTTCGAAGGCATTTCCGTTTCCAATCCACCTCCCTCCTTGACACCCCCGTTTTATATTTTTCCAACTGTTTCAGGTCCTCGCTTGAGTGAAAGGAAACCTCAAGGTTGCTTTAATGTGATGCCACACCTATTCCATTGTCATCTTTACCACACCTTTCAAACAGCAGTGCCTTGGCTGGCTGATCACAATAGCGTCCTGAAAAACCTCCGAGGTGCAGCTGCATGCTTTGGGCCTCAGAGAAATGTTGTACATGCAACAGCTGAATGAGTTTGGATAAAAGGCTTGGGTTTCAAAAAGGATTAATTTTCAACTTCTTTTTCATCCTTAGAATGGGCAGTCCCAATAGGAAACATTTGATTCCTAGGTGGCCTAGCTATTCAAAGGGGCAAATGATATAATTTTAAAAAGAACTGATCTCCATTAAAAGTTTACTAAAAGTTATTTGTTGTAACAGAATGTAGTGTCATTAAACATAAAGTAAGAAGGTAAGATGACCCTAATAGGTACCGGTAGATGTTTTTAGGACACACGTAACTTGCAAGCCCTGTTTATAGTATTTGTTTCTTAAGCAATGCCACTGTATTTGAGCATACAAAACGCACTGCTAAGCCTCTTCTTTCTTGTTATCTTTGGAAGTCCTTACCTTTAGAGTGACACTGTGTGCCCCCTTGTGCAACTGTATCCTTTGACTTTAGATTTGTTTTTTATTTTTAAGATACTGGCAACTTTATCATTCTTGTTGCTTCAGTATTTGCATCCTGCTGATATCCAACTACCACAGATTTCTTCCTCAGAGCTAAAACAGTAACAAAACAAAACAAAAATTCAAAGCAGGACTTTCCAATAGGCTTCTCATTTTCTGCAAGTTGACAATTTTTCATAAAAATTTCATAAAAGTTATTCCTCTTTCCCCCTCTGCCCCAGCTCAGTATACTCAAAACCATTGATCTTTATGCCAGAAAATGTAACGTGTACACACTACAAACCACGTGCATAATAAGGGTGACTGGTGCCCATTGGGGCTGATAGGGTGGAATGTAGGGAGACCCAACAGTAGGTGGAGCCAGAGCCAATAGATACAGCCAATGAGTTATACTTGTCCCCATCCTCCCTGCTGTCTTCTACAAGAGGTGGCACAGAGACTAAGCAAGAAGAAGACAGTGCCATCCCTTGGACAGGTAAGTAAGAAGACAAGCAGTGACTGGTGTCAGAATTGAGGTTGGTGGGGTAGTGCCCCATTTTCCCTAACAGACCAGCCTCCACTCATCAGGGTACATATATGCCAGGGAATCCGGATTTTGCCAGGCAGTGAAAATGCAACCATTCTTACACAGCATAAGCTTGTAAGTCTACATGCTACTAATTAATGAACTTTGGCAATGCTGGGAAAGTTCTGAAACTCAATTTTACATGATGCAGATTTATTGAACGAATTCCAGGTTTCAGTTTCAGAACTAGATATTTTGGAGCAGAATAGCTCCAAGCATCAGTGGTGGAGTCTAAGCTAAACTACACTCGGGGCCGCGCCCCTGAGGGTGTCAGGGGCCGGGCACCTCGCACGTTGCAGCCTCTCCCCACCTCCAGGATCCTCTTGTGGGGGTGCCTGGTCACGCCCCCTCAAAAAAACACGCCCAGAGCTATGGCCTCCCCAGCCCCATCACTGGTAAGCATAATATTAAACCTAAATTCCAGCTAACTGATTTTGCCAGTAAACCTAATGATAGCCTGGGCTACAAAAAACTAACACTACCAACATAAGAGAACACTCTTAAAATGTATATCATGGTAGAGCAATATATATGTTAAAGCAGAAAGCAAGCAAAGAGACTGACTTACCCTTTTATCTCTGAGATGTGTTACTTTTCTATCGTGTGTTGCTGACACTGTGGGTTAGACTTGCATCATTAGATTTAGCCAGTTTAGGCACCCCCAGAGGCAGCATTTCTCACGTGGTGCGCACCCTGGCCTCTGCTCATCCACTAAGATTTCAGTAAAACATCAGGTCAGTCCCCTCATAGGTGACAGATGACTGACCTGGGGTCAAAACAGCGGCACCAAAGGACAAGTTGGCAGGGCAACCCAGATCCTGTTGGTTGGAGGAAGGACTAGAAGGAGGAGCAGATCTTATATGTCTTTCTCTGCATCTTTGTCTGGCTAGTTATAACACTTGCTTAGTAAGTGTTTGAACTGTGTCTTTGTTGGATAAATTTGCATGACCACCACCCCCCCCCCCCAGCTATTGCTCAGTAAACACCTTCTCACTGCGTGCCTGCTCTGCTGGTGACATGCAGTCTGGATCAGTCCATTGTGGGTGGGGGTTATGAATGCATTTTCTGGCCTTGTAGTAGTCTGCTTTTCTGTCCTTTCCAATTCTTTGATTCTTCTTTTTTTTTTTTTAAGGACTTCTTGGCAAGTTTATTAGCTTCCTGACTTACTAGGAAATGAATCAGGCTGAAGGTTTTCTGATTCAGTATGAGCTCACTAATTAGTAATTGGGAAATGTTCCCTTTTATTAATTTTTCCCAAGCTCCAATTTTCCTTTAAAACAATAGGAAATGAAAAGCCAAAGTCCACTCCACCCCAGTATATTTTATGCTACTACATTAACGTGTGAGTTCTGCATAGGGAAAGAACGGACAACTCCTAAGTATCACAAGTAGGAAGTGACATTTTTCCTCCTTTTGTTCTTCTAGCTCCCTACAGATTGTGACTAAATGTGGGAGACATTCTTCTCTAAAGGAATAAATTTCTGATTTAACTTTAGATTTGATCGGCCTAAACCATACAGGAGTTTTCTAAAGGTTATTTTGAAAAGAAGTCTGCAAAGTGACCCATTTAGTTATGCAGTGGCCTTCTCTTTTTATCTTCAGTACCTTTCAGAAATGTAATTTCCTTAGTGGAAATGTGTGTTGTGCTGGTTTTTAATACGGTCATTCATTTTCAAACAGAAATGGTTTAGATAGAATGATAATGTACAATTAATCAGAGGCATAAAGTCAGCATATGCAACGCACACATATTTTAAAGCATTTAATTATTATAATTATTAATAATATAACTTTGCAAATAATTATTTCTAGGAGTTGCAAATGTCCCTTCACAGAAAGTACATTTCTCCCCCTTCTTTTTTATTGCAAAAATAGCGTTTTTCATCCAAAACAAATGCATTGCTGTTCATTGGTATAAAATGGACTGAGGCTTCGAGTAGGAGATGCATCCAACCCACTGCTCAGCCAGATTTCCTGGATGATCTGTTCTCTCCGCTCTATCCTTTCAGCAAGTTCAGCTGGGTCCATTGAACAAAAAGCTGAATAGGAAGTCCTGCAGAACCCTGCTAGTTCATCGGGAAAATCAGAACTGGAAGACTCCTCTCTTTCCTCTTCCTGCTCCTCCTCCTCGTCTTCTTCCTCTTCCTCCTCCTCTTCACTGTTTTCATCAGCCTTTTTGTCCTCTGGTATCAAGCACTTTCTGACCCTCCGCAGTTTTTCCAGGTCATTAGAGCATGACACATGGACCACCAGAGCACAGAGTGTGAGCACGAGGCCAACACAAACACTAGACACAAACAAGAGAGCAGCTCTTTCAGGGTGATCTGAAATTAGAAACAAAATCCCAGACTAAAGGGTTATAAAGGGAGGGCCAGACAAGGGGGTAGTGATGAAAGATCTTAATTTCTGAAAAGGCGCTGTTCTGTTGTGCCAGTCCAAGCCTACAAGGTTCACCAGGCCCTGCTAACTTGTCTCTGGCTAGCTGATCCTGCCTGCTTGACCACAAAGCACCATGGCACAGGGAGACAGTCTAAGTGTGGGCATCATAATCCTTAAAGCCTGAGGCTAGATACTTCAAGTACTTCTCTCCTGGTGTAGGCGGTACCATACTTCAGCCAAATGTGTGACTCACTAGGAAGCTGGCTGCTCTAGGGGGAAAGCAGAGGGGAAGCTTTGCCGCTGAAAAGCTGTTTGTGTCTGCCTCAGAGCTGCCTATTTCTGGAAAAGTTTGCCAGCTATTGTTAGTTCTTTACTTTTGGCATTTGTACTGTTTGGCTTCAAAGACCATGCAACAATATCTGAGTATCTCTGTTCTAAATCCTACCTGTACAGTTTTAATGATCATCCCAAAGCACTTAATCCTAAAAGCGCATTTTACCTCTTCAAAGCAAGCACTTTTAACCCGCCATTAGGGATAACCACATGTTATTGCTCCCCCTCTGACCCACACCCATAGCATGCAAAGAAAGCAGCACAACAATGTATCTGTCATCTGTATACCACATTGGTCTATTAATGTGTGGCATTCTGGTCAATGCAGAGGAAGCCAGAACCAAGCAGGTTCATAGAAAACAGCATTAATGTTACATAAGGCAGCTCTAGATAAACTGTGATTGCAACTCTCCATAGAACGATCTGAAGTAAGCAGCTGTCAGATTTTATGGGCCTAGCAAGAATCTATCTATATCTATCTATCTATCTATCTATCTATCTATCTATCTATCTATCTATAACATTTATATGAGGGATAGTGAGCCTGTATCCCTCTGGATGTCAACTCCCATCAAACACAGCCATCCTTTGTCAAAAGGGAAGGGAGTTTAGAGCAATGTCTGGAAGGCCACAGGTCCCCCATTCCGGGTTTATTTCCTGCCCTTCAAAATAGTTAAAGGAGGCTTCCGGGTCAGGTTAGGAGGGCAGAAATACAATACATTGGTTTAAAATGCAATAAAACACTAAAGCCAATGTGAGACCTTAGAGACCCGGATCCAAATGTCCACTCAGTAATGAAGCTCACTGAAGGATCTTAGGCCAGTTCCCATCTCCTAGTCTAAGCTACCTCGCAGGGTTATTGTAAGGGTACCGTGGGGAGGGGGGAGATGTGTGTATGCCACCTTCAGCTCCTTAGAAGAAAGGTGGGATATAAATATGGTGATAAACAAACAAACATTTTAAAAGAAAGAGCAGCAGAAACATCCGAACAGCAATGAAATGCAATCAACCAAAGTTCACTAAAATGGGGTGGCTAAGGGCAACATTGGGCACAGGGCAAGGGCAACATTGACCCATGGACAATCCTCCAAGGGCTGCCTATCAAAATGGGTGTAGACAAAATGTCAAAAGTTTGGGAGTCTGGAATGGGTGGGTGTGTCAAAATCCTTTAGCACTACAGCACCACAGCAAGGGACCCGTAGGTCTAGGTAAAAGAGAGAGAGGCTTTTGAACAAGCGCAACTCTTTCGAGTTTACAAAAACTAAGACCAGCACAGTTCTTTTCAGCAGTTGGCAGTTCAGGATTTCGAAAAATGGCTGTGCTTTGTTTCAAGAAATGTGCATTTGGTAGGTTCTCATTTAAATACCAATGGAACTGATTTTCTCCCCCATCCCTACATATAAAAAAGTGTTCACCTGATGTCCTTCTGAATGTGCAGACTCTACAGCAGACTCTATAGACTGCAGCCATGGTCTATACATGGATTTAATTTTCTGTACTGGAACAGTATAATTATACTCAACAGGATTACTGGTAAGAAGAATGCAAGGAAACAAAACACACAATTTCTACCTTTAATGTAAGCAAACATAGCCAAACTGTTGCTAACTATAATTCCTTCTTTCTTTGGAAATCTTGATTCTTTTGGGTCAAAATTTATACCTGATAAAAACAAATGAGAGGTTTGTTAGATCACAGTTGAGGGCCAGCAAAATACTTTAAAATTGTTAGAAAATGTGTGTGTAAATTAACTAAATGATTTTTTTTATAACCTACCCAAAAGGAGCTCTTAATTTTAAAATCCCCATGATTCTCTGTGATCTCAAGTCAAATACGAGTTGTTCTTTTTAAAAAAGTAACTTTATCCTAAAGATGTTAATAAATCATCTCATTCAAGAGGCCTAACTCTAGGATAAAATGTGTTTGTCCTGATACCATTTTGTCTGGCAATGCTAGCAACTGAACCTGATGTTTTCTGCCACCTAGATTTGAAATGCCTGCTAAGGTCTCATTTCACTTGGTTGGTAGTATATTCTATTTTTTACAATTTATATGATCAAACCATTGTAGGGCCTTACTTAAAAGACAAATGCTGGTAGCGATCCATAAAAATGACCATATTCACCTTCTTTTGGCTTCCAAGAAGGGTTTAGATTAACCATTGGATCAACTGCTGCAAATATGAATTTGGGAACTGCAAATTTTAAGAAAAGAAAAGATATTATATGCTAATATTTTAAAGCACTTGACATCAACAGGAGCATTATTCATTGGGTGAGGCAAAATAGTTAACCAACTTTAGGTAAGACAAAAAACCCCAAACCATTATGAACTGCCAGATAACCCATTTCACTCCCCACCCTGAATATTCCTGTCAAGATACCATTCTCCATATTAGGCAATAGAATAGGTCTAGATATGCCAAGGACACTGGCTGCTTATTTTCCCCAGGGATGGGTGTCAACTCTGAAAAGTTCTTATCCTGCAGATTCACAAATCCCAGCCTGAAGCTGTAGGCTGTTCATAAGGCTCTGCACACAAATCTGTCTCCCAGGGAAAGAGATGGTGTGTAACAGCACCACTCAACTGCTGGGGAGGGGGAAGGAGAAGGACACTAAATAGAGCAGCCCCACTCTCCAAATAGGTGCTCAGTCTAGCAAAAACAGCACTGAACTGACACAGCTTACAAGGCATGCAGCACTTCCGTGCACACATCTCCCTTGCCGAACTGAGACAGAAGCAAGCTCAGAAACATTTCGTTATAAGGTGCCACCACATGAGTCTGCCTTTGTTTCAAGAGCCACATCTTCAGCACACCATCAATAGGGAAGTCATGCTCTATTAGTAACTCTCTGTATCCATTGTCTCCAACACAAGCTGTGCTGTGAATAGTCCGAGAGTTCCTGTTAGGGTCAAGACAGGCATCGTATGAAGAGAGAGAGCTCATAACATAATGCATCTCTCACCCACCAAACTATCCTGGCTTTCTCCCAGCTTTGCAGCTGAAGAGACAGGTGTCTGCATCAGCAAATCAGTCCTTCACTCTCCCAGCTCCCAGGCTTTGTGGAAGGGGAAGCACAACATGTGTTTATCAATTTGTCTTTTTTTGGTGGGTGGCTTTTTAAAAATGGGGAAATGTACTCAGATGCAGGGAAGCAGGAGTTCCTGGTGGTATCAGATAGCCTAGCCCAGCCTTCCCCCAGCTGATAGGAACAAAAGATCTGGAGAGCACCTGCTTGGGGAAGACTGGGCTAGACAGTGCTACACTGGTTAGCTGGCTTCCTCTTCAAATTGACAAAATGTTTCCCCTCTCCAAACTTGAGCATCAAGAGTTGTACAGTGGTACCTCGGGTTAAGTACTTAATTCGTTCCGGAGATCTGTTCTTAACCGGAAGCACCACTTTAGCTAATGGGGCCTCCTGCTGCTGCCGCGCCGCCGGAGCACAATTTCTGTTCTCATCCTGAAGCAAAGTTCTTAACCTGAAGCACTATTTCTGGGTTAGCGGAGTCTGAAACCTGAAGCGTATGTAACCTGAAGCGTATGTAACCCGAGGTACCACTGTAATTAGTTTGGATAAACACATTGAGGATGCTTTTAGAATGGCCATGACACCTCTATTATGATGTGACTTGTGGCTCTGAGACGGATTATTTTAGTCCCCGAAGACGCTGTAATAGAATAAAAATGTGGTGCCACAAATACTAGACTCTGAAACGTCAAGACTGTAACAGTGCAATGCATGTCTCCTTGGAAGTAAGTCTAACTGTTTTCAGTGGTGCCATCTAGGTGTGTATATTTAGCATGAAGCCCAACTTCATTTTAGGATCTACGTGGTGAGCACATGACCCTTACAGGTGCCATTGATCCACATGATGGCTGTCACCAAACAGCGCACTGTTCATGGCTTACCATGTGGATTAGGCCACAAAGACAAGAAAACAACATCTGGTCTGCTGTGCCATGGATAAAATGACTAGGCCTGAGACTCATGAAGAAATGGACTCATGCATTTCAGCTAGCTGCTGTTTAATTCTACATCTTCTCTTCTCCATTGCAACATGTAGTTTGGCACTTAACAATCGGCAGGGCCCTCTCCCCACTACTCATACACACACCCTTAGGCAATTATAACTCCAAGGTGGAATAGCTATCAGTCTAAGCAGACAGTGAACATTTTTCTTCAATCCATGTCTGCCCCAATGCATTTTTGGGATGTTAATTTGGAAATATTTCACATTCTTCCAGCAAAGATTAAAAAGGGTGCACATATCATGTATATGACTAGCTCTTCAGGTGTCAGATTTTTTTCCACACTGCTTGGAAGTCAGGCATTATCTTTTATCATTGTTGTTTTGACATTTTGACAATGCACACAGACTCTCTAGGTTACATGCACTCTTTTCCAAGCTAATTATTAATACTAAATGCAGCTTTCTCATCAAAAAAGAGCAATGAAGTGTTTAGAAAAATTGGCATACAATCCTGAAGAAAAATATCAGAAGGGAGACGAGAGGAATGAGGGAGTGTCAGAGATGGTCAAATAAAGCTGAAGGTTATCACTGCCATCCAGTCACAAATTACATCGTAACAGAACTACCGCCTAGGTGGGGGTTTTTATATATAAAATAACAATTTTCAATCGGGCTCTATAAACAAGGATCATAGGAATAATAAGTAATACAAATAAATAGTCCAAGTCTTCTTGTGCCACTTGTATATCACAAACATAGCACAATAAATTTGCAGTAATATCTACAACATATGGTTCAATGTATAAGTTTTGTGAATTGGTTTAAACAAAAACAAAGGGGGAAACCCCTTTTCTGGACGGTGCTAGAATTCACCCATTACCTATCAGCTGTACCCCTCCCTTGGGATTTGGTGACTCACGGTTCATATTTTGGTGGAAAGGAGGAGGATCAAAGCTTCACTATGGGACCTCTTGCTCCACAGGCCACAGAACAGTCAGTGCATTCAATGTGCTGGATTAATTTTTCAGGGCACATTCCAGCACCTCTCATTGACACACCGGCATGCAACACACTGTTCTGGAATCTATGCTCTAAGCTGTAGTAATTAAAAAGGTGAGCTGCTGGCATAAGTTAAGGCTATGAGTCGTGGAATTTAGAAAGAAAACATTCCCTCCCATTCCCATTTGAGAGTTTATGTCAACTGTACTTGACTCAACACCTTCAGCAGACACCTATCGTGCCTATAGTGTGTGTAGATAGTGAAGCCCGTATTACCCACCTCCGCCCCATAGCTGATCCAGGTGGCTCAGCCCAATCAGCAGCCCTGCATAATCTGTTTCACAGTCCATTTGAGCGGCACACCCAGTTTTGATGCAGCCCACCCACTGGAATCTGCAGTTCTTAAGATGGGATGAATGGATCTATTTATCCCTTTAAAAATTACATATAAAAGGTGGGTAAGTTAAAATAGGGCTTCAAAAACCCAAGAAGAAAATTGGCTGCTAGACAATAAATAACACTCTGAAAAGAAACCTAAAAATAAACAGCACTGATACTTAAATGCGTTGCTCTTTTTAGTCCAAAGTGCTTTCAATATTTTCTCTCTCCTGACTCTAGAGACAAAAGAACTTGACCTTGCAACTTGCTACGCATTAATCTTCATCTGCAGACACCAACAAAGGAAAAGCGAACTTAATGCTATGATCAGAAACGTCTATGAACAGACTTGCTTACAGTAATTATTGCATTCATTCCCTGGAAGTCTGTCAACACAAGCCCCCACTGGTGTGTGTGGCATCTCACACATTCCAAAACTCTGCCTTACCCAAAGCCATTAGGCCATGTGGAAAACAGTTAAAGCATCAAATCATTTGCAAATGCTCCAGGCTGCATCAAATTATCATGGCAGGAAACATATTTGAAATTAATCAAGTGAGAGAGAGAGAAAGACAAATGTGATTGACAGTTTCTGTGTGTGTGTTTGAGATTGCAAAATCAATACACTGCAGAATACATGCTCTTTCCCTTAAAAGTAAAGGTAAAGGGACCCCTGACCATTAGGTCTAGTCGTGTCCGACTCTGGGGTTGCAGCGCTCATCTCGCTTTATTGGCCGAAGGAGCCAGCGGACAGCTTCCGGGTCATGTGGCCAGCATGACTAAGCCGCTACTGGCGAACCAGAGCAGCACACGGAAATGCTGTTTACCTTCCTGCCAGAGCGGTACCTATTTATCTACTTGTACTTTGATGTGCTTTAGAACTGCTAGGTTGGCAGGAGCAGGGACCGAGCAACGGGCGCTCACCCCATCGCGGCGACCTTCTGATCGGCAAGTCCTAGGCTCTGTGGTTTAACCCACAGCGCCACCCGCGTCCTGCTCTTTCCCTTAACATACACTTATTGTCCTCTGGTCAACAAATTGAACACTTTGAACTGAATTGATGATGGTGATGATGATGATGATGATGAGCCACCCATCTGACTAGGTTACCCCAACCACTCTGAGCAGCTACCATAAAATATTTAACACAAAATACCTCAAACATTATAAACGCTGCTGTGAGCTAAGCTATAGTTTGACTTGGTGTATCATCTGAAACCAGGTTCATGGTGTGTCTTACTTCTGACCAGCCAAGATGTATAACCAAGAGTGCATTGCAGCTTGTGGTTTGCTTGGAGCAAGACAAGCCTTGCCTTAGTTCATGGCAGATTAGCAGGAGGAAGATGGAATGGAAGTGCTGCAGCTGCAATCTCCTCCCTTGGAACCCTCACACTCATGCCTTCACACTAATTGTCATTGAACAACATTTTGCGGGTGGGCAATATTTTTGCTAATACATTTATTTTCATCTTTTATTCTTTTCAAGGTTTTATTGATAGTAACTAGGCACTATAAATCTGTAACTGTATGACTGTACCCAACTCTGGTGTTAAAATATAGGAATGATACATATCACAGGTTTAAGATGAAGCCCAGATTTTGAAACAAATGCCTCTTTATATACATGTGGATTTCTCAATCTGGCATTATAAAATCCAGATTTTATAATGTAAAAAAATTGTAATGTAATTTTTCTTACCACATGCATAGCTGACGTTGAGATATTTTTTCACACCAGGCAGGCATGGTCTTCCAAAGTTATGGTTGTTAGCAAAGATTTTGCATCTCTGTTTCCCATAACACATCTTAGATAATACTGCTAAAGCTGAATAGGAAAAGCAATCTGAAATGTGGGAGAAATTTTAAAAAACAGTCATACAAATATAGATACCAATGACTACAAACACTCAAGAAACCTACTCATTGCAATAATAGCTTGGCTCAATGTGAAGGCTGTGACAGGGTCCTAGAGTCTTCGCTCCTCCTTCCCAAAGCCTAGTTAGCAGTTTCCCAGCTTTGGGAAGGATGTGGGAGGGATCCGGGACCCTGCCAGAGCCTCACACCTCCTTTCCAAAGCCCAGCACTTCACTTAGCCAGCTTGGGAAGGCAGTGTAAGAGCTGGGAGAGGCATCAAATTTTGCCTCCCCCCCCCCCCGCGCACACCCGTGCAACAAGCAAACAAAAAAATTACTGGAAGATCTGGAGTAATGCCAACTTTCCCCCATCTTCTCCTTCTTACTTCCTTCTCTTTAATCTCTTGAGATAAGCAGTTCTTCCAGAACAGGAGAATGACGCCTCAAGTTTGGACAGGTGCAGGTGGGCAACCCTAATGCAGCTCTGAGAATTTGGGAGGCAGACTACAAACACACCAGGACTCAGCAACACATGCCCTTTTTACGCACTGCATCTTGCTATCTCAGGGGAAGTCAACATGGTGGCCTCCAGATGTTCTCCCATCTCCCATCAGCCCCTGCCAGCATGGCCACTGACCAGGGATGGTGGGAGTTTTAGTCAGCAGCATCTGAAGGCCACCACATTAGCTACCCCTGTCCTGTCTGATCCGACGGTGTTGTATATGAGTGTATATCTATCTTTGATCGTAGATTTGGCCAAGGAAATCTATGAAGTAAAGTGATTTGACTGGGATTAGGCTCAGAAATTCACAAGCTAAGTTTCAGAGAGTCGTTATTTCAATGCCAAAATGAAGGGAGATGGCAACACACACACAATAATGGTAGGAACATACTGACTTCTGTGATCACTGCAGGAGTGAGAGCACAGTCCATTGTCTAACCTCTTTTAATCTGCCGCCTTGCTTCTGTGATCAGTGGTTACTAACCACAAGGGTGCCAAGCAATGCTGGTGTTTTTTTTATGTAGTGGACATGAATCCATCTGGCACTGAAAAGACGAGGTCATAAAAGCATTTCCAAAACATGGCTGTAAAATATCAGCTCTGACTTGAGCTGCTATTGAACAGATTGGAGTCTGTTGTTTCTGAAGGAAAGTTCTTTTCAGGTACTAATTGGCTTTATTTTAGACACGTTTTGACATGCAAATTATTCAGAGCTGCTGGAGCCATAAATTGTGTAGAGTTTAATGAGACTGGCAATCCTTCTCTTCGATTCTGAAAGCCTCTCCCATTTCAAACACTGGTAGATTTCTCTTTCTGTTCTGTAGCACAAAAGCTTTCAATTCAATGGACTAGCCAGAGCCAACTGTACAGCAAAGATTGGGCACTCCACACATTCACATGTGTGCACTGCATATCATGCAGTGACAACTGTGTGATGCTGGAAAGAAGGATATAATTGAAAAGAAGTTCATCCCAAATAGCCGTGTTTACTAAACAGAACAGACAACATTCATGTGATTTGAACTGTTTCCCTTGCTGCTTGTTGATCCATTTTAAAAATGTTTCTCTAAGACTAAATCTTGGTGCTAGAAATTTCCTAAAAATAAAAATAAAAGCTTGCATATTCGTGGGCTCACCATACTTGGGACCTGGGAGCTTTAAGAAGCAAATCAAATATGGAAAAACAACAACACTTCAAATAGTGGGATATAATGTTTGAGGCATTTGAAAGGATAAAATAAAACTTGTTAAATGCAAGCATGCTTTTTTAACATCAGGTCTAGTTTGGCCCCTGAACGTGACCCTTTTCACAAGTTATATTGTCTTTTGCATAACCTTTCCTTCAAGTATTTGTAATATTAACCAGAACAATTTATAGCTTCAGGAACATATGGGAACCTAAAACTTTCCCCATTCTCTCAGCTTGGCATCGTATTTCATTTCCACTGGCCAATAAATTGTCTTTTAAATCTTGTGCCTTATTGGGAAAATGATTGGTTTGAAAGCAGGGCGATGAACACAGCAGACAAGAACTTGGCCAAGCCAAGTTTAGAACAGTTGGCAGGCTATAATGTTTGGCGTAGAGAGGAGGGAATTTGCGTAGACCATGAAGTCAAAGGAACCAAGCCTTGATTTTTTATTACCCTGCTTCCTGTTAACATAGAATTCCATTTTCCCCCTTCACTTTTATAAGCAATAGGTTAATATGCACATGTGCCAGCTTGCCTGGTTCTCCAAGGTATTCATTTTATGCACTGAGCCTTACAATCTTCTTGTGGGCTAGGCAAGTATGGTCCTTATAGTCCATAGAGAGAAAATAACCCATGAAACATCTGGAGCGGCCTTGCCAATGAGAACATATCGATGGCTACCAAGCCAAATGCTAGGCTGGGGCAGCAAATGGAAACAGAAACCTTGATAGACAGATGTAGCTGTCCACTTGGTGCATGAGCTGGTCCAGCTGAGCCTATAGCAAGCAAGGGTGGTGAAAGTAACATACAAACATTCATGTTCATCTCGGCTTCACTCAAGTACAGTGGAACCTCGGAAGCCGAAGAATGCCTTTGAATTTGAACGTTTCAGCTCCCAAACAATCGGAATCCAGAAGTGATTGTTCCGGTTTTCAAACAATTTTCGGAAGTCAAATGTCTGTTGCGGCTTCTGATTGGCTACAGGATGCTCCTGCAGCCAATCGGAAGCCGCACCTTGGTTTTCGAACTGTTCCAGGAGTCGAACGGCCTCCCGGAACGGATTAAATTTGAAAACCAAGGTATAACTGTAGTTAAAGTTTTGCTGTGTAAGCAGATGCGTGAGGGACCTACTTATAAATATTACACATGGCATATTTTGTCAAAATAATGTTCAGGCAGCAGGATCTCCTTGAGCAACCGCCCCAGATATCTGGAGAATAATTCCCTTATGTTTTTGTGACGTCATCGTACCCTCAAGAAAAAAGCTTGCGTTCCTTTCATACACTCTCTTTTTGGGCTCTCATCATTTCATCCCCCTTCTCCTGCTTGAAAACGAATTGATCATTGTTATTACTAATACCACATGGGCACAGACTTCCTTTAACACAACTTCAGGCATTATGTATCTCTGCCCCCAATTCCTCTGACAGCCAGCCACTTTCTAAGAGAGGGGAGAAAAAATAAGGGGTTCCTTCTCAACCTCTGTATTAGGCAAAAGCAGGAACATGGGGATGCTCCACAGAACAACTGTCTGCATGCAGACATAACCTTCAAGCTTTTTCCAAAATGTAAAGAGACAGCAGGAAATCTGATCAGGGGGCCTCTGTGGCCTGATTTGGCCCTGGGAACTAGGCCTATGTCATCAGTAATTCCCACATGGGTTTTTGTTGTCATCAAAACCCAGATGGTTTTGAACAGGCTTTGTGTATATTTTGGTCTCAGAATATGCAGAAAATAGGACTAAATGCATCCATGCCGCATACTTGGAACTAAGGCATAAACAAGCAGCGCTCTGGCTGAAATCCTGAATCCTGTTAAACAGTTAAATATTAACTAAGAACTGAATCCTGCAATTTTTTTTACCATAGTTTTCCAAGACAGTGCACTGGCATCGCTAAACAAAAGTGTTAGAACTTTAGCTAGGTTGCCTTTAAAATAATTATTTTCCATGTCTATAGTTCCTGTCCAAAAATCAGGGCAATTGTGTTCGCAAGCTAAAGGTAGAGGGACCCCTGACCATTAGGTCCAGTTGTGGCTGACTCTGGGGTTGCAGCGCTCATCTCGCTTTATTGGCCGAGGGAGCTGGTGTACAGCTTCCGGGTCATGTGTCCAGCATGACTAAGCCGCTTCTGGCGAACCAGAGCAGCGCACGGAAACACCGTTTACCTTCCTGCCAGAGTGGTGCCTATTTATCTACTTGCACTTTGACATGCTTTCGAACAGGAGCTGGGACCGAGCAATGGGAGCTCACCCCGTCGCGGGGATTCGAACTGCCAACCTTCTGATCGGCAAGTCCTAGGCTCTGTGGTTTAACCCACTATTCCAGCCTTCCCCATCCAGATGTTTTAGAATGCAACTCCAGTCAGCTTTGCTGGACTGGTGGGAGTGTAGTCCAAAATATACGGAAGACATCAGGTTGGGGGATGTCAGTGGTCATTGCCAGTGAATCTGACCTAACACAGATACTCTTTTGTCAACCTACCAAACTGAGGGAAGCGGCCCGCTTCTGTAGCACAGGTGTCCTCCTTGTGTGCAGCCCTGCCATATGAGGCAGAATAGATGTTAAGGAATTTCGACTCTTTACAGTGGAGTTTCAGTTCTTCATTCTCACACACTAATCTGGTTTTATATTCAGCTGCAAAGGAAAGAGACAAACACTGCTTACTGGTGGGGAGTTAGTCTGGTTGTTAGTCTGGTCCATTTACAAAAACACTGCTGAAAGTGCAATCTTTTGTGACGTTCCCTGCTGCCCACTCCCCATAATATCTCAATTTATTTGTTTAATATGCTCACATACTTCCTAAGTCATTTGACCTGAGGTGGATCCACAAAAAGCCTTTTTAGCTGAGAGGTGGTGATTATGGCATAACCTCCCAAAAGAACCCAGCCAAGCTCAGTCAGTGCTTACTTTGAGCAGGCAGTGAAAACCTGCCCCACCCCACAAAACGTAATTGGATGCCATGGCTGTCAAACGCTGCTAGAATCCTTTGTTGTTTACTACGACGCTATTGTCCATTGTGTTATGCATTTGATTTCTGTGTTTTGTGTGGCTATTTTATTGCATGTTCTTTTATTGCTTTATATTTGGTTATTTTTGTTGCATTTTTGTAAGCTGGCTGCGGGGGGGGGGGGTAATCCTACCTCCAGTGTGGGAGAATAAAAACAGAAGCTAGGGATAGGGGACCTGTGGCCCTTCAAATTTTGTTCGAGCCCACCTCCCATCATCACTGACTACTGTCCAGCCTGGCTGGAGGCTGATGTCATCTGGAGTCCAACAACATCTGGAGAGGCCAAAGTTCCCTACCCCTGACATAAACAACCAAACAAACCAGCAAATTGGGCAGAGCTGACCACCTCAGCCATACGTGCCTCAACAGTTTGTCAAACCATTTATTTAATTATGGCCTCTGAAGCTAAAGAACATGACTTGCTTAAGAAATTTACAGTGCAATCCTATATATGTCTACTCAGAAGCAAACCTCATTTCCCCCACCAATGGAGTTCATTTCCAGATATATCTGTATAGCCACCTTTGGGATGAAGTTCTTATGGTTAGGGATGGGGAACAAATTATATTGTTTGCATTTAAAGCAGAATTGATCAAGCCCACACTTTCCAAAACAACGAGTACCGACACACAGACATCCTTCAAAATGAGCACTTATCCAAGTTTTGTCATTCGGTTTTCCAAATCACATTAACAAAAATGCATATATTAGGGGAAAGTGAGTATAAAAATGAATTTATTTGTGAAAGCAACATAGAAAAACACATTATACTGGCAAAAATTGCTTACAAAAATGTGCAGCTTTGCCAAAAATGCATATAAAACTATGCAGGAAAGGAGATGACCAGCCTTCCTTCTCCTTGTGCCCTTTCAGATGTTTTGGGCTACAGTTGCCAGCCGGATAGTAATAATAATAATATTCACTAATTTTATATACCGCCCTTCATCTGAAGATCACAGGGCAGTTCACAACATAGAAATACAAAATTAGAACACAAAATACATAATAAAAATAAGCACAAGAACAAACCACCAACCCCCTTCTTACAAACACATTTAAAAGGACACAGAATGTTAATCGCCAAAAGGCCTGGTTAAGAAGAAATGTTTTCACCTGGCACCTAAATATGTGTAATGAAGGCGCCAGGCAAGCCTGCCTGAGGAGAACATTCTACAGATGAGGAGCAACCACAGAAAAGGTCTCTTCTCATGTTGCCACTCTCCAGACCTCTTGTGGACAAGGCACACAAAAAAGGGGCTCAGATGATGATCACAGGGCCAAATCAGTTTATATGGGGAGGGGTGATCCTTGAGGTATTGCAGTTGTGGCTGACGGGAGTTGCAATCCTAAACATCTCAAGGACACCAGGTTGGGGAAGAGAAATCTATGAGTGGTGCTGGTGATATAAGATGTGGGGAGACTGTTGTCTTTATGTCCTGCTTTTAGGCTTCTCAGAGGCATCTATCTGTCCACTGTTGGAAACAGGGTGCTAGACAAGATAGACAACCTGTCCGCTCCAGCAAGGCTCTTCTTACATTCTTAACATATATTATCCTGAATCTAACTTAAATATTTAGTTAGATAAATTTTATGTCTTAATAATAAAGGTAAGGGTAGTTCAAAGGAATGTCAGAAAATGCACTTGGGATAGAACTGAATTCTAATAATATAGCCAGGCTCCCTAAATAATGTTCATTGTGCCTAAATCTTAGAGGTATCCAGGATAAAATAACACCTGAACATAGCAGTTTTATGGCTAATCTTCTTATGGAGATAATTCTTTTGGCCCTCATTTAGAAATCAATCTACTTCTGAGAGGCTGGGGGTGGGGGAAGATCTTATTGGGACAAGACAAGGTTTTGTAACAGACACTCTCAAATTATAGGATTTGGATGACCCTTCTCCCTTTCTACCTCCTCATCTGATGATCCCTGCTCTTCTAAAGTTCTTGTATGGAGCAGCTAAGAGTAAAGATGGGGAGGGGTTGGTGTAGTAGACTCAATGTCTTTTTTGAGGACAACTCAGCTTTCTTCCAGCACAAAAATACTTTCCCCTGCAGTGGTAATCTTGCCAGGGAATTTGTTCATCTGGAAGAGCTATGAGTATGGAGGCAGATATGGAGTTTAACCTTTGGCCATATCACAGTGAGGATATAGGTGATAAGTATTAAGATGAAACTGGTGAAAATACACTATCCCAAACACATCCACCTGAAAGCAAATTCTATGGAAACCAAAGGGATTTAGTTTCAAGTCAATGTTTTTAAGAACCGTTTTCCAGAGATGTAAAAATCAGTTATTTAATGTGAAATGTAATGGTCTAAAGGACTTTGTTTATCTGTGAAAAACTTTAAGTACATTTTATCAACAGCAGGAAACAACGTCATTCAAAAGTCCTTGGCATTTCCCTCATGACTGCCTATTATTTGTGCAGCCTGAACCCTACACATGCTGCCCAGCAGACAAACAATCCACATGTTTTCTGGTGCTAAAGGGTAACATAAAAGAATGAGGCTAATGCAATATAAGATAACATGAGATTATTCTCAAAAATAACAATAACAACTTAGATTTAAAGCAAATAAGTGAAATTAAGCAAATGATTGAAGAAGCGCCCCCCCCCGGTCTATTTATAAGCACAGAAAAACTAAGCTCCACCAAGAGCAAGGGGACTCATATTAGTCATATTTGTTTTGTTAGTTTTACTGGGGCTTTGTCACAACCAGCTTTGCTTAGGTGATGACTGATATCTACACACTGATCCAGCAAGGGAAATCTCCAAGGAGAAACGTATATCTATATACAGAATCCCTTCCTGAACTGGGAACCACACAGATTGAATATGGAGAATATGCATCTGCCCTGTGATGCCTCTCTGGATGCAAAGCATCCAATGCAATCACCATTTGTACTGCAGGGTATGCATGAGGATGTGACTTCCTACTTTCACAATATGTATGCCTATCCCACTCACAAGCACCAGCTACTACCAGCTAGGTTTCCAATGAGGCTAACTCTGACATGTAAGGCTTTGACCAACAAAATGAATGTTGTTAGGTCTAAAACCCTATGCACACTTACTTGTGTTGTGAGTACCACTGAACTCGGTAGGACTTACTTCTGAGAAATGTGCAGCAGGTTGGCTTGCAAATCTAGCTGTATCTAAATCAAATGCAGTGCAACCTGATTAAATTCATAGCATTAGCTTGACTGTATTAGGCACTGAAAAAAACACTTTCTTCAGGTCATTCAAAAGACAAAAGTCTGCTAATACAGTGGCATATAGGTTTTCTGTGTTGTTGTTTTTTAAAAAACAGTGACAGAATCTAGTGAAAGAAAGCCACCCATTACTATCTTCATGAAGCAGAAATTAAATCACATTGCCCTTAATGGAATGAACTTTTTTCTATATTGGGCTCCCAAAGTTTGTTATTTGAATTTTCTGCACCAAAGACTTTGACTACTGCAAGTAGTGATTAGACTACTGCAATACACTCTACATGGAGCTAACCTTGAAGATTAGATCATATATCTGGTGCAGAATGCTGCTTCCAGGTTGCTAAATGGGACAGTAAGACGGGAAAACAAATCATCAGTCCCGGCTGCCTGTGTATTACTGGGCCCAATTCAAAATTTGGTACTCCTGTACAAAGCCCTAAAAAACTCAACTCCCCCATACCTGCCAACCTAAGGTTTGAGATCTGCAGGGGGGTGGCGATTAGTATCTTATTGCACTTTTATATTAATAAGCCATTTTGATTACATTGGTAAAAAAACAAAATAGAAATAATGAGAAGTAAATATAATATATAAGCATACTAGTCTCTAATCAATGGGGCTTACTTCTGTAGACATGCATAGATTGCACTGTGAAGTTTCCACCTTTCTAGAAAGGCACCTGCACTTATCCCCATTCACCTTAATGATTTATGTCCCATCTTGTAATAAATTATTTTTAAGACCCCCAACAATCTACAGCAGAAACTAATATGTACAGCAAATTTTATTCCCTAGATGGGTTATGCTCTTTTATGATGGATGTGCATGTGTGAAGGGTCATTTCCATACATTCTCTGACAATGCTGATAGGGATACTATATCACTTCTGAAAAAAAGCTGCAGGGTTGTGTTTTGGTTCTGCAGGATCTCTGTGCACATTGCCAGATATAACTCACTTGCACATGCACATAAACTTTTATGAAAAGTGGTGAATAACATGCTTATCAAAACCCACAAACTTTGGTACAAGGACTGGGTGAATCCACTTCAGAGCTTCGCATAGATTCATGCAAAGATGTCTGTGCCGGCACTGCAGTTAAAACAAAAAGCAAAACAAGTACAAAAATGACACTTGCCTGTTCTACAAATTACTTACTAGGTTTGCATTTAAAGGAGACTAGAAGGTATTTAGTGATTCCTGGACATAGATCAGGTCCAAAAACCCGACTATTGACAAGGAGTTGGCAGGCTCTCAGATCCTGGCATTCATCCAGTACTTTCTAAAACAATGAGCAAAAAAGCATAGTCTTGAAAAACAGATTCAAACTATATAACAGTTCAGACCCTGACATTTTAAAATCTATAAGTGATAAGCTGTTGCCCACTGGTTACTAGAAAAATAGGCATAACAATCTATACAATGCCAATACAATGATTTCCAAGACAAACCGAGTTTTGTGACATTATGGGATGATCTGAGTTCCCCAAAATTCCTTTGTTTTACCATTCAAGTTTGGATGCGACAAACCTATTTTGAAATCCCCCTTAAGGGATGTTTTATGTATTGCAAGATGGCAGATAAGTTGGGAAAATAGGACACTATAGATTTTGTTATGACAAGCTGGCATTCCAGAATTTGTCATCTGTGAAGCAATATTAATATAAAGAATTCATGTAACCTTTGAAAATAGGAGAAAGGGACTTATTTTCACGCTTGAAATTTTTTGATAGTGGCTGCTGCTTTGTTACAAATTTCCATCCCACATGAAGTACCAGTAAATGAAAAACCAATTTATCACACTGCATATAACTGATGCCTTGAAAGGTGTTAATCACTGAAGTTTACACAGAACAAAATTTATGTTTACACAGAGCAAAATGCTACATTGCTGTATTGTTAACTGTCATAAATGAATCAACCAATATGAGAGGTTTATTGGGTACCAGATTCATCATGGGCCTGCTGCTACTATTAGCACTAAGAAACGTCTTGTTTTTAGCAATTGTCCTCAAATTCCTGGAAGCAGCAGTTCCAGATTAGAAAAGTTGGCAGGCTATTACAATTTGCCCACAAAGCAGTAAAAGTTTTATAGAGAAAGAGTAGTTCAAAATACCGTATTTTCTGCTCTATAAGACTCACTTTTTCCCTCCTAAAAAGTAAGGGGAAATGTGTGCGCGTCTTATGGAGCGAATGCAGGCTGCACAGCTATCCCAGAAGCCAGAACAGCAAGAGGGATTGCTGCTTTCACTGTGCAGCGATCCCTCTTGCTGTTCTGGCTTCTGAGATTCAGAATATTTTTTTTCTTGTTTTCCTCCTCCAAAAACTAGGTGCGTCTTGTGGTCTGGTGCGTCTTATAGAGCGGAAAATACGGTAGATTGAGAAAAGTGCCAATATCTTTTTTAAAAAACAACAACAAAAAACTCATAGACTATTTTTAGAATACAAGTAAACAATAAAAAGCCTTTTAACTAGCATCCAAGAGGAGAAAAAAAAATCAGATCTCCAATGCTCAAAAGCAGCCAATAAAGCATTCCTACTATATTCTAGTGATTATTACTTCTAGTTATGCTAGCCAGAATCACTGTCTATAAAAAAATCTCTTCATATTTTACCCTGTGTTTTATAAGAGATGTAAGCTTAAAACTGCAATCCTAATCACTTACCCTATTGAATTCAATGGAACTTACTTCTGAGCAGACATGTATAGGATAACATTGCCGGTGCTGAATTTGCTGTGCAACAAGATCTGGCCACTAATATGTTCAAAACTAATATATGGTCAGAACAGTCACAGATTAGGAGGGATTTAATTTTTCTTTCAGCCCTTCAGTGAAAGATTCCTGTATAGCATTCTTTGTTCTTTCTGTAAAATAATACTATGCTTAGATTATCTCTCCATTCCAGAGAGAATAGGTAGGATGAGATCATGCAGATTTGCTTCCAACAATTTGGTTTACTGTAGGTGTCTGAGATTTGAGAGAAGACAAAGCCAGACATGTATCTTGCATTTGAGCGCTATGTGAACATATCTGTAAAACATTCTATCATTTTTCTATGTGCAGCTGGGATGTGTGATGGCTTCAAATAATCTTTCTGTGCAAGCCTAGCTTAAATCCCCAAAGATTCAAAGGACTCAAAATAGTCTTGGTGCCATGCTAGGACACAAAGGAGAAGGGGTGACACTCCCATTTTCATGAGGACAGCTGGACCAAAGATCATTTTTCAGCCATTAGATGCATTAAAGCACATACAAGCCATGCTTATAAAACCACTATTCCAAGCAATATTCATTAAAAAAAAATCATTTAAACTAAACAATAACATTTAACTTCTTTATAGAGGGACAGTCCTACAACATCTGAATGGCAACAATTTCCCTATACCTTCTTTAATGACAGTGGCGTAGCGTGGGTTGTCAGCACCCGGGGCAAGGCAAGTAATTTGTGCCCCCCTAACCCGTGGATTTGCGCCCCTAACCCGTGGATTTGCGCCCCTAACCCTAACCCTAACCCGTGGATTTGCGCCCCTAACCCTAACCCCCAGATGTTACGCCCGGTGCGGCCGGCCCCCCCTGCCCCCCCCACGCTACGCCACTGTTTAATGACACTGATTTTTAAAATGTTTCTACAAACACTAGGTCCCTGAATAAGTAGTAAAACTTTTGCACTTTGGTTATGTACCTGCTAAAGGCATAGAAATATACCTGACAGTATTAGCCAACTGCTTGGAAAATCACCACTCTATAGAAATGTCTGGAAATTATCTTTATTGTATAATGCAAGTCCATTTAACATAACATAATGAATCTTACCTCCAAGTAAGCACACATAAGATTGCACTGTTAATGTCTACTCAACTGTATGTCTGCCTATATATCTTCTTAAGGAGAAAACTGTGGTTGTGAATTAGGCCACCAGTGGATCCTAAACCATACAAACATACCATCTTTCTATCAAAGATAGTGAAAAGTGAATACCCGCTCTCATGAAAAAGAAAAATAATAATGCCATGTAAAATAACAAAATATAAGAATCATCCTTAGTGGCTCCTCAGGAAATAACCTTTGCTTGTCAGTTCAGGCTCATTAGCTTTAAATGTACATAGTAATCCTAGGGATGTCCTCTCAAAAGTAGACATCCAAGGTAAGTCTGTATAGGATTCCTGCCTCAGGCTACAATCCTAAACACACATGCATGGGAATAAGCCACTCTGAACACAGCAGCTCTTACTTCTAAATAGAAATTGCACAGCATTGCTCTGTACATGGTGTCAAATAACAGGATTAAGGATGCTACAGTTTAGGATTCCCATGAGGTCAGGAACCCGACTGCATCATCAGATCTTAATTATGTTTAGGAAATGATCTTTGCATATTTTGTATATCAGTTTTTAAAAATTCCTCTAAACCTACAAAATAATGACCAATTTGTCACAACAGGACATGACTGTGTTAGCATTTTTCCCATGTGAGGGAAATTTAAATATTACTGGTTTGTCTAACATAAGGAACATGATTGCCTTGACTTTTGAGGCAGGGAATAACCATGATTCAGGACTAAACACTTGCCTCTATGTCTATATAACTGTTCTTATGTGTCTACAGTAAGACTCAGAACAGTGTATGTGGCAAGGGAACAGAGAAGAAGCAAGGGCCTCAAATATATTATTAATCATTGGGGCATTTGATACAACGGCAAGCCAGTGATTCAGAGGTAATCTTCAATAATCCTCATCAAAAATTAGGCTGTAGATTCTACTGCTGTCTACCAGAAACTGGAGCCAGAACTAATTGGCAATCTAGATTTCTCCCAGGAAAATCCATTGACATAAGCTCAGTGCCAAAACAACTCCATCAATCTGGCACAGACAAATTAAGTTGGACCATTGGGTGTTAATCTTAATGGGCATTCTCATTGTTCAGGGCTCTTTTGTCCCAGTCTGCTTGGCAAGAGAAGTCAGACAGCCCATACAACTACTGAGTGTGTGGCCAGCCACCCAATCCCCCAAACTGGATTTCAGTTTGCTTGTGATGAACAGGTCCTGTGAGGCTTGCACCACAGATCTATATATCATGCATGGCTGGCTAAGTCACCACTCAGAACTGTTTGGGAAGATTTGTGCCATTGTATCGAGTTGCAAACAAATTGCAACCAGTTTCATTTACTGTATTGGCTCGCACCCGCAAATAAGCCGCACCTTTAAAATTCGGCGGATTGGGGGAGGCTTGGGAGCCGCGAACGGGACAGGCGCTGTTGCCCTGTGCTCCCGGGCTGCTTCCTGGGGGGAGGGAGCTGCGCTGTTTTGGCGGCATAAGGTCGTGAATATAAGCCGCACTTTAACTTTTCACGATCGGAATTTGGGAAAGAGTGCGGCTTATATTCAAGCCAATACGGTATATAGTCAGATATTGATTTTAAAATTTACTTTAAGTTGTTGCTATTCAAAAATTAAGAAGTGACAATATAATATGAATTTCAAAAGTAGCCAAACACATTCTTAAGTGTCAGGATTAATTAGCATTGCATATTCTTCAGGAGCAAAGGGATGGAGAGATTTTCTTTGAGGAGGAGTCCTGATAATGGTCTGCATATTCATTAGACCTTCAGAAACACTAAAACCTAGTCATATGCATGACTGAACCACCCTTCCTCCCACAATAATAACTATTCTATTATAAAAGTTACACTCTGAACATCAGTCAATTAATGTTGCCTTTACCTTGCATTTTAATAAATACAATTTATATCACTGAATCATTCTGAAAGGCTGTTTTTTTTTTAAAAAAAAACCAATAATAAAAATACTACAATATGTAATACCTGCAGAGTAGTAGATGCCACACAGTTTATGGGCTCTTTCATCGTGGCTTCTGGATGTTGTTCACTACACAACTGGTAAGCTTGCCCGTAATATGCAGATTGGACACTTATTGTTGAATGTCGAGGACACTGCAGACTCAAGCGATCACCATCACAGGCATACGCAGTGTGGTTTTGCAGAAGTTTGGTTAGATAACCTAGAAAACATTTACCTGTGTTACATTTAATGAGGAAACAGCTTTCCCCCAAATGTTAAAATGAAAGCTGCAGTCTTCGCTTGGCTTGGTTACAAAAGGTTTAACCCATGCCTCAAGACTCTTGAGCACTTCCAAACTCTTGTTTATTGTGGGATTGGTGCTGTTCCTGCATGGATATTTTTGTCATTGTTTGCATCAAAATGCCAGCCCGTAGTTTCCTCCCATTTAATCTAGTTTTATCCTTACGACAGAAAATTTGCCAAAGTAAAATAAATAAATAAACCTGTTGCCACAGCCTGTATTAAGTTCTCTGCTCTGCTACAGATTTCCTGAGAAAATCACAAAAAAGGCAGCTTTATGTCAAAGTTGCTATAAGCGTTTTATTTTTTGTTTCTCTCTTGTAAACTGGAGAGACAGAGGGCAAAGCACTGGTTTGCATTATGCGATCTGCAGTAGTCTACTGAGTGTTTCTTTCTCGTTTAATGTAGAGGATTAGATGGTTTTCTGGCCCGTGGAAAGAGAATGCTAAATGTGGCAATGCTTATTTGAATCTTTAAACTTCATATCAGTTAATCAACCATATCCCTCCCTCAGTAATTTTCCAGCTGCGCGAGAGCCTAGTAGGATGTGTAAAGAAAAAAAAAGATTCACTCATTTCTACTCATCTAGTATTTCATGTATTCAGGCTTAACCAAAAACATATTGTGGAATTGTGCCCACTACAATGAGAGGGTTTTCTGCTTCTGCGCTGTGTGCCTGATTCAGAGAACTGCACCCACTGGAACGGGACAGGGGAACCTTTTTCAGCCTGGGAACTGCATTCCCTTCTGGGCAACTTTTGGGGTGGGGGAAGGAAAAGTGGGCAGAGCGACAAAAGTAGGTTTTGTCTTTGTACATTAGGCTAGTTTTTATTCATTAACACACACCTATTAGTTCTCCATCCAGAGAAGCAAAAAGCATTATCAGAGTTTAGGGACATATTCAATTCAGGCAAACATACTCCAAGAGAAGGCAAAGTTGACCTGGTGAGGGGTGTGGCTAGGGAGAGCTCTGAGGGCCAGATAGAGAGGCCTGGAGGGCCACATTCAGCCCTGGGCCTGCCGTTCCCATACATGTACCAGATGCACACAAACACATGAGTTTGTCTTCCAGGAACTTCCAGGAAGTTCACAAGAGAAGCACAAAGGCAATAGCCCAACACTATGTGGAGGGACGCGGATGGCGCTGTGGGTTAAACCAGAGAGCCTAGGACTTGCCAATCAGAAGGTTGGAGGTTCGAATCCCCGCGACGGGGTGAGCTCCCATTGCTCGGTCCCAGCTCCTGCTAACCTAGCAGTTCAAAAGCACGTCAAAGTGCAAGTAGATAAATAGGTACCGCTCCGGCGGGAAGGTAAACAGTGTTTCCATGCGCTGCCCTGGTTCGCCAGAAGCAACTTAGTCATGCTGGCCACATGACCCGGAGGCTGTACCCCGGCTCCCTTGGCCAATAAAGCGAGATGAGCACCGCAACCCCAGAGTCGGCCACGACAGGACCTAATGGTCAGGGGTCCCTTTACCCTTTACCTTTACTCTATGTGGACCAGTGGCTTGTATTTAGAGACAAAGTGTCTCTGAACATGACGTTTCCTTTTATCTATCATGGAAAATATCTACTCAGAGTCACATCCTCTGTGAATTTTCCTAATCCAGTTTTATAGCCATCTAAACCAGTGGTAATCTCATCTTGTGGTAGTGAATTCCAAAAATTCATTAAGAAATGATAGGCTTATCCATTAATTTCAATGGGCTTACTCTGAGTAGGACTGCCATTGAATAGCACCACCCCTGGCCATTATCACACATAAAATTAAAATACATCTATATTTTGTTTTTTTGGAAAATAGATGTATAATTAAAGCCTGAGTTTGCTAAATATCAGCCCTAGGAATGTTCCTTTTCAATATGCATGCACTTTTCACGCACTCCGACGTTCCTTTGAATGTATCAGTAAAATTTTAAAACACACTTAGACTAACATGGCAAATTGTCAATGTTAAGTCCATAAAATTACTTGTATTTTATTTAGAGCCAAACTCCCCCGTGAAAAGGCACAAACCAAGTCAACATTGGCAATTTCATAGTAATTCTTATAAAAACAGATATATATTTCCCATTAATTTCTACACACAATGCATTATAAAACTTTGAAACCTTTTAGTTTATGGTATGTCGGGAAAACATCATTTATTTTTTTTACTGTTGTTCCTTATTCCAGAAGTGACTCACCAAATCCATATTTTTCCATGACTTTTAAATTGGCATGGAGTACAAAACATAAGGACAACACATTCTAGTCTACTATTCCTTGGTGCGCAACATTAAAATTTGTTCTTGTCCTCCAAACAAGATACATTGCGTTTCCACCCCCATCGTTCTGCCTGGATGCTGAGGTCCAGCGCCAAGGGCCTTCTGGCAGTTCCCTCATTTAGAGAAGTGAAGTCACAGGGAACCAGGCAGAGGACCTTCTCAGTAATTGTGCCTGCCCTGTGAACAGCGGCGTGGCGTGGGTTATCAGCACCCGGGGCAAGGCAAGTAATTTGCGCCCCCTAACCCGGGGCAAGGCAAGTAATTTGCGCCCCCTAACACCTAACCATGGTCATTAATACGCCAAGACGCGCGTCTTTGGGCATCGCGGCGCAGCCTTCTCGGTCTCCCTCCCCGGCCCGGCTAGTCCCGACGCGGCTTCTTTCTGGCGCGGGGAGGGGGCTTCTTTCTGGCGCGGGGAGGGGGCGGCTCTGGGGCCAGTGCGTCGGCCGGCCTCCAGCGCGGGTGGGGGGGCCCCGTCGGGGCGGGTGGGCGGTCTTGGCGCGCAGGCACTAGAGCACTGCCGATGGCGCGTTTGGCGGGCTGCGCGCGTCCAGACAGCGACCCGAGCCTGGGCGGCGTGGCGCTTGGTGCCGGAGCCTCCGCCCGCAGCGCCCCATCGGGAGACCCGGCCGGAAGGAGCCTCGAGCCGGCTGTCAGACGCGGTTGAAGCAGCCAGGGCGGCATGGCAGGCAGCGGCGGCTCCTCGGCGACTCCACGCGGCCAGCCCAGCGCGCTGGCCGAGCCCCGCAGGCGAACGCTGCCCGTCGGTGAGGAGGGGCTGCCTGGCGCGCCCTCCGTGGCCCTGACGCGCGGAGACCGCGGCGAGCGCTGAGAGCCGCTGCCAGCTCGTCGGTTCCACGAGACATGGGGCTCTGCTACAGCCTGCGCCCGAGGCTCTTTGGCGACTCCGGAGGTAGCGACCGCGCCCCCCCAGAAGTTGCGCCCGGTGCGGCTGGCACCCCTGGCACCCCCCACGCTACGCCACTGCCTGTGAAACACCCTTCTGCTGGATGTCAAAGAGATAAGCAATCATATTACTTTCCTTGGAAGCCAGCCAGCGTGGCTGGGGCAACCCACTCAGATGAAGGGGGTATGTAAGAAATAGATTATTATTGTTGTTATTATATTTTCATGGAGAGCAAGACTTAGGTTGGTTACAAATTAGCACTTAACCAGCACCCCACAGCTGTATCCTCTTCCATTCATGATAAACCGATGACTAATCTCCCCAGGGTGAGAGAGCTAACCCTGAAGAAATGTGGCTGTTTATGTAGATGAAGGATGGGGAACCTCAGGTCTAAGGAGCCAAAAGCAGCCCTCCAGGGCTCATTATCTGACCCTCAGGACTCTCCACAGGGCCACACCTCAGAGGTCTTGCTCTGCCCCTTCCTTGAGTACTTTTGCCTGCCTAGAATGTCCCCTCAAACACTGAAAATGCTTCTGACTTGTCTGAATGGAAGATTAAAGAGGGATGTGCGAGTGTTTATAGAAACCAGCTTACTGTACAAAAGGTAAAATTCACATCTATTGCTCTGCCCACTTTCGCCTTTGGCCCTGCTCACCACAGGAATGTGGCCCCTGGAAGGTTGCCCAAATCATAATGTGGCCTCAAGGCTGAAATGTTCCCCCACCCCTGACATAGACAAAGTAATTTACTCTGTAAAAAAAAAAAGTGCACAACTGAGTCGCCAACTTCTTCCAGAAGAAGGGAGCTTCTGTGCTGTTACTACTGATTTAATATTGACAGGAAAAGGTTGGCAGGTACAGCTTCTTCTATTGGAGGAACCCGCTTCAGAAACATGGAGCCAGATGTCAAAATGTAGAGAACTAGTTCCTCTGACTATTTGCCTTTCTTTCCCATCCACCTCCCTCCAATTGGAATTAGGACCAGAATCTATTAAGCATTCACTGGGTGTACAGTCTGCATGTAAAGCGCTCTCTGACACCTGTGTGCTGGCAACATGGTTTAAAGGCAGCATAATTAGAGATACTCTTCTCAGCAGCATCCCCTCAGGACTTTGAAGAATTTGGTCCTAAATCTGTGACAGTTTAGGTTTCAAATTGCTTGGAACCAGAAGTTCCCATGTACAAAGAAGCCCAGTATTCCCTAGAGAATATCAGCTATGCAAACTTTTGAATGAGTTCCCGAGCATCTTAACTGCTACTTTGATCCTGCAAATTCCTATTCCAGTATCTAAGCAAGTTTCACCAACAATTACACTATTCAGTTCTAAAAATGGCTTAAAAACAACCGTCTCCCATTGCTTCATGTGTGCAGGTACATTTTATTTGTTTAATAAGTCACCTAGACTTGATAGGAAAGAAATTTTATCCCTCCAGGTGGCATTTAAAACATCCGTAATGTTATTACAGTAAGCCCACACTTTTACACAACGAAGGGAATAAAAATAGTCGTGAGATTTTGATAAGAAAAACTGGCAATGTATTGGTATGTGGATTGCTTCACTCAGGCACTGTACTCTGTGAAGACATTAATAGCTCATGGAGTTCTGCTTTTCAGATTTCACACAGCTAAGTCTTACCTCTACATTTCATACACAGCAGGCAGAGCTGAAATCTCATAGTCATTTACGGAGGAACTCAAACTGTTTGTTCTGATTACAATATCTGCATTTTGTTTTTGTGGAATATTAAACATTTTGGCAAAGAACGGGTTGGAGAAAGGATGACAGGAATGTGCTTGTGGAAACACTAGTTTGGGAATCTGATGTTCTATGGAGGGTCAGATGTGCAGGATGCTGAAGTCCCGTCTCCTGAGACACACAACAAATGCCTCTTTGGTTTCCAGCCCTGCAATATTTGTTCTCCATAACAATCATGAGGCTTAGAAACTTGTTTAAAAAGGACACACTGGCATTGTCATGAAGTCAATGTCGCATTACAATTAGTGTAGAAGGTAGACCATACTGAATACATCAGAGACCTGGTTCACATCCATAGGCAAAACTGCTCCCATATCCTTAAGTTAAATTCCTAAACTAAAGTTGTCAGAAGCTATTGCTGCTAACTTCAGTGAATGGCAAAGCAGAGGATTTTATGCAGGAGTCTCTAGCTACAATGCTTCAGGAGAAGTGCACAAGATCAGCAAGCCTCAACAGGAGCTCATTTAGGGTGAAACATCAGATTTGCATTGACCTCAGGGATGGCAGTTCTACTTCAGTTCCTGGATAGACCACTCAGGTTCTGTCTTGTAGATCTGCATCTGCAGGGGCTGTTGAAAAGCTTTCTGAGAATATTGGCAAAGAGTTATTTATTAGCCACATACACACCCTTCACATGCTCCATCATTTGACAAAGAAGAGTATCAAAAAAGGACACTTCCAATTGGTTCAGCCCTTTGGTCCTTTTCATGCTGTCTTCCATCACCCATTATGACACTGAATCTCTTTTAAACTGCTCTTTGGCAAGCTCAGGCTCTATTGCCTCTCACATTGATCTTGTCAAGGGACAAGTGGGAACTTGAATGGTTGTTCTCCCCTTTCCCTATTGGCCAGATCAAAACAATTGTACAGGCAGCTCCTTCAAAATATCTCTTGAGGGGCCATGCTAGGATCAGTGAAAGTCTTGTTTATTTACAAATAACAAGAGTTCAACAGAGGAAGGAGGAAGATTGTACACTGATAATTTGTGCGTGCTATTTTCCTATTTCCCACACAAAGTTAAAAAACATAATGAAACAGCATCAACAGAGTCAAACAGCATTGCTTCAGTGTCAGTAGATTTTTAAACAACGTTTTGCATTGTAAAGCATTCAGAAACGGGGATGTTGTCAGAGGCCTGCTTTTCATTTTACATTTTGGACTCAGATAGAAAGAAAAAGGTATACACCCATGACAGTGAAGGTAGTCACTTTTCTTCATGGAATACCTGAAGGTGGAGCATGTTCTTTCCCCTGTCCTCCCATCTCCTTTGTATTTTGCCAAGAATAGTGGTAGTTTAAACATGTTCCTGGCCCTCTCTCAATTGACTTGAGGCTTCTGTGCTTTATACTAATGTAGTCCAACCTGAGTGAAGTGAAGAGCTGGCCAGGGAAAGCCAAGGCTCATACATTTGACCAGACAGCCCAAAGAGAATCTTAATGGCAGGCAAGTAAAACAAAACACTACACACAGTAGCCTCCCACCAGGGTGGGACAGTTCTGCAGTCATAAATGCAGACCTGGGTAATAATGGCAATCTCTTTCCGTAGAGCTGGCATCAAATATCGCTATGATCAAGGCCAACACCCCAGCAAGGGGCCCACAGCCAACCCTCCTGACCCTGCTGCTGAAACTTCATGCTGTTACCTGCCCATTCACCTGCACAGTCCAAGCAAGCAAGCAAGCAAGCAAGCAGTGAGAAGAGCAAGGGTCGGAAGTCCCCCCTCCTTTCCCCCCTCTCTAGGGTTGGGGAGTTGGTACCAATTGGGCAAGTGGATGAGTACTTGTGAGGATAAAGGAGGGCATGGCGGGAGAGTGGGGGTGGACACTGAAGAACATCCTATACACCAAGCCACAGTATCTGCAATACTTTTTCTGCATAAAAGAAAGTCTTTCAAAGGCAGGAAATACACCCAAGACCAGTTACTGCTTTGGCAGACCCATAGAATGCATTGAGGATGAGGCCATCCATTTGTGGAGAGAGCAAAGAGTAGAGGGGCTCTTTAAAGGGCTAAAGCCTACCTATTTTCAGCCAGCAACGAATGGTCCAGCAAGCAGCACACCTAGGGCAGGTGAGTGTCAAGGTGTGGCAAGGGAGGGCTTTGCCACAAAACTATCAGGAAATGGAACCACCTTTCACCTTCCCTCAATGCTCAGAGGGAGCAGGACAGCAGGTGAAGGAGGTACATACTTCATTGGCAAGGTGAGCATGTGCACTCAGCCATCTGTAAGCATGACTGTGAGGATGAGAAAAGAAAATGACAGGCAACTTGCCATTTCTTGGGCTACAGACCTAATCATTTTTCACTTGAAAGTAAATCCCAATAAAAAGAACAAAAATTACTTCTAAATAAAGAAAGTTTAAAACCTTCTAAATCAGGGTTTTGGAGCATTTATTTTTTTTACATCAGGATACTCTGGGACCCTTTGAAGTGATCTTAGTCTTGCAAAGAAAAGAAAATGTCCAATCCAGGGTACTAATTAAAGGCTTTATGTTCTAAAAACAGTGTTATGAGTGACAAATAGCATGCATTCTTTATCCACACAGATTAACTTTGCCCCTCTGAAAAGGACTGCCGCAATACTGTGTACACTGCAGTAAATAAACAGTACCTGCTATATATAAGGACAACCACTTAGTGACAGATTACTTTTACAGAAAGCAAGCATTCACAGCCTTTTATTTTGAGGGCCTGAAGATGAACGTGGCTAGGTACAGAGAATTACGTAAGTGCCCTCAATCTGTGGTGGATGGTTTGTTTTTGTAATATGCACACTCTATTTACCATCTATTTTTTATGACAGGCCAATCTACTTCAGATCAAAATAGACTGAAGAGTGAGATAGACCGTTAGCCATACTCCTAAAAGTCTCATCCATCAAGCCCTTGCCTTCCCCCCCCCAAAAAAAATTGTGCCAGCTACCATTGAAATATTCATGGCAATTTCAGAAGACAGCCATTTCAGCAAGGAAGGATGAGACCAGTAATAAAACTTTCCCCTCCTTCCTTGTTCTCTGAGGACATACAGATGGTGATCTGTTAAGCCATAGCTGCTTTTCAACTCATTGCAGGGAAACTGCAACCTCAAAGAAAGCTTGTCTGGCTACATGGTAACATAAATTTTATTACCCCTTTCCACAGTGCCTCACATTTGTGATACTGAATGAATTAAATGCAGTGTGAGGGATTCAACTAGGTTTTACTCAGAGTAGACCTATTGAAATTAATGGCCCTAAATTAGTCATTTCAGAGAGTCTGCTCTAAGTAAAACTTAGTTGAATACCACCCAGTGGGCTCTCTCTGCTCAGTAATGGGGTCTTTACTGTTGAGAACAATTTACTAGACAGGATAAGACCCAAATTGACAGTACAAAAGTGTCATTTGATCTGAAACCCTCAATATCTACCACTATTTTGCATTCTCTAGAGTAGGAGTTCACTAACATTTTGTGCCTATGGGCACATTTGGAAATATGACAAGCTCATTGGCTCCACAAAATACCCATTTCACAGAAGATAAACAGCTGATGTTCAGAAATTGCCAATGACCAATCACCTATATATACCCCACAGCAAATAAAACAGAGATAAAATAAGCAACCCCTACCCTAACAACAACAACAGAAGCCAACTTAAATAAAAAAAATGGGAGGAACAGGTGTCTTAATGGGCACCAAGGCAGCTGTTTGAGGCTGTCATGGTGTCCTAGGGCATCATGTTGGAGACCCCATTTCTACGGTTTAGCATAAAAAAATTGCTCACCAAATCCAATCAGTAGTCTCTGCCTACATTATGGTTTCTCATATTATTTTATGAACTTACTCCTCCCCCTTTTAAAATTTTGCATTGGTTAATTTTTCTGATATTCCCCATGCTCCTCTGTCCTTCTGTTAGTGAGCCAGCCAAGAATAGCACACAATGCTAACGCTTTATCTTCATCTTCTTTTCTGTTTTCACTGTGGATTGTAAACATTACTCAAATTCTTGCAGTGTGGGTTGTCAATGCACATTCTCACAGCGGCAACAGCACGGGCAGCATTGCCACACAGGGAAAGCACTCCTATACAATAGTCTTCTTTTCAAATATAGGCATTTTGCCAGTAGCTGGCATTGTCTTAACCCTTTGTGATGTGGAGATAGATGTTCACTTTGAAAGTCTAGCTTTCAATGGCAATCATCAGAATGCGCAGTTCTCAAATATCTGTTGCTGAGCAGCAGTGCAGACAACAAAAGTTGTAGTTTTTTTAGTTCAGAAAAATCCACATGCGGCCATAATCGAAAAAGCAGTGGGTGCGCACACCAGAACTGTGCTTGATTCCTTTTGCTACAGCAGCTTTGACTAACAAGTGAAGCTGCTGTTCAGTGCTTTCTCGCTTTGGCAGTAGGAACTGCTGCGGTGAAAAATATAAAACATGTTGCATTAGCATCTCTTTTGCAGGGTTTGCAGCTGTGTAGTATATAATTTCTCTATAGGTTCCAAATTTTTGAACAACACATGTAACATGCCATGTGGATTACTTCAGCATTGCCTTTGAACACACTCAACGTCCAAAGTCAAGTGTCTCTATATCTGGTGTAATTGTTCTGAACCAAAGATAACATTGAATTACACTACAGTTGAACCTGAGCCAAGAAGGCAGTCTTTTGTTCACCTTAGAACATTTAGCAGGCGCTTCCCCCATAATGTGATGTCAATACCTCTTCTAAGTAGGAGCGGAGGAAGGAAGAATCAACAGGACTGAATAGGCAAAATACAATTGGTATGCCTGCCTAGATAAAATTCAGTACAGAAAATATTTATTTAAATTATGCAAACTGTTATCTGTCATTGCATTCTTTCAAACCCAGGCGGGGTTTAAGGCTTGGCATGTTCTACATGCCACCTTTTGTCTCGGTAGAACAGAACTGCAAATTTCAAAGGAACAGCCTAGTATCTCTAGGACACTACATGACGGGATTATCACCTCTGTGCACTGGCCTTTGTTTAAATAGCCTTCCTCATTCTATAGGCTCATTATTTCCACCCCCTGCTTCCTGGCATCTTCAACTGTCCTTATCCATTTGGAATCAGAATGTCCTAAGCTACTGCAGGCTGTCCCTCTCTTTACTTTTGTCCCTTTCCTTGTAGGATGATCTTCATACCACACTGATTAAGAAGAATGAAAAAAGTAATTGTGCTTGTTGTTGTTGTTTAGTCGTTTAGTCGTGTCCAACTCTTCGTGACCCCATGGACCAGAGCAGGCCAGGCACTCCTGTCTTCCACTGCCTCCCGCAGTTTGGTCAGACTCATGTTTGTAGCTTCGAGAACACTGTCCAACCATCTCGTCCTCTGTCGTCCCCTTCTCCTTGTGCCCTCCATCTTTCCCAACATCAGGGTCTTTTCCAGGGAGTCTTCTCTTCTCATGAGGTGGCCAAAGTATTGGAGCCTCAGCTTCACGATCTGTCCTTCCAGTGAGCACTCAGGGCTGATTTCCTTCAGAATGGATGCATTTGATCTTCTTGCAGTCCATGGGACTCTCAAGAGTCTCCTCCAGCACCGTAATTCAAAAGCATCAATTCTTCGGCGATCAGCCTTCTTTATGGTCCAGCTCTCACTTCCATACATCACCACTGGGAAAACCATGGCTTTAACTATGCGGACCTTTGTTGGGAAGGTGATGTCTCTGCTTTTTAAGATGCTGTCTAGGTTTGCCAATGCCTTTCTCCCAAGGAGCAGGCGTCTTTTAATTTTGTGACTGCTGTCACCATCTGCAGTGATCATGGAGCCCAAAAAAGTAAAATCTCTCACTGCCTCCATTTCTTCCCCTTCTATTTGCCAGGAGGTGATGGGCCCAGTGGCCATGATCTTCGTTTTTTTTTTGTTGAGCTTCAGACCATATTTTGCGCTCTCCTCTTTCACCCTCATTAAAAGGTTCCTTAATTCCTCCTCACTTTCTGCCATCAATGTTGTGTCATCTGCATATCTGAGGTTGTTGATATTTCTTCCGGCAATCTTAATTCCGGCTTGGGATTCATCCAGCCCAGCCTTTTGCATGATAAATTCTGCATATAAGTTAAATAAGCAGGGAGACAATATACAGCCTTGCCGTACTCCTTTCTCAATTTTGAACCAATCAGTTGTTCCATATCCAGTTCTAACTGTAGCTTCTTGTCCCACATAGAGATTTCTCAGGAGACAGATGAGGTGATCAGGCACTCCCATTTCTTTAAGAACTTGCCATAGTTTGCTGTGGTCGACACAGTCAAAGGCTTTTGCATAGTCAATGAAGCAGAAGTAGATGTCTTTCTGGAACTATCTCGCTTTCTCCATAATCCAGCACATATTTGCAATTTGGTCTCTGGTTCCTCTGCCTCTTCTAAATCCAGCTTGCACTTCTGGGAGTTCTCGGTCCATATACTGCTTGAGCCTTCCTTGTAGAATTTTAAGCATAACCTTGCTAGCGTGTGAAATGAGTGCAATTGTGCAGTAGTTGGAGCATTCTTTGGCACTGCCTTTTTTGGGATTGGGATGTAGACTGATCTTCTCCAATCCTCTGGCCACTGCTGAGTTTTCCAAACTTGTTGGCATATTGAGTGTAGCACCCTAACAGCATCATCTTTTAAAAAATTAAGTAGTTCAGCTGTGTGCTTAACCTGGGTCATATTGCCCAAGTTGGCTAAGGCTAGGGGACCTTTTCCACTAAGGTTCCTGGTGTGTGCAGGTGTAGACATGCATCCAGCAACAACCAGCCAGGAAGAAGGTATTTTCTGTGGAGGTACCCACACTCTGGAATAGCCTTTCCCAACCCCCTCACCCTGAAACCATGCATGTGTTGAATCTGCAGTTGAGGTATATGCTGAAAACCAACTTATTCACCTTGGTGTTTGGTGGCTCATAATGCCAGTGATTTTAAGTTTTTGGTTTAAATTTATTATATATATTTTAAATATATATTGTATTTGCATTTTGCACATTACTTGGATGTGTGTTACAGAACAGGCAGTATATATGTGTGTTTAAGTGTCATTTAAGAAGTGGCACTGAACTAAGCCAAACCTGTATCTATTAAATACTTATAACTCAGTAGTTAAAAGGTCAGTTCTTCAGGTATACCTGCAAGGATATATTGCAGATCTTAAGGGAAATTATTTACAGGCTGAATCTTTTTTAGGTGGATATTATTCCATACTAGATTTCTGGAGCACATAGCTCAATGATAGAGCTTTGCACCGCAATTCCTGTAGCACAAGAAAAGGTGTTTGCCCCAAAGCATGGAGACGTACTACCAGTCAGACCAGACACTGTACTGTGTTTCATGGACCAGTAATCTGACTCAACATTAGACCACTTCATATGCTTATGCATTACTTTGGCTAGAGGAATGCCACTGAAAATAGCTTCCCATGATGAGCTACCCAGATGCCAGTTGTAATGTATGGAAGATCTTTCAGCATAGATGGCTACTATTGTATTGTGAAAGTCTCCAAGCTAACATTTCAGGTTCCCAGAGGCCACAGGCAGGATCATGGAGATGCATAATGTGATGACAGCCGCCTGCACAATATAGGGTTTCTCATTTTTCCAATCTTAGGTTCAGTTTTCTACTTTCCCACAGTTTGCAATTTTTTAACAAAGAACTCCATGTGAAAATTATTCAGCATTTCAGCATGTGTTTCTCCTAATATGCATATTTTTAATATGCAATTGTGCCTAATACATACTTTTATGTAAAACATAATACATTTTGCATGTTGTTTCCACTAATATATACATTTTATGACACCTTACTTTAGCGTATGTATTTTCTGCACACATTTCTTGGCTTGGAAATTGCACTGCAAAATTTGGATAAGTACAAGTTTCAGAGGATAGCTGTGTTTCATTTTGCATATTGTTTCAGAAAGCGTGAATTAGGTTCATCTTTCAATGTGAACTGAATTGCATTTCTCCATCATTTCTCTGCCTCTGCACAGGAACGTAATAAGTGTCCCTCTTGCCAGAGTGCTGTCCGCTGCAGTTAGCAGAGGAATGTATTCCCAAGAAACAAAAGGAAGTCCCATTGAAATGAATGGGAGTCACAGAGCAACAGTTGTAGTGCTTGAGATGACCAGTGGCATGGGATCAAAGAGAAAAACACCCAGTTCAACAAACAAACCGCATTTACAGAGCAATCCAATGCATGTTAACTCAAAAGTAAGTCCTACTCATTTCATTTATGTGTGCACATTATTGCAGCCTTAGTAAACGACTAAGAATCAAGCATTTGCTCAATGTTCTACCATTTCATTCTTCTTTCAAAAACGTGTAAGCACATCAAATCAGTTATTACAACAAATGGGAAACAAAATTTCAAAGGAGATCTGTACACTATTTTGTAATTCCTGGCACATATGGGATGCATTATTATAATAGCAACAAATAATGAAGATGTATGGATTACATATGGATCTTCGTTTCTTTGGAATTCAAATATAGTGAATAATAGTACTTCTCATTATTCGCATGCATATGATGTCAGCCCTTTTCTGATCTGAATCCAGCTTTCTTTCTCCAGTTCTTTTTTTAAAGAAATATCTGAATTGTTAAATACTTGGATTTTCAAAAAAGTGCAAACTGCAAGAAAGATGATCCTCTTATAAGACACAGGTACATTTTTTGCAAGCTGGGTGGAACATAATACAGTGGTGCCTCGCAAGACGAAATTAATTCGTTCTGCGAGTTTTTTCATCTTGCGAATTTTTCGTCTTGTGAAGCAACCTCTTCAAGCAATGCACCCTGGGTATTAACGGTTTTAAGAAAAAGGAAACAAACTTGCAAGACGTTTTCGTCTTGCGAAGCAAGCCCATAGGGAAATTCGTCTTGCGAAGCAACTCAAAAAATGAAAAACTCTTTCGTCTTGCGAGTTTTTCGTCTTGTGAGGCATTCGTCTTGCGAGGTACCACTGTAGTAAGAATATGAATGCACACATAGCAGGGATGTAGTTTATGTAGGTTCTGCAAGTAAAGATGCTATACAACTTCACAGATCACATTTTCATTCATGGAGATCAGTCTCTATAGAAAAACTGCCAAAACATTGGCAGACTATGACCTGTGCATCACAGGTACAGAGATGGGCAGCTGCTGTATGTCATAAACTGCCTAACAACCATATACCTCCCTTCAAACATTACAAGAGACACTTTCCCCTAAACACATATCCTTGGAAATAGAGCCTAGAAATTTCAGCAGAACCTCCGAAGTATGTGTATGTAGAAATCACAAAGGAAGAAAAAACTGGCCTTAATTGTGCTTAACCTGAAAGTAAAACAGATTTAAATCTTCAGGGATTACTTCTAATCAATGTTTTAGGATCTGAATGCAAAATGTACTCTAAGTAACAATGATTTCAATTACACTACTGTTTTCAAGTAAAATCTACAGTTTGCAACCTTGGAGACAGAAAGAAAGCGATAAACTTATTGTATCTGGCGGGTTTTAAGCTGAACAAACAAAAAACTAAGGTGTTAGGGAAAAACCTGACGGTTATTGAAACAGAGGAGTTTCAGAAAGAAACAGAACTAAACATTGTTAAAAAAGTGAAATACCTGGGGGTCAATCTGTCTTCTAAGAATTTGAATCTATTTAAAGATAACTATGAAAAATGTTGGTCAGAAGTTAAAAAAGACTTAGAAATTTGGTCAAGATTGAAATTATCCTTGTTAGGCCGAATCGCAGCTATAAAAATGAACGTTTTGCCAAAAATGTTGTTTTTGTTCCAGGCCTTGCAGATTGTGGACAGAGTGGATTGTTTTGGAAAGTGGCAGAAGGACATTTCTAAATTTGTCTGGCAGGGCAAAAAGCCCCGAATAAAGTTTAAAATATTAACTGATGCAAAGGAGAGAGGGGGGTTTGCCCTGCCGGACTTAAGGTTATACTACGAAGCTGCGGCCTTCTGCTGGATGAAAGATTGGATTTTATTGGAAAACACTGATGTCCTAGATCTGGAAGGCTTCAACAATTCGCTAGGTTGGCATGCGTATTTGTGGTATGACAAGGGGAAAACACATGGAATGTTCAAAAACCATATTGTCAGGAAAGCAATATACATGGTCTGGAAAAAATACAAAGACTTATTGGAAAGTAAAACTCCGAGGTGGATTTCACCAATAGAGGCCAAAGCTCGGAAAACATCCAATATGGAGGCATATTGGCCGAAATATTGGGAAATAATAGAGAATATTGGAGGTAATTGGAGATTGCAGAGCTTTGAAAAACTAAAAGATAAGGTGCAAAATTGGCTACACTGTGCCCAAATTAATGAGGTTTTCAAGCTAGATAAAAAAATAGGATTCCAGGTGGAAAAATCGAAACTTGAGACAGAGCTGTTAGAACCAAAGACCAAGGTAATATCGAGAATGTACAACTTGCTGCTTAAATGGAACACTCAGGATGAGACAGTTAAATCAGCCATGATAAAATGGGCTCAAGACATTGGTTATAACATCATGTCAGAAGACTGGGAAAAGTTATGGACCACCGGTATGAAGTTCACGGCATGTAATGCCTTGAAAGAAAATATTATGAAAATGGTGTACAGGTGGTACATGACCCCAGTCAAACTTGCTAAGATATACCATTTGTCTGACAATAAATGTTGGAAATGCAAGGAGGCTGAAGGGACATTTTTCCACCTCTGGTGGACGTGCCCAAGATTGAAGGCCTTTTGGGAAATGATCTATAATGAGTTAAAGAAGGTGTTTAAGTACACCTTTCCCAAGAAACCAGAGGCCTTTCTTCTGGGCATTGTCGGCCAGAAGGTGTTAAAAAAGGACAGAACTTTCTTTATGTACGCTACAACTGCAGCAAGAATCCTTATCGCCAAATACTGGAAGACCCAAGATTTGCCCACACTGGAGGAGTGGCAGACGCAACTGATGAACTATATGGAACTGGCTGAGATGACTGCAAGAATCCGGGACCTGGGAGAAGAGGCAATGGAGGAGGACTGGAAAAAATTTAAAGACTATTTGCAAAAGTATTATAAGTTGTATGAAACATAAGATGACGTATGATTCAGAACGCTAGCCCCAGCAACGAAATTTAATTATTTATGAAATTGTTAATATTTGTGAAAGAACCAAAGTTTAAATGGGTTAAAATGATATCAGGTTATATTTTTAGAGTAAATGGAGAACAAGAGATTTAAACTTAAATTGCAATTGAAAATATAAAGAAATATATGAAATAAGGGTATAATTTGCTGATGACTTTATTATCAAGAATGCATTATCCGGGGGATGTGGGGAAGTCCAATGGAAATTTGAAAAAAAGTTATTGAAATGGAATCCTTTGTTTTCTTTTCTTATCTTTTCTTTTGTTCTGTTTTTTCTTCTGTTTTACTTGTAATTTGGAAAAATGCAATAAAATTATTATAAAAAAAAAAATAAACTTATTGTATCAACTTCTGCTGTTTAAAAATGTTCAATCTTCTGAACTGACACACCAGCAACAACCTGTACAGTATGAAATAGTCTTGTTTAACACATCCTTTGCAAATGATGATGTAAATGGTATCTGTTCCTTAGGCCTCTGAAAATTGGATATTTTGTCTTTAATACATGAACCACATTCAGCTCCGGCTAACAGTTGAACTTCACATGTTTTAAAGGTGAGCAAAAGTAATTGAATTTGCAATCATTTCATCCAGCTATCACAGCAGGCAAATAATTTTTTGTAGAGTGGTGATGGTAAGTGTTGAGGTGGGGAGTCCAGTACCAAGTCTGCTGAGATACCGTACTGATGCTAAAACCACACAGAGTGGAAAAATCAATGACCCAGGAAAGTATGCCACTTGATAATCTTAATTTGAAAGCTCAAGATCTGTGCAGAGAAGAAAGGGCTTAAGCAAGGTTTTCCCCCCAACTCTATGTGCACTATTAATCTCTCATTATTGGAACCCGTTACAGATAACTGTTCCACAATTGATTAACCCTTTGAATTTCTCAAACTGTAATTTTTATTTATTATTTTTTCCAAGTACAGGTTCATTGCATCACCTAAGGATTTTGCTGTCAGATGAAGTTTTACAGTTTTTCTCAACCAAAAAAGGTGTGCATGCATGCATGCACACACACACACACACACACACATGTCCCCCACTTTCCCCCTCCAAGTAAGTATATTTTTTCATATTTAAATCATTTTATTTTAAACATAAATGGTGTTCTCTAGAAAAATATGTATTTATTTTCCCTATTAGTCAACGGTTACCGCAGGATGAAACTTCTGAACCCCCTCCCCCAATTGAGAGTATGTGAACAAACATTTACATAATTTAGGAACAAGTATTTGATTTTCAAAATCATTAAGCTGCTGTTCATGTGTGTGTGTGTCCGTGAGAGAGAAAGAGAGAGAGAGAGAGATCAATGACACTTGGTATCACTAACTGCACTCATTGTTAGAGACTGTCTCTTTAAAAGGATTTGCTTTCACAAACTCAGCCGAGCTTATGAAAATCTACCCTCTGCTGCTGAAAAAGGAAGAGAAAGTTTCAGGCAGGTCAGAAACTTTAGATGCTAAATATTTATAATACTGCAATGCTGTTTGTAATTCTTTAAGAGGCAAAGAGTATTTGACTTCTAACTCTGCTTGGTTAAAACTAAGGATTACATTTATTTATTTATTTTTAAATCTTATAACCGAAAGACTTGTATGCCTATTTGGGGCATAACTTATCTCTCTTATAACGAAGGTTAATTCCTGCTTAACAGATCAATGCTTCAATAGTTCTACGCACCATTTTTTATCCGAACAAACAGGCATCATGTTATGGGTCTGCAGATTGCAGCCTTCATAAGGACAGCATACACATGAGGAGCTTGCGGCAAGGCCTACAGTGTTTACCAGCTCATAGCAGTCAATGGAAGACTTTCCCATAAAATCCAATCACAAAATAGTTGGTGCAGTAAGTATCCCATTTCAAAATGTAGTCTAGATGCTGATGTGACTTTGATAATGTAATCTGTATTTTTCTGAGCATGCTATTAGGGTGGCCACATGTCCTACTTCACAGAGGACAGTCCTCTGTTTAAGGGCTGCCATGTCCAAGTCTGAGTTAAAGGGAGGGACAGCAGGGGCTTGAAGCAGACTGAGTGACCTAGTCACAGTCTTCCTCAAAGAGGGAAGGTGTATTTCTTTTTCAATTATAGCAACTGGCTTGTATCCAGTACAGTGCTAAGTAACCACCCTGTCAGTGCCCGGATTTCCACTTGCAACAGGACTTCCCTCTGTCCTTCCCTCGCTCTCCCCTCCCAAATACATATAGAAATTTTCATATTCAAATCGTTTTATTTTAAACATAAATAGTGTTCTCTATAAATATGTATCTATTTTCCCTTTAAGTCAACAGTTATTGCAGGATGAAAACTCTGAATTCCACTCCCCAAATGAGAATGTGTGAACAAGCATGTACATAATTTAGGAACAAGTATTTGATTTCCATAATCATTAAGCTGCTGTTCACAATATTTTTACTTCAGAATAGCCCTGGTGATGTAGGGGAGTCTGCTATACATTATAAATAAGTAGCCTGAGAACACCCTCAGGCAGTCCTAACTTCAAGTTATGCCCCCTGGGTAGTACAGTGGTACCTCGGGTTACATATGCTTCAGGTTACATACACTTCAGATTACAGACTCCACTAACCCAGAAATAGTACCTCGGGTTAAGAACTTTGCTTCAGGATGAGAACAGAAATCGTGCGGTGGCGGCGCAGCAGCAGTGGGAGCCCCATTAGCTAAAGTGGTGCTTCAGGTTAAGAACAGTTTCAGGTTAAGAACAGACCTCCAGAACGAATTAAGTTCTTAACCTGAGGTACCACTATATAGGATACTTCAAAGCTCTTTGGCAAACCACAGAGCTATGCTGTCAGTAAATAATGTCTGTGTAGTGATTCCTTCGCAGTGTGAGAGGCCACTGGAGAGAGGCAGAGAGGCAGAAATGAACCTTAGCCAGAATCCTATACTTTGCCTGGGCTACTACACTCTTTTCTGACTTATCTTCTTAATTCTGACCAACTTCCTAGATCCCACTTATAGGCTTCCTTCAGCTCCATATGTCTGTGTGCACATGTACATGCTCTGTGCAACATTAAAACTGCATGTGTATGAAATCATTGGCACCCCAGCAGGACTCGAACTCTTTCTGGGGAGCCTGCATTCTACACACATTCCTCCTGGTAATTTGAGCCATAGATTGTGCAGTTGTCTACTCCTTGGAGCATGCTTCTGCGCTTTGTTTATACTTGATAGGGCAGTGATGTGGTTGCTGCATTCTGGTGGGTGCCCTTGCACATGGATAACATGAGGATGTCATCAGTGAAATGACACTGTGAACAGTAGTTGGTTGTGGAGTTGCTAAGGTTACTATGGGGATATTACATAGTAAGGTTACTATAGTCAATGTTGCTACATTAAAGGTTTGTTGCTCAAGTTATTGTTGTGGTGTTGACTCTGCTGCTGGTTGGGCATAGGCTCATGATAATGTTATGTCAATGTTAGTCCTAGTTCAGTGGCTACTCAGCATACTAGGACCATAGGACTGCCCTGCTGGAACGGTAAGTTCCACTAATTTAAACAGAGATTGTTTCCAAGAACTATAACCTTAGGCACTTCAAAACCTAAAAGAAAGAAAGAAAGAAAGAAAGAAAAACTTGGCACATTGTTTATGAGTATTTACTCTAGTACATCCATGTGCAGTGCCAAATAAAATACCCTGCAATGCATGCCAGCATAGCATCATAGTTTATGATCATATCCTGGTGTTGGAATATTGGATCATATCCAATATTCTCTATCCTGGAATTATATGCAAGTAATATGCGGGTGGCGCTATGGTCTAAACCACTGAGCCTAGGGCTTGCCGATAGGAAGGTTGGCAGTTCGAATCCCCGCAACAGGGTAAGCTCCCATTGTTCTGTCCCAGCTCCTGCCTAGCAGTTCAAAAGCACGCCAAAAATGCAAATAGATAAATAGGTGGGATAAATCTGGTGGGAAGGTAAATGGCGTTTCCGTGCGTTGCTCTAGTTTCGCCAGAAGCGGCTTAATCATGCTGGCCACATGACCCGGAAAAACTGTCTGCGGACAAAAGTCGGCTCCCTCGGCCAGTAAAGCGAGATGAGCGTCGCAACCCCAGAGTCATCCATGACTAGACTTAACTGTCAGGGGTCCTTGTCCTTTACCTTTTTTAAGACTTACAACCCAGTCTTACATGTATTGCATGTATAGAGGTTGTAGCTCAAGGAAATGATGATAACCTTTCTTTCAATACAAGGGATCATTTCACATTAAAATTTGCACTGGTCCATCATTAGACCTTATGTTACTGGCTCAAGTAGTTCTGCAGCTTTTATAGAGCTCAGTACAAAAGAACTACATGTAATATTTGCCCTGTAGTTTGGCCTTGTGCAGTTTATTTTTAACAAATAGGCCAGGGTGAAGGCTGAGCTGGATTGGGGCCATGACATTGTGGTAGGGGAGCTGGCTTTAACCCTGGCATGATAGGAATCAGCCTCCATCTTTGTTTGCTATTTGCAATGGGAGGAAAGTTCTTGTTGACAATTTTGTTAAACAAAAAGCAGCTACACAAAGCCAAATTATGTGGCACGGATCACATCTAGTTTGGCCCTTAATTTAGGCTTAAATCCCATTGAAATCAAGCTAGTTGCAATTAACTTTGATCCCATTCATTTCAGGGTTTGCCAGATTGCTAATGTGGGCCATAAATATAATTCTGGCAACCAGCTAGAAAACTCCGATCATAGGAGTAATTTTTTTTAAAGCTGCCTACAGCATAGCAAGGCAGAGACTAAATCTTGAAAAGTGGCACTAGGCTGTCTCTTATGCTTTCTCTTTTATATTTTATTTAAGGTACTTATTAATTACCAAAGCCTTGTAGTGCTGTAATGTTACTTTCAGGGACGGAGGGGAAGAATAAGAATCATGTTCTTATTGTCCATTTCTTGTGCAGATCTAGCAGTCTTGATTAAGTTGTGTTCTTTTTCAAGGCTACAGGGTTAATACATGGATCTTTTTTAATGCTTGTATGTGGGTGAGGAAAATCTTTGAATTTCCATGGTTTCTCTAGAAGCCTATTTTGGTTTAATAGTAATAATAATATTATTTGTCAGCAAGTCCTACCAAAACAGTACTAAATGCCTTATTTCTCTGCTGTGTTTTAAGTATTGCAGTTGCTGTGAAACCCCAACCCGTTTAAACACTTTAACCTTTCACTGATCAACACAGTAGTCCTACGCATACTTACTTAGGTGTTAGTCTCATTTAACTCAATGTGACTGACCTCTGAGCAAACCATGCACAGTATTGAGTACTGTATTTATCCACAATGCAGGTAACTCAGTTAAACATAGAATCATAGGAATCATAAAATTGTAGAGTTGAAAGCGACTCAGAGGAACATACATATATCATTGTATCTAAATTGGGGCAATACTGTCAGTTTAACAATTCTCTCATATGCTTAGAACAATGCTATTCACAATTTCAAAGTTTTATAATTCATAGAGCACATATACAAGATCATCAGTATGATGCTATTTCAGTCTAAATCAATTCAAAATAATTTCTGCCTTGTTTCATATTTAGGTTTCTTAAGTTGGCTAGAGTTTTCATTCTGCACACAACAGCAAGTACTAAAATGGCATTTTTTTGATTCTGTGCTGGTGTGTTTGTTGATTTTTAAAGCTTTCTGACTACTTTAGTTCTGAAGAGTTTTCAGCAGCAAATAAGTCATACACCATTATCTTCTCTATTGTACCCCTAGTCTGGGCTCCAGCAGACTATATCTTCCAGGACATTTACTTATGAATGTAGCTTTCTTAAGCATGCATGGCAAATCTTTCAGAGCACATCCTCTACTCTTGATGAGCCATTCTAGTCTAGCTGTGAACCTGCACCCACTTACAGTGATACTATTCTAGGCTGCAGGCTTCCTTCCTGGCCTTGAGCTACCTAAAGCCTCGCAAGCACACGCCTAAGCAAGCAGCTGCACACCATGTATCTGGTCATTTCTTCGGGGTCACATATATTCATTCACTGCATCCCATCCCTATGGGCCCCATGTACCGCGGTTGGCACAAGCTTGGTTGTCAAAATGATGTAGGTAGCAATATGGGGGTTTTCTATACCACAGCAGCTAAGCATTCCAGAGAGTTCATCTTCATTCACAGCATGCAGTCTGCCAATGAAGCACATTCAGTACTCCCTTTTATAAAATGAAATGGATCTTGGTTCAGGTTCAGTGGGAATCCACCTACACTTCCAGTTCCATAAGTGTTGGTTGTGGGGATTAAATGGTGGGCAGAACATTACTGTACTTTGCCTATGGTAAGAGACATTGGATTCTCCAAGTAATGAGTATAGCAACCCTAGCTAATGTACAGCACCTGGCAGCTTTGGGAATGGACTTCAAAAGCATTATCAGTTCAAGATCTCTAATGAAGTTGGTTTTATTGGAAATGTTTTGTGTTCACCTGGCAAAAACCCTTCTCTCTCTCCCTCCTGAATCAGATTGCAAAAAAACTAAATAAGCTGAGCATGGGTTAAGCATTAAGCAAAATATATAAATACTTTTGTATTAGAAATTATCTTCCCTCCCCCCCCCACAATAGAGCCTTAAGTAGCTGCACTACGGAGCAAAGTTTTGTACAGAATTCTGTGCAGGAGGAATCAGGTACCTGTTGAATTTCCTGCCTTAGGCGAAGAAAAAGGAAAACCACCGTCCCTACAGTGTGCCTATATGCCAGCTGTTGAACCATCCAGCCCTTTTCAAAGGGAAGCTCCCCTCCCTGGCGCTGCCCGCGCCCACCTGCCTGCTGACCGCCCTGCCTGGCGATGCTGCTGAGATGGGGCTGGCCAGTCGCCCACCCGCGCAGAGGTTGCTGCCCTTACCTGAGAAGTCCGCCAGCGCCGCGATCTCTTTGGTCCAGACCAGGAGCAGGCAGGAGAGGAGGCTGAGCGGCAGCCTGAGCTCTACCTGGCGCCGGCTTGGATGCTGCCCAGCAGCCTCCAGTTCACTCATGGCGCGGGGGAGGCGGGGGGGTCCCTGCAGCCCAAGCCGGTCACATGACGGCTCCGGCCCCCAGCCGAGAAAGAGAGACAGACAGAGAGACAGAAAGAAAGAAAGAAGAAAGAAAGAAAGAAAGAAAGAAAGAAAAAGAAAGAAAGAAAGAAAGAAAGAAAGAAAGAAAGAAAGAAAGAAAGAAAGAAAGAAAGAAAGAAAGAAAGAAAGAAAGAAAGAAAGAAAGAAAGAAAGAAAGAAAGAAAGAAAGAAAGAAAGAAAGAAAGAAAGAAAGAAAGAAAGAAAGAAAGAAAGAAAGAAAGAAAGAAAGAAAGAAAGAAAAAGAAAGAAAGAAAGAAAGAAAGAAAGAAAGAAAGAAAGAAAGAAAGAAAGAAAGAAAGAAAGAAAGAAAGAAAGAAAGAAAGAAAGAAAGAAAGAAAGAAAGAAAGAAAGAAAGAAAGAAAGAAAGAAAGAAAGAAAGAAAGAAGAAAGAAAGAAAAGAAAGAAAGAAGAAAGAAAGAAAGAAAGAAAGAAAGAAAAGAAAGAAAGAAAGAAAGAAAGAAAGAAAGAAAGAAAGAAAGAGTGTGCGTCCCTGTCCTTCCTGGGAATGGGGACGCCGCCGCTGCCTCAGCTAGAGAAGGAAAGGGCAAGGCTCCTGACAGGGAAAGGAAAAAGTCCCGCGCAGCTTCTTTCCCTGAAGAGGAAGTCCCTCTCAGCGAGCACTGACTGGCCCCCGGCTGGAAAAGTGAAGTGCGTGTGAGGCGCTGAGTGTTGTGTGTGAGAGAGAGAGAGAGCGCAGGGGTGGCAGCGAAAGGGAAGAGCCGCCGCTGGCACTGGCGTCGAAAAGCCAACGCCAGCCAGCCAGCCAGCCAGTCGCTGGGTGCCGACCACGCAGCACCTCCCAGCCCTCGTCCCGATTAGTATACATCACCTGCTCCCTCTCAGCCTCATTCCTGTCTGCTCTCTCTCTCTCTCTCTCACGGCTTTACCATTCCCGCCCCTCAACTTCCCCTTTCCCCAAAAGTTTGCAAGATTAGCACGGAAGGCACTTAGCACAGCAGCGAATAAATAAAAGGAAAAAACGCCACAGCCATTCTGAGGACGGCTGCTGCTGCTTTGAAAGCGAGGACCAGGAGCTGGTAACTTTCAGGCGGAAGACGCCGCCAATTCAAGCCTTCTGCGTCGAACGTCTGGGGAGGTTGTGGTTTTGGTGCGCACGTGTGAATGTTATCATACTTATTATTTTGTTCTTAACTGGTTTATCAGCCTGGATAGCTCAGTAGGTTACCTTGACGGATTTGTTTAGGAAGGGCCTTCCTAGGAAGGGCTGGGCGTAACTCGGAACTCACTGAAGCTTGTTTCTGAGCAGACATGTATAGGATTGCATTGTGCACCAGCAAGCAGGCGAAAATGGAACTAGGGCTGCAGTCCTTTTCCCATTAAACTTCTAAGCATGTTATGTATAAATTGCATTGCAAATGCTGGATAGAAAGCACAGGAGAGTCAGGTCGTATTATTTTGCCTCCTAGTATCAATGTACACTCTCAGAACATGGTGCTGCTTTGTCACTCATGGTGAAATAAATACCTTGGCACAACGCTTCGCAATTGGTGGTGTAGAGTTTTTCCAATAGGGTGATGAAGACTGTAGAGAGGGGGAAAACCATACTGTGTGAAGCAAGATGTACCTGCATTTCCCCAGGATACATACAAGCACAAACCATAATTTATGCTCAAGAAAAAAACAAACCATTTACTCCCGGCTTTGAAATTAAATTTAAATTCCTATCATGAAAACATTTCTGTGTAAGAATTAACACACTTCAGGTGTGTAGATTGTAACATGTAATGATCGTGCACCAGTGGCAACGGTCGTGATGACGTTGGAGACTGCTGATGCAAGTGATGCTAAAGATACATTTGCACAGTTTACCAACATTTAATAAAGTACTGTAAGTTTGCACAACTATTCAGTGTGGAGCCAGTGTGGTGTAGTGGTTAAGAGTGGTAGTCTCCTAATCTGGAGAACTGGGTTCGCGTCTCCGCTCCTCCACCTGCAGCTGCTGGGTGACCTTGGGCTAGTCACACTTCTCTGAAGTCTCTCAGCCCCACTCACTCAGTGTTTGTTGTGGGGCAGGAAGGGAGAGGAGAATGTTAGCTGCTTTGAGACTCCTTAGGGTAGTGATAAAGTGGGATATCAAATCCAAACTCCTCCTCCTCCTCCTCTTCTTCTTCTTCTTCTTCTTCTTCATAGTTGCAGTTAGTATTGGACAAGTAGTATAGTCTTCTCCAATTCTTCAGCACCTCAATATAGCCTCTAAATGCTTTGTGGATTTTATTTTGTAAGAGTTGGTGTGTATTTATAATGGTACCAGTGTATATTTTTACTTTAGTCCCTTCACGTCTCTCCCACAACTGGTGCTATAACTCCCCAAAGATTTGACTTCACCCCCAAAGCACACGCCTCCATTGTCTCCTGAGACAGACAGATGTCAACAGCAACCTCTGATGTCCATGCATTGAGTATGAACATCTACACCAGAAAGGCTACACACATAGGCCTCTTTGCTACCAAGAACTCTTAAGGCAGTCTATAAATGCTAATAAAAAAATAATCAGAATAGCAGTTTCATATTACCGGTATGTCTATGTTTTATTCTTTATTGCATTTATATTCCACCTTTCATCAAGGAGGTCAAGGTGGTGTACACAATACTTCCCATTTTATCCTCACAACAACCCTGTGAGGTACGCTTAGAGACAATTACTAAGTGAAGTAGTGAGGTCTAGGTAGAGATTCGAACCTGGGTCTCCCAGCTTCTAGTCTACCTTCTATACTACACTGGCTCTTTCTCAATCCCTTTCTCTCTTCCAACTTAAAACTCATGTCACGTTTAAGTGTCAACTTTAAACTCATGGCCCAACCTTTGCTTGCTCAATATTAACAGAAATGAAATTGATACTGTCTGGTTTTTTCTTTCTAAGACAGCAGTCAGAAAAACAAGAGGAACCTGAGAATGTAGATTATAGTAGATTATTGATAAATTTACAGCCAGGCTCACGATGACTGTAATAGCACTTTAAGTTATGGAGGTCTATCACTACTTTTTTAAGATTGCTGATATGCCTTCAACTCTCTTAAACATCTCAGTCTCTTCCTTTGCCTGATAAATTTCTGTTTGTCTGAATCCAATTACAGAAGTTTCTCACCAGTGAGACCATTTTAAAGTGTTTCATTCCCTGCACTTTGACACCAAGTAAATCTTCCCCCAAAAAAGTTTTAATGACTCAGCTGCCATTTCTGGCTCTGTTTCTATGGAAATGAATGTCATGGCTAGTTGAAACAAAGCAAGTAGTTTAAAATAATTACTATATGGTCGTTATTTAAAACAAGGCACCCCATGTTTGCAGACTCAGTCTCCGTTTCTATGGAAATGGGAATAAACAAAGCATTCCAAGACAACTTTTCTCATATATATATATATATATATATATATATATATGCTTTCGTAGATTTTCACGGGTACAGGAATGCAGGTTTTGGTGTCTTCGGGTGTCTTCCCGTGTAAGAGTCGGGGTGTCTGGGCGACGTTTCGACGAGGTCTCACTCGTCATCTTCAGGCTGGTGCTTTCGGCTTCTTGTTACTGGAACAGAGCAGAATCTGGTGTTTGAGTTCCTATAAATACTGTTGAGGGGTGTGGTGTATAGCCTCCAACGTTCTGGGCAGAGAGGAAGTTCCTAGATTAGTGTGCCTTTTCTTCTTTTGTTCCTTAATTACTTGAGGGATATCTTGAGTGATTTCATGAGTGATATTCTGAATACCACTGGGTGGGTCATTAAGTGTAGATTAGTTGCTAAAGCTTTCGTGTCTTGACCTCTTGAGCTTGTGAAGAGTTTTTCTGAGAAGATGGCTGTGCTGCATTTAGTTGTGCTCTGGCTTGGCTTCGTGTATAGGGGCGAGCTGTGATTTTGTGCCTTGTGCCAGCCAGATCTGTGTAGGGATTGCAGGGGGGTGCAGCATCCGGAGGTGCCACTATAGTTTGGCTACTGGATGGAGTCTGTAATATGTCTGTGGAGAGGGTCTGGGTTTGGGTCTGGTGTGGTTGATTGGTGACGGCGTTCTGTGTGCCTCTGGTTCTGGTGTCGGTTTTTGTGGGGAGGGCTAATTTCCAGATGTCTGGCAGGCGGGACGTGTCGTCACGCTTGTTCATGTTGTGAGGGTGTTTCTCTATCTCGATGGCTTCCATGATTATTCTCTTGTGGTGATGTTCCATGTTAAAGAGCAATTTGGAATCTGCAAAATTAATTTCGTGTCCTGTTTCTTTCATGTGTTGGAAAAGAGAGGAAGTTTTTTCTTCTTTTTTGACGGCATTCTTGTGTTCTGCGATACGTGCATTTATTCGTCTGTTTGTTTGTCCAATGTACGTGGCTGGGCAGACTTTGCAGGGTATTTCATAGACCCCTTGGTTTTCCAGCTGGATTTTGTCTTTTGGGTTTCTGAGGATATTGGCTATTTTTTGGTTGGTGCAGAAGGCTGTTTTGATATTGTGTTTATGGAGGATTTTGCTAATTTTGTCTGTAGTGCCCTTGATATAAGGAAGGAGGGCCATGCCATTGTTTTCTTCTGTGTCTTGGTTTTTGGGGGGTGTTTCTTTTTGGATTAGCTTCGTAACCTTGTTTTTCTGGTATCCATTGGCGGTATCCATTGTCTGGTATCCATAGCCCTCCCCACAAAAACCGACACCAGAACCAGAGGCACACAGAACGCCGTCACCAATCAACCACACCAGACCCAAACCCAGACCCTCTCCACAGACATATTACAGACTCCATCCAGTAGCCAAACTATAGTGGCACCTCCGGATGCTGCACCCCCCTGCAATCCCTACACAGATCTGGCTGGCACAAGGCACAAAATCACAGCTCGCCCCTATACACGAAGCCAAGCCAGAGCACAACTAAATGCAGCACAGCCATCTTCTCAGAAAAACTCTTCACAAGCTCAAGAGGTCAAGACACGAAAGCTTTAGCAACTAATCTACACTTAATGACCCACCCAGTGGTATTCAGAATATCACTCATGAAATCACTCAAGATATCCCTCAAGTAATTAAGGAACAAAAGAAGAAAAGGCACACTAATCTAGGAACTTCCTCTCTGCCCAGAACGTTGGAGGCTATACACCACACCCCTCAACAGTATTTATAGGAACTCAAACACCAGATTCTGCTCTGTTCCAGTAACAAGAAGCCGAAAGCACCAGCCTGAAGATGACGAGTGAGACCTCGTCGAAACGTCGCCCAGACACCCCGACTCTTACACGGGAAGACACCCGAAGACACCAAAACCTGCATATATATATATATATATATATATATATATATATATTTCAGAACTATTAACAAAAGTCCCACAAATTCTATTTTTCATATACATTACTGTATAAAATTAAAATTTCAAAAATTGCAGTGATTCTGTTCTTCATGCCCTTGCATCTTTCAATGAAGAAAAACAGATTTCCCTTTAGTTAAAGTTTTGAATTAATAATGAGGGATAGGGGATTGTTCATTCTAGTTCTAAAAGTTAATTAATAGAACAATCCTAGGCATGTCTACTGTAAAGGACTGCGGCCTGGCTCAACTCTAGGATAGTTTTATTTAACTCAGTATAATTCAGGGTCCTAAATTAACTGTTTGCAACTGCTGTTACTAGAGCCTAACATTTCCCCTATGGTTTCCAGATGCTTTCTTCATTTTATTGAAGTAGCAATATGATATACATTAGCCTGCTGGCAGGTTTTATTTTATGTTTGATGTAGCTTCCTACAACATTTTAATTGTATTCCCTGCTGTACAAATAATCATTTATTTTATGAAGACTATGTTGATGAAAGATTTTCACTATTTCTCCTGGAGGTTATTATTTTATTCACTTTTTCGCTGCATTATATGAATATGATCCAACCAAGGTTTTAAGTCCTGCTGAATTCAATGGCAGACCTGTAAGCAAAAATCAATAGAAATAAAAGTGCTTATTGTTAACTGGATTGTGCTGTGTTAACATACAGCGATGTTTTGGGAAAGCAGTGTCAAATATTTTCTCTCTTTCTCCCTTTTAAAAAACATTAATAAAACACTATTAGAACGTGTGTGTGTGTGTGTGTGTGTGTGTAACATTTGTGTGCACATTATCCTTAGCATGATGCTTGTGTAATTTTTATCCAGGACCAGTAACACAATCTATTGCTCTCCTATAAGTAGACTTTATGCAGGATTGCCTTGCTGTTGTGGTAGTGGTGTGGGATAGGCATGCTGGATTCATATAGCATAGGAATGCACAATCAGCAAGGAAATAAACCTAACTCCAATATTAGTAAACAAAAATACAAAATAAAAAAGTTTACAAGATGGCATTGCTTGTGAAGAAGTCCCTCATAACTAACAATGGGGTGAGGAATTGATTAATTTTAATAACATGTAAAGTGTATGCCCACTGCATTGTAAACGATACTACAACTGAATATACATTCTAGCTGGAGTAAGATTTACATTGTATATCGACTTGATTCAGAATCAAATTTAATACACTAATCTCCTAGACGCTGGATACAAAAAACAGACTAGCAGACCACACCTCTTAAATACTACTTGGGAAAATATAAACACTGCTAGGTTCATAGACATGTTTCACAAGGAAGTAAATATGAGTAAGTAACTATAACCGACCATGGATGAAAAAGGGGAGAAACTTGAAATATGTGACTCTCATTTACAAGGATTAATTTTACATTCTGCTCTCTTAGCAGTAAAAAGTTCAAAAGGTGTTTTGAGTATCATGCTTGCATGACAATTTAACCTTTTCAACTGTAATAAATCTCAAGGGAACACTTTAAGCCAATAAACAGTTTAGAATTTGTGCCGAAGTGGAAGAGTGCTGCTTAGGGCTGTGCAGTGCAATCCTAAGCATGTCTAAACAGAAACACATTATCTGAGTTCAATGGGACTTACTCCATGGCAGCTGTGTTTATGACTGCAACCTTAGTTATTCTGAAACAATTAACATGGAATGTAAGGGTATGTTTTTGTGTAAATGGTGGGGAAAAAACACTTTTGACTATGTATACTCCTGGAGAATAGCGGGGCTGGAAGGGGCCAAACATAAGAGCTCAGCTGGATCAAAACAAAGACCTATCTAGTCAGCATCTTGTTCCTCACAGCAGCCAACCAGATGCTTATGAGAAGTCCACAACCAGGGTATAAGGGCAATAGCACTCTCCTGCTGCTATTTCTCAGCATACTGCCTCCGATTCTGAAAGAAGTATATAACCTTCATGCCTAGCAGTCATTGATAGCCTTATCTTCCACAAATCTGTCAGCCTTCTTTTAAAGATGTCCTAACTGGTGGCCATCACATCTTCTGCTAGCAAATTCATTTCACTGTGCCAGGGTTGGCGAGCCTTTGGCTGTCCAGATGATGGTGAACTTCAACTCCCATCAGCCCCTGTAAGCATAGCCAGGGATGATGTGAGTTGTAGTTTAGCAACATCTGGAGGAGCATGGGTTCTCAATTGCCACTTTCTTTTTTACATTTCTGCTAGCATGGAAGTTTTTTACTTAATCAGACATAATGCAGCAAGATAAAAATAACAAAATACTACTAGTGATGTAATACAAAATGCAAAACCATGTGCCCAGATAACAAGGAAAACAAATGTGGGCCACCTCACTCCGCTAACAGCAGCATTTATATGTGGCAATCTAATGCTTCTAGAAACATATAGAGCTCCACTTTGGAGAGTTTAGGCAAACATTTGAGAAACCATGATAAACGAAAAGCACACAGCAGTACTAGGTGAGCCTCTAAGTTACCACTGTGTTCTTAAAATATAAACAACTACGGTTGCCGGACAGAGAAAAAACAGGCACTGGTGCAGGAAAGCGTATCACTGAAGACCAGAGTTGACAAAAGTAGCAAAAAAATTCTTCAAAAGTAGCAGAAAGTCAGATGGCATAAGCCATTCACGCTGACACCACTAGACTCCAAGAAATCCCCGCTATGAATCTCTTTCGATCGTAACACCGGATAAGCTTCGGAAGTAGAAACACTTGTCAGAGAAAAAACAAAAACAAACTAATGCTATTCTAACTTAGTGTGCAGAATTGATATTTTTTTTTTTTTTTGGCATTCTAATTTAAGATTTCTAGGTTCGGTGGGCCCCCTAGAGCGTGCGCGCCCTCGTGCACCGCTCACTTCATATGGCAGCAACCAGCGAAAAAGCCTCTATGGCAGGACAGGGGAACCTGTTGCGCTTCTCCCGAGGCAGCCGCTGGAGTCCGAAGACATCGGGCGGGGACGACACAAGGAGAAGGACAAAGAGGGAGCTGGGATGGCGGCTGCATCTGAAGAAGCAGAAGGGGCCGCTGTCGGTTTCGGTCTCTTGGTCCCTGGACTGCGAAGGACTCCTTTCAGCGGCTTCCTCTGAAGTTCCCTAAGCGGCCTAAAGCGGAACCTTCATCTCGTTTGCCCGTTTCCCGGGGGAAGAACAGCGGCCGGACCGCTTCCGGCTGCCGCGGATTGCAGCGAGGGAAAGCCGGGCTTCCATCCCTGGTCGCGGTTGCTCCTGGTCATGGGCGCCAAGCGCAAAAGCCCGGCTTCGGCCAAGCGGCAGGAGAAGGAGAAGCCGCCGCCGCCCAAGCGGGCCCGCGGTAACGAGGCAGCGGAGCTCACCGGGACCCAGTTCAAGTCCACGTTGCGCGACCCCAGCGCCGCCATGAAGGGTGAGGGCTGCTTTCCCCACGTGTTCGCCACATCGGTTGCTTGTCCTCCGCCACTCCTTTCCCCAACAGCTTCTCCCCGACCCCTGGGGGCCAGAGCACTGCGAATCCGCGTCTGGGCAATGGCCAAGCAGCTATCCTTGGGCAATAGCGTAGCCTGCCCTTCCTCCACCACCACCGCCCCCCGGATTCCCCCCCCCCTTGCTGCTGATTTATATAGCCGAGTACTGCTTCGCCACCCCAGTGAGTTGCATTGCTCAGTTTTCCACCAAAATTGGATGTTTGCTAATTAACTTTAACTGCTCCGTCGAGGAAGATGCAGGTCGCAGAGATCATCCCCCCCCCCGCGCAACGCTTGTCCATCAGAATAGCCCTTTTTGAAAGAAAAGAGCAGCAATCTGCATAGTTGTAAGGGATTAGTTATTTCAAACACAGTTTTTTCTCCATTTACGCAGTTAGTTCAAGTGCTTCCCTTGTTGCAAGTTCTTATTGCACAAGGGATTGCGGATTCATTAAAGGCAACAGAGCCTAGGACTTGCCGATCAGCTGATCGGCGGTTTGAATCCCTGTGACGCTCACCCGTTGCTCGGTCCCAGCTCCTGCCAACCTAGCAGTTCGAAAGCACATCAAAGTGCAAGTAGATAAATAGGTACCGCTCCAGCGGGAAGGTAAACAGCGTTTCTGTGTGCTGCTGTGGTTCGCCAGAAGTGGCTTAGTCATGCTGGCCACATGACCCGGAAGCTGTACGGGCTGCCTTGGCCAATAAAGCAAGATGAGCACCGCAACCCCAGAGTCGGTTACGACTGGACCTAATGGTCAGGGGTCCCTTTACCTTTACCTTTTACCTTAAAGACTCAGCACATTTATTATGGGATGATCTAGTAGTGCCTGCTTCATCACATGCATGAAATGTAATCCTCTGTTAGTATGTATATACAGTAGGGTCTAAAATGGTAAACGTAAACGTTTGAGTTAAATGGCAATGTAATTTACCCAAGTAATAGACCCCTAGCTCACTGCTCCAACTTCGTTACAGTGCAATATTACAAATTTATTTTCCACTTAGTTACTGTTGCACCATTTGTTTGTCAGTCTGCACCTGTGTTCTGTTCCCAGAGTTTGCATTGGCAAGGTATTAATGCCAGCAGTTTGTTGGTGGTGGTTTCTAGGTACATAGGAAGCTGCCTTCTTTAGCTGGTTGATCTAACTCAGTATTGGCTATACTGAATGGCAGCATCTCTCAAGGATTTCGGGCAAGTGTTGAATAAGTCCTTGATTTGTTCCAGGTTTGGAAACATTCATATCGAGAGCGAAATCATTACCATCAGCAGAACACTATGATGTTGTAGAGGGATACATAAAAGTTTCTGTCGAGTGTGCAGAAATTTTAAAACTTCTGGATGGCGAAAGGCGGCCTGAAAGTGAGGTCAGTATTTCGTTTGTTGCATTTAGCATTCTATGATGAGTTGTGTATACAGTGAACAAGTACTGATTGGTAACATAAAGCAATAAGGAATAAACTTTCCACTGGAACCTTCACAAAGTTAAATTAACGTTTGTTGTTTGTCACGTATTTCACACATTGAAACAATTAAAATGATAATATTATTTGTTCTCACAATAAGTCTGTGAAATATTTCCTTCATATTTTCATATTGTAGGATTTGTAGTCCTGTACGTTTGTGATGTGCACTTTGAAATTGTGCATTGGCTGTAAGCATTTTGTTACACTATAGGACTGGAGTGTTGGCTTGGAAATTTTGACTTACTATTACAGAAATTGTTTCCTTGAAGACCTTGTTTAGCAAAGATAGGGTCCACAATTCATTTGCAATATTTCTTTGCTTTCTTTTTTGTATTCTGATTTAGAGATTGCCATTATAGGAGGGAACAGTGGATCTAGGCACTTGCTATGTGTTTACATTTAGAAGCTTCCTTTGTTGTTAGATGTTATACTTTATTTAGGATGATGACTTCTCAAGTTGTTCTACTAATATTTGCTGCTTTCCCCACCTACCCACCCACCCCAATAAACAAAGCATAATAAAGTATTTAAATGTTGCAGATGCTGCTCATCTTTCAAGCTCTAGAAAGCATTTTGCTGCGAACAGCGAGTGATTTGTCCCACTTCAGTGTGGTAGGGATGAACATAGTAAAGAAGCTGATCAATAGCTACATGAGATTAATCTATGCTGCTCTGTATTCTGAGAGTCACAGGTAAGTTTATTGCAAACCAAAGGACAAATATAACTGTCTAAAACCTGAATGAAACAATATTTCCATTGATCAGGATCATGCCACTTTAATCCTGAGAACAGATCTTGGAACGGTACACAAAGTACTCTTTATACTTGATTTAGGAGAATACTTTAATTTGCCATGACCTTCCTCTCCTTTCTTTTTGCTTCCATGCTCATATACAGTATTTATTTATTTGACACTTCTACTCCGCCAGCATAAATTCAAAGCATAATTACAAAAATGTGGTGGCACATTTTTTAAAAATTCAAAATATAAAGTGCAGCATCCATTACAGAGTGCAGGGGTCCACTATGAAAAGAGACTCATCAACAGGAAGAAAAGTATAAAAATAACAGTTACTCACATCAACTGCAGGTGTTTAAAAGCTGTAGGTAGGGCCTGGCCATACTCATGGATATTAACATAAGTGACAAAATAATACCAAATTAAAATAAACTTACTTCTTTTATGTACTCTGTGAGTCAGTTTTTCTAATAATGCAATATCCTACACTTTTGTATACCAGAATTCTCTCTCCAGAATCTTGCAATAGTTAGTCTAGTAAGTGACCAGTTCCCTGCTATATGGAACAGATTCTTGCTCTGTAAAGAGGTTTACAAGGGCTAATTGTGGGGGTGGCATTATTTTGCCTTTTACATTGAGTGCATTCTTACAAACCACAGTACTCAAAAACAGCTAAACTTGTGGATATTCCCACCATAAATGGAGATATGTTCCCATATCTTGACATTCTCTCCTGCACTTTGGCAAGGAATCTGGAACCATATTTCTAATAAGCGAGCTGTTACAAATACCGAAAGATCAGGCAAGGATGGCCCAAGACATTTTTGTTTCCTGAGGTACAAAATTCAAATGGTGCAACATTTATATTATTATGTTTTATTATTATAAAACCACACTAGCACACTTTAGTTACTGAAATCTTTTTCCTCAAATCTTCTGCTGAGGTGGACTGCTTCAGCCAAAATTGCTAGTTTTTAGGTTTTATGGTTTTCAGTTACAAACTTCAGAAAAGTAAAGGAAAAGCTACAGCAATGAATTTCAAACAAAAAAACAAAAGGGGAGGAAAATTGGGTTAGATGCTTATTGGTAAGTGTTTTCAGGCAAACACTTCAGTCTGGGATGTGCCTCAGCATTTCTAATGATAGGGCAGCCTTGGGACCATAATTTAACAGGGTTTAGCCTGGTAGAGTTATTCATAAAGAAGTGGCCTATATAATTTTCAGTCATTCATCTTAAAAGTGATGAAACAAAAAATATAGAGCATTGTATCCAGCAAAGTTTCCCATTGCCACAAGGATGTTGGCTTCCACAATGGGAATTCCTCTCTCCCCTCCACAAATCTGCCGTCTAGTGGTGACGTGCTAGGTATCTGCAGTGTGGTGTAGTGGTTAAGAGCGATAGACTCGTAATCTGGGGAACCAGGTTCGCGTCTCCACTCCTCCACATGCAGCTGCTGGGTGACCTTGGGCTAGTCACACTTCTCTGCAGTCTCTCAGGCTCACTCACCTCACAGAATGTTTGTTGTGGGGGAGGAAGGGAAAAGAGAATATTAGCCGCTTTGAGACTCCTTTGGGTAGTGATAAAGCGGGATATCAAATCCAAACTCCTCCTCCTCTTCTTTTTCTTCTTAGCTGACATAATTCAAACCTGCCTATTTTTATTTCAAAGGTGTCAGTTCTTAATTTTCCATTGACTGGTTTGCCTATGTAATGTTCCTTCTCCTGTGTTGCTTATACAGACTGTCTCGCCAGTGCCTCATCTTGCTATCTGCAATGGTGTCACAGGGGCCGGATGCTGCAAGGGATGTCTACAGCCACTTTGATTTCAATAATAAATTCCTTCCTAGTTTAGTGAAGAGGAGAGATTATAAGGTAAGAGGAGGAAATATGCAGTGAGTGTAAGTGATGGCTTAACCGTATTTGTTTTTTGTGGTGTGAAAAGTAAAGCTAGAATTGGGGGTGGGGATACCTAAGTCTCTTTCTATATCATGTGCAGAGCATCATTGATGTGGATTGTTTTATTGCTTCAACTGTCACTGATCCACAGGGGAAACATATTTTGATTCTTGATTTACTTAGGCTTTTTAAAAAATGTGTATATACGTGATTTTACTACCTCATTTTTCTGTGGGGGGGGAGCTTTTGTATGAAATGGCACCTATGTTTTGTTTTTGTTTTTTTTTATAAAATTTTTATTGGGTTTTCACATTTTATATAGACAAAAACAAAAACACAAGAAACAAATAAACACATAAACAAAGAAAGAGAAAAAAAAAGAAAACAACAACAAACATATATACTTTCCCGAAAATATTATTTCCTAACCCTGGTCATTGACTTCCCCCTACCCCCTCCCTTGCATCCCCATTTCCAAATTTATGTCAGCAAATTGGCATTTCCCTGTCCTAATATTAGTCCTTTTATAAAAACAAACAAAATTAATTTTTTCTAAGTTGGACCTCAATTCCCTTCCAACGATTTCCCATTTTGTCTTGAATAATGATCTTTTTAACCAAATCCCATAATCATGAGTGTTGTTAGAACTTAATTTTTCCCTCCCTCCCATCCCCGGTTTGCGTCCCTTCCCAAAGCATGTCCAAAATAACAGTTCTTAGCCCGGGTTCCTCACGTCCGAGGCCCTCCAGTCTCTTTCAGTCCCTCTCCGCCGGTCTTGTTGGTAACCCTTTATGCCAGTCGTCACATCTCGAAAGAGTTCTTTCACCATCAGTCCAAAGTCTCTTCCCATATTTGCAAACAGCTGCTGAAGAGTTTCCACAAGGCATGAATCTTGAAGGTAATCAAAGTCAGAGTCTATGTGGAGGCCCCAATTATATTTCTTTATTTTAAGTTCCTTAATTTCATAAACTCCCAGGGCCTCCACTTTCGTCTTCTGCATCTTTCGTAGATTTATAGTAGATTTACTCCAATAGTCTCCTTGTTTGTATTCCACAGGCGTCAGCTTCTGCTCAATATTTTCCCACATCACTTCTTCTCTTTCTTGTTTTGTCTTCTCCTCTGCTTTTATTATCATTTCTGGTTCAGCTGTGGATTCTTTCTCATTGAGGTCCTCTTTAAATTCAGCAGGACTACTTGTTTCAGAAGTCAAGGTCATCAATTGTTCACTCATAGCCGTAGTCTGCTCTTGTAAGATTCCAACCAAATAAAACATCCTTTCGATTTCTCCCAGTATCTTTCCATCCACAGCCATTGTAATTCCACAGAATTCCCTCTAGAGGGAATCTGGTTACTTAGTATTCTTTTCCCCAACAGTCCTCTGTCTTGTTATTGTTTCTTTATTTCCAACAATTTTAGATCAATTGTAACTCTTTTTAATCCAGAGGTAACTTAGGTAGCAATTTTCCACTATTAACAGTCCGTTTGACAGCTTTGACAGCTGTCAAACTCTGCGCTTCTTAAACCAGCTCCAAAGCAGGACGCTCCCGGGCCCGGGAGGGGGGTTGTTTACAGCAGAACATAAAACATCCAACACTCCTCTCTCCTGCTCAAAATTTCCAAATCTTGGAAGTTACTGTCTTTTTTAGAACTCACCCTTTACAGGGTAGGCACTCCAGCTTAGTTCTTTTTTCGTTGCTCTAGATCGTCTGCAAGGTAGGGGGTGCGGACTTCCTTTTAGCACATCCCCCGATCGTCTCAAATTCAGTGGATAAATTTCTTAAAAGCCAAGTCCAAATTACTCACGGGTTGTTTTTTCAGCCAAATTTCAAGGAAGGAAGTCAGCGCTCTCCGGTCATGGCTCGCGGCTTCGCTCAGCAGAGGTAGCGATGGACTCTCAGTGCCGCGCCACCCCCCGTATCCCCTCCGCAGCCTTTAAAAAGGCTCTTCGCGAATCAGGGGGGGCACTTAAGGCACCCGCCGAGTCTTCAGTCCGCAGGCATTCCGCGCCTGCGGTTTTAAGGGTCCCCGTGTCGCCGGCACGGCAAAGACCCGTCCCCTGCTGAGCCGATTCCCTCCGGAGCTCGGAGGGAATCCGCCATTCCCAGATCGCGTCAACCCCGGAAGTCCAATGGCACCTATGTTTTGTATGACATGGATGTAACTGTTATGTCCCCACCCCTTTACACAAATGCCTTCTTGCATAAAAAAGAAGTAGCAAAGTCATCCTGTGAGAATTTCACAGCAAGCAAGCTCATATGCACACAAACACAGACCATAATGTGTGATTCAAGCTGTGGATTCCTTCCAGAGTTTAGTAAAACCACATTGTACAGTTCTCCTAGAATTTTGCTACTGCAAAATGCAGGTGTGCATGGAAGTGTTTGTCTGCTATTCCGCTCCAGAAAGCTGCTGATAAAAACGGACATCAAGAAGATGTGTTAGCTTCCCATGTACAATGGAACCTTGGAAGCCGAACACCTGTAAACTTAGAACGCTTCGGCTCACGAACAATAAAAAACCGGAAGTGATTGTTCTGGTTTTCGAATGATTTTCAGAAGCCAAAAGTCCGGCACGGCTTCCAGTTGGCTGCAGGATGCTCCTACAGCCAATCGGAAGCTGCACCTTGGAAGTTGAATGCTTTCGAAGTCGAACAGACTTCCGGAACGGATTCTGTTCGACTTCCAAGGTACGACTGTATAGGAAGGTTCATTCATTCATATGACTGGTGAACCGCCTCTTCTGTTAATCTTACATTGTTCCAGGTACATAATGCATAAATAATCTTGGGCCCCTGGGATTTTGACTGCTTTTGTTTTATGTAAACATGTGAGGAAACCACAACAGCAGTTGTTGTTATACATATCTAGGCTCTTTTCCAAACCACTGTGGAAGCAGTGACACCACACTGGTAAAGAGGGCCTAAGTTTCTGATGGAGTGCACCTTATGAAATATGATAAACATAGAAATGGTTCTGCTAGTTAAAAGACTGTGAACTGTTTAAAATTGCAATCACTCTTTTAAGTATGTATTAAGTCCTGCATATTACAACTGTTGTAGTGAGTTGGCATTTGGGTTTATAAGTTGCTGCATGTCTCTTAACATTTATTTAGGGCAAGCCTGATGTTCGTATGGCATATATCCAGTATGCTGTTTCTTTTTTAATTGCTGGTGACAACACAATCCTTGTCCACGTTCTGGAGTTAAAAGGTATATTATAAATACTCTTTCTTAAAGGCATTAATATCTCCCTCTTATTTGTGAAGTGAGAGGTCCGTGTTTGGATGTTACGAGTACCTAAATTCATTGGATACAAGCTTTAGGGAGGAACAGTTCACTTTCATTCGCCTGTGAGTTGTATTGCACAAGGCATTTAGCTGCCAAGATACATAATGGGAGACCTTAGCAAAACCTCTGTGCTCTTCACATAGTATCAAGAGAAGAAGACGGAGATTTAAAGAACCCTTTGCTCATGTTTTTGAGTAAGTGGCTGAGTTTAATGAGAGCAAACGAAAGTTAAAAGTGCTTTGCCAGTTTCTTAGCTCTGTTTGGAGAAACTTGAGTCTTTGGATTGGGGACAATGTTATGGGCCAGATTTCCCCTGCTCCCCCGTAGTTGGCTGTAGATGCTGTAGAGTTCAGAATTCAGCTACCCTCTTCCATGGTACAAGTTCATTGTTTATTCTGAGTCCATTCACTTTTGGTTCACCTTGTAGACCAAAGCATTCGGTAACACCAGTGGCAACACTTGATAAAACTGATTTCATTTTAAAAACGCTTCCCATCTTCCAATTATGTTTTTAACATTTTTAAATGGTTTGTAGATTTCATCCCAGATATTTTTCGAACCGGTTTGAAGGAAGATAGAATTTCTACGGTTAGCCTTCTACTTTCCACATTGGCAACTAAGGTATGACCTTGACGTGACTTTATTCTTTGTATCTTCTTTGCTGAAAATAACTCTGTTGTGGTTTTCCAAAGACTCTCCAATTACCAATCCCTTAATGTTTGGCTACAGTTTAGATCTTGTCAGCATTTCTGTTATGAGCTTTTGTTTGATCATAAAATATTCCCTAAGAGTTGGAGCCTATAATTTGCTGAGCTTTTAAACAAACAAGAAAATAGTATTTCAAAGCAACTGTTAGGAAGTTTTAAATCTTTTGTACATCCTGTAAAAATAACCAGATTCTTTTGGCTTCCTTTTGAAACTTCAGTTTCTGGGGGCAAGGGCAGCTGCTGCAGTTTGCTGAAGCAAAAACAACAGTATTATGGCATCTTAAAGACTTAACAAAATCAAGGATTCATTCACTTTTTCATCTTCCACTGTGGTATAAGCAGTCATCTACCAGAAATGCCACTCTGCACTCTTCCTAGGACAAACAGGTTACTCTAAAAATAAAACAAATGTACACAATCTGACATCAGAAAGGGCAATATTTAGAAAATCATGGAAGAACATTTCAGTCTTGCTTAATGACCTTAAACCTGACCATTCTTGAACAAAGAAATTTCAAGGGTAGGCTCTAGCCTGAAAATGCGGAATTATAAATTTATCAAGATAAAAGATTATTTTTTTCAGCCTTGTAGTTGACATTTGTGTATGTATTGTATTTTTTTCTAGGTAGTTCACAATAAAAATATTAGCAAGACCCAGAAAGTGCGTTTTTTTACTGTCGAAGTATTGAACCACATTGCCTCACTCTACCGCTGGAATGGAATTACTGACGTCAGCACAGAAGATGTCGTGGTACAGCAGTTTCTTCTCATCTTTTTCTATTTCACTATTTAACCTCAGCAGAAAGGGTTTTGCCTTTATACTAACCCAAGAAAAAGAGGAAAGCTATATCTGGCCCCATATAGTAAAACAATATTTTGCCTAGGATAAGGATTATTATTGTTGTTGTTCTTGTTATTACCCACCCTGCACCCGCAGGTCTGAGGGGGCCTGGCAGAAATTCAAAATGGGATGGGAGTTGGGAGTTCAAAACATTTGCAGGGCACCAGGTTGGGGAAGGTTAGTATGCACAGCTGAAAAGAAGCAAAGGAAGTGAAGAAGAAAAGTCTTCTCTGATCCTTCCTAAACCAGCTTACGGACATTTAACAGTGTCTTCAGCTTTTTACAGTGTCTCACCATTCACTTTTTTCTCCTCCGAGAATCTGCTGGTTGCTGCTAGGTCTTGGGACTCCATTTTTCATGTCCTACTCATAAATGCCACCCCATTCTGCCCCTCAAATTTGACTTCCCAGCCAGAGGGAATATTGATCTGATTCCCCATTGCTCATCTCCTCTGACTGATGGCAGCCGTCCAGCTTCTCAGGCAGAGCCCTCCCTATCACTTGCTCTCTGATCCTGGATATGTCAGGTACCGCATTTGGGACCTTCTGAAGCATGGAAAGCATGTGCTCTGCCACTGAGCTATGGTCAAATAAACAAATTCTAGTAAACATTGATCTTTCTGCTCTACGCAGGCTACTCAGGATCCTGAAGAGGCAGGAAAGATCCTAGTGAGGAAACTCGTCCATAATTTTTTACTGGATCTCTGTTGTTCTCTGAAACATGGCATTAACTTTTATGATCCAAGCCTTGGCACATCTGGCAGGTAAAGTATCCCAGTTACTCCGGTGGTTGAAAATAGTCCCGTCAGCTATTCTCTGTTTAAATCAAAGATTCTCATTTTCAACAAGACCAACCAAACGTTCAAAAATTGCTTTGTGGTGTATGTGGACTGCAGGTATTCCCCACCGTGGAACTGAGACTTGTCAGGAACCTGAGGGAATGAAGAAAGATAGAATTGGAAGGGCAGCCAGGAAGCTACCCCAAACCCCAGAATGTTTCCTAGTCTATTGCATCAGGGGTGGAAGTGGACTTGGGGTGTAGGACCACAGCCAGTCCCAAACCGTGATTCTGGATGAGGCAGAAACATTGACAATTGTTATGTTGTCTCCTTTTTAAAGGAAGGCCACAGGGTGGAGCCCCAACACTCCACAGCTCCCAAAAGACAAGGCTGAACAAAATACTTCAAGTATTTTTAGTGAGAAGCCTAAACAGAGCTTTAAAAAATATAATGGTTTCCCTTGGGGAGTTGTTGCCATCATATGATATAGGCTGCTTAGCTGAAAGTTCTGTGAAGCATTGGCCGTTGCTTGTGAAAAGATTGGCCCACATGTGCAGTCAGTAGCTGCCTGGAAGAAGGGCCTCTCTGTCATAAGCTTCTTCCTTTATGAACAGTCCTGTGACCCCTTTTGTTGAAGAGAACGGCTTATATGTAGCCCTGCTAGTGAGGTAAAAAGGTAAATAAAAACCACCTAAGAATTTCTTGACTGATTTACTTTGCTTAGCTAGTTTTTGCAGTACCTAGGCTGTCATTCCTCCCATCCCACCTCCTGCTCAAATTCTCAGCTGGTACTGTTTCTTGCAAATGAAATTGAAACAATAATGTGCCAGTTATGTGCTATCTAAAGTGTCTAAATTAGATTACAATTCTGTGATTTCAGTAGCTTAGAGAATTGTTCTGGGTTCTCTCTGTCAAAAGTAAACTGAGCAGAATTTAGAGCCTTATTTACCATCTTGCCTGCACCCAAAGAGCCACTTTACTAATTCCATACACCCAAGGGAGCTTTGTAGGGGTGCTGTTTTGTTTTGTTTTGTTTTGTTTTGTTTTGTTTTGTTTTGTTTTGTTTTGTATGTCTAATAGCAGTTTTTTCTTCTCCATGGCACACCTTTTAAAACTGAGGAATGTTACAAGAGCAGTTTGTGAATCATGTGGGGGGGCAGGGGAGAGTCAAATTCCACTGGGCATGCTCAAGACCCCCTTGCACATGCCTAGAGCAGCTGTTTGGATCCTGGCCACTGTTAGAATTGCTTTCAACTGTATGGTGGCATATGCTGCCATAGTGATTGTTTTTCAAAATCTTTCTTTACTAGAGGAGGGAATTTGGTTCTTCTGCGCTTTCTCGTGAATCTAAAGACTGCTGCAGAAGATGAGATGGTTGCTGATCTTGCGGTGAACATATTCAAAGTGTGCCCAGATTTACTGAACAGATACTTTAAGGAGTCCCAGTATTCTTTTGTTCCCAGGCTAAAATCAGCTTGGCTAGACAATATGAAATTGCTGAGGAAGGTAAGAATTTTATGAAAAGTATACCCTTTGTACATGAAAATAACATTTACCAACTTTTTTGCTGTGTTAGGATCACAGTAAACATCTTTATTTCCCCCCTCTAGTTATATTTGATGGGGGAGTAGCAAAGAGACTCATTTTGGTTAAGGGCCTGTTCATGCATTTCTTACTGTGGAGAAATCCCAACAGTTAGACCTTTGGGTTGGGTTGCTCTTCTCCCACACCTCACCATGTGAGTAAATAATGTCTATCTTTATTATATTTATTTGAACATGATACCTCTCTATTATCTGCCCTCCAGATCTGTCCTTGAAAAGAATCCTAGGGACATATTGTAGTCACACAGTAGAAACGATATTACTTAATAAGAGCATGATACAGAAAGCCCAAGATTTTACTAGGTTGATATTTTGCTGTTGTAACATATGAACAAGTCCTGAGTTTGGAAATGTTTTTGCACAGGAATTAACCACATCTGATCGTATCTGGCTGCCATTTTGTGCCATCTGTGCAGAATCAACATTCAGTGGTACTTTGTGCACTGGAATCTGTACCAAACATGCAAAATCATATTTGATTCAAATACGCAAATTAATATTGGGGTTCATTGCTGCATATAATTCCTAATCGTTTTGAAGTGTTTGTTCTGCCAGTTGTGGAAGATGAAAGAAGGTATAAGGAAGCTCCATTTCTATCCCCTGGGATAGAAATGAGAATACCAGTTCACACCTACTCACATCTAGAACTTTGCCAGGCATTGCCTTTACAACTTCAATACAATTATAAGCCAGAGTGGTTATAAGCCTAGATTCCCAGGATACTGAATTTTGGACTTGGTACCACATTCTATGCTTCTGCAACACTTATGACATGTTTACAGCTCTGACAATAAACAGGAGGCAAGATGGTAATATGTGGGCTAAGTTTGTTCTCGTACCTTTTTTCTGGGCATAATTGCTGTTATCTGCTCTAAGTCTTTTAGAAAGAGTACATTATCAACTCAAAACGGGTGATTAAATAGGAGCCAATATATTATTATCTTCCTCTGTGTTTACTGAGTTCTGTACCAGGGACCCTGAGCTATAAGTTGCCAAAAAGATACTGGCCATCCTTCAAGCTAAAGATCATTTAGCTGGTGTGAGTTGACTTAGCCCTAGGTCTTCCTAGTTATTTATAGAAAATGTGGTGAGGGGTTTTAAAAACTTCTTACTAAAATGCATTAGTGAGAGATAAATACACATCCTTTATTCTTGGTATATCACCTTCATGAATGGGAAAAATGTTTTTGAAAGTAATAGAATATATTAACTAAGAAAATGAGATCAGTGATGGAGAAATTAGATGGCAGGTTTTTTTTTATTTGATTAGAAGGCTTATGAATAGCTTTTCTGTTACTTAGCAACATCCTGATAAAGTGTCTTAAACAGGAGGAATTAATATCGACAACAACAGATAAGCTATGGAAACTAAATGCTTGCCGAGAGAGAGAGAGAGAGTGCACAATATCACTCTCTCTATTTAGGATTATAAGCAACTGATACTCAGAGACTTGCTGCCTCTGTTACTGAAGGTGATGCACAGCCATCGTGGCTAGTAGCTATTGATATCCTTACCCTCCACGAATTTTTGTCTTGAGGTGGCTACAGCAGGAAACGGCTGAAGTTCTCCTAAATCCCTCTTTTGCTGGTGGAAATCTATGCTTTATCAAATGAACAGTCGATGGACACCAGTTGGGTTCATCCCCAAATACCTTTCTCTTCATGAGTCTTTGAAATACCAAAGACTGTTTTATAATATAATAACCTTTGTACATGTCCAGTTGAATTGGCTTTAGGAGCCATGGCCTCATTAGCTCTGTCTTAATAATATGTATTTTCTGTAAAAATTTCAGATCTATGAGGCTCAACCAGAGATTTCTACTGCTTTTAAAACAACAGAGTTTGTTCCTTTTCCAAGATTGCTTTCAATGGTGATGGTAACAACCATTCCAGCCGTCTGCAACAAAGTCATGTTTACCCAAGGATTAAATGTAAGAACTTCTCTTTATAATCCCGAATGGGGAGGTTTTTGGTTCCATGAAGCAATTTTGCTGGCACTATACTTTTTAAAGCTTATCTTCCATGGAAGATTCTAATAGTTGCAAGAACTCAGGGACTGAATTTTCATGTTTTAGGAGTGAGCCTGTGCAAGCCTTGGGCTTGTGAGGAAGATTTTGCTTTGATTTTGACAAACCACAGCTTTGCATTGCGTCTGCCTTCAGACGGACTATGTTAGTAAACATAGCCAGAAAACAAGGGCAATTTCAGTCTGGTTTATGAATCTGGCTCATTAGGATCGTTAATTCTGGTATTACAACTGAACCCTAAATTGTGGTTAATGAAAAATTAAAGTGGAAGCTTCCAACCCTCTTCTCCTCATGGCTGTACAAGAGGAGGGGGAGCACGTGAGCCTTATTTCATCCCAAAGGTCTCTCCTGATGCTGCCACCTTGTCTGGATGGCAAAAATGTTGGCACAAATAGTAAAAAATGGAGTGTCATTGGCAACCCAAGTAGATTCCACCTCTCAGAAATTTCTGTAGCAACATGGAATCCATCAAAGGGAAACAGTTCTTGGTACAAGGCCAGTAAACTTAGCATGGCTCATTTGATACCGTGGCCGAAATATGTGAAATAATTGAAGTAAATCATGATTTTTCAGTGTCTTGTAGCAGTGTGTGGCAACCCCACATTACAATATTATTTGCCTGCTTTTTGATCGTTCTCCAGTGCTTAAAACAGACTGGGGGTCCTCCAGATGTTTTGGACTACAGTTCCCATCAACCCCCAGCCAGCATGGCCATTGATCAGGGAGGCACCAAGTTGAGCTATTGCACCTTTTGTTACCCTTCCAATCTCTCCTTACATCCCCTCTTCAGTAAATGCCTACAAGATCTTGCAGGGAGAACCTTTCCAGTCCAAAGTACCCAGAATGTATTAAACTCTGTCTGGCCACATAATGCTTTGACCCTTTCCAGTCTGCCTGCTTCCTTGGGGCAAGAGCGGCTGCTTGGCTTCCTCTTTACTTTACAGGGCTGCTGTTGGCTTTCATTCTGTGCACACCTACTTGAGTCTCGTTGAATCCAGTGGGACTTACTTGTGCTCTGCCTGGCCCTTTCTCCCTCACTTCCTTCCAGGTAGTGAGTCTGACTCTGCAGAAGCTCTGTGGAGCTGTGCAGATTAAAGGCACAGGTAGAAAAAATGTGTCTTGTTTCCACTAAGGGTGGGGGGAGCTCTTGTCACTGCTATTTGCCTCAGTTCTTACATGGAACCTTGATTCTGCCTGGCCCCATCCTGGCAACTGAAAGTGATTCCACCAGTGGGTCACACCAGCAGTTCCTGGAAAGATGAAGCAGAATCACAGTAACAGTTTGTTCCTCTTTTCTTTTAGATAGCCAATAAAACAGTAAAACATACAATCTTTTCGCTTATATCAACTGTTTTGAAAAGAGCACTGAAAAACATTGAGCACTGTCTAAATGAGACGTTATGGGAGAAGTCCGAAATCTATACACCATCTATGATGCAAGAATTTGTCCAGCAATACAGAGAAGCGCTTGGCAAGGTAAAAATGAAACTGTGTGGTGCATAATTGCAGTTTTGTGCAGCAGAAAATACGTCCATTCAGGGAGGATTTCTTCTTCCACTTTCTGTATCCTGACAGCTAAGGTGAAAAATATCCAGAGATATTTCTAATGGATTCTTAACATCTTCCCCCTCTTATAATTGATATGCTAGCTATTTCTTGATGCTTTAAGACTTTCTGAATTAATGCTTAATTGCTGAATGCTGGGATACTAATGTTTTAAACTTCTTATATGCTTTTATTGAAATAATTTCTGTGCGAGGTACTAGTTGCAATTTTTAAGTCGTGGTGCTTAGAATAGCAAGATATGTTCAACCAGTTAGTAGAGATGGTAAAATAGAGTTTCAATAACTCTGGAATTCTGAATGTGGAAACCTGACTGGGAAGAACACATATCAGGGTGCCAGGTTAGGGGAATATCAGCCCCCTATCATTTCAGCAGATATTGAAAATAAGGGGCAACAGTTATAGACCGATAGTCAATTTGTACAAATAGAGCTAAGGAAATAGTTTTCCATTTCTCACAACTGAGGCATCTCATTGGCTATGTTGGGACGTCATTCAAAACTGAGAACTAGTTGATCCTCCTCTTGGGCTTGTATGCTCCCTTTTCCTTCTCTAATGCAGCCAGGAGGGGGATATTGGAAACCTCTGCTTCAGTTTTTAGATTACGTGCAGTTCAGCATGTCACCCAAACCATAAACTGTGGTTAACCTATACCCCTGTCTTGCTTGTTTACACTGACCATAGTGATATGCATGTATTTGGACCTGCTATATAATTAGTGTGATAATTAGTATTAAAAACTGTAGGCCAATGCACTTAAGCCTAGTTCTGACCAACTGAAGCGAACAGTCATCAGTGGGCTTAATTAGCAGTTGCACAACAAAAACTATTTCTCAGTATTAAAATACTTATCATCTTGTAATTCAGACTTTCTCAAAAAACCAAAGACTGGTAAATTTTTGTATGAATTTGCATAGGGTGTTCTTTTCCCTTTTCCTCCTCCATTCCTGCTTTGTAAATAATTCTCTATAGACATGTTGCAGTGATAAGACAATTGTATAACAATATTTAGTGGCTAATGTTGGTCTTCTTTTTAACAAATCTAGCTCTTGCCAGATATGACTACCATAGTAGCAGTCTGGCAGTCGCTTCTAAAGCAAGAGAAGGGACAAGACGGACAGAAAGGGAGTGGTGAAGATGCTTCTGTTTCGGAGGAAATAACAGCAGGCAAAGAAACAAATGGAGAGCATGGTAGGAAAACCTTAGTCATCTTATCTAATGTGCGTGTGAACAGTGGAGCACAATGATTCATATCTGATGAGTCACAGTGGCTCTGTTCTGTTCTTTGACAACCCCTGTTAACGACCTCTTATAGGAGAGATGCTTTTAGATGCATCGAATATTATTCTAAGAATCTGAGCTCCTGTTTTCAAGAAACGTCTTTGAGTTATCTTGGGGTAGTCAGAGTGCAGCCTATGCAGACTCCGCAAGTGTCAGATTGGATGCAAAGTTCAGTGTTATCATTTCTGCCGAAATGGTTTCCAGAGCTAAGTTACACTCCTATCCTGTGCACAACGTAAGCTCTTGCTCCATAAACAAAGGCTTGCAAGGGGGCAAGAGGAGTTGTCTGGATGTGCACCATTTTCCTTTTCGCCATGGCCACTCCCCCTCCATTCCTCAGTTCTTTCCTATCACAGAAGGGATGAGAATGATAATTTCTTCATAGCTCTGACTGTGACTGCCATATCCACCCACCCCTACCCTCAGTCCATTAGGACTTAACTATGTAGGGTTTTGCTAGCCAATACTAGCGCAACAGTGTTTGTGGTGGTTGATCCACAAGCACAAGGGGCAGGGCCAGTTCCAAGCACCATAACAAGGGAGCCAGGCTTAGTCTGTTAAATGCATAAACCTAACTCCATGATTATGGTTTAACTTGGTTACTTACTAAATTACCCTTGGTCCTGACTGCTATTCCACAGAATTGTATTGTGTCTTTGATAATAATATTATTTTAAAATATGTTAATATATCTACTCTAGGCTCAGATGATGCAGAGACCACTCTTTTGAAAGCTGTCTTACTCCACGTGATCTGCCTTTATCAGCAAGCTGTTCCCCACTTAGTAGCACAGAGCAACTTTGACTTTAGCAAATTAATAAAAGGTAATTTAAGTGTCTTTAAATTTTGAAGTAAGGCACACATTGAAAATCATTTGTATGATATGTATGCATGCAAAGCTCTGCCACTGAGCTATAGCCCTAACATAACATTTTGCTGTTAGACCTCTTTATTTTCCCAGGGTTTTAAATATTTGTTGTGTATTGCAGTGCTTAAACATTGTCTACTCCTTGATCTATTATGTTCCTTTTTGTTGTTTTAGTTAGTTTTTTCCTCTGTAATTTAATGTTTTTATTGAAATCATGTAAGCTCTGGAAATATAATGCGTGGAATAAAATATTATTATTTTCCAACCACAGGCATTATTACTGAAAAAGGACTGCGGCAGGAGATCCCTCCTGTTCTACAATATCACATTATCAAGGTGGCTCTAGAATTGCCTGCAAACAAGTTTTCCTGGTTCAAAATGCAGGTCGGAACATGAGGGTTATTTTTGTCTCCTATATTAAGACCAGCTGTCTTACTCATTGGTTTCCTAATCTGCTTTGTCTGTAACGCAGTCCTAAATTCCATTTTGTCAAGAGACCTGTGTGTTGTGAGCAATTATATTCACATTATACAAGTAGTGATGTTCTCAGAGGTAGCAATAAAGCTTTGAACATGCTGTAGGGCAGGGATGGAGAACCTTTGGCCCTCCAGATATTGCTGGACTACAAGTCCCAACATCCCTGGCCATTTGCCACGCTGGTGGCTGATAGGAATCACTATTATTATAATATATATATTCATACCCCACCTTTTTTCTTACAGGGATTCAAGGCATCTTACAGATAAGAATAAGAGCAGCTAGATACATGGGGGGGGGGGTGTCAATCATTTTTTAAAAAATAAACATTGATAGAATTAAAATCATCTATCATCTGTCTATCTATCTATCTATCTATCTATCTATCTATCTATCTATCTATCTAATGTATTAAAAACCATACAAATAATTTCAATAAAAACAGGATTTAATTTAAATTTTTTATTGAATTTATATACCACCCTATGCATCAGCCCTTTTGTTAAAAGCAGTGAGTCCCAAATCTGGTTAGAACAAGAAAGTTTGCACCTTCTGGCAGAAGGACAACAAGGAGGGAGCCACTCTGGCTTCTTCAGGGAGGAAGTTCCAAAGTCTGGGAGAGCAACTGAGTCCAACGACATCTGGAGGGCCACAGATTCCCCATCCATACTTTAGGTCCTCTAGTAAGAATAAGCTGTAGTTCAAGAGGAAGAATTGCTGCGAGCTGTCCATGGCTCTTAAAGCAAAATGCTAACATAGGATTTTCTCTACAGACATGATTTTACTTTGTATACAGGTGTTTTCTAAAGGAGAAAGCCTCTTCCTGATTTAACTATAGAAAAGTCTTTTGAAAGTTTGCATTTAGAACAAGAAGTGACTTTGCAGAGGCTAGGAATGACTGTGCCCATGTCTGTGCCCACTTCTGCCCTTTGCATTTTAACTAGGAGCGTGGTTATTTTATCTCTTTTGTAACACATGTGGAGTGGCATTTGTATAAATGGGAAAGGATTGGGTCTGGGGCATGGGATAAACACTGATAAAGCTTTGCCCTTCAGCAGGTATGCCAAACCAGCTTGTTTGGGAGGCTCAGAATTTCACAAAGAGGACTGTTCTCTCAGTTGCGTGAGATTCTGAATGAAGACGGGAGCACAGACAGCAGATCAAATGACTATTCAAAGTGAAATTACAAAAGTCCTGTTTGGGCAGTTACCTTTATTAGGACAACCAGTATGCCACAGGAAAGCAAGCGAGCTTTTGATTTCCCAGAATCCTTCATTAGGCTGGAGTTGAACAAAGGGGTGGAGGAGAAAAAAAGAGAAAGCTGGCTTGGGGGAGGCCTGTAGCCCAGTGGTACCACATCTGCCGTGCACTCAGAAGGCCAATTTTTAACCTCGACATCTCCAGGTACGCTGGAGGGCTGCTGTCAGTCATTGCAGCAAGATGGACCAGTGGTCTGACTCAACACAAAACAGCTTCTTGTGTTCCTAAGATGTTGAAGCCACAAAGTCTGCATTTAATCATATAATGTAGGTAAAGACTGCATTAGGTTCTCTTAGGTGCTATGTAGCTTTCAAAATTACGATTATATTTTCAGAAATGGAGGCTTAGCTGTTACTGGTCTAGCAATCCTAGGTGTGGCTTGAAAGCTTTATAGCCCCTAGCCCCACCTACGGTTTAAGACAACGGCCATGTTTGCACATAGTGATAAGTAAGACTTTCTGGCTTATTGTGGTTTATTAGGAATGAGAAACATGCTGGTACATACCGCCTGATCTCTCCCAATTTGCTGCTGCTCCCCTGGTGCCAGCTAGATGAACAAACCAGTAGGGCTTAGCATCCTTTTACAATCCAAACCAAGGATTGTGGTCTCTTGCTCCATTACAGGTCACAAATCAGCAGTTGTAGCTTCAGGTTATGCCAGGGCACATCCAGCTTGGATGTAATGAGAAGCCAAGGCTTTCTCACATCAGGAAAGGAGCAAAGTGGATGCAACTGGGCTATGCGTGCCACCAGCACACCACTTGCCCTGATGAACCAACCATGTAAGCCATAAAATCTGGCTTACCATTACATATGAACACAACATACGACTGAACTCTTCTTTTTAATGAATTTATTTCTTTATTTATCGGCGCTTCCAGGGTATACAAAAACAAATGCAGTATTTGTGGCTTGAACATCAAGAGAATTTTCTTTCCTTCCTCTCCCGCATGTCTCTTAACGTTAGACTTAACATCCAGCCTGATAGAACTTAAAAACTTGGCTACTATTTTGTGGCACTCTGGTTGGTCCTATAAAGGTATTGCTTAACTGTGGATGTTTAATTTTTCTTATGTTCCCTTGTGTTCAAGGGAAGTGGGGAACTCCGAATGAATTGTTCAACCTTCTCCCCCAAGCTCTGTGAAAGCAGAGTTGCACTTGGCACAGGTTGTCAGTAACAGGGTTATAGGCATCAGCCTCTGTGGAGAGACCCAAAACAATTTTATGAATTGTAATCAATAAAGTGTGTCCTCCTAGGATGAAGCCGAGAAGGTCTCTGGTGAAAGATCAGTATTTTATTTGCTGATGAAAATGTTCGTAACAAGCAATCATTTGCACCTCAAAACCTCAACAAAGAAATTGATTATTAAGGTGAGCTTTTTTTATCTAGTTATCAAAATTTTGTTGTGCCCACAGAAAAGTTGTTCACAGTGAAGACACTTTAGAACAGGCTTCCTCAAACTTGGCCCTCCAGATATTTTTGACCTACAACTCCCATGATCCCTAGCTAGCAGGACCCCAGGGGTCAGGGATGATGGGAATTGTAGTCTCAAAACATCTGGAGGGCCGAGTTTGAGGAAGCCTGCTTTAGAAAGTTGGACTTAGGGTTTGTAATAAGCATGAACACTGTATTCACACCCTGGATTGTATCCAACATTGCATGAATGGCATTCCACTCACACAACAGAACTGTCACCCCTCCCCCAATCTTTCAGAGTTGATTTTTGGGTGTGCAGGGAGCTGGAGGGGACAGGAAAAATGGTTGCACACACATAAGTCTTGTGTGTGAGTGGAATGGAGCTACAGGGCTGGCTAGAGCCTCCTCTGTTCTATAGAATATACCTCTTGTGGCCTGTTTGCTGTATTCCCAGGAAATGGGTTTAGTTACTTCACTTTTTTATTCTTTCTTCAAGTCTCTGTTATCAAGTCTGTATTATGGCAATGAATTTGGTTGTAGGTTGCGAATACTCATACGCTGCTTTTCAAGGACACAAAATATTCATTCTTATGGAAATCATGTTTTCCTTCAGATCTTATGAGTGGACTGATACTTGATGAAATCTTCTGTGTGGGGAGGTTCAGACTTCATGCAAGTGGATGCAAGGCAACCTCCAGTGTGTTACTTGAGCACTTTTGATAGGAAAAAGCACTGCCAAAAGTTACACAACTCCCCTTGGGGTTGCCCTAGTTTTGCTTTCCATCCTACGTTTTAATGCAGTAGTGGGTTTGTTTTTTAAAAAACGAAGTGTAAACTGGGTGATTTAGCAGTAAAATCCAGCCCCTCACTTCACCTTCTGAACAGCTGACTGGTGTGATTGCAGCTTTTACAGGGCCACACACACATGGCCCTAGCTGCTGGATGAGCTGGGGAAACTGAATGTGATTCCCCATCAAGCTAGGGGTTCATGTGTGTGAGAAGTCTGTGGTCTCTTTGTAGGTTGAGGTGAATAACATTGTTTTCATATAAATGTTTATAATTCAATTAGTGCTAGTGTTTTCTTTAGTTACAAAATTTCCTCCCTGCCCTTCATCCTAAGATCCCAGGATGGATTGCAGTGATAAAATGTACAATTATTAAAACAGGATGCACCCACACAGGTTCCTGCCTCTTTTCATAGGCTTGAATTTGGTAGCTGGTGCTGACAGTAAAACTCTCCACCGCAACCCGTGGACAGGCTTTTCTCATGCTGTCTGCGTTACAATAAAGGAGAGACATCTACCCTTTGGCAGAGTTGTTCAGGGTCCCGAGAGCCAGTCTGAATGATCCTTACCTAAAGGAATCCTTACAAAATGTTCTCTGGACTAATAGTTCCATCTTTTTTCAGAAATAAGAAAAAAATATAATATATTTATATTATAAAAACAGGAAAGAAACATAATTTCAAAGCATATGAAATAATTCCAAATGGAACAGAACAGTATAAATTCAGCACAAGAGGTGGGTCCCATGAAACAAAATACAGTGGTACCTCGGGTTAAGTACTTAATTCGTTCCAGAGGTCTGTTCTTAACCTGAAACTGTTCTTAAGCTGAAGCACCACTTTAGCTAATGGGGCCTCCTGCTGCTCTGCGCCGCCGGAGCATGAGATTTCTGTTCTCATCCTGAAGCAAAGTTCTTAACCCAAGGTACTATTTCTGGGTTAGCGGAGTCTGTAACCTGAAGCGTATGTAACCCAAGGTACCACTCTACTATAGCTGTCAAAGGCCAGGGTGTAAACAGGTGTGTTGCCAGCATACAGCAGAAGCTGCCCTTAGAAGATACTGAACACTTCTCTATGGGGTGGGAATTCCAGAATTTATGGACAGCCATAAAGAAAGAAAGAAAGAAAGAAAGAAAGAAAGAAAGAAAGCCCACTCCCAGGTTTCCACTTCTGAGGGCAGGGCAGTACTGCTGAAAGGGCTCCCTCCACAGATCATCACACCCAAGAAGATCAGTAGGAATAGAGACAGTATTTTATTTACGTGGGCTTTAAACACTAACGTGAGCGCTATTGGTGTATGCTGTGGAATTGGAATGGAAGATGGGGCTTTTGTGCCGGCATAGATAAAGGAAAGTGGTTGAGGAGGGAGCAACACATGAGGCTTAATAACCTGTTTTTCCATTAATTGTGGTATGTTTTTAAATAGGGGTCAAGGTAAAAATGACTCTGCCATCTGCTGCTGTTCTTTCTTTAAATCAAACAGCCAAAATGAGAGCTGACATACAAAAATAGAACTGAAAGCTTTGCATGATAATTGTTTTTTTAACAGGTTCTGCACGACAGTGGAGTATTTGAGTATACCTGGAAAGAACTTGAACTGTGGCTTGAACACTTGGATAACACAGCAGAAGGCAAAAAGGAAGCAGTGATTCAGTTTTTGGAAAGGGTAATAAATGTGCAAATTAGCCAGATTAACAATGCCAAGAATAGCATATGTGGGGACTTATTACCTTTTGTTGTTTTGAAGAGGAAAGTGTTTTGAAAAATCATGAATGGATTCTGAGAACTCATATCTCCTAGACATGGAAGGGAACAAAGGAGATGAGTGATAGGAAAAGGCTTTTGTTAGAGATTTCCACTACAGTGGGTGGCATTGACAAAAGATTGTTTTTCACCATCAGTTTTATATCAGCATCTGCTGTTATAGCAGAGTGAACAAAGAACACTGGAAGGAAATGCAGCAAAGTTATGTAAACCATGATTTAATCCTACCAACGATGCTATCCTTTTTGTGTGTGGAAGCTGTTAGTAGCATGCAGGAAAAACATGGTGTGGACGAGAAAGATCACAGGCAGTACACTGCATAATAAAAGTAATACTTGGTTCTAGGAATGCAATTTTATTATAGAATCAAAATGAATCCATATTATACCCACCCCCAAAAAAGTCTTCAGTTGTTTCATTCACGTTTTGTATATGTTTTAATGAGCTCAGGTACCAAAATCCATGCAAGTCTGCTGGTTTTATGTATGCAATGATAAAGCATGTTTTTCAGCCACTGTGATGGTTGACTTTTGTTCAATTGTACAAGAAGATGAAATGTTTAGGCTCCAGGACACCACATTATATCTTTGGCTGACACCTGTGCCATTATGTGTGGAAATGTGTTTTGGCATCTAAAGTACATACTCACTGCTAGATTTCTCAAAATATTTTTCAGGGGTATGTTTAAATGTATGCAAGTTCTTCACAAAATCCTGTAGGCTGCCGTGAAATGTTACATTGCTCACTGGGGCGGGTGCAAATTTGAGCCCAACAACATCTGCAGGGCTAAAGATTCCCCAGACCTGCTTTATGCTTACAGTTAATAGCATTGCTCCCTTACTATCTTTATGATTAAACGTTTCTAATGAAAGCTCACTTTCCATTGCAGATCTTGGTAAAACTGGTGACCAACCCCTATCCATACACAGATAAAGCAGCAGACCTTGTCCAGGAAGCCAGCATTCTCCAGGTCAACTTGTTTAAGCAAGATGTTGATAACGCCAGCATACCCATCTCTCACATTGACGGTATGTTCACTTTGGGGGGGGGGTGTCATTATGCAAATCTTCCACAATTTTGCTGGAAAATTACATGTAGCCAGCATTTTAGAAACAGGCAGAAATTTTTAACTCGGGAGGGGGGCAATACTGTTTTGTTTTGTTCTTGTTTTTATTATGTGGTTTTATTCTGTATTTTTATGCTGTGAACTGCCCTAAGATCTTCGTATGAAGGACGGTATACAAATTTAAATGACAACAACAATGCAATCCTGTGCATGTCTACTTGGAAGCAAGACCTTTGAGTATAGTGTGTGTAAGATTGCAGCTTTGGTTGCCTTCTCAAGCTACACTGCAGTTGCTGACATAGATTTGCAGCTTTTTCTAAATGCAAATGGGATTTTGCATCTTTGCTTATCTTCAGGATCCTAGGCCAGTCCAGAGAGTTAATTGGATTTGGGTTTGCTTCTGAATTACAGGACTAAGGTCAGGTTTCTATATCACAGTTTCTATACCCTTCTGTTGTTGTTCATACACACAGAAGTTCATACCACAGATGGTTTGTCAGTTATTACTACAGTTTGTCAATCTAGGTACTCCACCAAATCAGAGTTAACATTGACCATGGTTTCTGATACTGATAGGCTGGCTGATTGCAACACATGGTTTGTCAGTTCACATACTACACCAAGCCGTCATAATTTTGACATGGTGTCTGAATAAAGCCACTGAGCAGTTGCTAGCTCAAATCATTTAGAAACAATAGACCATCATCACTGAATTCTCACTGAACACATTTAATGTTAATAGACCCGAAATTTGGCATCTCTTTTGAGTTTCTAGGTCCCCCATCCCAGCATTTGATATAGCAGATTTCTTGGGATGAACCAAAAAGCCTAAATGGTGTGCTACACACAAAATATTTGAAAATCATGCAAGCAGAATTTACTGTTTTCTGTTAAGATCTATGCAGGATTGTGTTTTGCTATTTTTACTGAATGTTTTGTTTTGAGTAATGTACTTGAGATCCTGTTATTCGGCTTCTGTTGACTGTTGACCCATTTGTTTGGGTTCTAGAAACAACCTTCATCTAAACTAAGCTTTCCCCCCTTTCAAACTAGATGTTCTGGATATGATCGATGTCATTGTGGAAGGCAATGAAGGCCTAAATGAAGAAATTGGGTCTACTTTAAATGAAGACATGATTGTCAGCACTTTCCCATTTAGTGCTGTCGTTCCTGCTGCTTTGGAAGCCAGGAACAAGTTGCTTCTCGAGGCTGATGGGAATGCAAGAGGTATTTCCTTCCTATATTTCTTTTGCATGCTTTAATTCTTAATAATATCGACAAAGCTTCCCTCTGAGTTCTGACAAAATAATAATATTAGTTGTTGCTGTCATGGAAAAAGTTTTTAAGCAACAGGGGTTCTTGTTGATTTGAGTTTCTTGCCTACCCATTTTTTTAACGACTACATGTGCTTTTTAAAATACTCATAAGTATATCAGGGTGCTAACCAATAATTTAGAGGACTGACTTTTCAAGTTAAGAAGCCGTACAATTCAATCTGTTTTGTTTTGTGTCTTTAGGAGAAAGCATAGTGGAGTATCTCATCACCGTTTTCACTGACCTCCTGCATTCTCAGAGAGACCCCTTAGCCCTTTGTTTGCTGTTTCAGCTCTATGATAAAGAACTCCAGACTGTCTCTCCTCAACTCCGTCAATTCAACCACTACTACAGTCTTTGGATACCAGAGCAAGCTAAGGAAACTCTGGTAAGCAAGGCAACAAGTATTTTCAGCTGCTTAATTTGATGATGAGCTCACACTGACTGCATTTGGATGTCACACTAAACCACTGTTTGGTGTGTTGACAGTGAGCCTCTGCAAGCCTCATGATGGCAACCCCAACCCAGGTGCTTTTGGTGCAGTAGCAAGAAAGAGTTCAGAAGATTGTGCTGATTTCCACTAACCACAGTTTAGCATGTTGCTTGAATCCTAAACTGTGGTTAAGGTACATTAACCAGTCTCAGAATCCATGGTTAACATCAGGCATCCCCAACCTTCGGTCCTCCAGATGTTTTGGACTACAGTTCCCATCATCCCTGAACACTGGTCCTGTTAGCTAGGGATCATGGGAGTTGTAGGCCGAAACATCTGGAGGGCCGCAGGTTGGGGATGCCTGGTTAACATTAACATGGCCTGTTAGTTTGAATAGCACAACAAGCTATGATTAGACAAAACCCCTTCCTTCCTGTCACAATAGAGTGGGAGGGTAATGTGTGAGTTCAAGGCTTGCTGCAGTGTGTTCTTGTCACATAAATTGTGGTTTAGCGCAGGGTGGGGAAACTTGTTTCAGGCGATGGCTGTGTGCCTTACAGGGCAATAATATTCCAGTGGCCATTGGTAATGGTGGGTGGCGCCAGTAGGTGGGGCAATGGGTGCAACTGTTAACTTTGTACAATAGGCTACATTCCAGCCACAGAAAGGCAGATGTTTCTATACACATGTCTGTAATGATGTTTCTTTCTCCCCCCCAACCCCGCTTTCTGAAAACATGAAATACATTTTAAACATTTCCAGCAAGGCAGAAGTGAGTACGAAGACGATTGCCTCTTGCCAGATTCCTCCTTTTCCTCCCTGCTGAAGAATGCCTATCAGAAAGGTGTTGCAATTCTGTTGGAAGAGGGGTTTGAAGAGAAGCTAAGGGAGGCTATTTCCCAACTCCAGCCTCAGCAGTTCCTGTTAGCTTCAAAGCACGTCCTTCTTTGCCTAAAAACAACCGTGGAGAATTTCAACAGTGTAAGAGATGTTTTCTCTACTTCACCCTTTTCTAAGATTATTGGTTATAATCCCTTCCTTTTTTATTCCCACACCAAGAGCTCTTTTACAGATTATGTGGCAGTAAATAAGTGCTTGGCTGCCACAGGTGCATATACCTGAGAAGTGTATCAAGTTTCGGCTCCTAGGCCTGCATGATGGGCACTGCAGAAATGAACCTTTCGCTCTATGGAAATGTCACAGTTTTAAGAATATTCACAAAATATGTTGCATGCATCTAGCTTTTAAAAAAACACATTTTCAAGCGTTACAAAGGGAAAAATCACAGGCTTTTGTGTACGTGCTGACATGCTCTGCAGTGCAGTGCAATGATGTAGTTTCTCTGCTTGGTCCTTTCCCCAAGTTTTCCCTATTCTGAAATGTATCATAATTTTCCAACAGTTTGGCAAAAATTTGGGTCTCTCGCTTCTCACCCTGTTTGTGGATCTGCTGAAGAGCTTGTTGCACAGGGGGGACGCCATAGAACTGTGTGGTCAGCAGAAAGAGAAAAATACACAAACTGAATCTGATCTCTTTGTGGATGCAGAGTGTCTGATGGCAGCAGAGACTGGAAACGACAAGGTAATAACTTTTCTCTGTGTTAGTGTTTATGAATGTCATCCTAGTTAATCGGCCCTTGGAGAAGGGGGGGGGGACCTTCTGGCAATTATGCATAAACGTTTACAGGTGCAGACAATTGTTGTGAGACAAAAAATTCTGTTCAAATTACGTTTCCTCAGTGAAGTGGAAAGCCATGCAAGGGGAGAATGACTCGATTCTTCTGTTACTTAGGTATTTTTAGACGGAATAAAGATAAAATCCTAGTCCTGCAGTGTTTCTTAATCATGCACCTTCACTTCCATTCACTGGCCATTTGTCTGGGAGCTGGCTCAGTTCATTCCAGACCATGACTTCCTTGACCCGTAAAATAACAAGGGCAGCTCTCTTAGGGAGCATTCCAAACTCACAGCCAGCTGACAAGCTTAGGGTGGGGGGTTATGAAAGGGCAGGGCCACTGCATCCTTGCAGGAACAAGGGCCAGAGGGATCACTGGAGCTGATGCAGTTCTCCGGCCTCAATTGGGCATTAATAAAAATAATATGTATATACCAGGGTGGTTCACAAGATAAAAATACAGGATAAAAGCACAAAGAGCAAAAACACAACAATAATCTCCCTCCCACAAACACTTTTAAAAGGCCATAGAATATTAATCAGCCATAGTCCTGATTGCCTATGACATGACGGATTCTGAGCTTCCCCTGCTTCTGACAGGTTCTGGGTCTCTGGGCAGCTTAACAGGGACCTTAAATCAGTTGGGTGATGTCTTTAATTGTAACCATCTCCATTGCAGATCCTGGAAGACGTGCTTCCTTTGGTCTTCAAACACCCTACGCTGGAGAATTGGTTCCTGGCTGTAGAACAACGTTCTCTCCCTCCCCATAGTTTAAGCCCAGTTAAAGTGAAGCTGCTTGCTGCTCACCTAAACCGTGGCATTCTTGAGCTGCTGAAGGTGGGCTGCCCAATGTTGCAAGCCAGGAACCAACTAGACACTCTCTCTAGATATTTTGAAGCCATCACTAAAACTGTCTTGGAAGAACTGCATGCTGGGAGAAAAGATGTCTGCAAGTTACATCCCAAAAGGTCGCAGCAGGTGGAGGCACTGCAAGAACTGCAACTGTACATGGATACCCAGCAACTGAAGGAAGTGACTTTGGCTATGCTGCAGCTTCCTAAGGCGATGCTGGCCTCCAAGACAGCTGAAAGCATTTCTGGAAAAGAAACATACTTGAGCACTTACGGGGAGACTTTGGTGCAGCTGCTCACAGACAGCTACCAAAGGGGATCCCTGAAGGGAGACCTCTTCCTATCAAGAGAGCACATTCAAGGGATGGGGACTCTCTTGTCCACAGCAGTCACAGAAGAGTTGGAAAAGGTCTTCCTGCATGCCATACAGAAGGAGCCTGTCTTTGCCCAGGCAGTTGGAGTGGATGTGCAGCTTTCCTGCCTTAAGCATCCAACCAAAACGTCCCTTTCCATTGTGGCTGTGCTGATTCGGTACAGTCCGACTCACCTGCTGCAGTTTGAGCTTTGGTGTCTGAAGCCGGGCACTTGCAAGCTTCTGAGAAAAGATGTGGACCTCTTTCTGCCACTTGTCCATGCATACTTGGACTGTCGAGAGCAGCACGCTTTGAGCCACCTGTCAGAAGGTAACCATGGTCAACCTACATAACACTCTTGATCAGCTTTTTAAAAAAAGGAATTGCAACTTTTTTGTGCCATTGGCTGAAGAGTATGATTTTGAAAAATAAAGTTGTAAATGCCAGTGGTACAGTGTTTGGGGGTTTTCAGACTAAAAACTTCAAACCTTGTTTGTTAAGTGGACCACTTAATGGTTCAGATGTTAGTTTACCTGCAACTTTATTTCCAGGGAATTCGTTTTTTTCTACCTTTAAATTTTGTTTACAAGTTCTCCTGCTGGTCTTAGTTTGCTTCCATAGTCCTATATTATAAAATTATGTAACCAGAATAATGTGAGAAACTCTTAACCAGGACCCAGTTTTGGAGCAGTCTGGTGTAAACCTTGTTTGGCTGTCCCTTTCCAAGATATTAGAGTCTGTGATTTCTCTTTAGGCCAGTAGTTCTAGTATGTCATTCCAAGGACTTGAGGCTGTTCAGTGGCCTCTAGTATATGCATCAGAGTATAGGCCTGTGAAATGCTGATGGATCCACCTTTGTGACTCTTGCGTTGTCCTTTCCTACAGTCTCTTCAGCTGTTACGTCCATCTTGAGAGAAACTTTGTGGCCACAACTGCTGGGCAGTCTTCTGAATAGTGGTCCATCACAGCCGTTCGCAGAGCACTGTCAAGTTCTTTCCAAGTTACTGCCGCCTGCAGAAACTGAGCCATTCTCTAATTTAACAGAGAAATTACTTTTATCTCTTGAGATGGCGGGAAATCATGAACAGTAAGTCTACTTATTTTCTGCTTATTAGTTCCAGTTCTCCATATTGACCAGTCGATTACAATAAACACAAGCACATGCCCTCCATTCTCAGGTACCTGCTGTCAATGTGAGGTAGTATTTTAATACTTCAAATAGACAGAAATCATCTAAAGTATATCACCTTTTTCTGAGTCACATCAGTGGAGGTAAATACCAGATGGAACATCAATGTTGGGGGGGGTATGTTCATTGTTAATAATCAGAATTAATGAAATAAGGTAAAATTTAATAATAAGATAAAATAAAAATGTTGGGCGAATGTGATGACCGCTATGCTTTAGAAACTTACACAAGATAAAATAAAAATGTGATAAACTTTAATAAAAATGTAGTAAGCTTCACTACTGCAGCTTGGCTAGATCAGAATGCCTGTTGCATTTTTCTTTTTTAAACACTGATCTGTGTCCGTTATCAGAGAGAAAGAGTTGCTTCAAGTATGACGCCAAACCTGTTTGACGCTATTTGAATGAACTCTGCCCATACGCTCCGCCATCATCCCCTGCCATGATCAGCCAGTTGCCAGTTCTCTGGATCATTTCTTCAGCATTAATCCATAGTTCACCATTAGATCTGAAATGTGCTGATATTGTCATTTGCTTGCAAACAAGGTTTGCAAACCGTGGTTTCGACCTGTTTTGCACTCCTGATTTTTAGGCAAAGTATGGGTTTGTGCAAGCCATTGTTTGCCTCATTCAGATGTTATGGAAAACTATTGTCTGCTGCTGAATCTGAACTGAAGGAGGAAACCAGAGCAGGGTAGGGGAAGGCAGCAAAAGGCTCATCCATGTACCATCAAACTAAGTTTGGCATTTTGTGTGAACTGGGCCAAAGAAATCAAGCTTCTTTTGCAGCAGGATAGCAATGGACATTTTATCACAAAGAGAGAAACCATATGTGGTGATCATGATGATTCACTCTGCAATTACTCTCCTGATCTGCAAAGTATTCCATCCCACTGTGCTTAACAGTCTAGCAAAACATTCATAAGATTTCTGCAACCCTCCGTGATGCCTAAGAAGTCACTCTAGACCAATCAGTGGCTGTGTATTTTCAATAGGGGGACTATCCTCATGGCTCTCTGAGAACTCAGGGCACTGCTTACAACCTCTCCTCATTCAGCAGACCTTCCAGGTCTAGAAAGCAACTAATAAACGCTCCATTTCCCAGCAATTCAAGCTTAAGGTTGGGGGGCAGTAGTTGACATGAGCACAAAAGCTACCATTTCATTACTCTTTTCAAACCTCTCTAGCTGGGTGATTGCTGACGCTATATCCAGAGCCCTGGAGAGCTCTGCAGAGAAGTTGCATTCATGGAGGAAACGTCTGCTAGTTGCCTGCATGAAGTGGTTGATCCTCACGTACAGCAGTAACAGAGAACAAGAAGCCCGCTCGGAAATTGAGAGTGCCGTGCTGTTGAGACTAGAGAAACTACTGGTGAGAATTAGGGGATTCCCCCCCCCCCAAGTTGTTGGACATTATTCTAAGCAGGGGGAGGCATATCAAGCAACAACCGCAGGGGAGTAATGTGACCACTAGAGGGTGCATATTCACAGGCTGTTGCACATGAAAGTGCAAATTTCTTTAGAAAATTATTCCTTGCTCTACCTACTTTCTCTACCTTTTTCCAGCTTCAGCTGTGACCTTCCTGACAAAACCAAACCTTGCCACAGACACCCATAGTCCAATGACTTGCAGGCTAGATTACCGCAACATGCTCTGCATAGGGCTGCCATTGAAAAATGTTCACAAATGTCAGCCAGGGCAAGATTCAGCTAGACACTTTGAGTTTATCATGCCAGTTTTGTGTGATCTGATTGATGGCAGGTTTCCTTCCGGGCTCAATTTAAGGTGTTCTGTTTAACTTTTAAAGGCGTAAGCAGCTTAGGAACTGCATAGTTTACTCCATATGAGCCTCCCTCCATACACGAATCATCATCTGAGGCCTTCCCCCAGATCCCATGAAGAATACTTGGCAGTGACCAGGGCCTCTTCTGCAGGGAACTCACCCTATGGAACACATTGCTAAACATGCTGCATCAAGACTGCTTTTGGCTGAGCATTTCCTCTTTCTTTGTTGTATTTTGATGTTTTAATTCTGACTGCTGCCTGGACATTTTTTGTGGTCTTGGCTCCTCATGCAAGTACAGTGGTACCTCGGTTTAAGTACTGAATTCGTTCTGGAGGTCCGTTCTTAACCTGAAACTGTTCTTAACCTGAAGCACCACTTTAGCTAATGGGGCCTCCTGCTGCTGCCGCGCCGCCGGAACCCGATTTCTGTTCTTATCCTGAAGCAAAGTTCTTAACCTGAAGCACTATTTCTGGCTTAGTGGAGTGTGTAACCTGAAGCGTATGTAACCCGAGGTACCACTGTATTTTGGTTTATGATTTTAGTTCAGTGGTTCCCCACCTCCCACGGACCACCTGAAAATTGCTGATGGCCTTGACAGGCAACTTAATGACTTTTCAGCCTGTTGTAACCATTGTAATGTGCTGTGCTAGATGCTGTATTATTTTTAATTCTGGGGATTTTTGCTGCTTTTCCCCCTTGTGTTTTCTAATATTGCAATTTGCATTCCCACGAAGCGTTATCCCTGCACCACCACATCCCCACTGTCTTATGTTTTAAGTGTTGTTTTGCTGTTTCCTACCTACCTAGAACTCAGTAACTGAGGTGGCTCCAGAAGACTGGCACAGTTTTGTGAAGATGGGACTCAAGTAAGCATGTTTAGGTTTATAAGAGTATTTTTTGCTGCTGCAATCACATACAACACTGAGCTTAGGGTTGCTTATGGCTTACTAGGCAGTAGTTTTGCTTCTGTTAATAGATGTTTACCAATTGATATCATATACAGTACTTTTAAAATGGTGTGGCAAGCTGCTTCACAGACGAAACCAACACCTGGGATATAATTCTTCCTTTCATTCACTTTTCAGGCAGAGTGCATGATTTTTATCTCAACGTCTCTTTAAATCTCTGTCATGTAGGTACCGTTATAAAGACCAGGGCTTTCTGAAAACTCTGAATTCAGCTATCAATTTGCTGTACCAGAAAGGAATCCCTGCTGCTCAGAGATTAGTGAAGCTGTCGGTGCTTTATATGATGATCACGCAGCACTCCTTATTTTTGTCAACTATGCTGAGGTCGCAAGAAGGTGATGACACAAACATTCATGAAAGAGGTATCACCTTCTCATTTGTTTCCTTGTGTATCTATATATAACCCAAGTGTCTTTCACGTGTTGTTTTTCATCCTTCCACTTGCCAGCCCACCTAGATGTTTTCAGAGCTGTTATATCTAGAACATAATTATTTTAGCATTTACCTTTTAACATATTACTAACTCTTCTCCATTATCATTGCGTTGTCCCTTTTCTGTATATTTTTTCAGCTCCAGTGCCTTTTCTTACTATTTCTTTGTATTTGGATTGCATTTCTTTATCATTGAACTTAGCATTTCTTACTTTATTTTTTACTCTTTGGCTATATATTTCTGAAACAGTTACTGCAGCATTGTATACAGCTTTGTCTGTTTTGTAGTTAAGCATGCTAAAAAATAGCCCACTTGTTTTGGGTTACCTGGTCTTACTGGGGTATTGACAGTGCTAGTTGAAATCCTCAGAATCTCAGCTTTGTCCCTTTTTCTTAGGAAGTGACATAGTGGAATTTATCCTAGATGCAGGAATAGGTGGATTAATGCAAATTGAAAGGATCTGGGCTACACGGCATCATTTTTAAAAGCTTACAAAAAGGAACCCTGGAAAAACCTCTGCAAAAGTTGTTTAATTAACCCCGAGACCCATTAGTTAGCACAAGGGCAGAAGTTCCCATGTTGCACTGGATGGGGATTAGAGGAGAAAGGAAGGATGGCGCAATTAATTTCCGCACAAAACTTGAATGGAATGTGTGGGAAGCTTGAGTAGCTGGAACCGTGTGGATCAGTGCTGCAGAACTGCCGCTTACCTGGACTACACAGCGAGGGGGCAAAGCAGAAGTGAGATCAGGGCTCCATGGGTGCACCATTAGAGCCAATCTGGTGCTCCCTTTAAACTTTGTTCTTCCCCCTTACCTTTGTCTTGGTAAGAGGCAGGGACATTGGTGTCAGAAAGGCAGCGCTGCCCCACCACACTGTCCGTTCCTGGTGATAAAATGATATTTTTCAAGGCCCCCTTCATATTGGAACACATGTTTTCTGAATTGAAAAAGGCCTTCATTTTCTTCAAAAACAAAATCCCTATGTGAAAGCGATTAACATTTCACAGTGTTATATCATCATGTGTTTTCCATTTTGTTGGCAACAGTCACTGTCCACTGGGAAGTTCTCCTACGAGGCTAAAATGAATGGGAGCTTCATGAAAGCTCTCGTGGTGCTCCATTCATCTCAGCAGGTCTTGCCCCAGAGAACATCCTAGCAGTGTGAGTGACCATCACCATTGTTGCAAGGAAGCGCCGGAGCAACCGTAGTATTTTCAAATTGCTTGACAAGAGGCTAAGTCATTTGGAAGAGGGAGAAAAATATTTTCCCTTTTTGCTTTAGAGGCATTAGTGGACATCCTGCTGACTCTAGTGAAACTCTGCCCTGCAGTTTGTGAGAGCAACCATTTTGCTGTGTTGCTTGGAGCCTACGGTGCAACACTGAGCATTACAGGTAAGTGTATTTGCAGTTGAAAGAGATGCATGACCTACCGTATTTTTTGCTCTATAACACGCACCAGACCATAACACGCACATAGTTTTTAGAGGAGGAAAATCCGTAGGCATGCCACCCATAGGCATTCCCTCCATAACACGCACAGACATTTCCCCTTACTTTTTAGGAGGAAAAAAGTGAGTGTTATGGTGCAAAAAATACGGTAATTTTTGAGACTTCTTAAAATGCAGCAGCCAAACTACCATGTGTGTCATATGTAGTAGCTCAGACAAATCCTGCTGTTCCTGGGTGGTTTGGGGAAATGACCAAAGAAATAAGTGCATGCATTCATTCTGAGGAGTTTAAGTGAAGCAATTTTCCTATCCTCTTTTTGTTCCCATTGTCCAAAGGGAACTATTTGAAATGGGACTAAACAAAGATAAAATGAGAGAAAGAAACAGTGTCTTAGGAGACATGGGTAGTGGTCAAGAAGTAGCAGGAGTGGTAGCTGGAAGGGAACTGTATTTGGAGGTTCAGAGACTGGTTGGTCTGAGGGTCGTGGCTTAGGTAAAGGAAGTACAGAGCAGTAGCCTGAGGGAAACTGCGTAGGGTGTTGTGTGTTTTGTACAACAGAATGCCACCAAAACTTCAGTATGTGGCTCTTAATACTGATCCACAGGCATTCATATGTCATCTGCTGTGCCTTTAGATGATAACTTGCAGCAGAACATGTGCACTGCCTTCATTGCAAAGTATTATGTTCAAAACGATGCCAGGTGAAAAACCTCTCTTGATTAAGGTTAAAGTTCTTACTCAATGTTGCAGAAATCAAAAGCTGCACGTGCCCAAAGGTTGGCACTCTATCTATCTATTTGTCTGTCTGTCTGTCTATCTATCTTATCTATCTGACATTTCTCTTATTTTTAGACCAGAAGATATTGCAGCTGCTTAAATTGTATGAAAAGAATGGTCTAAGCCTTGTAAACTTCAGGTTAGTTGACTGCCATGTTGGTCAGTGTATCGGGTAGATAGTGTGTACAGTGTGTGTCAGGTTTGCCTTCCTGTGGATTACGTGCCTCAGGTATTTGCATACACAAAGGGCATTTTGAGTGGAGTTTAAACCTGTGCAGAGGAACAGATATTCCTTAAAACTAGTGGTGGGGATGGGAATGGAATCTGATAGGCTGCAATTCCACAGTTGACTCACCTGATCCATTTTAGAATCTGAACATTGACAGATTCTTTCAACTCATCCTGAATCATTTATGGGTTATTCCAAGAGTCTGCCTCTCTGTTCACAACATACTGTACATTCTTTTTAAAAGGTATCTATTCTCTCCTCTGTGAACCCACCCACCTCCTGAAGTTTATCCCACCTTCTTTAGTGGTGGAACCCTTGGAAATGAGTTGTAATTTTTTTTTTAATAGAAAAAAAGCATTTTCTTTCATTGAGCGATATTGTAGCGGCTACCAAAAAACAACCGTGTTGTTTATTGCTGATACTGTGATATTGTGTAGGAGGCAGTATTGCAGCCTTTCTCTAAGAGCCAAGATGGCTAAAAAGGAACACAGCAGAGTGACTGTTGCTTCGTAGTTTAATTTTGTTTCAAAGTGCTTTGGAAGGAAAACTAAGGTTGTCAAGGAAACACATCCTACCTTTGGTTTCTCTGGTAATAAATAAAGAAGTGAAGAGAAAAGGAAAACATTGTTCTACCATTTCCAAGTCAAATTGCTTTGTGTAATTGCTATCTTCTCTTCATATACAAAGTTGGAAAACACATAGCATCTTAATATGATTCCAGAATCCTGCTTTGGGGTCCAGCTGCTGTGGAGCACCATAAGACATGCAAGAGTCTGGGAAGGTCCCTGTGGCAGCAGCCCAGCATGGAAGAAATTCTGTGTCTGCTAGACCGAGAAATGATGATGAGGACCATTCTCCATTTCCCACAGCATCGGCATCTCCTGTCCACAGAGGTGCCTTAATCTGACCGCAGATTTCTGTCCTTTTAAAAACATACGTACAGTAGAACCATTTTAGTCTTAGGTCATTTATCTTGAAAGTGGCATTGTTAATATTCACAGTGGCAGTCATAGCAACTGGTTGATTTATCTTAAAGGGCCTTATTCCTCTTTTGTTTTCTTTTTTTTAATGTAACTACTGCATAGTCTGCTTGAAAGCTGCGAAACTGCAATCCTTTCAGTTCAGTGAGGTTCCAGAGTTGGGTGCTAATTATGATCTAGGAATTAACCACCAAACCCTTGGGTCAAAATTGTAGCAGCTATTGAGGAAACGTAAAGGTTTTTCTTTCCAAAGAGAGAAGCAGTCAGGCTGCAAATCCTAGACACACCTGGAAACTGAAATCAGTGGGGCTTACTTCTGCATTGACATGCATAGGATCAGTGGCTTCTAACCCTTTAGCAGGCTATGGTCTCACCTTCACCATCGGAGGCAGTATGCTTCTGAAAACCAGTTGATGGAAACTACAGGAAGGGAGAGCTCTGTTGTGTTCAAGCCCCACTTGCAGGCTTCCCCTAGGTATCTGGTTGGTGACTGTGAGAACAAGATGGACCATTGGCCTCATCTCGCAGGCTCTTCTTAATTTCTTATCGCACAGCAGTCATTGAGGTCAGGGAAAGCTGTAAAAAAACAACAACCCAAAGCAGTAACACAGCTATCACCCAGCTTTAGGATGCCCTGCAGTGCTTATATAATGACTGTTATGAGAAGGCTTTCACAGCAGCTAAAAAACATGTCAATTAAAATTCAGTCATACCTTATTTTATGTCCTGTATTTAGGAAGAACAGATGCTGCTAAGCAAAGGCAAAAGCGAAGTGGCTCTTCAAGATCTCTATGACCCCTGTTTTCTCCTTCATCTCTTCAGTGAATTGTTGAGACCAGGTATAGGAAATGGTTTTCTTGTATTTTAGGAAGCATTTAGTGTGAAACTGTAAACATAGACCCCCAAAAGTTATGGCTTGAAAACTATCAAAGATTTGCTATGCAGGTCTGAGGTTGCAGCTAAGCTTGTGAGATTTTTTAAAAAGGCAGTGGCTGATCTCCATTTTTGAGAATATAAAGTCTGTTACCCAGATATTTCTGCAGTCTTAAGCAAAACAATAAGGTAGAGAGCACAAATAAAAGAGCTGGCAGTTTTTATACAGTGGTACCTCAGGTTAAGTACTAAATTTGTTCCGGAGGTCCATTCTTAACCTGAAATTGTTCTTAACCTGAAGCACCACTTTAGCTAATGGGGCCTCCCACTGCCGCCGTGCCGCTGGAGCACGATTTCTGTTCTCATCCTGAAGCAAAGTTCTTAACCTGAAGCACTATTTCTGGGTTAGTGGAGTCTGTAACCTGAAACACATGTAACCTGAAGCGGATGTAACCTGAGGTACCACTGTATTGACAAGGCAGGCTATTACACTGAACCATTTTTTGTTGGTTATTTTGTTAGTTTTCTTCCTCCCCCTGTCCTTGCTTTATATAACTTCCAGCCCAATCAAAAGTTTTGACAGAACCCAAAGCACACAACATTTTGGTTGGTTCTAACAAATATGTTGGCCAGTTGTGGATTTTGGAATATTTCTTGCTGTTTCCTTTGCTTTTTATTTGTGTTCATGGTTTAGTCTGAGGCCTGTGTAATTGGACGCAAGCTCTTTATGCACATCTGTTGAGCTAACTTAGTACGCTTTATATGTCTGTCTTATCTGTTTATAAAATGCTTCAAAATCCGGAGCTCATTTGCATTATGGCATCTGGTTTGTGTTTGCCCAGGAGTCATGGCATCTTCTGAAACAGGTGGCTAGTTGATGATGTAATTGCTCGTTAAACTATTTACTCTTCCATTCAGAGCAGACATCAGATATCAAATGGACCCCAAAGGCTTTAATTATACTTTTTAAAGAAAACAAGAAGGGCTTTTGAGATGGAGGAGGAACATCATCTGACACTGCAGCACACACAGTTTTGTGATTCTGCATTGTGAGCAGGCTTGGAAGGGCCGCCGGTGCACTTGGCAGTCACCATTTTGGGTTTGCATGCATTGTCTTGGAACCCGCCACTTACCCGTCTCTATTTTCCCAACCAAAATTTTTCACTGAAGGGATGTGTGTGTTTCCCCCCACAGCATCTCCTGTGCTGTATTTTGTTACGTTGTTTTGCAGGAGTTTGGAATCATTAGATTTGTCAGTGCTATGAGGAATATTGGTTGCTGCTGGATTGATTATCTGAAATCTGGGTGGAGGGAGGCATAGAAGGAAATCCAAGTGGCTCGGAAGCTACAGACAGATAGGCCACATGAACAGGTGTTTCGGGGTTTTTTTGGTTTGTTTGTTTTTGTTTGTTTTTGTTTTTTAATAAGCAGGCAGGATTTCCAAATCAAATTTGAAAGAAGAAAAAGAGACTGTGTAGTGAGTACAGCATTGAAGGGTATGTGGTAGTGGGAGTAAGTATGTTGATTTAATTAGGGTGAAGCAGAGCTTTTTCTTAGTCTTGGATGGGAGAAGACAGTTTTTCATCTTTGGAATGGCAACCTCTCCCCACCACCAGAAACAATATTGTTTTGAAAAGCACTGCTTGCTTTGATTCTCTGTTTTTGTGGATGATTTGTTACTTCACCTGTCCACCGACATTTTTTTCCCTGTGGCTTCATTGCCATAGCTTCTCTTACCTTGCAGACTTTGTGTTACCACAGAAAGAAAATCTTTTCTGGTCAGTGGCAGCAAGGCATTCTGTGAATGTGTGAAAGCATTGGCTTAGGTCACAGGCATGGCCAAACTTGGCCCTCCTGCTGTTTGGGGACTGCAGTTCCCATCATCCCTGACCACTGGTCCTGTTAGCTAGGGATGATGGGAGTTGTAATCCCAAAACAGCTGGAGGGCCAAGTTTGGCCATGCCTGGCTTAGGACATGGGAGCATCCAGCTAAAGACTGTCCACCGCACTACAGTCAAAACCAGATATTTTCCCCATTATGATTCCTGTATCATTTTTGTCTTTCTCACTAACACCATCCAAGCTGCAGATCTTGCTTTGGTTCCTCTTTGCCTCTCTTGCTGCCTCAGTTCCCTGAGGCTTTCTCCCACTTACTGCATCACACAATCCTTCCTTTTATCCTTCAAATAATCTTTTAAGAACCTGCTGTCTCCATGGAATCTTTTGACAGCCGTTCATTCTGAACATGCTCTATGGAACAACCCCAAACATGCTGGGCCATTACAGCAGGTGGCCGAAAGGGTCTTTGTTATATTTTTTGCTTCCTACATGTGTTTATAACAGTCTCCTGTGAATAAATGTTCCATAATTGCTTCTCACTGGGCGTAAAAGCCCCAAATGAAATACAAAAGGGAAAAAAGACACCGATCATTATCTCAGCAGCCATTTCCCCTTGATTTTTCCAAGGTTTTGTAAACAAAACTGTATGGCCAACATAAATTAAACTTGCTGTCAAGTTTCATTTTGCCAAGGCCGGGTCCAGCATTGATGTTTCCTTCCATGACCTATACTCCTATTTCCAGATTAATCTTCACTCCATAAATTTAGGGCTAGCCCCAAAAATACGGAACAAGATTCCTTGTTGACAGAATCTCTTTTTTAGTAAGGGAAGAGGGGTGGCTCATGGGGAAAAGATTCAGCTGTAATTGCTCTGCCTTCTAGTTCCAAACTCTCAATCACTAGCTTGAAGTAGAATCACTGCTCCACAAATATACATGCACTGATGAGACAGAAATAGAGATCCTTATTACCAAGCTGTATCAAACACCACATGGTACAAACAAAAGCATGGTAAAGAGTAATTAGATCTGTTTTAATTGACCCTGTATGTGCACCTCAGTGTAGGGGAAGGAGGGCTACAAAGAGAGATGGTTTGGGTGGTGCCAGAATGGAAGGCTCCTTAGAAACTCAGGTGCAAGAGGGTTTGTGTCTTTATTTGCTTAAGCAGAGGCAATTCAGAGAGATTCTATCTTGAATTCTTTGTTGCAGAAGAATAGAAGAGGACAATTTTCTAATCAGGCATTCATTCACTCTTCTTCTAGAAATTGCTATGATTTAATGTGCATACCTATAATTTAGTCTTCCTTTTAAAAATTACCTTGTAAGAGATTTTGAGTTTCCTTTTTACATTTTAAAACATTCCTTCCCCTTCCTTTTTTCCTATGTAGAATGTGTTGTAGCATATCATAAGTTTGTTGACGTCAATGCCTTGGGTCTGGCAGTAGCAGCCCTTAGCAGCTATGACAGTAACATGCGAGCGGCAGCATACTATGTCCTGAGCTCTTTCCGCTCTCACCTGGAAGGGGCTCGGTTTAGAGAACAGAAGCAGGTAAGGAGTTAACTTTAGCTTTCCTAAAGTATGCAGTGGTTTGAAAACATGCCTAAGACTAAACTTGCTCTGAAAGCATCTCCTAGGATAACTGTATTGCAAACTGCCAAAGATGTCAATATGCATCTGATTTTCAGGGTACTATGTAACTTCCTAGCCCAACTCCCAGATTTCCAAATTATGTACAGGACTCAACCCACGAATGAAATACAGAACTTAATATTTCTAATTATTTCTATATATTATATTAGTAATCATTTCTTCATCACTTCCATTCAGTAATATTAGGATAGGTATTCTAATTCAATTGTGTATAATTTCTATACTATGATTAATATATACTTTCTGCAGTTCCTGATGAAAATCAGACTGTGTTGTCATAGGAGGACTGTGGGTACAATTGAGCAGTTACTGATAGGATCATACAACCAATTTCCTAATTATTTCTCTCTTTTTGTCTTGTGCTTCAGTTGGCTTACCTTATGGATGTTGTGCAGAATGGAATCAGACAACCAAATCTCAGATTTACTTTCCCTTTGGCATTGTATGTTTCGAGAGTAGCCCACCAAATGCTAAAGCCAGGTATTCTAGAACAAGTTACACCTGCTCTCTAATCTCTTAGTTTCTCTTAAATTTCAGTTGGTTTTGTTTCAGAATGAAAAACAATGGCTTTTAGTCAAATTGTTACTTCCATTTTAGATATCTCTGTGATCATGAAATGTGTATCAGACTTGTCATGCTGTAAAATGAGAGATTTTAAAGATGAGCATAGAAATTTCTTGAGTTTAATAATGGAAATGATAAGGGCGTTTTTCATGCTACAGTAACCATTCTGTTTTCTTCCCAGAGGAGCACATGTACACAAAGCTGAACAAGTTCCTTCTATCTCATCAGTATTTGGATTTGAAGAAGGTGCCTGGATTTTTTCAGCTTTTCTACAGTTTTGATTCAGAGGTAATAGAAATCTGTGTGGTGTAAACTGTCATTCATGAATAGCACAATTGTTTGCTTTCTGTTCTCTGGTACCTGTCAAGTAATTCTGAGAATCTCTCTTTTCTTTTCCTGTCTGTTGCAACCAAATCACTATGTAAATAGTCTTTATAGTTGGTTGTAGCACCCAGGATCTTCATTTCTAAACTCTGAGTATGGTAAAAGAGTCATTGTTCAGACACTGAGATTAGTGTCCATGTGGCAGCCGCCTCTTCCTGTTACGCAATTCTGTTCATGCATGACCTCTTTATTTTTTCCTTCTGCCATTCATCACATTTTTGAAACACATCCCAAATTCCATATTTGCATTATTATTTTTTTAAAAGTATTTTTATTAAATTTTATCCATATACCCCAAATAACAAAATACAGCAAACAAAAAACATAAAAACTAAACCAAACCACGGCAGGCCTGGGATGTTACATTCACAAGAAAAAATGGTGAAGCTGGTTATCCCTGTGTTTGCGATAAGATACAGACAGAGAAGTGGAGCATCTTTTTCCCTACATTCAGTATGTGACTTCTTGTGACTGTATATGAAGTCACATTCTGATTGCAGAAAAATGATGAAAATTGTTTAATCCGTTTAAAGTAAGAAATGTGTATTATATTTAGCAGCGTGACAAAATACTGGCAAAACTGGAATTTAGTTTTTGTGTCTCTGTTTGCAGCATCATGTGGTTTTTTCCTTCTTTCTTCATTTTTATCTGATCTGTTGGAGACTTTCCTATAGAGTGGAAATAGAGTGGAAAAGTTACTATAGTAATTTATGCTCCCTCTTTATTTTCCAGCATAAAATGGAGCGTGAATGGATTCTTGCAATTATTGGGGAAGGCCTCAAAGACAAACACTGCTATGAACTATATGATTATCAGAGAATTTTCCATGTCATTCTGTCTTTCTTCCATAGTCCACTGTGTGATGAATCCTCCCAGGTAAAATGCAACTGAAACACATACAGATACTCCTAAAAGCTTTTAACTTAAAGCAAAAAGAAAACATTGAAAACTTTTCCTCTAAGAACTACTCTCATTCAGTCATATGTTAAAAGTAAAACATCCAGTTAAGTCTTTAATGTGTCAAGAATTTTAACACCTGTGGCTATTTTTAGATCTCAACATAGTCTGTAGTAATAATATTCTAAGGCTGCGATCCATGCTTGCTTACTTGAGAATAAGCTTGGACACAGTACTGACTTCTGAGTGAATGTGCATAGAATTACTCGTAATTTATGAAGATACAAGCAATCCTTGTTTTGTGCAGGGGTTACATTCCAGACTCCCACGCTTGTCTGTGAGACCTGCATAAAGTATTTCCTCCCTCGTTCCAACCTTTTAGTGATGTTTTCAGGTCACTTCTGGGTTTGGTGTGCATGCGTGATTGTGCAGCAATCAGTCATTACTGTTCCTCTCCCCCACCTCACCCCAATATTTGCTAGTAAGGTTTTATAAAAGTTAGTCATTATGTATGAATAGAAAGTTTGAGACAAAATTTGAAAATAACAAGCTATCACCTAAGACCAAGGAGTGTGCTAAAAAGGGAGGGGGAAGTATTGTAAAATTGTTGAAAACACTAGAACCAAAAATATTGGAGTACTCTTTATATTAACACATGGAAGCAAGATATAGTACCCTTAGAACGTCTGTCTGCATTCTGGAGGAGTCATGGTACCATTTTGCATGCATTTTAAGGTGAGGTATTGAAGACAATGTTCAGATGGATACTGTAGATTCTGCCCACACTCATGAGAAAATAATTTCCAGAGTGACGCCATCTTTGATGTATTCACTCCAAAAGACTGTTGGTCTCGAAGGTGCCACAAAACTCTTTTATTGTGTTTGCAGATAATTAGATCTAGTTGTTTTCCCCTTGTTTCATTCCCAAAGGCTTAAAATTGCAGCTGTGAAAGTTATTAAGGACATCTTATGTAACTAAATAATAATTTTTATTTATTTATTTTTTTTGTCTTTCAGCATCAGATTCTGGAAATACTTCAAAATGCTGCATACATCACCAAAGCTGCCTATCAGCTAATAAGAGATCACAGCCTATTAACTTGGATAATATCTGTACTAGATAAAAGGTGCATAGAAGAGTATTCATGATTGATTGCTAAATAAATTATTTCTTTCACCTTTTTAAATGTGCATATGCGAGAGAGCAAGAAATTAGGACAAGCATTTTTTGCTCGTAGAGGTCATGGTATGCCACTAAGGCAGCTATCCTAAGAACATTTATAAGGATGCCAGCTTCAGTGAACAGACTTTTGAGTAAACGTGCATACAGTTGCACAGTGAAACAGCTAAAGCCCTTTAAATCCTTTTACTTAGAGATACTTTAAAAACTTTGATTCTGTTAAAGTGTTAGCCTGCACATATAATTATCAACTTAGTTAAGGATTATTGACTATAGTTGCCGTGTAGTCTGAAGCTGTACTCCATGTGCCTCCAAAGACGAGTTCATTAACTGGAATTTAACAGAGTGTTCTATTGCTTCTTTGGAGAAAACATTTTATTAATACTCTGTCGTCCTTGTTTGTTGAAGAAAACCTGGCCTCTAAATATGTTTCTGAAATGTAATGTAACTGAATAATAGAAAACTGGCTTTAGCAATGTTTTATTTAAAAGCTGAATTTCCTATTCTTGAAATAGTCCAAGGATTAATGAAGAGGTTCTGAGGATTGTTATGCTGTTAGTGGGAAAATGACACTGGGTTGTTCTGCCCATGGTTGCTGCTACTCTGCTTTGCCTTTAACAACTTCAGCACTCTTCAGCTTAGGTCCCATATTAAACTGGTATGAATTAAAAGAAATGGGATCCCATTTTTGGCTTGCAGCGTTCATCTCTGAAAAACTGTTGAACTAAGTTTCTGTTTTCACACAATTTCTCAGCGCGCGCACACACACACACACACACACACACACTGTAGTGTTTGATGTGGGAAATGTGAATTTCCTAAATGCATGTTCAAAGTCTACTCAAGGTTTAAATCCTACAGTGACTCTTTCAAATAAATACATCAACAGGAACATACACTCTGGATTCAGTGTTGGATTTTTCCCTTCCATTTAATTTTTCCCCCTCAGGTGAAAGACAATATTAAAGGTAACATTTTGTGTACCCAGCTCATGGGACTGGTGGATAATGGTTGAGAAATATTATTTTTTTTAATGCTATTTTGGTGTACTATTGTAATCTGGTTTGCTATAAAATAAACATGGAACATGTTTTATTATTTTAACTTTTTCCATTCCTTCATTCTAGGTTTCTGGAATCCAAGATGCTAAGCAGTGTCATCTCTTTAGTCAATACTCTTTGGGTAACCAATTTAGGAGATAAACAAAAGTCACTTGGAACACCTGATACGAAGGAGCTACTAGAGAATCAGAGATTCCTTCCTCTCCAGCTTGTCAGTGAATTTCTTCACATTTTATTAATGCTTCTTAAACACATTCGGTATGTATTTCCTTCTGTTTAATGTATCTGGAATTAAATTTCATTGATCCTTGAGTTTTTGTAGTATCTCAAAATTCACCTTTTACTTTTTCATTGTAAATGGCAACAATCATTTTTTTAAAGATTAGCTTTTCTGCAGAGATCTGAAATGCATTGGTTGGTACTTGCTAATGTCTAAGTGGTCCACTCAGCATTTTTGCTCAGTGGGAGCCTGTCTTCAATACATTGTGCTTTTATTTATTTTCCAGAATATCTTTCTCACCTTTCTAAATTGTAATCAAGGCTGTGAGCGGGGGCCATGGAGAAGCACTGCTGAAGTCTGCTTAGCATTCAGTAGTCTAAGCCTTCTCAAAACTATTTCATATGGTATTTTTCAGCCACTGCAATTCTTCAGAGCCTTAGTTATCAGTGAATTTTGGCAGTTCTTGACCCTTAGAGTCATTTTCACCCCTAACAAGATGTTATGCCTGATTTTGTCTCTTTTCAATTACCAGTTTTCCATTTGACCTAACCCTTATACTGTGTAATTTTTGCTACTTGAGTTCACTACAATGCACTCACTACTTGAGTTCACTACAAATTTAGCTTTTTATTTCTGTTTACTGTGTACCAGCATTTTCAGGAAAGACATACCCTAAAAGCTATGTACATCAAGCACTTGAGTAGCCCTGCCTGAAAAGTGTATGTATGCTTGGAAGGAAGAAATAGATTCAAAACCTGTGAAAATGAATTGGCTATTTGAACCCAACCAGCACATGTATTGTTGTTTGGAAGTGTTATTCCTACTATGGCATGGTTCATGTGCGACATTAAAGCATCATTTAAAATAAGCTATGGTTTCATGCCTGTAAGCACGTTGCTCCTACCTCATTCCTGATTGTACGGCATGGGAGAGGAAACAAGCCAGAGTCTGTCTTGATGTGAACTGTGTACCCAGGCTTGAGGTTTGTTTCCTCCCAGGTTTGCACATGATGACAAGCCAGGCTTTATCTTGTATCCTCCCCTGCAGGGCATAGTAACAGTGGAAGAGAAGAGAAGCGCTCATGCACACTAAACCATAGTTTTATTTTAAACTACAGTTTAATATTGCATGCAAGCCAGAGCAAATTATGCAACCTGATAATAAATGATCTCAAATCAGTAGCCTTCATGTTTCACTGCTGTCTTTTTGTTGCAATCTTATCTCCCTCAGACTCTTACTTTGTATTAGACAAAAATTAAATAAACTGTCACTTGTTTCCAAACAAAAGCAAATTTTGAGTTTAGTTACCATTTGGGTTGAGCATTGTAACCTTTGTTTTCTCCATCTCCTGCCAAATAGGACCAACTTGGATTCTGCCATATTGATTCAGTTTTTCAGCACGTTGAGTTCTGTATTGGAATACCGCGTTGTGGTTTTTGAGGCCTTCAGACAAATGGGAAGATTCACTGTGAATGAGCATGTCCTTTCAAACAAAGATGTTCTGCTGCTCTTGCACAAGTGGAGCATAATTGGCAAAGACGTGGAACTTCAAGATGTTCTTCAGATATTTGCTCAACAGTACCAAATAAAAGAATTGCTTAGTAAGTTCTAAATATATCATGTGTTTTAAATAAGGTCAGCTATTTTCTGCTGAATTCTGAAAGTACTGAACGCAACAGCCAGCTCATCATATTTCATCAGATGCATGGAAGAAGAGGAAGCCCTTAACCGCACACTAAAAAGATATTATTGTTGGCCCCAGGCAGGCTTCCTTGGGAAGTTTGAAAAGGGAGTAGAAATCATTAAAATATATGTGTACTTCATTAATAACATCAGACATGATCCAAGAAAAAGGATTTCATATCTCCCTTCTTGTTGTTTTTTGTCTAGTGGTAAACTTCATAGAACATCACCATATGCTCTTTATATAAAATGAAGCTCTGAGTATAAGTGACTTTCATCATGTCAGTTTGCCAGGATCTGCTTAGGACACCCAAACACATTTCCCTTTCCTGAGCCTTTGTGGGGGTGGATAATTAAGGAGCAGAGACCTGTGTGGAAGCAGAAACCATTTTAGTTTGTGTGATCCCACACATAAAACACCACTGAGATAGGTAAATAAAAGAAAGAGTTCTCATTTTTAAGATAGTGGGAAATTGCTTTTGTTAATGTAGATTTAAAAGAGAGGGCTTATAATAATGTTTGTTTAGAGAAAATATTTTTGGCAGCATTCATGCAAAATCTATGGAGTGGTGATAATCTCAAGATAAATGTTCAGGTGTGGGCTTCCTGCAACTGAGCTATTTGTTTTGTTGGGATTTGGTTGAACTTTTAACCTGTTACTTTCCAACTTTAAAAGCATAATTCAGCAGGAGGTTCTATCTGTCCTTTTAAATAAATACTGAATTGATTAATTTATTACCATTCTCCCTTAGGTGTGAATATGTCTTCGCAGCAGTGCAGGAGAGGTTAAGACAGGTGCAAGATGATGGTTGTGCAGAGTCGTGAAAAAATCAGTTTACCCCTTTTGAAACCTCTCCTGTACCAATGTGAAGACATCTGCTTGCTGCAACTTGGAGACATCCAAGTACCCACTGAGAAACATTTTTACAATAAGACCAACAAATACTTTTCAGAAAGTTCAGATTTTCTCATTTTTCTTTAAATTATTGTAAGTATTTTGTTTGTTTTCTTCTACTACAGAAAACATTAAAGACAAAAACAAAGCACAAGCACCATTTCGAACATCATCCCGACTTGTTCGGAAGAAGAATGAAATGGAAACAGAGGCAGAAACAGCATCTGAGCGGGGGGAGAAATATTTAGAGGAATGCAGCTCTGTCCTGAGATCTGTGCTTTTCCACTGGGAACCTGTATTCCTGGATATGCCAGCAAAGCATTCAAAAGAGCACAATGGAGATGACAATCCTGGTCTTACGTGTAAGATTGCTTACTTAGTATTCAGATGGCTAGTGAAGTCTCTTCTCGACAGCAGCTTCAAAGTGCAAAATGTACTTTTGACTTTCAAGTGGTTTGAAAAGAGTGCTTTGCAAAACAGCACTGTGGTAGATGAGATTCTTAAAGATTCAACTCTCAAAAGTGGTATATTTAAGCTTTACAGTACTGTCTACAATGCCTGTGAAGAGAAGGCCGTGGAACTGAGTGATCTCTCCTTGCTTAATGGAATCATGCTGCACCTACTAGATTCCCAGAACCTGACCAAAAATGCTTTTCATGAGACTGTGGAAAGGTTCTGCCTCTCGGCAGTAACAGAGGAAGAAAGAACGAAGAAAGGTAATGTTATTTTCAGCAAGGAAGTTGAGGAGAAACTAAGCATATAATCTTTCTCCCCCATAAAACTTCTTGAAATTTTGCCTTTTGCTATAATATGGTAATTCCAGAAGATACTAAGAGATTAACCAGTAATGTAGAGTAGGATATTCTGGTGACATTAAAATTGATTGAGAAATTAAATAAGCCTGAGTATGGTAAGGGATATTCTAAGGGATAAAGTGTTGTTTAACATCAATAACCCATGTTCGCTTAATGAAGTATCAAATGTTCCATTTTAAAAAAATGTATTGGAAACTCTGCCATTTAAAATAAGCAGAGCAAATGATGAATATAGATCAACTTTTAAGAAAAGATCTTGATTGTGACAATTATTTTCTTATTTCCTAGGGGCAAGCATATTCCTCACTTCTGTTTACATTGGAGATCTTTGGCTGGGAGCAAAGCAACCAGACACATTCATAACCCATGTTAAACTGATACATGGAACAGCAAATGGTAAACAAAAGAATGATGATCAAAGAACACGGGAACCTGAAGAAGCTATAGCTTCTCTCTGCAAAGACATTTACCCATTCTTAATTCATCACCCTGTCTTTCAATCTTAAATGTAAAGTGTGTGTCATGCTTTCAGATCTTGATGGGGGGGAGGCTGCCATAAAGAGAACTATTTTGGAACTCATAACTTATTTGTAATTATGTATCACGAAAGATACGGTGTACTTTTAAGCTGGATTTTGAATAAATATTTACTGATATTTTTTTCAGAAGTTTTGAAAGCTGATTTTCAAGGCTTTTGATGTATTATGTTTTAAGATGCCTGCCTACTAAAACCAAAACACCTGACTCACAGTTAGAATGGTTGGTTGACTCAAAAACAAACTGAATAGGTGACAAGAGAAAAAAAATTCAAGTCATCACCCTACATCAATTTTCTACATTCACTTTACTTCTTTAAAAGACTCATGCAGAATTGGGCTTCATAGACACCAGGGCCAGTAGGAAGATATTTTTGGGAACACTAACATGCAATTCCTATTTGGACCCCCTCAGAGAAATAGTGTGAGATGGGTTATAGCAGGCAAGACATGCACTCAATTCAGACAGTGATTTCTGGCTTGTATTACATCTGATCTGGGGAACTAAGATTTAATGTCAGCTAATAAGTCATCATGATTCTGGTTTGTTAGCCCCAGTTCCCTGATTCAGAAATAATACAAGTAGCAATGAAGTGACACAGTAGTAATCCAAACCAGGACATTGTGAGCCTAATGGAAGCAGGGAATGTATGATACAGTATTTTAGAATTTTAGAAGCAACGTAGCCCAGGTGTTCATTAATTAGATGCTTAAGGATATAAATCTAGGATGCTTCCTTTGCATCCAAATCCTGTCTTTTATAAGGGCATACGACCTTACATTTCCTTTCATCTACAGAACACAAAGCATTGTACTTACTTCACGGGTGTAGAACCAGTCCGAGATATATAGAACAAAATAAGGAAAAGAAATGCCACAAAAGAAGCAAGCCCAATCCAAAGGGCTATGACAATTGAAACTGTGGAAAGAAATACAGTATTTATAACACCTTACAAATCCTTAAGGCATTTATTATAGATTTATAATCTATAACACCTTTATATATTATAGATTTATAATTTATAACACCTTACAAATCCTTAAGGCATTTATTATAGATTTATTATAGATTACTAAGCAATATTACGCCCACTCAAGGAAGGCTTCTTTCCCAAGGAATAGGGGCTGTAGTGCTTTAAGTGAGGACGCCCTCCTGAAACTCCAAATACTAAAAAAATTAATAGCAAAACATTGCTTTCATTAGTATAGCATTTGAAGTGCATGACTTATATTCTCAGTTTTAATGTAACAGTAAGAGGGAAGCTGTCATTTACTACAATGTTCAAAACATATTAATGTATTCCAGCAATTAAGTCATTTGAAAACAAAAATATACATTCCATCCAATTTTAATGTATACATACTTGGAAAAGCGTTTCAATGAAGTAGGTGGGCTGTCTTAGTAGTCAACCTGCACAAGACTGGTACTGAATTTGGTAGTCAACAAATTACTATGCAGTAGTCAGAAACCCCAATCTAAATAAGCAATTTACATGCAGAAAGTGTGTTTACAAAAACATTAAACTTTTCAAAAGATGTTTTCTTTTTTGTTGTTTTTGCTTTAGTTGGTCACATAATGCAATACTTACATCTGTTTGCCTTCAGCTTTCTTGCATCAACTGGAAGTAGATCTAAATAATCCATGTAATATTCAAAATCATAAGTAAAACTGGATGAATTTGTCTTGTTAGCCATCTCAGTACAACCTCCTAGCCAGCTCTAACCCCAACCAACAATTATGATGAGTTGTACTTAAGTGTTCCTATAAAGAGATTCTGTAGTTGTGCAGTTTTTCATTTGAGCAGACATCCTTGAGGAATGCCAAGATACCAGACCCAATCAGCAGAAATGAAGGTCAGTGTATGGCGATGGTCTCTGGTGCCAGAATGACAAATGTGAACATTCCTTGCGGGAAGTACAAGATGTCGTTAACTCTTTTATGTTTTCACTAATATAGAACTAAGTAATAAGAAAAGACACATAGTCAAGTTGGGAAAGAAAACCATGCCAGCAGGTGACAGGCTATCATCATCATCATTTTATTCATAACCTGTTCTTCATTTAATATTTTGACCCCACAGCAGGGAAAATGGCAATATACAAAAATTAAGGACTAATTAAAAAGTCAAATAAATAAGAACCCTGTCATAAAACAAACAAAGCTAAATGCAGGGAGGACAACCAACACATTACCAAGATAAACAAACGTGACACCCGGCCCACTAAAATAAAGCAAATGGCGTTAGCAAGGGCTGACACCCCATTTTTCACCCACAGCACTGCCCACTTACTCCCCGTTTCAACAGAGTGATCACTGCAGGAAATGAACAACTCCACCTTTCAATCCTTTCCAATGCACCCCCCTTTCCCACAACTGACCACGAAACAAACACGAATGTGGGAAATGGGTGGCACGTGGAGACTCCTCAAAGAAGTCTTTTCCACCACACTGGAGTCAGTTGTTTTGCAGGCGCAATGATGCCACTGCTACGTGTGATGTGCTTCCTACTGCCACCTCAAGCAGGTTTCTGAGCAAAACCTGCAGAGTGTGCATATTCTTGCTGTTATCATTAGCAGCTGCATCTCTCGAGGTTGGTTGGTGGTACTGAGAATCGTGTCTGTCGAAAAGATTGTAAGAATCACGCGACCCCCCTTTTTTTTAAAAAAAAAAATAATCTTCAGAATCTGTATTTTGGAGTTTTTATTCTTTCATAACTACTTCTCTCAGAAATCACTACCATGCAACCTCGCAAAGACCCTTAGAGCGCTCAAGGCGGCTGCTTCCCCCGCGTTGCTATGGTGAACTCCGCAACCTGCCCCACCGAGACCCTTCCCTGGTGCTGAATCACCCAGCGCCACAGCACATGCTCCCACCCGCTCTCGAGCGCCGCCGACTCCGCCCCTTCTCCTGGGAGAGGCAAAAGAGATGGGCTCGGTTTGCGCGCTAGAGCGGCACCGCGTTGCATCTGTTGTTTCCGGCGCTGGCGCGGAGGGGAGGGGGCGCGGCGCGGGCGGCTTTGAAAGAGAATGGCGGCGCACCCGGGGGAAGACAGCTCTCTCCCGTTGACGGAGGCGTCCCCGGGCAGCCCGGGGCCCGGAGAGGAAGCGGGGTCCGAGGAGCTGCCCATGGTGTTCCTGTGCGCTGGCTGCAAGCGGCCCGTAGGAGACACGCTCGGCTGGGAGTTCAACGACGAGGACACCAACTGCATCTTGCTGAAGAGTGAGCGACGAGGCGCCCGCCCGCCCGCGCGGCTAATCACCTGGGAAACGCTCTGCGCCCGCCCGCACCGCGGCTTTCCCTCGCGCGCTTCCTTCCCTCGCGCGTGCAAATATTCGCGCGCTCGTCCTCTCCCCCCCCCCCTTAAACCAGCATTCAGTGGCTCCTCTCCCGGCTTTGTTCGCGCCCTTCTAGTGTGCTTTACCTAGGTCTTAGGACCCAAGTCTTCCTTCTTGAGGCGGTTTTAGGCTGCGCCATCACTTGAAATTATCTATAGGTAGTCGTGTTGGTCTGCCATAGTCAAAAAAATTCCTTCCAGTAGCACCTTAAAGACCAACTAGGTTAGTTCTTGGTATGAGCTTTCGTGTGCATGCACGCACTGTGTATCTGAAGAAGTGTGCATGCACACAAAAGCTTACACCAAGAACTAACTTAGTTGGTCTTTAAGGTGCTACTGGAAGGAATTTTTTTATTTTGAAATTATCTGGGCGACTTAAGAGGGTATTAAATCATTGCAATAAAAGAACGTGAATATGGTGAAGCTGCAGAAGGAACAGCAAAACACTTGAAAAGAGAGAACGGGGGAAAGATTCTGCAGTGCTAACGTTGCCATCCTATATTTGTGTGTGTGTCCAGTTATTTTCAGTGTGGTTTTCGCCCAGGTAAATGTGCTTAAACTTGCAGCCACAGATAATTCATGGGACTCAGTTCTAGTGCTAGTGACGTATATGCCACTTTTTAATTTCCAAAGTGTTTTGGAATATGCATTAAACTTACTCCTTGCCACCCGGTTGACCAAAGCATGTGGGCATTATTGTGCCCCTTAGATGGGGCAGAGGTTTTTGCCAACCCACTTCAGTGTTTTCCCATTCTGTGTTGGCGATAAATAGCATAATTGGGCTGGGAGTACTTATGGGAGACTACTTTTCTACTGATCTTACATCTTTTGATTTTCAGATGTTACGCTCAATGTTTCAGTGGACAAGGAACAAAAACTTTCAAGCCGAGCAGGCGAATATGGCTGGTAAGCGGTGAAAATCCTAAAGTGAAACAGATGTGTCTCACAATAGAGCTTTATGTAAAGAAGAAAGTCAAAAGAAAGGTTTGCCCTAAAAGTATCCATATGGGCTAATAGACAATATGTTTGGACTCATTTTTATTAGGAAGGGGAATAGGAAGCCACTTTAGAGCAGGGTTTTGTTTTTGTTTTTTGAAGCCATCTGTTTTAAGCCTGTTACTCATACTGAACCTTTGAGGAAGTGTGGGATGTATATCTTATTATGTTAGTGTTTTCAGGATTTTTTAGGATACATTCCTTGGGAAGTGTGTGCATACATAATAAAAATACATAGGTTAATGATCTTCAGTGCTTGCTACTGAGTTGTCGCTTCTTAAAATATTTACAATTCTTCCAAGGAAATTAATTTCCACACAGTTTTGAATCTGTTTGAACATACAAGCTACATTGTTTGTGCTTATTGACTAAGACTAAAACTGGTTTAAGAGTTTGGTTCACATCTGCTAATCATCACTCTGAATAGTTGTGGGGTTTTTTGCGCACTTGCATGAATGGAGTACATGGGAATTTGCACCTTCTTGACCAAGTCCTTTAAAAAAGTCCTGGGAAAACCATTTTTTAAATATTGCTTGCAGTCAGATAAATATACACAACTTGCCTCCTAACACTTATTCATAAATAAAGAATGTGTTGTCTACAGGCCTTTTCATTGAATCCTAATCAGTGCTTCGGAAGGACTGATTCTTAAAATGTAATGCAGTGGTTGGAGTACCCAGCAAGGACTTGAATGTGGTGGAACCAGATATTATCAAAAGCACGAAGGTCTGGGTGATCAGAGCATGGCTGGGGACTCTGCTGGGTAGCACCCAAGAAGCACAAGAAGGTTCTAATAGGAGTGGGTTTCCAACCCGCTTCAGGTTGATCCTTCTGACACTTTTGGCTGTCCTGTTTAACATGGATGCCTTGTTTATCCCTCTGGAGACCATAAACAAGGGGCCCCTGTACAAACCAAGACAGTTCAGCTTCTGCCTTATCTCTTATCTCTCAAATAGGCCCCAAGCTGGCTGTCTCCAGGGTGCCTGGCATTGTATTACAAAGCATCACATAGTGTTACATTTTGCCTGACTGCCTTTTCCCAGACTTGCTTGGTTGTTGTGTCTTCTTCATGCTGTGGCCTTCACATGCACAGCTGCTTCTGACACCTGTGGTAATCTCTTGGCCTTCCCTGTAAAGGAAGATCACCCACTCACAGTCACACTCTAGGCTGTCTTTGATTTATGATCTAATTAAGTTGAAGAGCAAAGGGGAGAACCGGAAAAAAAGATTGCAACGGTAATAGGTTTTTCAAACTAGATTAATACAACAAAGTATATAAAATAATTCTGTCTGAATAACTTTCAGAATAAATTCATATCTTCACTGCATTGCCACAAAATCCCTACTTGGCTGTGAATACCAGTTGGTGGTTTTGGAGCCAGGCATTAAGACACAGACCAACCTAGAGGAGTGTTGTGAATCATAGAATTGTAGAGTTGGAAAGGGAGCCTGAGGGTCATCTAGTCCAACCCCCTGCAATGTAGGAATCTCAACTAAAGCATCCATGACAGTTGGCCATCCAACTTCTGCTTTAAAACCTCCAATGAAGGAGAGTGCAACCTCCTAAGGGAGACCGTTCCATTGTTGGAACAGCTCTTACTGTCAGAAAGTTCTTCCTGATGTTTAGTGATGATAACTAGGAGTGGGCAGGAAATCCAGGTATGCAGCTAGAAGCTCCTCAGAAGGAGGACAGGATAAACCCTTTTTATTTAAAATACATGTAAAAAACAACTTTCCGCTAATTGTTTTATGCCATTTGTTTAATTTGTACTGGAAGTGGTGCATTGCTGTGTTCCGAATTACAACATGAACATGTTAAAATGATGTTACATATTTTCTAAGTGATGCTTTGCTTTACAGCATGCTTGAAACCTTGTTTTGCACTGGGTGCAACATGACCCTTGGAAGCATTTACAGATGCACTCCGAGACATCTGGATTATAAACGAGATTTATTTTGCTTAAATGTTGATGCTCTTGAAAGGTAAGCAAAGCAATAGTTCTGTTTGCCTTTCTTCTGATGATAATTGATTATTTAAATACTCCTAAAACGGGACAACTTCCTCAATACTCCAGGTTTTTTCTGATGTGCGTAAAGTTTTCTGTGGGGAGGGGAGGAACAGTAGCGCAAATATTTTTTTGTTCCTCCATGGAAGGAAAAAATGAATCAAAACTGGCCTTTGTTTTTGTTTGCATTCAGCTAGGTAACAATGAGGAAAACATCAATTTCTTCCTCTCTTTCCCCACTACCCCCCCCCAATCCTTTAAGTTTAACCATTATTCTGTGCAATAAATACCTGCCATTTCCACAGATGAGACTTCATTGACAGTTGCTTGTAAGTAGCATTTTCTAACACAGAGGTAATAGTGTGCATTGTGTTCTCTGAAACATATCCAATTACCATACTTTCCTTAGCAACCATTGAAAAATTATCCTTGAATGCGTGCTTGGGTAACTACAGATAGAGGATTGTGATCTAACTGTGATAGAGGATTGTGATCTCATCTCTTCCTTCAGATGTATTTTGAAAACTTTTTCATTTAGGCTTGTCTTTACAACATGCATTTTCTTTTTAAATCCATCAGGATTTATTGATCTCTTTGTTACTATTTTTGGTATGTTGTGTTCCATGTTGCTATTTTTTTAATGAAAGTGCAGATTATAAATTTGTAAATAAATAATCTGCATTGCTCAAAATTCAAGTATTATGTAATAAGTATTGCAGTGCATCATTAAGTTATTTTGGTGTTTTTCAAGAACTGACCATTTTGTTCAATTGGTATTAATTTTAGGCATTGCACTTGTAAAGTTCTAATTACTATCCTTTTTAAATTAATTATTTAATGCATTGATATCTTAAGGGTAATATCTTTAGGGTGAAGTCTTCCTAAGGCAGCTAAGAAAAGTCAATAAAATAAATATAGATGACTTGCAAGGTGTGTGGGGGTTACATTTCATGGATTGTATGTAAAGGCAAAATGACACCTAGTCAGAGCGACCCCGGAATATCCCACACAAGCGTCCCTACCTTTCCAGAAGCTGGTGCGCCAAATGGGTCATTCCCCCCCCCCATGGTTATTGGGTTCTGGCAGGCTGTTGTGTGGGCTCTGGAGGCTCTTGCAAGATCTCATAGGGACATCCAAGATCTTGTGAGAGCCTCCCAGACCAAAGCCTGGAAATAATTTTTAAGCTTTCTGCCTTGTGAGCGTTTAGTGTGATTGCCACTGGCCATCTGCCAAGCGCATAAAGCTGCAATCATGCAAGTTAAATGTGCACACAAGTTGTGAGTTAACTGTACACCAAATACCAGTATTAACAAATTATACCAGTAAAGTAAGGATTAAAACATGAATCTAGCATAAAACTATCAAGGAAATATCAAGGAGGACAGAAATGTTCTTAATATCCTATTTAAAATCACCTATGAAAGTGCCATGTGAGGAGAGGTGTTCAAAGATACAGGGGTACCACTAAAAATGCCCTGCTCCTGGTACCTACTAATCTGATGGTCCGTAATCAGGGAGCAAAGGCTCTGAGGCCAATCTTGGGGCCTGTCCAGGGCCATAGAGTTGCATAAGGTTGAGAAAGATGTCATTTCACTCTTCATCCCCCTCCTGAAACCTGCCCCTCATACATTCTGTAAGACGTCTGTTCTGAGCTGGCTTGACCTTGAGGCTGAAGAGGAATATTCCTGTTAGGGATTGGGGATGCACCAGAACATGTTGCTGCAGATCATCACTTGTCATACATCTACCTGGAATTTCATCACCTGACTTACGTACATAGCCCTACATTCTCAGGTGGACCTTCACCCAGGTAACCTGGCAGGCTCTACAGTGGTGCCCCGCAAGACGAATGCCTCGCAAGACAAAAAACTCGCTAGACGAAAGGTTTTTTCATTCGCGATTTGCCTCGCAAGACGAATTCCCCTATGGGCTTGCTTCGCAAGACGAAAACGTCTTGCGACTTTGTTAAACCGTTTAAACCGTGCTTCGCAAGAAGAAAAATTCGTTAGACGGCAAAAATTGCGGAACGAATTAATTTCGTCTTGCGGGGCACCACTGTACTTATAATGCAGGCTCTCATTACTTAAAACAAAATAGTGGGGAGGGGCCAACCAGTCTGTAAATAATGTGTGCATTTTAATTACAGTGGTACTTCGGGTTACATACGCTTCAGGTTACAGACTCCGCTAACCCAGAAATAGTACCTCGGGTTAAGAACTTTGCTTCAGGATGAGAACAGAAATTGTGCAGCAGCAGCGGGAGGCCCCATTAACTAAAATGGTGCTTCAGGTTAAGAACAGTTTCAGGTTAAGAATGGACCTCCGGAACGAATTAAGTACTTAACCCGAGGTACCACTGTACTGAGTATTACAGTCATGACTGCTGTCACTGGTAAATTATTCTTCAGTTAATAAATGCTCACACTTTTATTGGGTGATTGTGATGTTACTTATAACTGTACAATGTCCAAGTTATACCCTAGGGTCCTCGGAACAAAAAGCTGAAATTGATGAAGAGCCTCTAACGCTTGAAAGTCGAGCTAGTTTAGAAGAGTCACTAGGAAGGGTAAGATGGTTATTTTATGTTTTACTTTTTTCAGATGTGAAAGATGGTTTGATGATGGTTCCTTCTTAAAACCCCTCTTCTTAAGAAACACAGTAATCATGTCAGTAGAACTTGTTAAGGGAAACGGGGGAGACATGAGATTCTTTCTGTACTCCTATATGAGAAAATAATGGCTATCTGCAACTGGGGATGCAGTTATCTTGAAATATGCATGCAGCTGCTGAGTTCCCCATGTAGTTCTGGCTGGAGATCAATGTGCAAATGCAGCCCCAAACAGACAGAGCATGCTGTCATCCTCTGATCATGCCAGTCAACCAGAAGGTTGGTGGTTCAAGCCCACCCAGGGATGGCTGTGGGCAGGATTCCTGCATTGCAGGGGGTTGGACGATGACTCTTGCAGTCCGTTCCAGCTCTATGATTCTGTGATCTCTACCATATGGGGAAGGGTGACATCCATTCCTGTCTTCTGTGATCCTACTCATGACATATTGAGGAGGCAGGATGAGCGTCAGGTATACTGGCTTGTTATTCATTTGTGGGACCATGAATTTGGGACACAGCTTATAATTAACATCTAATGTAAACTAAAATGTTTCTCCCCCCCCCAACCCCCCTTACTTAACAGGCAGAAACAATTTTGAAGGCATTGGAGCAACGGTTATCTGTAGTTGAATCAAGTTTTGCATCTCTTCACAACATTGGCTGAATAATTATTATTGATATTACTAATAATATTGACACTTGAGTTTGAAGTATGTTGAATCACTGCTGGAGTTGTCTGGTTAAAAAGAAGTATTTCCCAGTGTCCTGGAGGTTGAAAATGCAGACACCTGAAGGAGAATACTTCTGGAAAGCCAGACATCCTTTGGAAATTCTGGTCATGAATGTTGTTGTTTTTTTAAAAAAATCTTTTTTTATTCTCATCTTTTTTAAATCACTGAAATGCAAATATTGTTCTCAATATTCTCTTGTACCTTTTTTGGTTTTATATTTTGATTTATATTTCTTTTATGATTTTTCACATTGCTTTTGGCAGATTAGGAGCAAGTGTGGCTAACCTGCTTTTTCTGAAGAAAAATGGCAGCAGTAGTGTGTTAGCTGCTTAATAGATCAATGGAATAACACTTTCATTTATAGTAGCAGCTGTTTAGTCTTCTATTAGTTGTGGGTACTGATATAATGAGCAGTGTTGGCTGAGCCTACATCTGTGGAACTTGTTGGCTTGTTTAAATGATTTAATTGTTAATGTTTATATTCCTGCCTTCCAAGAATTAGGTTTATATTTCACAGAAGATCCTAGCAGTGGCCTGATGAGAATTTCAAAAGTTAAAAAGGAGCAAGTGATACTTTGACTGTATTGTCTTTTTTGTAAATAAAATAATAAAATATGATAGAACTCTGCTTTAGTTTTATAACTGTATTGTGTACAAGTTATTTAGAGAGATTTGATTCCTAGTACTGTGACACTTGAATACATGTAAATAGTGCTGTAAACGTTTCATTAAAAAATTTCTACAGCTGAACTAGAATTTAAAACTGCTCAGTAAAAGTGTTTTATTGCAGGTCTTTGTGCTCATTCTTAATCACCTCGTCCTCCAAATTGAAGCTTCATGCCCTTTGCCAAACTTGAATGCCTTTCATATTCCAAATAACCTAGGTGCCATTAGTCATCACAGAGTTTTCATTATGCTGCAGCACATTCTGTTCACATCTAATTGCAGCACATCATGCTGTTTCATCCTTATTTTCTCTTTCTTTAAAAAAATGGAAAACAGGCACTGTTCACCAAGAAAAGGCTTTTATAAAATAGATGCTTATATATAGTAGTAATTCTAGCTGTAATGAAGCTGGAAGCTCAAGCAAACATTGCCATTTCTTTTCAAGTTAATTTGGTAGGATTTCTATCTTGGCATGTGAATAAAACTGAAGGTAATTGGCATCATTAAGTTATGGAAATTTGCAGATTGAGAGTTTCCTGTCCCTTAGCTCTCCTGTAATCACCTCTTCCCAAAAAGTATAACCAGACAATCCGGGAGGAACCCTTCTGAATAATTTGGGATTGGGTGTAGAAGATGGGGGCAGGACTTGGCAAGAACTCAGCCTAGTTTTGGGTGATTTCTCCCCTCCTACCACAACTCATTGCTGTGCCTGTTACTGTTCTTTGTACCACTAACATGTAGTCCAGATGCTTGTAAGTTTTCCTGATCATGTTTATGACCATCGGATATTTTCTTCAATGTAAGAAGATGCTGATTTGGATCAGATAACAAGGGTAGCTGGTTTCTCAGATGCAAATGTAAAACACAATTTTTTATTGCAATCTCAAAACAAATTTTGAAATAACAGCTTTCCATTCACCCAAATGAAAGCTGAAAACTGGGTTGCCATTGCTGATCTTTTACTACATTTGGCATCTTGATACAGCTTTTTAATATGGACTATTAGGACTGATTTATTGAACGCGAGTGGGACTCACTTGCTAATAGACATATAGATGATTGTACTGTAGAGCTGTAATGTTTTAGAATATATGAATATACTTCTAAAATGCAGATAAGAAACTCGATAAATATACATCTCTTTCAAATATGCCACTAGTAGATGCAAGCCAGCAGTATCCTTTCTTCTACGTGTCCTGTTGAAATGTATGCATGGATGTTCTAAGTAAATAAGGTTGAAGCCTGGCTGTGACTGAAGTCTGACATATGTAATAGTGTTTGATTTTGCAGTATATTTCTCAAAATCTGATTTAAATATCTTTGAGCTGATGAAATTTTTAATTGTTTTACTTGTGAGCCATGCAGAGAATGCAGGGTGATCTATAAATAAAAGTAGCATATGGTAATGTTAGATAACAAAATCGCAATGGGTAGTATCATCATGTCTTCATTAAGTGAGCATTATCTTCTACTCTCAAGTGGCATTAGTTCCTTGCACATGTAGAATGGGGCGCAAGGCTGTGCCCTTGCTACTTACCCTGTTCCTGAGATAGATGACCCTATGTGTCTGTAGAAGGTTACATGCACAGGAGCAATATGAGTTGGGGAATGGGAACCTTCCATGGTAAAGGGCAAGCCCAGATTTACATTAAATCCTTAATCTAATTTAGCACCTTTCCCCCCCACATTACAGCAAAAATAAAAATCATTATTTAACAAAGTCTATATACCACTTGATGACAATAAAGCCTCCAAGCCGTTTACAAGAAATATTAAAATTATCAATTTAAAAAGGTAAAAACAAGTACTGTAATTAAAAGATAATTAAAGTTAACACTAAAGAGATTAAAACATGTCAACATCCAGGATTCCTTAAACAAAAACGTTTTAAGCAGGTGCCAAAGAGAGTATAGAGAAGGCACCTGCCTGATGTTTAACAATCCATATTCCTGGGGACGCGGGTGGCGCTGTGGGTAAAACCTTTACCTTTACCTTTATTCCTGGGGAAATGGGAATTGTAGCCCTGTGAGGGGAATAGGGGGTCTCCAACAAGCTTTTAAAACCCTTAACGAAGTACGGTTCTCAGAATTCACTGTTTAAAGTGGCATGATACTGATTTCAATTTATAGTGCATATGGGGCCAGAATAATGCACTATAATGTTTCTAGATGGAACACAGTTCTGTTATTTGGGAGTACGTATTTTTATTTTGATTGGCTAGTGATCTTCAGATTATATTACAGGAAGTGGGGTTTTCATTTCAGTCTGCAAATTGCATGCAAATACCAACCTGACTAGTTTTCTGCTTTAATTAATGGCTTTATTAAAGTCATTAGAAAAAGCAGATGTGATGCTGTGGCATGCAGTGACATTGGAAGGTTATGGAATAAGGTACTGCTTTGCACATTCTTAAGTGAGATCACACTCATTGTGCAGTTCCTCACACGTTTGCTTGTTAGAGCATTGAGGAAGGATGTGGAATAATGAATTTGTAAGCAAGTACAAAGTTCTAATTGTCTTTCAAATTGAGTATAGAGAGCAAATTGCTCTTGTTGAGAAGATACAAATAAGATGGCCTACTGTTCCTTTAAATCCTGTGAGTTCATTTAAATGCTTGCAAAATAAAAAGCCCCTATTAACTAAAATCCATGGCTGAATTAAAACACCCACTATCCCAGAAGCAAAAGATCCAACATAAAACGCTATTGAAGCCCTGGTCTCGCTATGGAATGGCAAGATGAAACAAGTGGTTGATATTATTGTCATGGAATTCTACTCAATATTGATCTGGAGCAGATTCCAATGTATAGTTAGTGGAGTAAAAACTTAAGCACGTCGCAATATTCCCCAAAAATATACCAGAGGCAGTTGTATTTCGTCAAGCTGAGCTTTACTGCTACTGAAGGGAAATGAGCATAATGATCACAAATCCAATACATTCAGGATTCGCACTGTCCATAATAAATCCAGTTGCAGCATACTGAACTTTCAATAAGTCTAAAACCTTAACACTAAGCATTATATCTACAAAGGTAAAGGCAAATAACCCCTAGATCGTTAAGTCCAGTCAAAGGTGACTGGGGTGGTGGTGCTCATTTCACTTTCAGGCCGAAGGAGCCAGCGTTTGTCTTTCCGGGTCATGTGGTCAGCATGACTAAACCGCTTCTGGTGCAACAGAACACCTTGACAGAAACCCGAGCGCATGAAAATGCCTTTTAACCTTCTCACCATAGTGGTATCTATTTATCTACTTGTACTGGTGTGCTTTCAAACTGCTAGGTTGGCAGGAGCTGGGACAGAGCAACGGGAGCTCATCCCGTCGTGGGGACTCGAACTGCCGACCTTGCAATCGGCAAGCCCAAGAGGCTCTGGTTTAGTCCACAATGCCCCCCACATCCCACTATGTACAGAATACCATACCAGAAGGAATAGAGTAGAAAGAGAAAGTGAAACCCAGGCTCCTTCTGGCCTATTATTCTAGTCGGCCTGACCTTGACAGAAGAGATAACAGAACCAGTTTAAGCCAGTTGTACTCAGCTTCTCTGAATGAATAACCCAAACATCACAAACCTGCTTGTTTCTTTCACACAGAGAAGCTTCCAGAACCCTCTTGAATTAAGTAGAATAGGAACGATGTCTACACATCAGATCAATACTTTCTGTACTAAGAAATGCAAACAATTATTGCTCCTGAGCATCCTCTCTGGCGTTTTGGAGCTCAAGCACCTCCTTGGTACTCTGAGGAGCTCTGGACTATGAAACAGGCTGGATAAAGATGAGCACCGGTGGCGCAGGGCTCGCTCTGAAGCTGACCAAGCACTGGTAAGAACACATTGAGTTACCGCCCAGTTCCATATAGCACAGCACAGGAAAGTGCTCAATAGGCATAGTAGCCATTTTTAAAATATACTTTAACTGAGTGCAGTCCACTCTTGCCTTAAGTGTTGCACAATGGAATTTCCCCTCATCTCCCTGTGTGCCCCCATGCTTTCCCCAAATCTATGGAGGGTTGGGGAGAAAACCCAGTACAGATTTAGAGGGTGTGCAAGGAGAGAGAATATAAGTTCAATTCCACAGCCACAAGTACTTGCACTAGTGAAAATACTTCATTGAGATACACCCCCCCCCATGAGTGCAAAGGCATATTTTGTCAGCTTGTTATGTCTCCCATGATTGTTTCCTCAGCCCAAAATGTTTTACCACTTCTTTGTGCTTTCCAATCAAGCAGGTGTGCCTGTTAGAGACTCCCTCTGATAACAGTTCAAAACGATGAGTTCCTCCCCTTAGGGAACTTTAAGCTTATAGCTGTAAGGAAAGGGGGGGGGAGTTGTATGAATTATTATTTGTGGAACTAGTGATTCAACTCATTAGAACAGAAGCTGAGTGACTAAATGCTTACATACAATTTCTCATGAAAACATAAACACTGTAATGATAAAATATCTGACAACTCTTCATTACGCTGAACCAGTATCCTTGTACAGTGGTACCTCTGGTTAAGAACTTAATTCGTTCTGGAGGTCCATTCTTAACCTGAAACTGTTCTTAACTTGAGGTACCACTTTAGCTAATGGGGACTCCCGCTGCCACCGTGCCGCCACCACACGATTTCTGTTCTCATCCTGAGGTAAAGTTCTTAATCTGAGGTGCTACTTCCAGGTTAGCGGAGTCTGTAACCCGAGGTGTCCGTAACCCGAGTTACCACTGTAATTGAACTATGAGTCTTATCTTCCAAGCCCAGAGACAGCACATGTCCAGCCACTTCTGTCCATTATTTACTTCAATAAAACTTATTTCAATCAAAGCCCAGAAGTCTTCATTAACTTCAATTAGCATTGTGCTTGGAGAGAGCAATTGAAACACTCTTTGTTACGCTGCTGAACCCTCTTGTTTGCAATCCTAATCTTGTGTGTGTTTACTGCATTTGCTGGGACATATCACCAAATAAGTGCTGGCAATGTTTTTGTTTAGAAACTTATCAAGATACCATATTTTTCGCCCTATAGGACGCACCGGCCCATAGGACGCACCTGGGGTTTTTTTGGTGGAGGGGAATAAAGAAAAAAAATTACACCCCCCCCCAGCCACGGCTTCAGCGTGCCCTGCACTCCAGGCAGCAGGCTGCTATCCGCAGCCTAGGGAGTCCTGCAGGAACTCCCGCGGGCTCCCCAGGCTTGCTGATAGCTTCCTGAAGCCTGGAGAGCGAGAGGGGTTGGTGCGCACCGACCCCTCTCGCTCTCCAAGCTTCAGCGAAAGCCTGCATTCGCCCCATAGGACGCACACACATTTCCCCTTCATTTTTGGAGGGGAAAAAGTGCATCCTATAGGGCGAAAAATACAGTACCTTTTAAAGTTTGAGCTTTTCAGCATAGGAGAAAACTTTAAAAGGTAGGACTAAAAGTTAGAACTAAACCCTAATTTGAACAAATGAAGTAGTGAAGTGTATGTCAAAAATGCCATCCTTAGTCTGCAATTCTAATCATGCTTACTAAGGATCAAGCCCCACTGAAGACATCTGGATTTACTTCCAAGTAAATATGTGTGGGATTGCACTGTCAGTGTGCTTCCTGTTTTTCCTAGCTCAGGTTAACTTCATATGACTAATATGTGTGGGATTATTTTTGCCATTACCTTGTGGGAGGAAACACACTGCAGGTGGTAATATAAGCAAATCTATTATCATGAACCTGGAAAGGCTGTTTTTAAGATTCACTGGAAAACATGATGAGGGAAGCAATGGAGACTTCAAATCCATTCACAATAATGCCCTCCACGTGGAGTCATTTTGGGAAGAGGAAAGGGAAAAGCAAGTTGCCATATTCTGACAGATTTGGGAGTAGATCAGATTAGCTTTTACTTTACAATGAATTTTGATGTGTCCCATAAAATATCAAATTCATATTTGAGTACTGTATTTTGTTATATTCTCACTTCTACCACATGGTGGTGTAATCTGCCCTCTAACCTTCCTCTTTTGCTTTCACACTACAGTATATTCTGCACTGTTTTAAGGCTACATACTTGACCTGTTTTTTAAATCATAAAGATTTAAAAACAAACAAAACTGCAGGGAATTTGAAGGGTGCGGGTCTTGCTTGTTTGTTTCATTACAACTTGCTACAATTTGTGTTTTTTAATTTTTTAATTTTATATTGTGAACCATCCTGAGATCTGCAGGTACAGTGGTACCTCGGGTTACATATGCTTCAGGTTACAGACTCCGCCAACCCAGAAATAGTGCTTCAGGTTAAGAACTTTGCTTCAGGATGAGAACAGAAATTGTACTCCGGCGGCACGGCAGCAGCAGGAGGCCCCATTAGCTAAAGTGGTGCTTCAGGTTAAGAACAGTTTCAGGGTAAGAACAGACCTCCAGAACGAATTAAGTACTTAACCCGAGGTACCACTGTATAGGGAAGTATACAAATTAATTAAATAAATAATAACAACTCAGCTTCAATTGTTTCATGAGAATTTTCATTTCAGTTTAGTTAAACGAATTAGTAATTTGTTTCCCCTAAGTAGGTTGTTAATTATTTTTCCCCATGTTGGTTTCATTCTAGTCTCCTTCTTCAACTTTAGCAATGCTGTGCAATCTTAAAACTTTTCCGCACTTAAGACTTATAATGGTATTTTTTTAAAGAGTTAATTTGTAGCTGATTGGCTGTACCTTTGGCCACACAGGGCAGTTATTAAGTTGAGTTTCCTTTCCACATTAATGGCAGGTTGTGCCTGAATCTAGAAAAGTTCTGTGGCTGTAGTCACACTCCTTATGCGCCCTCAGGTTCCTCCATTCAGTAAATGTCAGGGTTATGTGTATGTGCAAGGGGATCGTCCTTTCATGACACTCTCTCTCTCTCTCTCTCTCTCTCTCTCTCTCTCTCTCTGTGTGTGTGTGTGTGTGTGTGTACCTAATGCCTAGTATTCCAGAATTCTGATATGTGGAAGTGCAGGAGATTGGAAGAGAAACTATTTGTATGCCTGAGCTTTGGTGAAGCTGGGCATGGTGAAGAAATTTTGTCTCTAGCTAGCGATTGTTGTCATGGGCAGTATTTTGACTCTGTACCATTGTCTCTTATCTGCCACAACTCTCCTCTGTAACTAAGCTTGTCTGCCAAACCATGCCCACCAACCCCCTCTCTTAATGTATTCAGTGGTCTCTGTTTGCCTGAGCTTGAGCCTGAAGTAAGGATTCTGAGCCCCTGTGTTCTGATTCGATACCTGATACCCAATCACAGAACATTCAGGATTTGGGCCACTGCCACTGGCCCTTAAACTCTGAGTTATGATTTGGAGCTTCGGAGTTTAGACTACCAATCACATTGAGAGTGGGAGTGTCCCAGGCCTTCAGAAATGTATATAAGCAGTCACTTTTCCCTTGTTGTCCAGTTCTCTTGGTTCAGTAAAAGTTCTTGCTGTTATCACTGTGTCTTGCTTTGTGGGAACCCAACTACACTTCACCCTCCGCACAAAAACTGGGAAGATGCTTGTACACATACTACACAAATGAAAATACAGTGGTACCTTGGTACTTGAACAGCTTGGCTCCTGAACAAAGCGGGTCCCGAACGTCACAAATCCGGAAGTAAGTGTTCCGGTTTGAGAACATTTTTCAGAAGCCAAACGTCTGACGTGGCTTCTGCTTGAGTGCAGGAAGCTTCTGCAGCCAATTGGAAGCCGCTCCCTGGTTTTCAAATGGTTTCAGGAGTCAAATGGACTCCCAGAATGGATTAAGTTTGAGAACCGAGGTACCACTGATTGAGGAATGATATCCATTCTGGATCTTTCACAAAAGTTGGACTTCTGTCATAGAAGAAAATGTATTTTTAGTACATTATTTCAGAATACTAGCTGAATAATACTATAATATTAGTATACTAGCTGAATAATGACCAGAGTGCCTGGCGTGCTCTGGTCCATGGGGTCACGAAGAGTCGGACACGACCAAACGACTAAACAACAACAACAAGAACAACAGCTGAATAATGATGACGTGGGACAGCATGCCAAAGAAAAATCCAGAAAGAACCCCCAAAACCAGCAACTGTACAAATAGTACGTGCAGAAAGGCCCTTATTTGCAAGCTCCTAGATACATTGCTCTGTTACTAGGCTACATGCTGTCAAGAGTCTAGACTCTTAATAATGCTGCGACTGAGGCCTAGTTGTCACAGATAGCAGATGAAGAGGGAAGCCTGTGTTTCTGACTTTCATCCAGCCTGTGGGTGGGAGATCTTATAATGAAGCAGACTGACCCTGAGAAATGGGCTACTTCAGTATGTGGCAAAAAAGAGCTTAAACTGCCAGGAAACACATTAGATACTCTGCATCACCGCAAAAAAGGAGGAGAGGGTGAATATGTTAATGCCAGTTAATTTATGAACATTTCCAGTGTAGGAAACCAAGTCTAGTGAAGGAAGCCAAAGATGTAACAGCACCATAGCATGATCCCTGAAAACTGAGTCATTCTCATTAGTGCCTCAATGTCTTTTCTGGCTTTTCGGCTAAAGAGTAGGGTAAAAATGCTTCCAGAAAATAAATAAATCAAGTATGTGAACTAAGGCATTCTCTCACTTGCATCCTAGTACAGTACCAATCCTAAGGGCCTTTCTGCACTTACAAATAAGTGCAAAAAGGCCTTATTTGTAAGCACCCTTTGTGTAGATCCTGCTATGTTTTGACATTATAAAACTGTTTAGCATCTCCCTGCCACATCCCCTACAGTTCTAAAGGATCTCTCAACTCCCAGGAGCAGCTTTTTGGCAGGTACAGGAGGCTGTAATGGATAAGGAAGGTAATTTGAAAATGGGTGCTCTGACTTACACCAGCCAAGTGTTACAACCCCATTATACACATACACACAGGAATTCAGGTGCTTCTTTCCTCACTGCAATACATAAGGCACAAGCACACATGCATTTGCATTTTTCATCTGACCTATATCTCAAAATTACACAGGGTACTGCTTGTAGCTATGAATGGTATAACTGTCTTTCAAGCTTCCAGATTCAAGCTTATGCTATCAAATTAACTGCTTCCTAAAATATTTGGTGTTTGGTTAAACAAAACACATTTATTGTAAGTTTTCTTTCTGTAAGTGATATATGGCTCTACACTACCCTCACATCTTTTAAACTGCAAGTTTTAAAAAAAAAAGTAAATTTTGAATTCTTCAGCATTTTGAAGCTCATATATTTCCAAAATGTATCCCTTTAAAGGTGTTGTAAGAACGGGTGGCACTGTGGGCTAGACCACAGCCTAGGGCTTGGCGATCAGAAGGTCAGCAGTTCAAATCCCCGCGATGGGGTGAGCTCCCGTTGCTCGGTCCCTGCTCCTGCCAACCTAGCAGTTTGAAAATGCAAGTAGATAAATAGGAACCGCTCCGGTGGGAAGGTAAACAGCGTTTCTGTGTGCTGCTCTGGTTCGCCAGAAGCGGCTTAGTCATGCTGGCCACATGACCCGGAAGCTGTACGCCGGCTCACTCGACCAATAAAGCGAAATGAGCGTCGCAACCCCAGAGTCGGCCACGACTGGACCTAATGGTCAGGGGTTCCTTTACCTTTAAGACTGGGGGTATAGAGTTTTTTTCCTCTGTCTCTAAGTAATTCCCATTTTATATGAAGCCAAATTCCAGGGACTAGAAGTGGGTGGCTTTTTCTTTTTTATTTCCTGCAGAATGCTGCTCTCCACTAGTATTCAAATTCTACAGTATCCATTCTTAAAATAAGAGTCTTCAATCAACATTCCAGACTAATCACTTGTGCTGCTTCACTTGAAAGATACTACAGCACATAGGAAAGGAACCAAATATATTTCAAAAGCCTTAGATCAGCCCCAAATGACTACTGTTGAATAATCCTGTGGGACACAGGCCACAGTTCTTTCAGGGTCACCAGCCACTCTTACTGGGATAAATTTAGACACAATTTTTAACCAGAAAATGTGTATTTCTTTCATTTTTGAGTTTCTGCTAATCCAGTTTCCTATAAGCTTCATAGTTATTTCAGCTGACGGCATCAGATTTCTGATTTTAAGAACCCTGTGAATGATAATCTTTACCAGTTTCATTCTAGCTTTTTAAAGTATGAGCTTACTGTAACCTCTATGTACCTAGTGGTTCTTGGTTCAACAGAAAAATTGAAGGGAGCAGTTTTGGTAACTCAGTACTGAAGGAAATGTTGCTGGTTTTGTACTTCTCAAATATTCAGAGGCTATGTCTGCAGCTAGGACCTGACATCAAGATAACAGACACAGTAACTGATGAGTGTTGGTGAACGCTGGCTCAAATTAAGTCTTTATCTTAACTTTCCATAGGTATTGCTTGCAGTACAGATTGACATGGAAGAACAGTCTCCTAGAACAGTGAATACAGATTGTAATTATTACCAAACAATGAATCACTACTGTAGACACAGATGAGAAATTTTGATGCCATGTGCCCTAACTAATAAAATAACTTTTGCACCTCCAGTTTTTGACACAATCACTCAGGACAGATCTTGGCAAAATGGAAAGGATTCATAATCTTGAGAGCAGTACATGTGAAAAGGATCTAGGAGTCTTGGTTGACCACAAACTTGACATGAGCCAACAGTGTGACGCGGCAGCTAAAAAAGCCAATGCAATTCTGGGCTGCATCAATAGGAGTATAGCATCTAGATCAAGGGAAGTAATAGTGCCACTGTATTCTGCTCTGGTCAGACCACACCTGGAGTACTGTGTCCAGTTCTGGGCACCACAATTCAAGAAGGACACTGACAAACTGGAACGTGTCCAGAGGAGGGCAACCAAAATGGTCAAAGGCCTGGAAACGATGCCTTATGAGGAACGGCTAAGGGAGCTGGGCATGTTTAGCCTGGAGAAGAGGAGGTTAAGGGGTGATATGATAGCCATCTTCAAATATATAAAAGGATGTCACATAGAGGAGGGAGAAAGGTTGTTTTCTGCTGCTCCAGAGAAGCGGACACGGAGCAATGGATCCAAACTACAAGAAAGAAGATTCCACCTAAACATTAGGAAGAACTTCCTGACAGTAAGAGCTGTTCGACAGTGGAATTTGCTGCCAAGGAGTGTGGTGGAGTCTCCTACTTTGGAGGTCTTTAAGCAGAGGCTTGACAACCATATGTCAGGAGTGCTCTGATGGTGTTTCCTGCTTGGCAGGGGGTTGGACTCGATGGCCCTTGTGGTCTCTTCCAACTCTATGATTCTATGATTCTATGATAAGATAGCTCAGTGGGTGTGCAAGGTTCTAAAGGAGTAAAAAGCTGAAGGAACTTGTGGGGAATCTGTGATTTGCTCTTTTGACATTTCTCTCTCTCTCTTTCTCTTTGTGTGCAGGGCTCACTGTTACGTCTGTGGAGATAACATCCAAAATAATGCACGTCAAAAATTAAATGTCTAAATTAATGTCTCTAGATATCAACAGCAGCAGATCTTTTTGGACTAGCACCCATATGATCTCTGTCCCCTTCAGCAGCAGGTGGAAATAGGCCAGCAAAGCAGGGAGCAGGTGTTGCAGCACTTGAGCAAAGACTCTGCCCTTGACATTTACTCATGGAGCAGAAAAGCCTCACGCAATAGTCATTGTTTGGTTGAACATGCTTAGATTCCCCCATGCATATACAAACCCTGTGTGATCAAGGCTCTTGCGGTGAATTCTCAGCAAATTAAGCCAAAAACATGAAAATTTCCCTTCCTGCTCAACATGCGAAGATTAAGGGTAATGTTGGTAGGGATATTGGGGGCAGGCTAGCATGTGTGACCCAGGGCTTCTGTTCATGCTGCCTGCTTGCCTTGTTCTGAACTAATATATACATATGGATAAAAGAAAGGTTTCCTATAGGCTGACATGGAATGTACACCAAACTCATCAGCCTCACCAGTGGGCAGAAAGCTTAACCTTTTCCTCCCACCATCTTCCTCCCCACCCAAAGTTGCCATTTGTCCTGCTGATAAAAACAAACAAACAAACAAACAAACAAGCATGCAGATACGTAAAAGCAATAATGTCAGGATATCCAATGACGGGCCTCCCACATTTCTGTTGTAGCTTGGCTCTTACTTTAGTGCAAGCATGGCGAGTTTACAGTCCGTGGGTCAGATCTGACCCTCCACACATTTTCATTCATGCTGTGAAATGTACTGATTTCCTAAAGCAGGTCCTGTGTTGTAAGCTTACCAACACAGTGCTTGGCTCCAGATCACGTGGAAAATGTATTTTTCTACACATTAGTATAAATCTTTGTGGCTGTCTATGGAACGAGAAAAGTATAGCATGGGACATCTTTAATTTTAGATGTTCCTAATGAGCACTTAAGAGAAGAAAGATAAAGCCTTTTGAAATGATAACACCGGGCGTGATGCAGCCAGATTAAGTGCTTTCCACTTTCACACCCGTCTTAATTGTGGCTGGATCGCAACCCAGCTATTATTGGGAGGGGAGGAGGTCAAGGAGAGGGTTGCTTTCAAGCTACTAATCAATCACACGCAGGCACCCAATGGGTTACCAGCCTTTATTGGCTTCTTCTCTGGCACCAGATACAGAACATCAAACAGCAAGTCCAAAACACAGCATATTCTCTTCCCTCCTCCCTGGCAGGTTTATAGGGGTGGGGAATTCTGGCAACCAGCCAGCCCCATCACATGCTCTCCACTCTGGGGACTAATTGTTACCACCTGCCTGAGGGGCCTCACCCAACAATACTTCCTCACAGGATCATGACTTCATGACAGAGGAGACCCAAGTAAAAGGTCCATGACGCCATATGTACTTTTGTTGAACAGGGGTACTCAGTACTGCAGGAACAGCTGTATGAATTTCCCCAAGTTTAAAAGGCAACTTACAGCACTTGGGGAGCAGCAGCTGTTAGACAAGAATAAATACAACTCACACAAGCCCTTGGAAACTCATTTTAAAAAGTACTAGAGCAGTTAAGTAGTACTGGAGCAATTCAGTTAAAACTATTAAATTGTGATCAAAGGGCAAAACAAAAAACAGAAAAACCAACCCAAGCCATCTGAACACTTGGAATGTAATTAAACTGCATTACAATTAACAAATGCTGCATATGCACCATACATTTAAAGCACATTTCCTCCACCACTCCACAAAGACTCCTGGACGCTACAGTTTACCCCTCAGAGAGTTACAGTTCCTAGCAACCTAATAAATTACGTTTCCCAGGATTCTTGGGGAAGGGAGATAGGTTTTAAATTTATGTTGTGTACGCCTTTGCAACTCTTTGAACCTTTGTAACTCTTGAGTGTGTGCTTCTTTCCTTGCTAAATGAAGAAACCCATCTATGAGGCAGCGGTAAAGGGAAGATATGGGCAGGCCCCATAAGAATGCAGTTTTGTTTTGTTTTTTATTAGAGACCACTTGTGCTTCTTTCAGCCACACTTAAGGCCTGTGTAGTTGTGGCCTCATTCATTGACCTATATTGGTGCCCCCCACCCCCAGACAGAATGGTAATTACCATGGTTTTGTGTTTAATTCCCCTGTTGTTGTGTGGGTTGGCTTCTTTCTTTGAGCCACATGGAGCTGTTTTCAAAACAAAGTAGTCTTCTTTGGTGCATCCATTGTCTGCCTGAGGCACATTGTGATCTCCAAGTTGATTTGTGGTGGGCTGGTGGATGGATGCATATGCTGACTTCCAAACTTATAATCACGGTTATGTGTCCTATGCGCCCAACACTCTGCAACCAGAGCTACAATTGTTACAGGGGAAGGAAATGGTTTGCTCAGTATTGACCCTCCTTGTCTCTAGGTATGTGTTCAAAAGCGTGGCACAAAACTCTTTTTAAAGTATGCACGTGGATGTTCTTGAGAAGCTACATTGCAGGATCTTTGTAGAATACGAACAACCATATAATTTATTGTTTCATTCTTGTGACAAATCAGATTCCCGCCACCCTAATGAATCATCCCATATATACTATCCTTCTTTTCCTCCTCCGTCCCCACCCTATAGTGGGCAAGAAGAAAAGGACAGAATTCCATGTTTAAAAATAAAGTATCCCATGGAAATCCCTTTCAAGTGGAGCTCACTTTCATTTCCTCTTCAGATGCCCATTTCTGTGGCTCCATAATCCCAGTGTAATGCAAGTTAGCCCTTTTCACAAAGAGTGTATTATGTTTTCTGCATAGAGGAGGGAAGTCTCCCCACCCCCAACTTTAAAGGTTCGTATCTATGAGCTGAAGCAGCTGCTTTAGTCAGTAGGCTAAATAAATAGCGCTCATATGGAAAGAGTTAGACACTCCCGCCAAGTAGATGCGGGTGAAGAGGGATATGTATTTGGTGATGCTGTGTGAACGAAAGGGTCCTGCAGAGGGCCTGGGAGGAGTTTCCTGACCTCATTTGTCCATTAGGGTGGAATAGAGGCTCCTGTTGTTTGTCTGGCTCCACATCAACCCCAGCTGCTGGAAATAAAATGACCTCTCAGCTCTCTGCATTTCACACCAGTACAGAAGTAGGCCTGTGCACATGGACACCATTTCATCCATAACCTGCACACTTTCAGCAGGACAAAGAGCCTTTCGCTAGCTCTCTTAATCCCCACCGAGAGCAAGAAAGACCTATTCTCACTCTGCCTTTTTGAACGCAGACCAAAATATATACAGTAGTATATTTTCACCTTGGTATTGATTCAGCTTCTCAGTTTGCCTATTAATAAAAGGATAGGATGGTGTATCCAGTTCCATATTACAGAGCAAACACGTTTGCATCTGAGTACAGTGGTACCTCAGGTTAAGTACTTAATTCGTTCCGGAGGTCTGTACTTAACCTGAAACTGTTCTTAACCTGAAGCACCACTTTAGCTAATGGGGCCTCCTGCCGCTGCTGCACCACACGATTTCTGTTCTCATCCTGAAGCAAAGTTCTTAACCTGTGGTAATATTTCTGGGTTAGCGGAGTCTGTAACCTGAAGCGTATGTAACCTGAAGCGTATGTAACCCAAGGTACCACTGTATTGATAGCAGTCTACAAAATGCAAACATGTGACAATGGACCACATATATTTTCCATTGCTCCAGAGGGTAGGACCAAATTGACAGGCTTAAATTGCAAGAAAAAGGATTCTGATGAAGAATTAGAAGGGATTTCTTGATACAGACAGACTGCCTCAGAAGATGTTGGACTTTGTTAAGCATATGCAGGAATCCTGTAGTCTTTCTGTTTCAGCCGGCATGGACTACGTGGCCTTTCATGTCCCTTACAACTCTCTAATTCTATGGCTTCATCTGGACCACACATGTAAAGCCATATCATGTCATTTTAATTGTTACAGTTTCCCCTAAAGAATCATGGGAACTGTAGTTTGCTTAGGGTGCTGAAGAATCGTTAGCCTTACCCACCCCCCCGGATTTATATTAGGGGGGCAGGACACCCACCTGTCATCATCTTCTGTTTGGCTTTTTCTAGCAGATTCGGAATGAAATGTCTCAACAACAGTTGTTTTAAATTACTTTATTTTGACCCCAAGTACTCAGAAAGATCTGTCAAAATCTTTCTACAATTTCTACTTTTAATTAAGTGTTTTTGTTTATTTATTTGATTTAGGGGGGCAGAGGAGAAGAAGAAGAATAAGAGTTTGGATTCGATATCCCGCCTTTCACTCCCTTTAAGGAGTCTCAAAGCGGCTAACATTCTCCCTTCCCTTTTGTGGGGGAGCACAACAAACACTCTGTGAGGTGAGTGGGGCTGAGAGACTTCAGAGAAGTGTGACTAGTCCAAGGTCACCCAGCAGCTGCATGTGGAGGAGCGGAGACGCGAACCCGGTTCCCCAGATTACGAGACTACTGCTCTTAACCACTACACCACACTGGCTAACAGTTCCCGTGCCCCCTGGCTGCATCCATGCCTATCCCTATTCCTCTCACACAGCTACAATTCCAGCTCCCTTTGAAGAGAGATTTAGTGTTAAACCACTCTGAGACCTGTAGCTCTGTGGGGGGAATAGAGATCACCTAACAACTCTCAGTAGTAGTAGTAGTAATTTTATTATTTATACCCTACGCATCTGGCTGGGATTCCCCAGCCACTCTGGGCAGCGTCCAGAAAAATATAAGAACATAATAAAATGTCAAACATTAAAAACTTCTCGATGAAAAGCTGCCTTCAGATGTCTTCTATAAGTAGTGTAGTTCTTTATCTCCTTGACATCTGATGGGAGGACGTTCCACAGGGAGAGCGCCACACTACCTTTTACAAGCCAGAGTTCCCAAGATTCTTTGTAGGAAGCCATGACTGTTGGCAGTGCTTTAAATGTGTAGTTCAGTTCGGATGACTATCATGTTGGCAGCTACAGTATCTGTAACCTTTCCATGCTGGGAAAGAAGTTTGAAAAATAAAGGAAGGAATAAATTTGTTGTTGTTGGAAATACAAAGCACAAGAAAGTACTAAGAGACACGAGAGCTTATTATTTGAACCTTGTGTCCTCAGTAGATAGCACAAATATGTTGCTAGCCCTGGTGAGCAAACCCTTGGGAAGTAATGCCTTGAGGCAAACATCAGTCATGTAGAAAGGCAGCAATGGGCCATAAAATGGTACTGAATAGCCAACTTCCATCTCTTTATACACTCCACTGTGAAAGTACAGCCTCACTAACTTTGAAGGCAATTTAAAATTAACTTAAAGTCTATTCTATAGGAAGTAGATAGATGTAAGAATAGAGTGTGGAAACAAGTTCACTGAAGAAACCAACATGAAAATGTTGTGCTCATTCTATCAGTGCAGAAAGTGTATCTTTAATTTATGACCAAGACCTCATCTGTACTAGATATTAAAGCAGTAGCATATCATTTTAAACATTCATGGCTTCTCCCACAGAATCCTGGGAACTGTAGTTTGTTGAGAATGCTGAGACTTGTTAGGAGAACTCTAGTCCCCTCAGAGAGCTACAATTCCCAGAGTGGTTTAACAGACAATCCCTCTCCCAGGAGACTCTGGGAATTGTATCTGAGAGCAATCGGGGTCTCCTAGCAACTGTCAGCATCCTTAACAAACTTCAGTTCTTGGGATTCTTTGGGGGAAACCATGACTGTTTAACGTGGCATGGTTCTGCTTTAAATGTATAGTATGGACAGGGCCCAAGTGTTTGGGAGAATTATGATACTAGAAGATCATGCATTTCCATTTATTGTTAAATAAAATAGTTATTATTAAAAATAGAAAAAGGCATGGGAGGAGCCTTTTTCATCTGAAGGCAGCCCTGTTTAGGGAAGCTTTTAATGTTTGATGTATCACAGTATTTTAATATTCTTTTGGAAGCCGCCCAGAGTGGCTGGGGAAACCCAGCCAGATGGGCGGGGTATAAATAATAATTATTATTATTATTATTATTATTATTATTATTATTATTATTATTATTATACTATTGCAATTTAGTGTCTGAACATAATTTGTGATTAGTATACTGACTAACTTAATTAAAATGCTATTTTCCTGGCAGACTCTAAATTGCTGCTAAAGAAGATGCAATTAAGGTGCTAATCCGATGACATTTTCTTTTTTGTAGAATCATTGTGTTTTTGAGGCTTCTCTTGAGATCCTCTCCCCAACCTGACCAAAAGGATTTTGATTATTGATTATGTAAAAGTTTTTCCTCTGTTTAGAGCCTATAGCTGTTTCCACATCTGTTTACTCTAGCTCCAGTGCACTCCCACTGCTGGTGTTTGAAGCTGTGTATAATGATGTCAGTAACAATCCATATCTGTCCTCTGCTTTCTTGAGAAATACCGCTGTTTGATCCATTTCCCCTCAAACCAGCTTCCATCCAATTTGAAAACATAAGCTACATTCATTTCACAGTTAATCTGAGGTGCATATTTTTGAGACAGTCGTTGCACATACACAGATGACAGTTTGATAAATAGAAGTTGGGGTGGTAGCAGGCAGGGGAAAAGCAAACAGGTAATGTACATCAGGTGAAGACAATCCCTCTGGTGTGGTGTGTACAGCAATGTGCAAATGTGACTTTCAACAGAGTGGGGAAAATATGTTGTACTGTCATGGACTGGTTGGACGCAGAGGAATGGTGGGAGGAACCAGCTGGGGAACCCCAGTGGCATAGTTAGGGAGGGCAGACCGCCCCAGGTAGCGCTCACAATCCACTTAGGCTGTTTGAAAGGAACCCCCAAGGGAAGACAGCTCAGAGCCTAGGGAGTGGGGATGGGACAACAATGAGTGGTCAGAGGGAGAAGGCGGGGTGTCAGAAGCTGAAGAAGTTCCAGGGCCTAGTGAACTGGGTGAGTTTGTGGCAGACAGAAGTCCAGAATCAGAGGCAGAAGCTGGAGCCAGTGAGTAGGAGGAGGGAGGCCAAGGAGCAGAGATGAGTCAGGCAGGGTGTTTCTCCCTCCTGTTGTGACAAGCTCCCCTCTTCCCTTGTCTCCCATAACCAGAAGAGGACTGAAAAGGGCAGAGCAGTGACAGGCTTCACACAGGCATCATCTTCAATTGCTTGGGGAAAGCCCTGGAGAGAAGAGACTTAGATGGCTGTTTGAAGGGGAGAACTTTCAGTCTCGGCAACAGATTTCATGGGGTGAGACCTACCAGAGTTGAGCTGCTGTGCTCATTAGGCCTGACACTCCACCAAGTCTGTGAAGATCATAGACCCTCTAAGTGTCCCTAATTTCCAGGGACGTTCCTGATTTAGAGAAGCCATCCTGGTTTCTGATTTAATCCTGGAATGTACCACTTTTCCTTAATGTTTAATGTTGAATTATGTTTTCATAAATGTTGGAAGCTGCCCAGAGTGGCTGGGGCAACCCAGTAAGATGTGTGGGGTATAAATAGTAAAATTATCATTATGGAATGGGACGTCCCTATTTTCATCGGAGAAATGTTGGAGGTTATGAGATCATGGTTTTGCTAATAAAAAGTTAACTCTAACTTGAACAGTGTGACTTAATGGCTTGTTCACTCTGTGACAATCAATGACCTATATGAAGAATAGTATGCTATAAAGTCCTTCTGTCTTTGAAGGCTATGCCTTCTATGTTCTTACATCAATGTCTCAGTCATAGTTTTTTTCAACACAAGATGTATGTTGTTGTTGTTGTTGTTGTTGTTGTTGTTGTTGTTGTTGTTGTATTTGTACTCCGCCCATCTGACTGGGTTGCCCTGGCCATTCTGGGTGGATTCCAACAAATATAAAAGAATAATAAAACACCAAACATTTTAAACATTTTTTAAAACTATAAAATAATTTTTCTGTATAGTAATTTGCAGTTGGTTTCACGTTCTTTGGTTCCCCCCACCACTCAGCTTTTCTTCCCTCTCCTTTCATGTCATATTAGCATCAGCTTGCAAATAAAATGGGCTTTCTTAAACCAGCTGCTGATAAATTCTCCTGAAGGCCGTAAGTTAAATGAATAAATGTGACATTGTGTTGAGGACATGAAATAAAGAAGCAGGTGAATTCATTCAACTGACCAAATAAGGGCACCACATGGTTTTGTTCAGATTAGCATCTACTCCTCACTGTATTTCCAAAGGCGCATCTCAATATGGGACATCACTTCACTGGGAAGTAGGGCAGATCTTGTTTACTGGCAGAAATGTTGATGCTTTTGTTTTTTTCCTGTTTGACTAAGGCATGTTATTAAATGAAGAAGCTTAGATGCTTCACACAAAAGGTCTCCCATCAATAGGGCAGTGGGGGTGGTGCAGCTGATAATCCAGTGCAAGTCAACTGGAAAAACAATTACTGTGACCTTCCCCAGGCTGAGAAGTTCAATTGGGCCGTGCCCTGCCTTGCCTTCTCCATCACAAGGAAAGACAGTTTAAAAAGAAGCAAAATAAATATTTTAAATTTCCACTGGGGTGCCCTTCCCCTCCCCTCCCCACCCCCTCAAAAAACCCAGAAATTGAGGCAAGATACACATGGGTTTTGGGGTGGTGTTTTCTGTCTAAAAATGTCAAGATTTAAGATTTCCCACTGTTCCTTTGAGATGTTTGCTTTAAGGCAACAATTCCTTTCTTAGATTTGCTGTTCATGATACAGTCCTACCGGCAAGCATAGCGAAGAAGCCATCACAGTTTTGAATGAAAGAACAATCCTGCCTTTCTTGGGAACAAAGTAATTTCTTTGCTGTTTATGGACAGACCTCTGTCCAAGCAGAACTACCATGACTGCTGTGATTCTCAACCGACAGCTGTAGGCTAGTATTTTAGTTATTCAGCTCCTCACATTCTAAGTCCATGCCAGGGTTTGCTACAAATATTATGCATAATTGACAATGCAGTTTGCTCTTATTAATAGTGCAGCATTAAATTGTTCTGTTCAGCTGCTATTAGAGAGAATGAAGACCATTGCTTAAATACAAAAGGCACATTTTCTCATTCTTTAAAACTTTCTTGAAAAAGATACAGGTTTAGGACTGGAAAAGGTATCAGAAAGACTCGTAACATCATGGGACCAGTTTCCCATTAAGGGAACAAGCCTGATATCAGAGATACAGGATTGTATTCAACAAAGTCACACTGTTAGAGCAAGGACTGCCACCTGCACAATCACACAATGCTTCCCCCTTCCCCTCCCAAATCTCAAAGAGATGGTTGAGGGGCCAGGTGGGGAGGGGGACAGGTAGAGAAAGAGGGAGTCCTATTGCACAGGCAGAAGTATTTGCACTTTGTAGGATACAACTTCATACCTCTGAAATCAGACTTGTTCTCTTAATGCAGGGGTCAGCAAACTTTTTCAGCAGGGGGCCAGTCCACTGTCCCTCAGACCTTGTGGGGGGCCAAACTATATTTTGAAAAATATATATGAATGAATTCATATGCCCCACAAATAACCCAGAGATGCATTTTAAATAAAAGGACACATTCTACTCATGTAAAAACACGCTGATTACTAGACCGTCTGCAGGCCGGATTTAGAAGGTGATTGGGCTGGATCTGGCCTCCAGGCCTTAGTTTGCCTACCCATGTCTTAATGGAAAACTGGGCCACTGTTACTTACGTATACCACTGGCTATAATTTTCTAGATTTTTCTGCTACTAGAAGACACTAGCCAGACCACTGTGGGTTTTTTTTTAAGTTGCTTAATAAATCCATGTCTGTATGTAATAAATTAAAGCTCCTATGTCGCATGAACAATTAACATTTGAAGCGAAATGGAAGTTAGAATGCTTGAGATGCACATTTACAAAATAGTATTATTTTCAAATGACCGAAGAGGAACATAACTCGGGAATTCACAGGATAACAATTGACTGTAACTAAAATTATCATCTTCTTGAAAACTATTATTTCTAAAACATTTGGCTACAAGAGCTAACTGAAAGTGAAGTCAATGCATGCCTTATCACCCATTACTGATCATTATAAGGCTGACTTTTTTGTGTTCTTATAAGCAAACTCACTTGCATGATCCTGCATCGCTACAACAAGAGATGAGGTGAGAGATGCCTACAATCTCAAAGTCCATCCTAGGATGAATAGATGTGTCAAGTGACTAGGAAGGATCTTTCTAGGCCTGCCATTTCCTCCCATTCAGTATAAATAAGGTACCCAATAACCAAATAGTAAGAAATCAAGGCAATGGTGCAAGATGAGTCTATAGTGGATAGATCATGAAATCACAAATGAGGTGTAATGACCCCTGGGGGAGCATCAAAGGGAACTCTGTGTGAGACGACAACGGGGTCAGGCCCCCTTTCACATCACAGATAAAGCAATGTGGGTTAGAAGCTGAGAGTAGAAGTTAACATAAGTGACAAGCAGAAAGGAGAGCAATGGCTGATATCTATTTGAATCCAGTGGAAATGGCAAGACCGTCTTGGAGTGTAATTCAGTGGACCCCTCCTACACAGGCTCAGGTAGTATATATGTGTAAATAAACCATATATCATAAAGACACCACAGTCACAGCTGTGCCTCATTTTCCCAAAGGAAACACAGATCCTGGATAAGCGTGCCTGGAACTCCCTGGAATTTCACACCACTCTGAGATTGGGGGGTGGCGTGTAACCATACAGTGGAACCTTGGTTCTCAAACGGCTTAGTTGACGAACAAATCGTCTCCCAAATGTTCTGTTTTCCGAACGTTTTTCAGAAGCTGAACATCCGACACAGCTTCCACTTGAGTGCAGGAAGCTCTTGCAGCTAATCGGAAGCCATGTCTTGGTTTTCAAACAGTTTTGGGAGTCAAATGGACTTCCAGAACAGATTAAGTCCAAGAACCAAGGTTCCACTGTATTTGTATATACTACTTGCCTGGAAAGCTGCACTGCAAGTTTCAAAGAAATGTGAATCTTTAAGAGATGCCTGTGTTTTGGTTCTCAATTTGTTTTGGAAAGTGTGATTTAAGTGGATTTGCCTTGAAATGCAAACTGAATCAAATATCTCCCCATCCCTACCTAGGAGTAAGCCCCCATTGAATCCAGTGCAACTGAATCCTGAGTGAACCTGCAGAAGATGGTGTGCTTTGACGCTGATGATGTGCTCAAGCATAGAACTGTGATTTCTGAGTTAACTGAGTTCATTTTAAGGTGTCACAAATACAAAGAGTTATGGAATCATCAGGAAAGACATTAATGGCCTGAACTGGCTGACCTGATCTTTTCGAGCAAAGAAAGAACCGTATTTGAAGCAGTTAATGGATGGCTTTCTCAACACTTCTCTCCTGGCAGTAAAGTACACACAGTAAGTATAAAATATGCCGTCAGATCTCAAAGCTGAAATAATTTGATGCTAGGCTTGCAGTTTCATTTTGATTAATCTCTCTAAAGTAAGAGGCTTTCAGAAACAGAACATAGTATTACAGGGAGCAGGGGGTTGCAAAATATTTATGTAAACATATATTCAAGTTAACATCAGTTCTTTTCACACTGGCATACCTCTACATGACATGGTGAGGAACTACATTATGGTAAACAGTTTGCAGTTCTTAATAACTAGAGGTCTACAGGGGGCTGTTGTAAGAGAACTGAATCTTATGTCAGCTGCTGAAAGTCTGTTATATATATTTCCCCTATCGATAGCCATTTGGATGACATTTGGCCATAAGGCAACTTGCTGAAGCTAAGGAGGTCTGAGTCAGGACCTCTTGGGTGCCATGTTGGAAGAAAAGCGAGATACAGTGTAAATGTAAGAAAATAAACCATAAACACAATAAATCCCCAACCAACAACTCTGATTAATGCAAATCAAGATCCTTAATTAAGGAGGGTCTGTTCCCCCCCCCTTGATTTTCACTCTCTTTGTTTTTGATTACTCTGACACAAATCAGATTATCTTACCAGAATACCTGACTATGGAAGTACATTAATCTGAATATTTCTCCAACTACAGACAACTAAACAACAATCTTTAACTTTGCAGCCTCCCCACTGAGTGTTGGAGCCAACTCGTTATACAATGAGAGCTCAGAGTTGGACAAATCTTTCAGTTTTTCATTTGTAGTCTTAAGTTTGGCTCTTTTCATTTCTGCATCAGTTTGGGTTTTGGGGTTTTTTTAAAGTCATCACTAGAATTCACTCGCATTTAGTGCACATGCTCCTAATACTCAATTTTTTTGTATGAAATTTTGCCTAATATCTACATTTTTGCAAGCAATTTCCCCCAGTATAATGCAGTTTTGCTATTCTCATTAATAAATGCATTATTATGCATACTTTTACCTTATATATTCATTTGGAGAACTACATTGCAAGTGTGAATTTTGAAGAATAGCTACATTTTAGTCTGTGATGTGTAAATTGGGTAGATTTGCATTAATGTATGAACTGAGCCAAATTTCTCCCCCATCCTAAAGCTTAATATTATTCACTGAATTTTTGCTGATCAACAACAGCATTTTCTGAAACAGTTGTTTCCTCTGAATTATGGGCAGATTCTCTAGGCTGCGACATCATCCTTTCAGAGTGCCTAGTGTGGTTATCCATTTTCAACACACTGTCCTGCAGCATCTTGAAAGCCGAACATTTAGGGACAAGGTTGTATTAATTACATTAAGTGAGACATAGAATGATTATGATTTGATTGTACTAGTCATTTCCATGTTTAATTCAATAAACCCTCTGCCCCCATTTTATTAATTTATTGGAGCTACTTCCAAATTTCCTGTCTGCTGCTCTGGAGTGTCGCAGAATGTAGGTCACAGCTGCCGCAGCTTGGGCTAAGCAAACTGAGTTGCTTACTTCCAAGTGGACAAGTGTGCTCATACGAATTGGCACTTTCTTTGAAAGAAGAGCACCAAAACCAGTGACTGCACCTAGAAAACCTTCTCCTTTTGTCCTCTTCTAGACTAAAGTTCAGTCATTCTCATTGGCTGCATTTGGACGACATGCTAAACCATAGTTTAGTGTGATATGAACGAAACATGATGAGCCTCAAGCTCATTGTCCCTGCTCCCCCCCCCCTCCGTTCCCAGCTTGGGTTTGAGAATTTTAGAAGCTTCTGCTTCCATTTCTTGTTAACCAAAGCTTGTCATGTCATTCCGACTGACAGACTGATGTTAATGTTGGATCTTGATATAAGAAGCCAGGATGGAGAATGCTGCAGAGGACCCACATTCCAGGAACAACAAAAGCTGAACTGAAAACAATAGACTGGGATAAGATGAAATCACTTTGATGCTAGGTCTAGACTGAGCTTTTCTTTTTTTTTCATATCCTAATTGCGATATGGTTAACTGATACAACTTTTAATAATATCATCACAATATACTGTATGTTAAAATTGCTGCTTTTCAAAGTAATTTAGTTTTGGGCTAGGCAGTGAACCTATTAAAAAAAAAAGAAATTGGGGGGCATTTTGGTATCACAACGGGGGACCTGTGGGCACATTCAGTAAAAATGTTTTAAAATATTTATTTCTTTTTAATGGAAAATAGGTGGGGCTTGGAGGGCCATAATGGCTTCACATCAGGAGACCCATAGGGAACAATCTATGCTTCTTTAGAACACTAAAAAAATACAGACATCAAAATCTGTACATTTTTATAAGATGACAATGTGGGGGGAGAACTTAGGGAGACTTAAAAAAAAAAAAACTATTGGCGACTGGATACAACCCACAAGCTATGTGTTAGCCACCCCTGCTGTAGAGTTTGTTCCTACACAGCTTACCAGTAAGTCAACTACACTTCTGGTTGATTGCTAATGCTTTACCAAAAATCCTAATTGCATATTTCTAGCTAATCACAAAACATTAAGGGTTTGAAGAATGTAGTTCTGGAACCGACAGCAGGGCAACCTAGATATTACAAAACATAGCTTGTGTGTGAAATGTGACTAGTGGGGTGATTTAAAGCACAGCATAGGTGGGGAGGACACAGTTCAGGGGAGGGAGGAGATACAAATATAATTCTTGCATTTGACTTTTTATTATTAGGTTCTCATAGTTGACTGTATTGCTAAAATTCTAATAAAGCAGTACCCACAATACAACCTTTTCAATTAAAAAAAGATACAATGCCTCTATCCTGTGGTTTTCATGCATGCCGACTTTGTTTTTCTTTCTGTTGACATACAAGCCATCCTTCCATATTCAGCTGCTTGCAAACACTGTGCCTCAGGCAAGAGTATTCTTCACTCACCACGTACACTTGTTTTCCTGGCTTTGCTTGCCGTGATCAGATTGGATCTGAAATGTTTTTGTTTTCTAATATTATTTTGTATCTCTTTCCTCTGCTCAAAACACAGATTAGTGTAAGATGTGATTCAACTAGACAACTGAATTTGGAATCCTGCTTCTTCTGGGGGAGCTGATGGAGGGAGAAAGAAAACACCAGCGTTTGGAAGATCTAGGGTACCTGGTGGCCTTTTTTTGACCCTGGTTTGCCGTCAAAAATGGTAGAAAAGCCCAAACTGTACTAGACACCAGCTCACTACAAACTGTCGCTTTGTTGATCACACCTGAATTGAGTGCACCTCATCAGCTGCAGAAGCAAACAGAGCTGTCACGGCTGCGATTGCCTCCCACAGATATTAACACAGTGAACGCCATGACTAATGCAGTGCAGCTCAGTGCAAGACCACTGAGAGGCAGGAAGTCTTGCCACAGTGGTGCCCAACACTGACTAAGAGGATAACACATGTAAAGTTCAGCTGCATTGTCCTTCCATCAAGTTCGGTATCAACAGGATGCAATTTAGCTTAGATTGACATCTAAGAACCTTAAGGGTTTCTCCAGGATCAGACTAATGTGAGTCTCTGGCCAAAATGGTGCTGCTATGAGACAGGACCAAATAATTGCCAGTGTTAGTACTCTGATTTGCCAAGCATTGAGTAATTAATATAAAGAGGGGTGTAGCTTGCATGGCCACCTTGGTTGCCAACCATCTGTTGCATTAGAGACCCTTGCTTCCTCCCACATTCTGGCACCTGCTAGAAAGTGGAGGGATAAGTACAGGATGGTGATGAGAACACCTTACTTAGCCTTTTGAAGTGCACAACCCATAAAACGCAGGGGCCCGTGGCTGTGATCAACTCTCTGCTTGCATCATCCTCCGTGGCATATGACTGCATAGGGCTAGAGATAGGAAGGCTAACTATATTGGCCTTTTCAAAAAAATATACGGAAATTATGTGTTCTACATGAACAAATAGTGAATTAATGTGGCAGTTCCCTAATAGAAAATTGAGATATAGCTATCATTATCTGGGTGACTCAGTTTCCTGCCCCAGAGAGCAGATGGTGTGGCTAATGGCATGGTGGGAATATGGTTAGTGTCTGCCTAGTAGGGTGAATGCAGCACGTTAACAGGAAACTGTGTGTGCTGGCTGATTTAAGGGTCTCCTGGCACAAAAGAAGTTCGTCTCCAGTCCTTGTGCTGGTGTGGGCTGAATGTAATCAAGCTGTAACAGCTCTGGAAATTCTCACAGCTGATGGCAAGGCATGTGGTAGGTGACCTGGCAGTTTCCCAATCTAATCGGTCTCAATATAAAAGATAATGTGTCTCCATAATGCTTAAAACACACACCCTAAAACCATAATGATTGATACTCCTGTCTAATGAAAGCTGCCTAATGTGAATCTATTTCTAACAGGTTTTGAATTACTTGTCATTAACTGGACTATTACTGGAACACAGTAACATATTTTATAGGTTAGGTATCCTTCTTGATTGAATTCAGTATCTACAATGACTTCTGTTAAAACTGCATGCTATAATCTGGCCATGACTTTCAAACCTACAGTGTGAAAGGCTAATAGGCATATAATCCTCCTCTCTCTCTTTTTTTGGATAAATATTCACTCACTATTAAATATAATTAAATGCATGATCAGTAGACAGATCTGTTCTTTACCTTTTACAATTAGTGTTCATAGTGTACTTATTGCAAAATGCAGCACAGGCATAACCCATGAAAATTGCAACCAGAATTCCCTTTAGCACCCCACTCCCCGCCCCCACTCCACTGCTGTATAAAGGGGCAGGATGGAAGCACTTTTTCAGAAGCAGATGTGCTTGAGAGAAAGAGCTGTCTTCAACTTCCATCACAGATTCTGTCCATGAAGGGAAGGACTCCAGAATGCCATAGGATGGGCTCCAAACAAAGGAAAGGCATCGCCAAAAAGAAAAGGACACAGGTTTGAATGAAATTTGCATATCTTATTTCAAAAAATACACGTATGCACATTTAGAAGTCATCATTATTGTTTAAATCAGGGGTTGCAAATGGGATCCCCCACTCCTGCCTGCCCGTATGTCAATTATCTGATGCCACTTTGAGGTCAGGTTACTTCAGTTCAAGGAAAGAGGCAGGTCAGTGCTCCTGTTTCTTTGCTCTCTTCCTTTGCAGGTGTGGTTTGGCTTCAAGCTGCACTTGCGGAGGGAAAATGGTCCTTTGCAGGAGCCGCTTACATCCAAACTGTGCATGGCTTGGATTGAACCACATCTGCAAAGCAAAATCCACGACGCAAGTGGGGCACTGCATTTAGCCTGGCTTGCGGCAGAGATGGGTTCCACTCAGGAGCTCACATTGGAAGTGCTCAAGTGCAGGTGACCGTAGTGAGCTTGCATTTGGTGCTGAATTTAAATTTGAAATAGAAATACATCTTGGCATTGTGGGGAAGACTGTGGCCACTGACCAGGTGTCCTGCGTGCCTGCTCAGTCTGCTGTCCAGGGGCTGGTGTTTGATGGGCAACATTAAGGCTTCTGTTGTCCCTTCCTAAAGTTATTTATCTCGAAATGAGAGACGGACAGGGCACTCCTTTAAACAGACGTTGCTCCTCTGTCAACCCATCAGACAGAAGATTGCTCTGTGTACCGTTGGACAGCATAGCCACCATAGATGGCCACTTGACATGGACTGTAATTGTTATTTGTCAAGAATCAAAATAAACATGGTTTATCGTACGGACATTTGGTGACTTGGTACTGTGATTATTCAGAACAATCCTTTGGATAAGACCCTTCCATACAAGTTACAGCATTGTATTTCGCTCACTATTAATTTTGTTGTTGCCCTAGGATTTCTATCCAGATGGATTGCAACAAGGAGAGGAGTACTTCATTAAAAAGATACTTCCCTTGAGGGGAAAAACACACACCCCAAAAATCCAAACATAACAGGAATGGACCAGTAATTGGGATGAGGAGCTGGCTGGAACAGCTGTTCCTTGGACATCTCAGGAAAAAAACATTTAGTGTGCATGTGCCTTCATTTTGCAATTAAGTTTCACTGGACTGAAAGTTGGTAAACTGGACACATCTTTGTTAGGCATTAAGCATGACGGAAGCATCACATTTCACGAGCAGAACTACCACAGTTCCTCAATGGGAAAGGGTGACATTTGCTCAAACTTTCACCTTTAAATGTCCAAGGGAAAGGGCATTCAGCTGGACATATGCCCACATCAATCCAGCATATATAAACAGAGTACCGTATACATCCAGGCACATACGATTTCTGGTAGTTTTTCTGCTGGGATTGATAAATGAATTGTATCCTTGGGCATAGTCTTCTTTTTTAGAACACAGATGAATACATCCATGTCTCAAGATGAACACAATTGCCACATGGCAATTGGCAGAGACATATCTGCTTCCAAACAAAAGTCTTGGGCCCACCTTCCAGAGTTTTTGACAGGTTCTCCACTGCTTTGAAGCTATACTCATCCATGAAAAAGGCATTGAGAGTAAACTACAAGGAAAAATCCATACTTGCTGCCTTGTGGGACATTTTTGGGGAGAGGAAAAGGTTAACGAGTAACCCTACACAGATCCAGAATGGACTCCCTAAGATGGTTGGGCCTTGTATGCCTCCTTCTGGCAACCCCTGCAGCCAAGCTGGTGCCAAATGTATTGCTCTGCTTTCCTTTGGATCACATCAGTGGGGCCGAGAGTGGGGTCTTTTCATCTGGGAAGCCCAGGACTACCATACACACTGCCTAGACTAATGCAGCAAAAACAATGTGGGAGCCAGATGTGATTCTCCAGTGGTTTGACTTCACCCCCGGAGGCGCACTCCATTGTCTATCAAGACAGATGGATACCAGCAATCTTTGTTGGCGAATGGACATTGGTAGCTATTCCCACGCAATGTCTAAGATCCAAATTGCATCAATCTTTAGAGACATGGGCACCTTGCCCGTATCTTAAAAAGAATTCTCTTAGAGCCCATCTTTGGATATGTTGCATCTGTATGTTGATGAAATTGAGAAGGCATAAATAAATAAATAAGAAATAAAAAGCAAGTTACACAACAGATGGCCCCAAAGAGCTATGCTGAGTTTGAGGATTAACCAGGCCATAACAAAAGATATCATTGCAAATTGTTAGTGTTGATGTGTTACTTATTATTGCTGAACAGTGTTCCCTTTAGCTACCAAATGCCAAATGCTTAAATATGTAGAAAACCAAGTTGTCCTCTCCCAGCTGCTCCCATTTCAAGCTGCCAGCTGCATTGTCTCATCTTTTAAGGACTGCCAGGAGGTATTAATGGGCCCCATTATGCCTATCATATTGTCAGTGGGTTTAGATGAAGTCTTATTGTGGTATTAATCTGATCATTTGCTATTAATCAGTTTTGCATTGTTGCTGTTCTGACCTTAAAGCCCTAACGAGCCTAAAAAATGAAGGCAGAGCATATCACTATTTACAATGAAATGTAGAGTTCAAGAAAAATGTGGAATTACTGGTAACGTGCGAAATAACCATAGTGCCAACTTCATGTAAAGGACAGCTTGCAATTCTCTTTGCAACTTTTGACATTTTGTCTAAACTGAAAACTTTTGCACTTCCCTCTCTGTACTTAAAATGTATCTTTGGCAACCACAATAAAATAATTGTAATCTCCCTTGCCCCAGTTAAAATGGAAATGCTTCAAAAGGTGCCACAAGGTCACACACATCTTACAGTTGAAGTATATGGCTTCCCTCATTGAATTGTAGTTTACCCCTCACAGATCTACAGTTCCCAGCAGCCTTGACAAGTAGTTTGTACCCTGAATTCCTTGAGGGAACCTGTGTGCTTTAATGGTAGGATATGGATGTTATCATTCTTCCCTGCCTCCACCCCCCCAAAATTGTCTGAACAGGTAGTAAAATTACAGTGAAATTCTAAGGAGGAGCTGGGGAGAAAAAGTGGCTCTACCACCACAGTCATAGTTTTTTTAGCTCTCACCACCAGCCATGTCAGAAGCACACACATGTGTGTGTGGTGGTGGGAGTATTAGTTTTCACTATTCCAAATCCTGGTTGGCATGGCTGACAGGCACAAGCACGAAGCCCCTCAGAGGACCCTTGGGGCTTTGGATCCAGTGGATCCAAAGCTTCTGCCACTCTGCTCCCAAATGGTCCATTTCAGAGCTCACTGATTCTTACCGCCAGCAGTATGTCACTCCAATGGCAAAGGCCACACCATCTATCAACATGGGTGTCATGAACTGGCAGAACAATGGCAAAGAGGAAGAGGATCTTGGTGAGGGATATAGCCAGGACTGGAACACACTGGGGCAAACTGGAGATGGGGAATGAGAGGTTGATGTAAGAAGTATTCACAGGTTGATAGATGATGATGAGGGGATGGGCGCCAGTGCACAGGAACCAGAGCAGCAGGACCTATCACCAGAGCCAGAGGGGCCCCTGTCTCCACAAACACAGCTGGTTCTGAGATGTAGGGAGAAGTGGGTGGGACGATCCAGGAGACTGAGACAGGCAAGGGCTTACAGCTCAGCTCCCTAGCTGGTCAAGTGGGACTTACTAGCTCTGGAAGGAGGTGTGTGATTCCTCAGAGTAGACTCAGAACAGGTGAGGGTCACATGCCTCAACAAGCCCAGATGCTGCAATCAGTTTGCAAAGTAAAAAGGGCTGCAGAGCTGAGGTGCTGTGTCTGCTCAACTGTCCATGTTGATGGACCTCAGTTTGGATGCTGCAAGATCTCTGTGGGACTGTGGACATGTGAATTGACCCTGGACTAAGGGCTTGAACTACTGACTTGCTGCCAGGTAGGCCAGGGGTTCAGAGCAATGGATGTCTGCAGGATTGCACCATAGCAGGCAAGCAAGTAAATAAATAAATTGTATATTTTACCAAGAAAGGTCCATCTGTACCAGAAAGCTTTTAGGCGCTACTGAGTTTTGTAATTTTAAAGATATCTGGCAACATCCAGCTAAGAATTACTTCCCCTGATTTCAGTGTGTGAGAAAAGCATGTGTTAAACTTTCTCTCACTGAAGTCCATGAGCCTGAAACATGCTTACTTTTCACTAGACCATACCCATTTTGTTGTTTTCTTAAGAACACACACAGAGACACTCACAACTCATACAAAAGATTACCAAACAGCAAACACCAGTCCTCAGAAAGTGAGCAGATTCATAACAATACATACATAGCACTTGCAAAGTTAAAAGAAACTAAATCGCTCCCAACTTCCCCAATGTGCATTATTTTTTTGCCATCCTTCATTAACACAGGCATAACTTACTCACAAAACCCATGATTTTAATAACCATTATTTTATTACTGGCATTTACTTTTTCTCTTTTTTTCCAAATTAACCCATCTGGTTTCTAATCAAAAGATGTTTTTATGAGGTGGGTTTTAAAATGTTATTGTTGATTTTCTTGTTTAATAATCATTCTGTAATTGAATGTTAGCCAAATATAGACAGCTATGTGTGTATAAAGATTAAGGATACATTATGTGGATAAGCAGTGGCTGTGGACTCCCTCTACCACTCCCCCATACCCCAATTTTGGGTCAGAGCACTCTCTTAAAATTCAGTGGGAGGTAAACAAAAGAGATTTCAGAACTCAGATAGCCCTATCCCTCAGATACCCTCCCCCTCTCCTCCTAACACCACACCCAATCCAACTTGTTAGATGCAGTGTTGCCAATTTCTAGCTTTAAAAGTCTTTCCATTTAGACCTGGTTTCAGTGTTGTTTTTCACCACTGGGAAGAATGCCATGTTCTGCAGTTGTCTTCTGCATCAACTGCACAATGTAAACTACCAAAAACCAACCAACCAACCAGCCACCCTCTCTCGAAAGTGTCATATGGAGGCAGTGAAAGTCAAAGCACAGAAAAGCACTGGGGCATTGATGAAGTTCTATCACAGTAACGGAGGGCAGCTGATTGAATCCACTGTAAAGATATTTGGTAGTGAGGAGCTTACCCAAATGCTTTATGGCCTTGAAATCTGGGGCTCTGATTTGAATAGTTTTGGAAACACTGCAAAACATTCATTTTTTTTTGGGGGGGGAGCTATACTCTCTACCATCAGGAATATGAGCAGGTTTTCTTTGTACAGAATTTAGGTGGCCAGTCATTAAGGCAAGAGCAAACTGCACTCAGTTAAAGTATTTTAACTGTGCTGTGCTATATGGAATTAAGTGATAACCAACTCTGGAAAACAGCTTGTCAAGATGGTTCAGACTATTATTACTTTCCAGAACTCAGCTCTGCTTTGATCTTGAATAAGTATCAGCTAAGGAATTGGCTCTCCTGGATAGAATCCAGAAGGGATCTGCGACTAATTCTGATCACCCAAATTTCCCCTTGGAATCCACTCTTGAGAACAGAGCATCTTAGCACTAGTTATCTGACTCTACTCTCACCAGTTTCCTAAAGAAATGCCTTTACTGACCTGCATTTCCAAGTGATGCTCACTGCAGTCTTGGATGGCTGCTACAAGGTCCAGTATGTAGATAGGTTTTGAATTTGTGGTCAACCTCAGGTGGAAGATCTGAGACCCAAGAGATCACTTTCTGAAACCTTTGTTCACACACGCAAGCAGATACAACCTGGCAAAAATGTTTCAGTTTCTTTTGAGTGACAATAATAGCTTTGTAACACTGATTGGCCCTCTATGCACTGGTTGAAAGAAAGAAAAACAGAAGGAATTAGAGAAATCACAATAAATTGTTGTGATGATTCGGAGGTTTAATTTGAAACCAAGATGGATTTGAGCTTGTTGGTGCCTTTGGTAACCTGCCTCTTACATCATGGATGGTGGTTCATATTATGGATGTATGATTTGTATTGTTTATTGGCACTGTTGTGTGGGTTTGTCATGGCCTTTGGCTAAAACAATGAACTTATGTTGATTTGATTGATCTGCCAGAAGCACAAGAAGCTACTGAAAATGAATAAATCACATTCAAGAACTTCATAAACAAGGTTGCCCAAATAAGGATTGCAAAGAAAAACTATGGCAGTAACTCATAAAATGCTGGTTGCTTGGGGGTTGTTGTTTTTAAGCAGAAAGGGATACCAGGAAAGGCTTGATTTGGATAAACTTTTCTGTGACTACTTTTGCTGTTTTATGTCTGCAGTGCTTTCCACACTGGAGGCCAAGATTTCATTGTAAAAGCTAAGATAGAGTTCTCAGAACAATAATGGTATATTGACTGAGGGTATGGGTTGTATTTCACTGCTTGTGGTGCAGCTGTTCTTCTCTCCAGGCTTCTACAGAAGGGAGGCACCTGTATTTTTTCATCCAACAAATATGTATGGCCTACCAGATATCCAATAATTTATAGGCAGACATCTGCTGTTTCCCAGCTGTTGTCAGAAAAACTTCTAACGCTAACATTTTCTTGTCACTAACACAAAAATAACCATCGAGCTCATGTTTAAAATCAAGCTCATGTTTAAAATCAGAGGCAGAAATAAAAGTTGGGATATTTTTAGAGTGTTTGTATTGCTCCTCCTTAGCCAACAAGGGACTTCAGTTACATTTTGTTAAGTCTCTCTCATTTTTCTGTGGTTGACTTCACTTCAGGATCTCACAAGGATTTGGCATCTTCTAAATAGCCCTGCTAAATTATGAACATAGTGACAGCTTCATTTGTCGCATAAACAGAAGGCTTTTTGCTTTGATGGAACTGCTCTTTTATTGGTTCTTTTCTGTAGACCCAACATGTCACTAGGAAGATGTACTCTACTCCCAATAAAATAAGTCGGTCACCTGCTTCTGCTAAGGATATGCCTTAAACTCCACATTTTCATTAGAACTGTAAACACATGCTTTAATATTCTCTCATGACCATTGGCTCCTGAGAAGTGGGAAGTTTATGGCAGTCTTTGCAAGGCCAAATTCCTAAGAATGAGACTTCTCTGTAGATGTAAAGTGTCTGCAATAAGTCAGTCATTTTCAAATGTGCAGGTTGAGCAAATATTATGGAGGAAGCAGAAGCAAGCGCACTGGCAGGCAGTGTTAGCACCTAACAATGGGTCATTTAGGCTACGTTCATGCTCCTGCTAATTGCACACTCACAATAGCAACAGAAGTATAGTGTCCCGATCAAGGGAAGTAATAGTACCACTCAATTCTGCCTTGGTCAAACCACACTTGGAATACTGTGTCCAATTCTGGGCACCACAATTTAAGAAGGATGTTGACAAGCTGGAGGAGCATGTCGGAACTATCACAAAGCTACATGTGACTTCAGAATCTCAGTCTGTCTTCTTCAAGATATGACCAGTTTATGATAGCAATGAATGAACAGTTTTAAAAATAAAAAACCCCTAGGGATGAAATACTTCCCTAAGCCTAATAACGTCAGGGGTCAACATATTCATGCCAATGGAACATTTTCACATGTGTCAGAGTAAGCCTAAGGAATATTTTAAATGTTTGCTTTCAGAGTTGAAAAGTTTAATTGCAGCCCAAAGAATGACATGTGTTGAAAAGCCTGAATTAGAAGCTTTTGTATTCCAACTCCCCACCCCCACCCGCTGCCTTAAGCTTTGCTTGGGTAGCATTTCACATCCATTATGTTTTCCCTTTCATCATGTTTGGTGAATTAGATTTATGCAAGGCTATTTTGCAGTTAAATACACATTTTGTTTTTACAGTCTGACAATTTACAGGCATTAAATGTATGAATTAATAGTGCTTAAGATTAATGCAATAAAGTTTGTTTAGTTTAAAGAAGAGCTTTTGTTCCAAAGTACTATTAAATCTTTACATAAGACATTAAACCAAAGTGTCTTTGATTTGACTCTGGTAGGTGTCCAAATAACATTTATAGAAAATGTGGCAGCTTTTCAATTGAGGAAAGGGATAAACCACCTTCTTTAGCATTTATTCCCTGGTTCTGACATTCAAGGGTGTAAGTACTGCTAAATACACAATGGTTATTCTGTGTGCCTTCTACACAGACACAGCAATGCTATTTTCTCAGTTAGGGTTTGCAAACTGTACATGGAAGAATCTTGCTCTGTATACTGAAATCTCAGCCTTGTATACTATAACAATCCACATTAAATGAAGAAAATGTACCATAGTGAGTGGGAACATAATTTTAAAATATTTGCTTTCTGAAATCTCAGCCTTGAGACTTCACAGGTGCACTCACAAAAGGGATGATATTGTGTATGAATCCTTTTGGGTTTTTTGGAATGAATGTATTAACTTCCAAACACATAAATTTAGTATTTCAGAGTTTAAACACATTTATAAAGGCATGAGTTGTGTCTGCAACTGTTTAAAAAAACTAAACAAAACACTTCCACTGTTTTAAGGGCAGTTTAATTTTTCAGTATTGCTATGTCTGTACAAGTAAATAGAGCATACTTTCTACAAGTGTAGATATGTTTCCAACCCTAGGAACCCTCTTAAAGTGTGGATAGAGGGCATTCAGTGTGTGTGTGTGTGTGTGTGTGTGTGTGTGTGTGTGTGTGTGTGGCAGATTGATGATCCTGGCTGCCATCGCAAATCTCTCTTCTCACAATCCTAGGCTGCTTCAACTTTGGGAAGTGAAGGTGTCACTCCCACAGCCCCACATGCTACCCATCTGCGCTTTGTCAGGCAGAACTCATATCCCAGGCTTCAAGAAAGAGACAAACAAGGTCCTGTTATCAGACTTCTCTTGTGTGGTGTATTTTTTTTGGGGGGGGGTTGAAAATGCACAGGGCTGTCTTTAGCATATGCACCACCGGGGTGCAAAGATCCACCCAGCACCCCAAAAATTTTTAGGGGGCAGACTTAAAGTTGTTGAGCATTTTTGGGAGGAAAGAAGCCCCTTTTTGGGGGGAGGAAAATCACTCACCTGTAACAACGATGATGCAGAAATAGCTGCTTTTGTTTCCTGATCCTTCGGGAATATTTGATGCTACGGAGTAACAGAGTGACGGAGGGGTCCATTGCTTTGTACTGCAGCCAGTACATTTGGCGCCCCCCAGAATTCGACACTCGAATGCACCGCACCCCTTGCACCCCGAGTAAAGACGGCCCTGAATATGCAAATGCAGAATACTGAATCCCTGTTTTTGGATATCCCTATATTGGTGAGTGAATCAACAAGGCTTAAGGCTGCAATCCTTACTCATATAGTTGGGAGTAAACCCTAATGACCTTAATGGGACCTGAGTAGACTTTATACAACTGTTCTGTAAATTCCTTTGTGCAGAGAGAGGGTTCTTGTCCCATGCATAAGGGTAGGGCATACAGAACATTCTGGCAGGGGTCATTCACAGGCATTAAATGAGAGGTGGGGAACCTGTGGCCCTACAGATATTGTTGGTGTCTGCCTCCGCCCATCGGCATGGCAGCATGACCAATGGTCAAAGGCAATGCTCCAGCAACATTTGGAAGGCCAAAGAGTCCCTTTCCCTATGTTACATACACATCCTGCTCTTGCAAGCTTTATTACCACCTAATTTCATATATCTGGCATACAGTCACATGACAACTGGCCTTTGAGCAGCTTTTTAAAAAAATGAAAAATGAAATATAAACAGCACTGGAACTATGAAATCATTTGTGCATCTCCAATTAAAAGCATGTATGTCAAACAGACATTTCAAAGGCACTTCCTGCATCTTGTCTCTAAGGTCCAAATCACAGCAATTAGGCAATTATGTCAGTCCCTTGGGTAAGCTGGAAATGAAAAAGTTAGTTCGTTCTTGGCTTGATTACATTTGTATCTACGGTATTTATTTTTTTAAGCCTGCCCATTTTCATTTCCTCAGCCATAAGTACATACAACTCATTTAATTTATACGCACAGAAAATCTCTCAGGGTACATCATAAAACCACACCATCCATCCGTATCTCACCAGAGCTAGAAGCCCTGAAGGCTGCTTATATATGTTACAATTTATGTAAAGTTTGAGTTTGCTTCAGGTCTTCAGAATTCCAGATGAAACCTTGTTCTTGGGCCTTTTCCCAGTGGCAGAGCATCTGCAGAAGGTCCCAGATTCAATCGGTGGCATCTCCAGATAGGACTGGGAGAGACCCCAAACCCTGCAGAACTGCTATCACTCAGTGCAGACAATACTGATCTTGATAGACTCAACAGAAGGCAGCTTCCTATCTTCCTGTCCTCTTGGTTTCCACAGAAGACCACACTGGCACTGAAGGCACATTTCCTCCTGGATCCATAAGGTACATTGCTCCTTTCTATAAAAAGGAAGGGGTTAGAAAAGAGAAATGGATCCTACAGCAACTAGCTCAATATTTTGTCTTCTGAAATTAGCTATCCAGGGCTCCAGAACTCTCTCCCAGGAGAGGTACACATGAGTTACCTTTGTTGCTAAGTCTTTCAGTGGCAAATTAAAACTATTTTAAGAGAAGGGGAGAGAGGCAAGGGGATGGGGAAGAAGAGGCAGAGGGAAGGAGGGGAGATGAAGAATTAATAGCAGCAGAAAAAGAAGAGCAGATGAAACACAGTTAAAGAATTAAAAGTAAGTCCCATATTCCAGGTTTGGGTAAAGGGTGGATCCTAGATTGTAAAAAAGACTGCTGGATTGGGAAAAGGATTATGAAGCAAATACAAATCCAGCCTGGCAGATCATGATTTCTGTCTTTATGATCTGCTGTTTGTATTAATAGGATTTTCATTTTATTAGAAACAATGTTTTATGGAACATCCCTGTTGTTGCTACTACTGCTGGATATATTATTTACTGAAGATTTTTCATTGCAATGGAAATTGGCAAGAGCATCAGTTGTGTCATTCCAGTTCATTTCAATTAGGCTTGTGCTGGAGAAGTCCCTGGTGAGTTGCACCCACCACCTCCATTGCCATGTGTTGCTCAGGCCACTTGAATCATCACTGCAGAAAAAGCCATTCTCAAACATTCCTCTCCAACTTGTGAAGCAGGTGTTCATGCTGCTGAAATTCCACACCACGACACTGTAAAACCTTTGCTGGGAACTGACATTTTATGACCAGGAAAATGAAACACACGAATTAGTGTAATTTAATATATTGTGTGCTGTTCTTTCTTGAGCATTGTATCTTTCAGTTCCAACTTTTAATTCACTTTTTCCGTCGTCACTGATAAATGATTTTGGTGAGGAAAGTTATTAAGTAGCTCTGTGCTTTTCTTACACCCGGATTCAAAATGCATTTAATCTCATCCAGCTCAAATTAGTTGGACTTGTGACAGGCAAGCTGATACTATGGTTTTGCTTAAGCAGTGGTGCAATCCTACATATGATCATTCATAGGAAAGTCTCGATGCAGCATATCCTGCTTATGATCCTATGTACTCACAGCAGAGAGCAAAGTACAAGAGTATAAAGAAACCCAACATAGTGATATCAACAGGCGCTCCCTCAGTATCTCTCTATTACAGTAATCTAATCTACAGGGGTAGGGGACGCGGGTGGCGCTGTGGTCTAAACCACAGAGCCTAGGGCTTGCTGATCAGAAGGTTGGCGGTTCCAATCCCCTGACGGGGTGAGCTCCCGTTGTTCGGTCCCAGCTCCTGCCCACCTAGCAGTTTGAAAGCACATCAAAGTGCAAGTAGATAAATAGGTACCACTCCGGAGGGAAGGTAAACGGCGTTTCCATGTGCTGCTCTGGTTTTGCCAGAAGTGTCTTAGTCATGCTGGCCACATGACCCGGAAAAACTGTCTGCGGACAAACGTTGGCTCCATCGGCCTGTAAAGCGAGATGAGCGCCGCAACTCCAGAGTCGTTTGCGACTGGACTTAACTGTCAGGAGTCCTTTACCTTTACCTTTTTAATCTGCATGGAAGGAAGAAGTTCCTGCCCTAACCAAAATTGGGAGAAACATAGAAAGATACTGTAAACTGAGTGGGTCCATCTGTCCATCTAGGTCAGTATTGTCTCTACACAGACTGGTGGCGGCTTCCTAGGATTTCAGACAAGGATACCTTCCAGCCCTACCTGCAGCTGCTAAGTTCTAAGGAACTTTATGTACAACTAGGAAGGAGCTGAGCTTTCACTATTAACTTTTCATACTGGATAATTTTGGAACACTGGAGGCTAGAACCAACTCAGGAGGACTCAGCTGAGATCCCATGCTTGGATAAGTTGGGAGGGTCTTTCTGTGCCTGTCTATAGTCTATTTCCTCCAGACAATTTGCGTGCTTTGATCATAGGAATATAGGAAGCTGCCTTATACCAAGTCAGACCATTTTGATGCTTCTGCACTGCACTTTGTTAAGGAGTCATTTGATCCCTGGATGATGTTTTAAACTGAAATTGAATGACAGAGAAGTCTGGGAAACACAAATTAACTTAATTTACTGAAAACAGGGCATCTGCACCCACCACCACTCTAAGTTCTAAGTAGCCCTAATTTTGTTGTTAGAGCATCCACAATTCTCTTAAATCAGAATTGTGCAAAATTATATTATGTTAATAAGCAAGTTGCAGTTTAATCCTGTAAACCAGCCGTCACCAACCTCCAGATGTCGTTGGACTACAACTCCCATCAGCGCTCTGCCAGCATGTGGTACCAGTAAGGAAATTAATCAAAGCTTCAGAGATCAGTTTTTCAAATAGAAAAAGCCAATCTGGAACTGCGACTGACTTTATGAATATGATAAACGAGTTTGCAATGTGTGTGCCTAAGTGTCCATTAGAAAACTCTTTGCACATCATATCACTGATGACATTGGGGAGATAACATAACAGACTGTGATGGTTAACATCAGCTCTGCTGACAGACCAACTGCCTTGTCTGCCTTAACTGTAACCTTAGCAGCAGCCATTCCATCAGGCTGCAGTAGAGGAAGAGAATGGAAGCAAGGCTGCTCTATCAGCTCTTTTAAGAGACCAGCTGCCTTTGGCTCTATTTCTCCCACATCTGGCACGGAGCAGTAACCATCCTGTCTGATATCCTGAACTGTTTCCATGCTACCAGTTGTTATCAGAACTGTAACTTTTAAGAACTGGTACCGGAGTTTGTTTCCCCCCTTCACCCTCCCCATCCTTTTTTCCTTTTCTGTTGTGTCTTTCAGGCTGTAAATCTAAATTCAGGGATTGTCTCATTTTAAAAATCGATTTGTAAGCCTTTCCAGCAGAAAAGCATAATAAAAATGCTTTAAACAAACAAACTTCTTTCTTCTCATTTTTTGCATGCTTAGCAAATGACGTCTCAGGCATGGCTGCCTCTCAGTGCTTCTAATAGTACTCTCCCGGGGGGAAAAACAAAGGGGACAATAACTCTTCAAGGATAGCACCTACCTTCCCATTGCCAGCTGTAGAGGCAATGAGGCAGAGAGATTCTTATTCAACCAATTTTTGCTGGTGTAAGACTATTCTTTTCACACACTGCATTTCAGTGGAAGGTGCAGATTCTAATAAGCTTTCATCTCAGTTTTATGTTAAAATGGCAAATATTTTATGTAGGAATCTTGGGTGTCCTCCCCACCACCACCGGCCTCTCCTCTTGTTGTTTTTTTCATGATTTCTTGCTGAGCGTATATCTTTGTGGTGCCCTGATGGAAATTTCCTTTACAGAGTTGCAGAACAAGGTGTCAAATCCTTTATAGAGATTTGCGGGTGACATCAAAAGGCTTCACTTCATTGCCGTGGCAGGCTCTACCCAAGTGTCACATCTGAATCTTAATATGAAATCCACATTGGCTTAATGCCAGCTAAGCAAAGAGCAAATCCTTTCTGCAAATGACATCCTTAGATGAGCATTTGAATTAGAGCGAGCAAAATGCCAGCTTAAATTGCAAGAGAAAATGGGAAAAATGCATGTATGACGTAATGTATTTGCTCTGTGGCCTCCCCACCCCCAGGAGAGAGTCTGCTAGCAGGAGAAAGCAGATTACTACAATTTCAATAGCCAGAGGAGTCCCAGAAAAGATTTATCTGGCTGGGGACTTCTTAGGGTAGCTGGGATGCTTGGAAGAACAGCACAGGTAGACTTTATTAGGGGCTTCATACAGGCATGTACAACTTGTGTCCCATCAAACTTATTAGCTGTGCTTTGGGGGGGGGGCAGCTGAGGCTTGGCAACCCTCCAATTTTGCAGTCTAAGTAGGCAGTGAAAACAAAGTGTATGGAGTCACTGGCGAGCTGGGTGTCTGGTGGGCTTGCTCACAAGTTGCACAAGCTTTCGACTACACAACTTTTGACTGCAGCCGCTCCAGCCACAGTGCCTCATCAGTGCCCAGATTATTGTCCAGCTTACCTGGTCTGTACCTTGATGTGTCAGCAGTGGGACCCAGAGAAATGTCTTTGAGAAAGATATTCACACACCCAGGTGTGCTCATATTACTGCATTCATGGTCTGCTTGTGGGTTTTTCAGTGACATCTAGTTGGCTGCTATGAGAACAGGATGTTGGAATAGATCCACCTTTGGCCTGATCTAGCAGAGCTGCTCTTGTGGGGAAATTGCAGTGAAACATAACTATGCATGAGTGCTTGCTAATGCATGAAGGGGTTAAGACCACAGAATTGTAATGCTAGACTCAGTTAGATCACACATCCTCACTTCTGATGAGGGAAGAAGTGAAGCTGCTTTTCTTTTGTTTCTTCATTCACTTCACACCATGTAACTGACCAGAAAGGACGTGCCTGAGTTCAGACTGCATACTTGAAGATAACTTTCTGTATTTTGTAACCCAAGAGTATTCTGTGTTCTCCTTGCTGCTGCATGGAATAACACATGAATCAGACCTTTCAATTTTGTAAGTAAATCATTTTAAACTTAGCAAGGTGTGGTCTGCTCATTCCCAGAAGCATAGAGAAATGGGCAAGAGTTGTAAGCAAACTAAAAGGGATATCAATAGGGATTTAACAACCTTTCTTTCCATGCTGTACTGCTGCTTAACTCTAAGACTGGTTTAAACATTGCTGGGGGCTGTCACCTGCCGGAGAGTGTGCAAAGTCCCACATTTTGAATCCAGGCGTCCAGCTAATTTTTAAAAAAATTATCCACACATGTGTCATGGATCTTATTTTCATCCCGCACTTCTTATATGCAAAAAGGCAACCCCTACAGGTCCCAGTATACTGTATTTGGAGCTTTAAAGCTTAGAACCTGAACACAGTATCGTACTCAGAAATAGACCAGGATAAATTGCAGTTAAGACTGACAAATATATATTCCCTGTACCTGATCCTCGTCAATGTTCTAGCTGCTGTGTTTTGTACTAACTTTAATTCCTGAACAGAGGTGGCCCCACGCAGAATGCATCATAGAGGGATTTTACCAGTACATGGATTACATTCCGAAAGCTAGTTTTCCAGTGATCACGAGAATATCTCCTGCCCTTAATTCCCTTTGATGAAACATTAACTGATTATCAGCAAGCCTTGAGCCTAATAAACTAACTAGCATTTCTAACACTACTCTGAGGAGTTATGAAGACAGGGGATCACCCTGGCCCAAAGCTTCGCGTGTGGTGGATGATCGGCAGAGATGTGCATCTAGCCCCTAAAAGAACCCCTCTCCCAAATGCACAGATGTATCTCAAGATTTGTAGTTCCTGTCTTTTGATTCCATACGTAATGTGTTCTTCATTATGGTGTTAGACGCTTTCCAAGTGGCAAGTAGACAAATAGTCTGCACACAATTGGCCTATGAAGTACTATTTCAAATTCTTTGACTGCTTCCATGGGACAGATCTCCCATGCTACAGAATCATAGGGTGAAGAAATGGAAATAGAAAGCAGAACCTATAGTCTGTTATTAGTTGCGGCCTAGAATAACTCTGGCTCTATTCTCCCCCACCCAAGCACCAGTCACAGAAATTATAAACGTGAAGTACAGCTGAAGAAGAAGAAGAAGAAGAAGAAGAAGAAGAAGAAGAAGAAGAAGAAGAAGAAGAAGGGGAAAGCTCACCCCACCCCACCCCAAGGGACTTCTAGTGCAGAATTGTTCAGTGAGGGATGTTCCCAGTTTCGTGTCACGGTCATGACAAAAGGGGCTGTTTAAATCATTTCTGCTGCACAGTTTCCTTTGGAATCAGAGGGAAAGCTTCGGCTGGTGGTAAAGGATAGGAAGATTCAGGTCAACCTCTCCCATAACGGAACAGCTGCCAAGTCTACAGGGATATTGTGCTCTCCAGCCCTGGTTGCAGGCCTGTGTCTCTCCCTTTGATCTAGCAGCAAGTAGTTCTGTGGGCCCCAGGAGGCCTCAGAGGTGCTGAAAGCTTTGATTTGAGAAGGGCCAGTCCCACCACAGGCTTGGATCTTCCAGCTGCTTCAAATCTCATCTGACTTGAAATTTAACAAACAAGTGTCTTGAGCCAAATACAAACATTTGCAAAGCATTATTCTGTCTCGGCAGTTCAGGATGACAGTTTATTTTTAAGTTCATTTCAAAAGCTTTTTGTCTTTCAGCGTTTTTTGTTTTTTAAGAAATAGCTCAGTGGATAGTTTTTCTCCTTTGTGTAGTGGTGGTCCTTTTGCAGCCTAAAAAAGGATAATTGGTTCTATTATATGATGGGGAAATGCTGCTGAATCTCCAAAGTTACCCTCTCACTGCTGCCTCCTTGATAATGGTAGCAACGGAAAAGAAGAACCTTTCAGGGCAGGGTGGGGGTACTATGTGCGAGGTTTGTTCCAGACTGAGCATATGGTGGCAATGATTGCCATTCTCTGTTGTCTAGCTTTTCTTGCCGTTGTGCCGGCACAGATTCGCCTGGACCAACAGCCCTGGGATGCTCGCCTGTTCCATATTACTGCTTTTAACGATGAGGGATTCAAATGCATTTTTCTCCACAAAGCACTCCAGTTGCAAGAAAACATTTGCAACACTCAAAATTACAAAATGTTTATGTTGGAAATGTGTAATTTCCCCCTTAGCTAGAGTGACAAATGTGACAAGTGTGGTGTGTGATGTGATCGTAGAAGCATCATCACGAGCACTTATTAGATGGTGCCGATGACAAGCTAGACAGATGCAGAACATTTTATGAACTAATTTTAAGTTCTTTTGGGGTTGTTTTTTTTGAGACTCTGAGAGTTTCCCATTGTCTGTAAGTATTCATCTAGCTCTCCCCAGAAAGACACATTCCCCCACAGCAGAGCTCTTTAGCTGATTCGCTTTGGAGGAAAGCTGTATTGCTGTTTTCCAACATTTGTTTGGGGGCTCATCCTGGTCCTTTCCTTTAAAAATCATTGAGGCACCAATGGACATTGCAGTTGCTGTGATTCACATACCATTGCTCTGCTAGCCCCTTCATTCCCCTCCTATAACGCGTCAAAATATTTGCCCTAAAGTGAGTAGGATATGAGTTTGGGTGGACAGGAACAGAGGTTGGCTCAGAGCTCTTGAAAGTGGCAGGCACCAAGTGAAGACCAAGCGTTTCTACTACCCACAATGGACACTGGTGCTCAGGAAACAAGAGTGGCATTCCGCTATCTAAAACATGATCAATGTATTTTCCAGCAGTTGCACCAGTTTCTCATATAGGGGCTGGTTAGAAATAACAATAAAAAATATTTTGAATATACAGCCCTGTGGTGTGCCACATTTTGATGACATTGTAGTAAACTTTAAAGACATCTAAAGCCTAAGACCTATTTCCTTTGTACTCCATCTCTGAAATCTGCATCTTTTGATGAAACGAACTGGCAGCTTCTAGGCTTTTAACTAACAGGCTGACGCTGCTTTGTCATTCCTGATTCTGGATCCTGTCTCGTGATCAAACGAAAACAAAAGGAAATTCTGTATCAAAGCTATCATCTTCCAAATACTTGTGTATTTCTTTAATTTCTTGCATGTGAGCTGATCCCAAAAGGAATTGTGCTGGGTACTTAATGTTAAGCATATGCATATACATGTTTATAGGATCATGGCCAAGGAGATATTCATTTCCCCATATCTAGTTTGCATTTGCTGTCAGAAAGTTTGTAGGCCTTTAAAGCAGTGTGCTCTGGGAGCTCTCCAGATCTTAAACATTTTGTGATGTTAATTACATTTAAAAGCTATTGGTTTTGCAGACAGTTTGGTTCCCTGCCAAGCTGTGTCTCCAGCTGAACCGTCTTGAGTTCTGTTTTATATCACCGCATTGGTATTGTCAGTCTTCCTGTCCCAAATCACCAAACTCCAGGTGTGTATCTGACTTGTCTGCATTCTGCTCAGGGTTACACAAACTTTTTAAAGGCTTAAGGGCTTCAGTGCAGAGCACAAGGCCTGGTTATACTCATCTGTGTGCATCTTGACCCAGGGGGAGACCCTTCAAGATTTTCAATAGCAACCACAAGGAGTTAGCACTGGAATTTTCATCTGTGCCTGAAATAGTTTATTTTGCAGTCTGGCAATTTACAAAATGACACACACATAGAGATGCAGTGGGTCTCCACTAACCCACAGGACTGGTGCTCTGGGAGTTGTTGCTTTCAACATTTGTCTATATTAAAAATATATGCTTCTTTTAAATCATTGTCTACCAGGGCTATATTTGTGCTGGAGTACCAACCATCAATTGAAGCTGGCTTCTGTAGCTCCAGCGGGCTCATACAAAACCACAAATGACACATAAATAGTTTGGAGGAATGCTGCACACTTTACAGCCTTGCTGTGTTGTGCATCTATTACCACAATTATCACAGCGTCACTTCAGAGCAGGTCCAGCGCCGAGGGCCTTCTGGCGGATCCCTCACTGTGAGAAGCCAAGCTACAGAGAACCAGGCAGAGGGCCTTCTCGGTGGTGGTGCCCACCCTGTGGAACATCCTCCCACCAGATGTCAAAGAGAACAACTACCAGACTTTTAGAAGACATCTGAAGGCAGCCCTTCAAATTTTAGGAAAGCTTTTAATGTTTGATAGATTACTGTATTTTAGTATTTTGTTGGAAGCCACTCAGAGTGGCTGGGCGGGGTATAAATAATAAATTAATAATAATAATAATAACAACCACAACAACTCCAAGAACAAGCCCATCAGCACAGTGACTCTATCACCAAACCCTAGGATCAGGCTGCTTGGGAGATTTAAATATTTCCTTTACACTACAAAGTTGCAGTGCAATCCTAGAGCATATTTACTCAGAAATAAGTCCCACACTATTCAGTGTGGCTTAATCCAGAAAGGTGTGCCTAGGACTGCAGCTTCACGGGAAAAGTAAAGGAATTTGAAGTTCTGAAATTTACAATTCTGCACAATTCAGGCACAGACTACCATTGTTTCTCAATTCTTCTCTTCAGCACCATGTAATTGGGAGCGGGGGGGGGGGAGTGTTTCAGTCATATAAAGACTGCAAATAGACAAGTCACCAACCTGTAGTTACAAGTCATAGACCTTGCCTACACCCTGCTCCTAGAATTATTTCTGTGTACAGTACATGCATTTTGCCTGAAGAGTCTGAATTGGGAGATTGTGTTCTCTGTAGTGCCCTGGGATTTCAGTCATTCTGTTTAGAGCGACATGAGATTCAGCCACAGCAAAGAAGCATCAGCTCTGTTGCTCTAGTAACAAAGCGATGGACCCCAAGGTCAGTTACTCACATTAAATGGCAACTGTTGTCGCTGTGCAGACCACGTATGTGCCTGTACAGACACTATGAATAACTACAGGTTATCTAACTAGCTTCCTCCATGGCTAGATAAATGTATGGTAATTCTTCCAAATACACTGGGTACATTAACATTTGGCTTTTAAAAACAAAATCAAGTTTATAAATAAGTTCCCTTAGACCTTGAAACACAACTCTCTCTGATTAGCACATTTGCTTCAACCAAAGCTGTGAAAGTGTTCTTTCATAGCATTAACCTTTTGCTTAATTTGATTTTTTTCCTGGAAACAGAGGTTTCAGTAGACCTATTCTATTTGCATTAACGTGCATTAATTAAATAACCTATTTGCATTAATTTTATTTAATCCAAAGTACTTGAATGTCCTTGATTGCTACATAGGAAATTATTACTGCCGTGACTGATGATGCTGATGCTTTTCAATGAACATTCTGGTTTGGCCACAGAGATCCTGTGAACAGGAGTTTTCCCATTAAAAACAGAGGCAGCAGCTCCACGCAGACATCCTTTTGGACATAACTAAGAACTGAGTTACAACTTCAGGCCACTTACAGATTGTTACTATTTGTGGATGTGATTCAATTAAAAGTGGATTTGGTGCTCTTGTGCAAAACCCCTGATTACAAACAACAAATAACCCCAGGACAGGAAAATACACCATATTTTGTGCAAACGAATCAGGACAAATGCTCAATATACAGGTTGTGTGAAAGAAGCCTCAACTGAATTAAATGGAAAGTGTTCATCATAGAAAGCCCTATGCACACAGAGCATCTGTGAAGTTCTGCATAAGGCGAGTGAGATGAGAAAGTCAATGACTAAACAGGATGCTTTGTTAAATAGATAAAATGTATTGCTGTAAAAAAGCAAACTATGAAGTTAGGGGAAAATAACCACTGAAGGTGCTCAGGGATTAGGCCTTGGGTCTGTTTCAAGCAGGGTTGTGCTTGTTGTTTTTCCATGAGTGACCAGGGGAAAGGAAGTAGAAGTCAGTTGATGAAATTTGCAGATAACACCAAGTTTGCCGGCAATGTTAATACAGAGACAGATTTGGAAGTTATGTAGGAGGAATGGGATGATCTCATGAACTGGAGTAAAAGAAATTTGATAGTATGACACATATGTTATACATCTGGAGACCAATACTAAAATTTTGTGTATGTGTGTCAGAGACTTACCAGCTGAAAATCACGGGAATAAGAAGGTATATTGGACTATGAGAAGTGTGTTTGTGTTTTTAAATTGTTAAATTGAAATTCTTCATCAGTGTTGGCTCTGTAGACAAGAAGCTCTCAGTGGTCCCTCTTGCCTGATTACACATACTTCCTCGCTGCTGTTACCACTTGGTCCAGCATCAGAGGTCAGCATAGTTGGGCACTTGCCAAGGGCTGGGGGCTTAGAAGGAGCCATTAACAACCCAAACCTTCTGATCATTAAGGGCCAATGTTCAGTGCTGGGTGCCCCTGCTAGGGCTCTGAGCAGCACTACTGCTGCTTGCTGCATCCAGCCTCACCCCTTATTTTACTTTCCAGCCCAGACAGGCAGCAGCATGGGATACAAGCTTCCCTTTGGCTCTGATTCATGGCAGCCACCCATCATTAGATTATCCTAAACGAGGTCAGTTGGTTAGAGGATGATGCTGATAATGCCAAGGTTGCAGGTCCAATCCCTGTATGGGACAGCTATATATTCCTGCATTGCAGGGTCCCTTCCAACTCTATAATTCTATTATACCATCAGTGTTGAGTTGGGTAATCTACATGGTGGACAGCCACTGCAAATCAGAGTCAAACACTGACTTGACTTTAATTCAGAAGTGCCAGCAGCAACAGAACATAGCAGCTGCCTCCCCAGCAAACATGTCCCAGGGTAAGCAGAATGACTGGAGGAATTGGTGGTGACATCACACAGCAGCACCATGCAGGAATTCAGGCTGGTGCTGGGTGAGGACCTATCAGCCGCACCTTACCAAGGACCCACAGAAGTCTGGCGCCAGCCCTGCTTGCTGCTCCTATTCCCTTGCCTGTCCTCTCTGCTTAATGTGGTGCCAGTGTGGTGTAGTGGTTAAGAGCGATAGACTCATAATCTGGGGAACCGGGTTCTCGTCTCCGCTCCTCCACATGCAGCTGCTGAGTGACCTTGGGCTAGTCACACTTCTCTGAAGTCTCTCAGCCCCACTCACCTCACAGAGTGTTTGTTGTGGGGGAGGAAGGGAAAGGAGAATGTTAGCTGCTTTGAGACTCCTTAAGGTAGTGATAAAGTGGGATATCAAATCCAAACTCTTCTTAATATGCACCATCTTCCAGATGAAGAAGGCAAGGCATGTGGTGCTTACTGCTCCTTCTCCCAAGTCCTCTCCCAACTCACTTGCTCAGCAAGGGCAGCTGAACTGGCAGCAACAACAAGTAGTAGTACGAGGGGGTCTAGGAGCCTTTAGAAATTAGTAGTCAGTCTCTTACTGGGGTATAGGCCTTGGCAGTTGCCCTACACTCTCAAAGTCTGGCACCATCCCTGTGCTGCATGAAGGTAGTCCAGAGTCTGCCTCAGAAAAAAAGCTGAACATTGAAAAGAGGCTCAAGCATCTCCATGGGAATGTGGAGGCCCTGGAAGGATGCAAAAGCAAAGAGATCTTATGCTGCTCCCTCTGCTTCCCATCCCTGTTTGCCATCGCATTCCAGGATTCAAGAGAGAGATGCATCATCAGTTTGTAGAGCAGGAAATAAAGAGTCATCGGGCATTGTTCAGCACTGGTTCTGCTGTAAATTTCTGTAATTCCCTGATGAAAAAAATAATTTGGTCTGTATGTCCTAGGGGAGCAGGGGTAAGAGAAGTGCAATTAAGTTCATTTGTGCACGAAAGCCCCGTGTGTATTGCCAGCATGGCCTTTTCAGCTGTTTATATATGATGAAATTTCTGAATATTCTCCAGACTTGGTATGTGTGCATTCAGCATACCTGGAAAGTTGTGTGTAATGTCATTTTGCTGACACAATGCCTGTTTAGAAGCCCATAAACTATACATAAACCTTGTTCTCTAAACCAGCAAAATGGCCACCTGAGTGCTCAAATTGTGGTGAAGGCAGTAGCAACAAGCAAGAGGAGATGTTGCCTGGCACCAACACCCCACATATTCAGTGTACTTATCAGCTAGCAGGAAATTGGCTATTGAATGCACTTTCATTACAGAATTACATCCAGCACAGAGAAAGAACTAAAGAGAACCTGCAGGCTCCAAATATTGCTCTAATACATCTCCCACCATCAGACTTTGCTAGCTGAGGCTCATGGGAGTTGTAGTTCAACAACATCTTCAGGGCCATTGGTTGTCCATCCCTGCCTTAAAGCCTGGCTTATATGAAGTGGAATCAGGTAATATAGCAGATTGCACCACTTCAACTGAGAGAACCATTTTGTAAGGTCCCCTTACCTTAAAAAGAAAAAAGAAAAAAGCAAGCAACAGCAACTATTCACTCACTGCAAGTAAAAACCTAGCATGATAAGGATGAAGAATGCAGCCTAGGCCATTCCCTGCTGTGCTATTTTTCTTCTTAAAGGAAGAAGCTTTGAACAATGTGATTCCTCCACCTGTTCTCTGAAATATTACAGTACCATCTCTCGATTTTGCCACCCAATTCCCATCTCATTCTGTTTAAAGTGTACAGCCCACTTAGACAGGGCTTGTAAGGAGTTCCTACAGCAAGTAGCAGGATCTACTCCAAGCAGTGTTTCAGTCATTCACTTGCCCTCCATTTGCTTTTCTTGATATATTATGAAACTGAAGCATGCTTGGAAATTAACTGGGGAAACTACAGCAGCATAATGTGTTAATGGTTGAGAGGATTCATTTGGAAATAAAAACACTGCTTCAGGTAAATGTGGTGTACTGTTACATCTCACACCATTTTAATTCCTGATTAGGGTAGGCCCAAAACATTCTGCTGCCTGAGGCAAAGTGGAAATTAACCAAAGGCAAACCAAGTGATTTTGGTACCTGTTCCTGAGGCAGAAAATTGTACAAGTAGCTTTCCTTCTCCTTGTCAGAAATAATCTTTAAAAACAAACAAACAAACACCTAACCATTTGCTGCTCTTTCATAATGCCTCAAATCCTTTGACTCTCAGTTCATTAAAATGTTGGGCTTCAGTGAATTGCTTTAAGGCAATTCAATACAATGCAACTGTAAAAACCGAAAGAATGGTTGACAAACAAGAGGGTTTGAATATAAAAGATTACCGTCTTGAATCAAGGACCCAGTCTAGATGGATAAGGAGTAGAGCAGGTTCTACTTACTTCCCCAGGAACTCAGATCATTCAAAGGTCATTGTGTATCTTGAGGGGAAATTCTGCTCACTTCTGCATACCAGAGATAACCATCCTGCTAATTGTGTACATTGTGGTCACTTACCCAGGACCCAAGTTTGCCAGGGGTTTTTCCTTTATTTCTCTTTTCATCTCACTTCAGCATCTTGATCATCTCTTGAATGTGTAAACAAATCAGAGGCTTGAGTCAGTTAAGCACTTATTAACTAAAAATGATTGTTCATGTAAACAAATCTTGGGTGGCTACTGAACTCATCTATGCTGTTCTATATCCATGCCCTTCCATGGACAGAAGCTGATCCAGACGGGCTGTTGAACCTCACTGGTGATGAGACAGTGTCCTTCACTGCAGGCTGGCTTAAGAGGTTCAGGGCAAGCTGTGTGGCACAGAGCTCTATTCTTCAACTTCTCACAGTCACTCCCAATTCTTCAGCGTCTGCCGCCTGAGGCAGCTTTCTCGCTTTGCCCAATAGTAGGGCTGCCCCTACTCAGTAGCAGCAATAGTAGTATGGTATAGATCCACCAGCAGAGCATACAGGTTGAGTTATAGCACTCTTTAAAAGAACAACAACAACAACAACAACAAAACAACAACGTGTTGCATGGTGAAGCCACTTTATAACTAGACTTATTCATTTGGTGTTTGGAGAGGATTTTTGTGAATACTTTCATGCGTTATGGATATCACACTGGTCCACTTCCCAGACGAACTAGATGTGGCAACTGTAAGTAAGACACAAGTGTATCGCATGCTGGAACATTTGCTCCATCCATCATGCCAAAAACCTCTTGGAAAGGTTAACTTGAGGTGAGCTGCTGCATAATAGATGTGTGGAAAATGTGATAGTTCAATCCTCAAACCAGCACAGGGAGTAGTAAGTAGGGATTTTCTGTACCTGCACATATTTTTTTGTACCTCAGTAGTTGATCATTAATAGGAAAGAATAGCTGCTGCAGGGGCAGCAAAGATAGTAAGATCATATGCATCTCTGTATCATATGCATCTCTTCTAACAGCAATTTCTTTACCATCGATTCTATTTACAATCAAGAAGTATATAAATTATGTGATATAAAAAATAAGAATATGTATCTAATAATAGAAATAGCATTTTTATACAACATCCATTTTGGCCTGCTGGCTCCATGTTCTCCCTAATGTATTATATTTGTGTAAAAGGAATGCCCCATGGCAAACAAGCCTGTTAGGCAAAAGACTGTGGATCAACATTTTTGGTTTGCCTCTGTTTCTCTGATAAACTGCTATTGTTACAAAAAAACCACACACAAAAAACCTACAAGGGTGATGTTTAGAGAAAACAGAAGTTAATCCGATTTAATACTTTTTTCCCCCAAGGAGAAATGCATGCAATCTCCAGTAGTCTTAAATCATCAGGGATTACTTTAGGCTCCAAAGAGCAATGAAATGCTGTCCCAGCTTTTTAATAAGAAAGATTTTATGGTTTTTATAAAAATCTAATCAGATTGCATCAGCTGGACTTTGGATGTTTAGTTTGGTGTAGGCCAGGGATAGAGAACCTGTGGCCTTCCAGATATTATTGGACTCCAATTCCCATCATCCCTGACCATTGATTTTTCTGGCTGAGGCTGATGGGAAGTTGGAGGGCAACAGTAGACTGATCTTGTTGTGGAGGTGGGGGAATGATTAACAAAATCAATCCTCAGGCAGACTGTAACAAAATAACATAATGAGAGAAACAAAATACGGCAACATGAGGCAAATCTGAGGCAAGAGGCAAGAAGTGGCAGTTGGTCCCTCTTAACTGACATTCTTAATGGAACACACATTAAAGTGAGGGGCTGATTCTGGAGCGAAACACACAGGCCCCACCCACCAGATACCAAGCACTCTACTATTCAAATTAGGCCCTGGTGTTTTTCTTACAGATATGCCTCAGGAATTTCATCTAGCTAGAGACCCACATGCAGAAATCTGCTTCTATGCATGTATGGCTTTAAATGAAGCAATAGATTTCGTGGGCTTAAATGTGCTTCACCATTGTGGTCAAAAGGTATAAATAAATGGCAGAACAGCCAGGCAATCTATAAATACATTGTGCTTTTCACGTATTGTGTCACCGGTTGAACATCACTAGGAGAAAATGTTCTGTCTCAAGCTGTAACTATCTCTGATGATGCCTGAGAGGAAAGAAAGGGGAAAGTGGTTCCATCTTGAAAGATTACAGGAAACCAGAGATGAGTGTAAGAGATTGAACAGCTCTGTTGCTAGGTTATGGATTGTTTTCTTACGACAACAGTGAACTTGAATACTAATACTGTGCATTAATATAGCAGCTTGGCTCATTCTGAACAAATATATGTAATATTGAACTGTGGAATATTCTAACATTTCACGGAATCTATTCTAGGACAATTCAACAAACATGCACATATAATTCCTGTAATTGTGTCAAAGAAGTTCCATACCCTGGAGTGATCTCTATGCACATAGTCAGCAATGGGAATATTATAAAATGTTTAAGAGCAGTTTCTGTTCAGTTTAATTTCCTCTGAGAAGCAGTTTTGGAGATTGTAAATAGATTTACTAAGGTTGAGCTTCACCTGTCTCTTCACCATATTCAGGCATGGACTTTACATGGAACATATATAGGCCATTTCAAATGCCTATATTGAAATTGCTAGGAAGCCGCACATTGGCAACTGGGGATTTGGTCAGGGTAGTGGTGGACCTTGGGGTCTCAAAAATTAGTGGCATCCTGCGTGATGCCAAAAATTGCCCCCCACCTCTCACACTCCATTCTAAATCATAGTTGTGGCATCCCCTGCATCGCCCCCAAGGCTCTGCGCTCCCAGCATGACCAAACCAGTCGCACTCCCCTAAATCCATCTCTGGTCAGGGCTTGTTTTTCAAAAATTGTAAGAATTAGAAACTTGGAGATCCCAGTAGATTTTATTTTATATTATTTTAATCTTGTATTGTGAACTGCTTTGAAAGGATGGTGGTTCTGAAAAGCAACATAAGAATCATTTAAATAATACAAATGAACAACCTAAGGGAGTTATTCATTATGCAACCCACTGATGGACTCACTATAATGAAGAGACAGTTGTAACTGAAACTTTCTACACACTTAGGGCATGTGTACGTTAGTGGCTTTAAAAGCAGTGAGATAATTCACCCCTTGCATTTGAAGTCCAGAGTTTTACATTGATATACTGTATGCAATATTACCTGATTTGTTTTCCCCCACCTGCAATGTCCCCGCCAAAAAAACTCCTATTCAATGGAGCTGTCGTGTAGGCGTGTGCAACGCCTCAGCTTAACCACAGTTTACGTTTTCAAATCAGTTGGGACCTAGTTTGAGGGGAAGTGCATCAGACAAGAGTGTTTCTTAAGAAACTAAAAGATCAGGCATAGGCAAACTCGGCCCTCCAGATGTTTTGGAACTACAACTCCCATCATCCCTGGCTAACAGGACCAGTGGTCAGGGGTGATGGGAATTGTAGTCCCAAAACATCTGGAGGGCCGAGTTTGCCTATGCCTGTACAAGATACTGATATACAGTGGTGCCTCGCAAGACGGAAATAATCTGTTCTGCGAGTCTCTTCGTCTAGCGGTTTTTTCGTCTTGCGAAGCAACCCTATTAGCGGATTAGCGCTATTAGCGGTTTAGCGGCTATTAAAGGCTTAGCGGCTAAAAGGCTATTAGCGGCTTAGAAAAAGGGGGGGGACGCGAAAAAACGCAAGACTCGCAAGACATTTTCGTCTTGCGAAGCAAGTCCATAGGGAAATTCGTCTTGCGAAGCGCATCGAAAAATGGAAAACCCTTTCGTCTAGCGGGTTTTTCGTCTTGCGAGGCATTCGCCTTGCGGGGCACCACTGTACTCATGCTGTAGCAATATCAAACACCAGCAGTGGGAGCACACTGGAGCTGGAGAAAGCGGTAAGGTGCACACAGCCTTACTTCTGAGTAGACCTGGATATAGGATTGCACTGTTGTAGTGTCAGTGCCATTGCCAGACACAAGTTCTTCCTCAGTGCAGTGGTGGCATGGGATTGTATTTTTAATTTCTAAATGTCTATTGAAATATTAGCAGAATTTCAGTGTTTACTTCTGTAAAACTGAATAAAGCCATTTTTAAAAGCCATAGGCAGGAAAGTTAACATTTTAAATCAGAATGCATATTACTGTATTATTTATAATATTTTGGCAGCACTGTCTAAGATGTTGGGACACATGATGGACATGGAGACAACTGAGGGAGGGTACAAAATTTTCACCCTTCCCACTCAGCTGAACTAGATGGGCTTTATTATGTTGTTGTTGTTGTTGCTTAGTCGTGTCCGACTCTTCGTGGCCCCATGGACCAGAGCACGCCAGGCACTCCTGTCTTCCACTGGCTCCTGCAATTTGGTCAGACTCATGCTGGTAGCTTCTAGAACACTGTCCAACCATCTCGTCCTCTGTTGTCCCCTTCTCCTTGTGCCCTCCATCTTTCCCAACATCAGGGTCTTTTCCAGGGAGTCTTCTCTTCTCATGAGGTGGCCAAAGTATTGGAGCCTCAGCTTCAGGATCTGTCCTTCCAGTCAGCACTCAGGGCTGATTTCCTTAAGAATGGAGAGGTTTGATCTTCTTGCAGTCCATGGGACTCTCAAGAGTCTCCTCCAGCACCATAGGGTTTTATTATAGACAGCTGAAAATCCTACACAACTTAAAATGGCGGGGGGGGGGGGGAATGCAGCATTTGTATATGTAGGCCAGAATGTGTACTGTACATCACATTCCTATATCAGCAGACTGCAGCAGCAAACTAACTTCTACGTATATAAATATAGCTTTAAAGACAGCATTTCCTGCTGTGCCAGCATGTTGCTATGTAAAACACTCAAGGATGGCCTCCAGCACAGTGGCCTGTTCTAAATATTTTCTTTCACTTCAGGGAAGCTTTTCAAAACCTTCAGAGCTGCTCCAGCATCTGATTGATGCTCCAAGCAAATTTCTTCAGCCCAGTTGTTGTTTCTGCTCGGTACCCATGTGCTGCTTCAAGCATGATAGGTGGGGCACGTTCAGTAAATAGAAGGGGAATTCTTGTTAAGGGTACCTGCTTCCTTGGGGCAGGGGAGAAAGGAAATTCCTTTAAGGATTAATTGTTTCACAAGGAAATGAAGGGAGTGAAACATATTTTCATGTGTGCCAAGTCCCATTTTTGTAACTTGACTTCCTGCTTTACAGTCTTTATTTTTTTTTTATAATAATTTTTATTGCATTTTTTCCAAATTACAGAAAGAACAAGAAAATAGACAAAATAGAAAGAAGAAAAAAAGAAAAAAAAGAACAGAAAATCACAACCATTTCAACAACTTATTTCAAATTTCCATTGGACTTCCCCACATCTCCCACATAATGCATTCTTGATAATAAAGTTATCAGCAAGTTATACCCTTATTTCGTGTGTTTCTTTATATTTTCAGTTGCAATTTAAGTTTAAATCTCTTATTCTCCATTTACTCTAAAGATATAACATAATGTCGTTTTTACCCATTTAAACTTTGATTCTTTCATGAATGTTATCAGTTTCATAGATAATTAAATTTCGTTGCTGGGGCTAACGTTCCAAATCATACGGCATCTTATGATTCATACAACTTATAATGCTTTTGCAGATAGTCTTTAAATTTTTTCCAGTCCTCCTCCATTGCCTCTTCTCCCAAGTCTCGGATCCTTGCAGTCATCTCGGCTAGTTCCATGTAGTTCATCAATTGCGTCTGCCAATCCTCCAGTGTGGGCAAATCTTGGGTCTTCCAGTGCTTAGCGATAAGGATTCTTGCTGCTGTTGTAGCATACATAAAGAAAGTTCTATCCTTTTTTAACACCTTCTGGCCGACAATGCCCAGAAGGAAGGCCTCTGGTTTCTTGGGAAAGGTGTACTTGAACACCTTTTTTAACTCGTTATAGATCATTTCCCAGAAGGCCTTCAATCTTGGACAAGTCCACCAGAGGTGAAAGAATGTCCCTTCAGCCTCCTTGCATTTCCAACATTTATTATCAGACAAATGGTATATCTTAGCAAGCTTGACTGGGGTCATGTACCACCTGTATACCATTTTCATAATGTTTTCTTTCAAGGCATTACATGCCGTAAACTTCATACCGGTGGTCCATAACCTTTCCCAGTCCTCAGACATGATATTGTAACCAATGTCTTGAGCCCATTTTATCATGGCTGATTTAACTGTCTCATCCTGAGTATTCCATTTAAGCAGCAAGTTATACATTCTCGATAATACCTTGGTCTTTGGTTCTAACAACTCTGTCTCAAGTTTCGATTTTTCCACCTGGAATCCTGTTTTTTCATCTAGCTTAAAAACCTCATTAATTTGGGCATAGTGTAGCCAATTTTGCACCTTATCCTTTAATTTTTCAAAGCTCTGCAACCTCCAATTACCTCCAATGTTTTCTATTATTTCCCAATATTTCGGCCAGTATGCCTCCATATTGGGTGTTTTCCGAGCTTTGGCCTCTATTGGTGAAATCCACCTCGGAGTTTTACTTTCCAATAAGTCTTTGTATTTTTTCCAGACCATATATATTGCTTTTCTGACAATATGGTTTTTAAACATTCCATGTGTTTTTCCCTTGTCATACCACAAATACGCATGCCAGCCTAACGAATTATTGAAGCCTTCCAGATCTAGGACATCAGTGTTTTCCAATAAAATCCAATCTTTCATCCAGCAGAAGGCCGCAGCTTCATAATATAACCTTAAGTCTGGCAGGGCAAACCCCCCCTCTCCTTTGCATCGGTTAGTATTTTAAACTTTATTCGGGGCTTTTTGCCCTGCCAGACAAACCTAGAAATATCCCTCTGCCACTTTCCAAAACATTCCACTCTGTCCACAATCTGCAAGGCTTGAAATAAAAACAACATCTTTGGCAAAACGTTCATTTTTATAGCTGCAATTCGGCCTAACAAGGATAGTTTCAATCTTGACCAAATTTCTAGATCTTTTTTGACTTCTGACCAACATTTTTCATAGTTATCTTTAAATAAATTCAAATTCTTAGAAGACAGATTGACCCCCAGGTATTTCACTTTTTTAACAATGCTTAGTTCTGTTTCCTTCTGAAACCCCTCTGTTTCAGTAACTGTCAGGTTTTTCCCTAACACCTTAGTTTTTTGTTTGTTCAGCTTAAAACCCGCCACCCGACCAAATTTCTGAATCAATTCCAAAACTCTTTTTGTACTAGGTTCTGGCTCCTGTAATGTTAAAACCAAGTCATCTGCAAATGCTTTCAGTTTATATTGTTTCGCTCCGACCCGTATTCCTTGTACCTGCCGATCCTCCCTTATCATATTCAGCAAAACCTCCAGGACTGAAATAAACAATAAAGGGGATAGGGGGCACCCCTGGCGTGTTCCTTTTTCAATATGAAGTTCTTCTGTCACCACATTGTTCACTATCAACTTAGCTTTTTGTTCTGAATAGATTGCCTCTATTCCATTCTCAAACCCCCTTCCCACTCCCATCCCTTCCAAGTTTTTCTTCATAAATTTCCAAGAAATGTTGTCAAAGGCCTTCTCCGCATCAATAAAAATTAACACTGCTTTGGTGTTAATATTTGTTTGTAAAAGTTCCAGAATATCGATAATATTCCTGGTGTTATCAAACAAATGTCTACCTGGGAGAAAGCCTGCTTGGTCCTTATGGATTACTTCATTTAATACTTTTTTAAATCTGTTAGCCAAAACATCCGCAAATATTTTGTAATCCACGTTTAGGAGTGAGATGGGACGGTAGTTCTTAAGTTGAGTCTTTTCAGTTTCCACTTTAGGTATCAGTGTGATGAATGCTTCTTTCCACGTATCTGGTGCCCTCCCTCCCCCCATAATCTGGTTGCAAACCTCCATTAATGGTTGTATCAAATAGTCTTTTAACATCCTGTAGTACTTGGAGGTGAGTCCATCAGGGCCTGGAGATTTGCCTAGTTGCATATTCTGAATGGCATCCTCGATTTCCTGTTGTGTTATTTTACAGTTCAAGATTGATCTCTTCTCTTGAGATAGTTTTGGTAGGCCGTTGTCTTTCAAAAATTGTTCTATCTCAGTTGCTTCCTCGGATTCTTGTGTATACAGTTTTTTAAAATATTTCTGGAAACACTTTCTAATTTCTCCCGGTTTCTGAATGTTTTTCCCTTCAACTTCTAAGTTGGTGACATAATTTAATTTTTGTCTCTTTTTCAACTGCCAAGCTAGCAGTTTCCCACATTTATTCGCAGATTCAAAAGATCTTTGTTTCATTTGTTTGATTTTCCATTCCACTTCTTGGTTAATCAATTTCGCATATTGTGACTGGTGAAATTTGATTTTTCTTAAAGTCTCTTTTGATTTTGGATTCAATCTTAATTTTTTCTCTCCATCTCTTATCTTCTCCAATATCTTGTCCTTTTTGCCATTCCAAAGTTTTTTCTTGATCGTATTCTGTTGTATCAGGAACCCTCTCATGACAGCTTTGCTTGCGTCCCAGATTATTCTCTTTTCCACCGAGGTATTCAAGTTGATTTCAAAATAGTCCTTTAAGGCTTTTTGGGCCTTCTTTACAATCTCTTGATCTCTTAACAGGTTGTCATTCATTTTCCATCTGAAGGAGTCGGTAGTAGTAAATCTCATTTCCATTTTCAAAGCGTTATGGTCGGAGCAAGTCTTTGGGCAGATTTCTATTTTTGTAGTCTTAGGTGCCAGCCCTCTAGTTGCCCAGATTTGGTCGATTCTTGTCCATGACAGGTGGGCCTCAGAAAAGAAAGTTCCTTCTTTACCTAGGGGGTTTCTCGTCCTCCATAAATCAATTAAATCCATATTGTCAGTTAGTTCAAAAAAAGTTTTTGGTAGTCTTCCATCTTTGGTCAGATTCTGATTCTGTGACTTATCCATAAAGGTGGAGACAACCCCATTCATATCTCCCATCATAATGATGTTGGAATAGTCCAGATAGTCCAGTAGTGTCTCATGCAGCTTCTTATAAAATTCTGATTTCCCCTCATTTGGTGCATAAATTCCTAATATCAAAACTTTCTCTCCTTGAATCGATATTTCAATAGCCAGGATTCTTCCTTGTTCGTCTTTGAACAAAAATTTTGGTGATAAATTCTCCTTGGCGTAGATCACCACGCCTCTCTTCTTAACTCTATCTGATGAGATAAATTCTTGGCCTAATCTTTTATTTATTAACACCTTTCTGTGTATCCTGGTCACATGGGTTTCTTGCAAACAAATTATGTCCAAATTTTCTTTCTTTAGAATATGGAAAATCCTTTTGCGTTTTTCCGGGGAATTCGCGCCATTAATGTTCCAACTATACAGCTGCAGAGACATCCTGTATCAACCTGTTGTTACTCTTATTGGGCGTCTTCTTTTTTGTCCAAATCCGAGGATGGTAACTCTTTTCCAGACTCTGGTGGTGGCCAAATAGCTGCCACTCCTTTCTGCAAGTCTTCTCCGTTGTCGTGTAGGAACTTCTGGCTGTCCTCTTTCGTTTTGATTTTTATCTTCTTTCCTTTGTATTTGAATGAAAGGCCTTGTGGGAACTCCCACCTGTATGGTATTCCGTTACCTCTCAAAAGTCCAACTAGGTCAGTGTAGTTAGATCTGAGATCCAGTAATTGTTTAGGAATATCCTTGTAGATTTGTACTCTTCTGTCCTGGATCTCAAGTGCTTTGTTAAAATGTAGGTCAAGTAGCTTGTCTCTCTCCTGCTTAGTCCTTAAGATGATCAGACAGTCTCTAGGCCTGTCCTTCCCAGCAACCCGTCCCAATCTGAATGCAGTTGTTATTTTGAAATCTGTATCTTCGTTTATACCCCAGAATTTAGAGAATTCTGCTGTTAAAAACCTGCTTTACAGTCTTTAGAGCTTGTTAAAAGGGTACTAAATCTTACCTTCCCAAATGTGTGGATTCTTCAAATCATGGCAAGCAGTCTAGTCAGATGCAGAAAGAAGATCCATTGAACACAAAAGGGGACTTACTCTCAGACAAGTGTTCACAGGACATTAGCTTTAGCTGACCAGTTAGGAGAATTTACACAGAACATTTTACAATTCTTACAACAATGGAAAAACCGTTAGTTTTGTGCACCTTTTAAAGGATTTTATTTCCTAACAATATGTTCTGAAATTGTCAAGCAATTGCAAGTAGTTAAGAAGTGTTAATTGCAACTGCATGTAAGCTAAAAGGAGCGAGCCAGCAGTAAATCACACTGAGCAAGTTGGAGTTAACTCTTTATTAGCAAAAACAGGATCTGCACAGTATTCGGCCTAATGAGGACAGCAACTCTTCTCTAGCAGGTCTGGCCTCCATGAAGCAGTTGTTGAGACTGAAGGTCCCCTCTTCTCTAGGGTTTTCCCCAAGCAATCTGAGACTGTGCTGCATGAAGCTAACTTCTCCTCTGTCCTCTTCATGGCTCTCCTGGTTTTGGGTGACCAAGGGAGGAGGGGAGCTCATCAGAGCAGGAGAAGCCTGTGCCTCTTCAGCAGCAGAACTTACCTCTGCCTCTTGGCATCCCTCTTCTGCTTCAGCTTCTGCCTTTGATTTTGGATTTGTCTGCCACAGATTTCCACTGCTCACCAAACCCTGTTACGTTTTCGGCTTCTGAAATGTCCTCCCAGTCTTCTCCCTCTGACAACTCACCATTGTCCCACCACCAATCCCCTGGCTCTGAGCCTTATTCCTTGGGAGTCCCCACCTGGTGCCTCCTAGCATTCCTCTGTGTCGAACCAGTCTGTGACATAAACAGTTAAGAACAGTTAAGTCTAGGAAACACGAGTTTCCATTTTATTGTTTCATCCAAGAAAGCGTGTCTGATATCAGATTTGAAGATCAGGATTTTTAGTTTAATACTTCATCCCTGTAACCCACATTCCATTCTAATTTCCCACAATGCATTGCTTTGGGACACTGGAAAATTTAAATGGCATTGCTCGGTAGCTCTTCTGTTATGTTCTAGAATTAGAGTGACAGTAAGAGCAACAATGAACAGTGTCCACAGGAGAAAAGCAAGCACTCACTTTCAGATAGAGGAGTAAATTTAGAGATGCAAGAAATCCCACATTCCCTAGGCCTGCAAGCCTCAAAATACACTTACTCAATGAGCTGTCTCATTGAGATCAAAAAGATGGCTGCTCATCTTTATCTTTAGAAGCTGCTTCCTTATGTCTCTATGCCACACTATGAGCTGTCGTGCTCAGGGTATGTCAGTGACAGAAAGTCGACAACTGTTTTGGAGTTTTTCAACCTTTTCTCCCCAGCTCAGAACCTAGCTTTGAAAGGAAGGGGGGGGAGGAGGTAACAGGTATGTACAGATGGCAATTTAAGGTAGATTTTATGCATCCTACGTGTGCATGCTTTCCGAGTCGCCCACACAATGTCCTCATCTTAGTGGCAGCCTACACTCCCTCCGTTTAATTCAGTTTTTTCCTGATACATGGATAATGCAGTAATTGGCAGGGGGGACCTGCAACATAAAATGTAACGTTATCTGAATGTAGATGCAGTGAAGCACCTTGTGTGGGTAGGTTTTTCTTTTTCTTTTTAAGTGTGATGTTCTGCTGGATGCTGTTAATCATCTTCCCCTCCACTTGCTTCTTGCAGACCATAACCAACCATTCTGTTTGTAACAGCTGCAAAGAAGCATGCTTATTTCCACTGCTTGTTGATGATGGGACATGCTGTGTGTGTGTGTGCATAACAGCCCTTTTGTGCAGAACTGCTTTTCCATTGTACTGAATAGGGACAGATTTTTTTTTTTACTTGAAAAAAATGGGTGTTTCTTTCTGAACCATAAAGCAAAACTGAAAGGTGCTAAGACAATCCATCAAGAACTGTGACAAAAGGCCTGCAGCTCAAGACTTGAGCTTCGGGACTGGCCACCAGCGATTTTCCTACTCATCCAGCATTTAGAATGTTCCTCCCTGTTCTAGGGAACTATCACAAGCAGGTTTTACTTCACCACCTACTTAGGGCCTTAGGGTCCAATTAATGTATCTGCCTGGCTATTTGAATGGCAACAGTGGAAGGGTGGCTATACAAGCTGCTTGTGTGAATTGTCTTGCCAAATGGCACAGTCATTTTAGCAAACTCAAATCCCCTCCATCCCTCCAACTGGGAACAGCATAAGCTAAACTGAACCACAGAGACGCTTCTTTACACAGATGACTTGCCATAAGGATTTGCCTTGATGTGATTGTAGTGCCACGTGGCCACACACACTGCAGAGTGCCACCGCAAACTGGGCCTACAGTGCCCTTCGTATGGAGCAGAAGGGAGGACTGGAGACACCTATGATGACAGAACATTGGGCAAGAGTTTGGGTGAAGGAGCAGTTCTTTATGTGGAACTGCTAACTATTATAATAGTGATTTTGCTTCAGGCTTGGTTGTGGACTGAAGACGATGGGCTGTGTTACTGCATCTTGGGAAATGTGTCGTGCAAATTGCAGTAATCACAAAATGGATTGTTAATTTGTACAGAACAGTACGGTTCACACAAATGGCACCAGCCAAACTGAGTGCAATTGTACTATGAATCCCAACCGTATCCCCACTCAAAGTGCATTTGCATGTGGGCTGTTAGCAAGTGTGAATCAGTCCTTAGGAAGCAGCTTGTAGGATACATTGCATACGCAGTTATACTTACTAGCGTAATACTCATATTTCAGAATAAAAACAGATTCAGCAACAATGTTATTTCATTCTGCTATTACATGTATTTACCATTTGTTCACAAAAAATACAGCTCTCTCTTGCTTCCCCCAACGTTTCATTGGGTTCCAAATAAACCTGAGTTGATAGTTCAAGTTAGTATTTGCAGGACATTCAGGTACAGAAGTCTGAAGCATGCACAGAACGGTATGCTGATTATTAGTGCCTTAATATTGTGTTCTATGGGGAAATGCCACCAATTATATTTTATAACTTCACAAACATCAGTGGTGTATGGGTCCTTATCAGAATATTTGGGGTTATTTTGAAGACACTACTTGAAATACTGAGAGGTTTTTCAGAAAGCATAGTTGAAGCACACACAAAACATGCCACAATCCCATTTCAACAAGGTATTTTTTGTTTACATTAAGCAGTGTTGTAAACTTGATTAAACTTACAATGCAGCTTGCTTTGTCTAAGAGGGGTTATGTGGATAAAAATGTAAATGAAACCATCCAGTGGCAGGGATAGTAGAGGTTCATAATGTAGTAGTTTCTGGAACACCATGACCTTTCAAAATTCATCTCCGAAGTCTGAAAAACCCTTAATTGTGTGAAGTCAAGTTCAAAAGGGCTAGAACAATCTCAGGCAGCTGAAATTGGGTGGTGCTGGCTAAGAATATGGGCATTTCTCCCCGTTTTTCTCCCCTAGACCAGCTGCACATGAACATGCCCGCACATGGTATGTGCTTACAATTTTTTTCTGGCACACAGTAGGATACTGTTCTTTCATGGTGAGGAATCTGAAACATTTTCAGCCATTCAGGCCTATGCCAATGCGGATGTTCATTTGACACAAGCACACTGCACATTGTTTCAGCCTGGCCTGCTCCCATACTTCTCCTTGGGCCTAGTTTTCACAAAGAGCAATGTATTAAAACTTGCACAACTTCAGGCTATGCATGAGCTTAAAAGCAGGCACAGTCTTCTCTTGTTTGTGCTAAACGATGGTTTTGCTTAGCATTACATGTGAATCGGTCAGTTTGAACAGTTGGATATAACATGGCACTTGTGAAAATTCAGTGATCTGGACTTTAAACTGCAAGGTAGTCAGTGGCACTGTTACTGGATTAAGGTACCACTACCTTTGAAGCAGAAACAACTGTCCTCATGCATAAACCTATTCCTAAAATGGTGTTACAACCAATGGGTGCTTCTACTTTGGATGTACTCATGCACAAGCAGGTGGATCCAATTTCAAGATGGCTGCAGCCAAAGAACTGCTAGGGCGCCTGACATCCTGTCCACTGCTGTTCTTCAATCCTAACCTTTTAAGAAATATTTGGTGCTGAGCTGAGATTTTATGTGTATCAACAGAATCTCAGCGGGAAAAACCTGATTATCTGATCTCGGGGTTTCTTAAAGAAGGCATCAAAACGACTCAGAAACATACCTTTAAAAACAATCTCTCAATAATTCCCCTCACCCAAAGCACTTATTCTGATTTGTCTTTTATAAAGGCATTAACATCTAGATACTGTGTATGCTAAAGAAGAGGAAAAGCACATAAACCATTAGTGACAATCTGCCACCGTGCTAGTCTAATGTTAACAACTATCAGCAATCCTGTATACATAACATGTGCTAGCAGGGAACAGGTAAACCATAGAATAGTCTTTGGTTAAAACCCTGTAAATTAATAGCAAATTATTTGCACAAACTCCTATTTTCTTATTCAGACATTGTCTTTACTGTGAAATAAAAAGAGCTGCAGAGTACAGAACAGGTTTGCCTTTTACGAAAGTTAATCACAGTTCGTAGCACTACTAAATTTTTGATGACAACTGCATTACCATTCCTGCCATTTGCAAATGGCACTGGAGCTAGCAGATGTGTCCTTTGATAACTCTTCTGAATGCAGTGCAGAGTTTCTCAGCAACACTTTCAAGTATGTCCAATGCTGTTTTGCTAAAACTGAAAGTATACAATTTTTCTAAAGGCAGTTTCACAGAAATGGCATAGCTATACAGATGACCGGGTGTTTGTTTTTTTAAAGCACAGCATTTAGAAATATGGGCTATTGTCTCATGATGAGGAGGAAAATGTGAACAAAGATTTCCTTACAGTCAAACTAGTTCTGAGATGATCATGTCTCTTTATAGTAGCATCTCTTAACAAATGAACATTTCCTTTAGGAAAAATATAGAATGATTTTAGGTGTTTTGGAATTATTAGACAGTAAAAACTGCTTCAGTTATTAGCATCTTGCTCTGGTTTTTGTGCTTTTATGCCAAGTCCTTTCAGGTCTGTTTCTTTTTCATCTGTACATGACTGAAGAGAGCACATTTGCTTCAGAAATATGAAAAAACTTAGTTTTCCTGTTTTTGAGTAATACAAATGGTGCTTATGCCTGTGAAACAGAGAACTATTGCCTGACAAGTACATCAACCACAGCTTTACAAACCAGAGGGCAATTCAACAAATTCTTCTTTCACTGTCCAAGCAACTTGTTAGGTCCAGTGGTCTGTTGTTGACATAAACTTATGTGCAATATTAGAACACAGCCAAAAAGTATCTGCTTGGCAAGATTACACAGATCTTCAAAAGTAAGTCTTTACGTCACTTGAAATATTTGTCCTTTCCCACCAATGACACTAGTCCTAGGCCACTGAAATATGTGGCCTTGTGATTTCTTTATTGAATGTGATAACAAAATACACAGGAAAAAACATTTCACTACTTCTATGGGAAAGTCCCAGAAAACGGCACTACACAAATTTAGATTTTCAGAAAAGTCACCTCAGCACTGGCCATTTATAGGGTCCATTATATTGAATGAAATTTGTGTTGGGCTCATTTGCTGCAGCTGAGGCATTCTTGCTTCCAGGGTCTTCTCTGTTGGTGACCCTACTGACTGATTCCTTTTCCGCATCATCTGTCCAATACCCATCATGGGGAATCGACCTCTGCTTTTCACACAGTTAGGGCTCCCCAGAGGATTAGAGACATTATTTAGCTGGGTTGGAGAGACAGCTTCCTCTCTAAAAGAACTGCTCTTTTCGTCATATGTGAAGGACAGTTGAGTAGGATGAACTGGACTTTTAGTAGGACTGGGAGAAGTTCCCCCTGGCTGGAAGAGCGGAGACAATGTCCTTTCACTGGAACTTCTCCGACCAAAATTGACTGGCGAGCTTAGCATTCGATACTGATGCGTGGGAGAAATTTGGTCTATTTGGTCCTCTCTGTCGCCGGTTTCAAAAGAATGCACAATGTTCAGAATTAAAGGAGAATCCAAATTCTGGCTGCCAGGGCTTGAGGGCTCTTGCTGAGGCGAATCTTGCCGCTTGGTGAGCCTTGGGGTCCTTGGAACAGGTTGCTGGATTTCAAGGTATTCCAGAGAATAGGAGGTGACACAACCTGTCTTGGCTGTAGCTGATTCATGGAAGGGGCTCAAGCCACTAGGAGAATCTACAAAACAATTTTTTAAAAGAGTCAAGAAAAACCTTTCATGGATCCCCCCCTCCCTGAGACAAGGCCAGCTATAAGTCATCAAGTGAGAAACTGCCTGAGTGAAATTCAAATCCTAAACATAAACATACCCCCAGAACAATACAGTAAATACAAGTTTAATCCAAAATGTGTTTTCCCTTAAGGTGTGTTATCCTGCTTATTCCTTCTCTACTTTGTCTTACACTTTGCCTGCCTGCCCCATCAGAAAGCTAACCTTTCTACTATTCTCATTTCTCTGTTCTGTCAAGGCTGTCAACCCCCTTCTCTCCCCCCCCCGCCCCAAGGGAATCTGTGGTCATGTCCCTTCCCAAGCTAATCAAACCTAAACCATTATCCGGGACAGAAAGAAAGATAACTGTGCACTAAGAAGTTTGAATAGAGGAAGGAATCTTATCTGAAAAGCCAGTGATGATTCAAACATACTGGAAGTCAAGAAACAGAACATTTCAGAGCATGCAATTATCCCCAAACAAATTTGTCTTTCTGGGATGCATCTTGATGTTGAGTGCTGTAAGTCAACTGCTATTTCACAACTTATGCAGCAGTGAATGTGTATTTAAAACTGCCCATGCATGATGTGGCTAAATGTGACTCACTGATATGTATATCTGTGCAATACACCTAGTTACGAATACATTCTTTCTGAGTTTATAATGTACAGTTTTATATTTACATGTAAACAATATTAAGTGTACGTGCAAAAAATGTAAAATATGGAATGGAGCTCTGCAAAAACCATGCTCTTAACAGCTATTCTTTGTTATGTTTGTGAATGGCCTACAGCACTAAAATGAATTATAAAATCAAATGGCAGAAAAAGAATATGAGTGTGGACCAAGACCAAACTTAAATACCATCCCATGCCTCTTGTGGAACAGTTTACATGACAGGTCTCCTGTCATGGCTTCCCCAGGGAATTCTAAGCTGGTAAGAGTCCTGAGAAAATATAATCACCCTCATCAGATTACAAGTCCCAGAATTCAAATATTCTATACCCCCATCTCCCTGCCACAATTAGGATTCCCTAGGGAGAGATAGTATGTGTTAAACAAGTTGATGGCTGTTATCCTATGCATCCTTACCGGGGAGTAATCCCACTGAACAAAGTGGGACATATACCCGAGTAAAGATGAACTGAGTCACACTAAAATGCTGCAAGCCTATATGCACTGACCTGGGAGTAATTCCTGAACACAGCAGGGCCAGCTTCTGAGCAGATATGTACAGGATGGCAGTGAAAGTCTGTGATATGCCCTAATTTTCTCTGATCTGCAACTTACAAAGCAAGTCTAGATCACATCAAGAAAGATGTGGAAAGATGGCTCCACTTACCTTTCTCTGGTGCACCACCCTGGGTAGCTTTGTGGTCATTCAGCAGAGCTTTTGTAGTCTGTATCTGTGTCAGAAGGCAGGTAGGAGGTTCTTTGTAGGTGGGGGAATTTTTCTCAGATTTCTTCAGAAGTGGGTGAAGAGGCTCTTCCTTCGTTTCCTGTTCCTTGACCTTTTTGTCCTTCAAATTTAAAAGCACATAAACAAAAACGGTTTGGTTTGTTGGAATCTGCTTTAGAAAGCTTCAAAAACAGGTGAAGTAAAAACACTGCTTCTTAACAGCATTCCAAGTTTGAAAAGGCAGCATTAAGTTAATGGAAGCAAGTTCATCAGGCTGGAAAAGGCGCCCCAGCCCTGTTTTGGGCCTAGCAACCTTATGTCCCCTTTGGATCCCTCTCCTTCCTGCGAGTAGTGCAGTTCCAGTAATTTGCCACCGTGTGACTTTCTTATATCTTCTTTCTCCCAAAACGCAATTCATGTGTCTGTACATGGAGGTTTCATATCATACCAGTAATAGAACTAGGATGAGAAAGTAGGAGCAGCTTTGGTTGGGTGGAGCAGAAGGAAAACATCCTGGGAGGTTGGTGGGATTTACAGCACCTCAGGTCTTGGGCTGTACCACCCACCACCAGCAGGGATGAACACAAATTGATGGTGCATCAAGCTAATCATCGTAAATAATTGGCCAAGAAGTGAAAACTATGTGACCCCCCAACTGCTATTGAAAATTGAAGGATTCCAGAACACCAAGGTTACAATCTGACACCCAGATTTATACAAGAGGATACCCAGGTTTCGTATGCTCCGAGATGAAAATAAGGAGCCTCCATCAACAGCCTTGAAATCTAGCACTTGGTAGCGATTGGCATGTTATCAGCTTATGTGTTTAGCTCTGATTGCACAGGGAAGGATGCTAACTGAAGTTCAGCAAGCTGTCGGACTAGAAGCTATGACAGCATTACAAAGAATTACCTAGGATTAATAACAGTTGGTATAATATTTTATGTAGCACTTTCAATGTAAAGCATGCTTTATAATTTTTATCCAATCCATCCTCATGACAAGTATTGGATATTGATCACTATGATTCCCATCACTCAGATGGTGACACAGAGATGTCTCACCAAAACCACTTGCACTTTGGATTCTGGTATCTAGTGGACAGAAGAACCTTCTTTTGCATTTGTTTTTCCCATTATTAAAATGATGCGGAAGAATTTTCTGCAAAGTGCAGGAGGACCCTAGGAGCTGTCTGGCTGCATCTCCATAGTAACGCTCTGATGCGCTTTCATGTATCTCTTACGTTCAGAAAAGCTCTTTGCAAGTGGATGTCCGTAGCTGCAAGCTCGGCTGAAAAGGATGTTTTGTCTGGCTGTAGTAGCTGAAGAACACTGAGATGTGTGTCTCGTTCACATGTCTGTATCAAATGAAATTATCGAGGGGCCCTTAAGACATGCTACCAACAACTGCTGGTTTCAACTACATACATGTGCTGATGATAAAGTTTTGCAATAAGCCAGAACATGAGACACAATGGAAATTGATTCCCCCTCCCCCCTGGCATAATTATTAAATCTTTATATGATCAAATATCTTAGGAGTCACACACTTTCTATTAGTTTTTGATTCTATCCATTTGGGCTAGGTGTATGTGCATGGGCACACATATTTCTGTATGTGTGTATGTATGTATCTCTGTATGTATCTGTTGTGTCTATATATAGATGTACATATATGTCTACATACAAAAACACACACATACACGCCAGCAAATGATTTTGAAAAAAGGTGAAGCAAAAATATTTACTGGCCCAATTAATTTAATAGAAGCACAACATCACAATTAATACCATGGTTTTAACAGCAATCTTCGAAAAGTATTTTTTTTTCAAGTATTGCAAGTTAAATTACAGCTGTAATTACAACTGTTCACATCAGTTGAGTTACAGAAGCAGAAGCAGAATGAGCTCTGCTCTCCTTCAAGAACAGAGAAGGAAGAAAGTGGCTGCATTTCTGGACTGTTGCCAGAGAGAAGCTATGTCCTAACCTGGTTGCTAAACAACACTGAATTGGAGGTTGACTTCTAAAGCAGAATATCTATTTTGTTTTTCAATGAGCTATGACGGTTCATTGTTTTTAAGGTCTTTTTATTGTATTACTTCTATGAAACAATAGAGGGGCAATTCCCAAACAAAGCAAAAATGAAAGGGGAGCTAATAATTAGATTCATGAATTAAAATTTTCGGTGCCTGCTATATTGTCCAAATATTTAGTATTCAAAATAGCCTGTTGCCTTATATAGACTCCATCCCCTGGGATGTGTGCACCACCAACTCTGTGTATCCTTACATCAGCTTTGCACCTCCGTACAATTGCCCTGTATGATCAGCACACTCTCTCTGAGCCGGAGCCAAAGAGCTGGATTATGGCTCTTGTGATAAATACATGGCATCAAATACAATGGTTCCACTTAGGTAAGTAGGGGGCAATTAGGGAACATGGCATTACAGCAAATGTTGGGCAAAGTGTTCTCTGCCATTGAATTATTCCTTAAACAGAATCTGTTTTGGGAAATGCTGAAACCGCTCTAAATGAAAATAACAAGCTGTGGTGCAGCATTAGCAATAGCTTAACAGTTGCTACTTTAAAAAAGAAAAGAAAAGATATCAACAGCATCTATTGTCGACTTGTATTGACTTTGTTTCTAAAAATAGGGATAGTATTATTTCCATCTATTTATTTATTTATTTATTTATTTATTTATTTAATATCCCACTCCTCCCTGAGGATATATCCAGCATTTGCCAAACTTGATTACCCCATGTTGCCTTGGCATGTTTTGCAGTGAGTCATATGGTAAGTTTCTCTTGCACAGCCATCCTTCAGGAGACCTCTGGGCATGACTTTTTGTTTGTACTCTTTGTTGAACCAAAGTTGAAATAACAGTCAAGGGAAATGCCCAAGTATTGCCTGGTTCCAAATAATTGTAACCTGGTTTACCTCGTAGGTGTCCTTGTTTGACTTGTATTTTTCTATCCGACACCAATGGTTCATGTACACATTATCGGGAGCTTCTGTCTTCTGGAAGGATAAATAATAATCGTAAGGTATTTGTGGGGAGAATTAGAGCACAGATTAGTTCAAATACTTGTTTAAAAGAATTGCAATCACTACTTCCACTCTAAATATTGGGGTGGCCAGACTGGAATCTACTGGTGGGTAGGTAGGTGATTTGCATAGTTTGGCAAGTTCTGGGTTAAGCGCATCAACATCTAAAAGGCTTTCTCCTTATTCTAAATTAGGCTGCTGAAATAAAGAATGACTCATAAAAAGCCAAGAGTGGAGTTTTGACCTGGGCTGAGCATGTGGTTAGTACTACTTTTTGCACCTGGTTCCTCCTCCTCAGGACATTAGTGGGGGAAAATCAAGTAGATTCCACAAGCCTGAAGTCTGCCCTCCTCAGTTATTATTTGACAGTATAGTCTAACAAAATTACAATCTTGTAATTGTCTAGTAACAGGTTAAGTCCAAATAACCATGGTAGGTAAACGCGTATAGGACTGTAGCCTCAATCTCACAGAAATTGCTGTAAATAAATAGTCAGCTATACATCTTCTTAACATGCTTCCCTCCCAAATATAATCATAACCAGGGATGCATTTAACAATTCTTGTTACTCACAAAAATAATCACCTTCAGGTAAAACGGAAACCAATCAGATGTTGGTAAACAAGCACTAACCATGGGAATTAAATTATTTAAAAAATGCAACCAGTTTCCTTGATGCTTGAACTGGAAAGCCTCTAGGGCGTCCAAATTCTCTTTTAAACAAGAAACACCCCAAAGGCAGAGGGCTTACAAGCAACTTCCTCATTAACTGCACCTCTACCTACTTTAACAGAAAAAGAGTCAACCATCATGTAGCTCAAAAGGACAGGCTAACAATTCCTTCCTGATAATCTTTTATATAGCTCTGAGGTAGCACTGCTGGGAGTTTGGACTTTTCAAAGAAGACAGAGATAAGAGAGGAAAGTGCTCTTCATTATTGATGGAACCTTCCTCGTATTGAAGAGGATAAAGACTGGGCCCTCTCAAAGTGTGTCACAGGTGACAGCTACAATCCATTTCTTTAATCTAGGAGTTTCAGATTGAGGTGACAGTAACTGAGTTATTGTGCTGGTGTTCACTGTCTGATAGAAATCTATCATGGTCACAGAAGGCTGGCGAGTGATTTTCTACAGGCTCACAAAGCAACCTGGTATCACAGCGAGTTATTAAGATGATAGCTATTTCACTTTGAGCAATGTAACCAGCTTCTGGTACACCAAATTGCTTTTATGAACTAGTTCTGATACTTGGGGTGTGATAGCGATGCAGAAGAAAAAAAGATTATTTAAACTGAGATGTTCTGAGGAGAAAATGTAAAAAGGAATGAATCTAGCAAAAATAAAATCAATATCCCCCCATGCAACTCTTGCCTATAAGATGACAACATGTGAAGAGCAATTCTAACAAAGAGCCCAGGTAGTGCAGGGCAATGGACTCAACAATACATCTGCAGCCCTGCTGGAAGGGTGGAGTGTAGGGTTGTTGTTGTTTATTGTTGTTGTACCAGCACCATGTTGGCGCAGCTGAGGGGCTTGAGGATGGGGACCACTTGTGGATCCTTAAGGCTTTGGATCTAGTTTCGGAGTTTTCTACCTGGCTAGTAGCCGCCTTCTCAGTTAGCAGAGGCCAGAGGAGACACAAGGACTCACCATTCTAACCACACACACCCCAACAACGTTTGGGCTTAGCATTCTGGCCTCAGTACGTTAAACGGCTATATCAGTTAAAAATCTGACCAAAAAGTTGCTTCCAAATAATTCTCTCTCTCTCTCTCTCTTTCTCTCTCTCTCTCTCTCTCTCTCTCTCTCACACACACACACAATTTGTTAGTACAGGTATGACAAAACCTGTGAACGGCAGGTACAATTTTGAAAAGGTACTCTTCCCCTCCCCTTTTGCACTTAAATTCAAACTTATATCAGTTTTTTAAACTGATTGATCAACTAATACTCTTATGATGAATTAAGGTTTTTGTTTCCAACATAGGGGACAGCCCCAAAATGATAGTTATTGCTACCTCTAAGAGTAAACTCAGGTGCTGAGTGCCAAAATGACGTGGCCACCGAGAAACAAGAGGGCAGTATCAGAAGGCTCCGTGAAACCCTGACATTTGCAGAAATACAAATTACAACTGTTTAAAAAATCTTCTCTCTTTTAACCACCCCCACTGCCCTTTATAGCTTATAATCTCTTAGAGGACATGGCTACCTGGTTGACAGCAGGGGCATCATTGCCACTTACCTGGATGTTGCGGGAGCAGCAAGTGAAGTCAAGGCAGTGTGGCAAACTGGCAAGAGTGCCGGGACTGGCTCTGTCGGTGAGCCTGTGCCGTCTGACTTTGCTGCTGCTCTGCCCTGGTAAATGGCAATGCTACTGCAGCCACCGAGAGACTGGGTCTGCCTCCTCACCTCTTACACTGGAGAACCCACTTGTAACTAAGGCTGCATACACACTATGCCTTTAAAGCACATTCAAAGGGCATTTCCCCCCTCAAAGAATTCTGGGTTCTGTAGTTTGCTATGGGTTACTTTGACTTTCAACTGAGAGAGGTAAACTACAGCGTCCAGAATTCTTTGATGGTAACAAACTGTGGAAGATTGGCAGATGAAGATGATGGAATTTTCGGAGCTAGCCGATCTGACTGGAAGAGTCCGCAACCAGAAGAAAGGGGATTACCAGGAGGAATGGATGAAATTTAAAGACTATTTAGTTAAATATATTAAGTTAAATTAATTGGAAAAGCTTGCAAATACCAGATAGGCTTAGGATCTAAATATGTAATGTGATAAATTAATATGTTGAAATGCCGAATGAGAATGAAAGAAAGATGTTAAGTGATTAAGGTAATTATACGAGAATATTGGTTTTGTAAAACCGTTAAAATGATATACACTGAAATTCAACCAGGGAGATACAAGGAAGTCATTTAACAATATCAATAAGATTGGTTTAAATAAGGTTATGATTTATGTTTGTTTGTTTGTTCATTTGTTTAAAAATTTCTGGAAAATCAATAAAAAAAATTAAAAAAAGAAGGTAACAAATGTGCTTCGAACATGCTTTAAAGGCATAGTGTGTATGCAATTTACCTAACTTAGCAAAACAGTCCCTATATTAGGGGGAAATTCATACTTTTGTTGTATATGCATCGTCAAAGCAACAATCAGTGGCGGATCATAAAATCTCTGTCCCACCACCATGAAACTTCCCCCTGATGTCCATGGGAATTCTATGCAGGAAGTGAATGCAAAGAATGGAACAGATATATGTCCTGAAGGAAAACAAATAATAAAGATTTATTGCATGAGGTCATAGGCGAGAACTGTTTTGTTTAAGTGGCTTGTGCTGAGAGCTAAAAGGGCACACAAAGGTCAAGAAATGCTCTACAGGCTTTTACTTTCCAGTGCCACTTTTAAAAACAACAAATAAACTAAAATCACTAGGTTGCTTTGACTTGCTCCCAACTCACAGAGCACATCGTTTTACTCCTTGCTCTTACTTCCTGCATTTTAAGGACAGTTTTAAAATAGAGCTACGCCTTTGCTATAATAATAAAGACACTATAATGCTACGAGAACCTGCTTGGAGTGAGCTCTTTCTCCAAGGTTATAAAATTAAACTCTTCTCTGTTGCAAAATTAATGCAAGGTGTGTTGTCTCCTTAAAGAAAAATATACACACAATTCCTCCTAACTTTTAATACATCATTAAATAGTTTACCATGCAGATTTTCTTCTGATTGAATTAACTTCCTTGCAAATGTCCATGTGACGAACCATCATCAGTCAAGTATCTATCTTTCAGTTTAGCCCTCACTAGAAACGAGGACTCCAGCCTGTTATCATTGCTCCTGCGCATGTGCACTGGCCAGCCATGCCTTCATTCTGGATACTCCATTCTATACCCCCCCCCACAGTCATCTGGTCCTCCCTGCACCCCACAACAGACACTCCATATTCTGTGGCCATTGGGGTTTTCTTCTTTTTTGTGGGAAGGGTCCCCTTAAGTTTTTTAAAATCTACTTTTGCAAATCTTGAGGTTCCCGAGAATGAGCTGGTAAGCTCCCTCTTGTTTTTCAGTAGCCCCATTTTGACTACACTGCCTTCAGAACTCAGCACCTGAGTTCAAGTCTTGGTGAATGGTCATTCAAGCCTTATTTATTATTATTGTTGTTATTATCATCATCATCATCATCATCATCATCATCATTATTATTATTATTAATATATTGCCCTAAACCCAGGGGTCCCAGGGCGGTTCACAGAATAAAATCACGATATAAAACCACAAAATACTTAATAAAAATAAAAACAACCCAATAGCCCCTCAACACACAAAAAACCCCACATTTTAAAAGGGCATAGGATATAAATCGTATCAACCAAACTTACTCTAAGGCCTGCCAAATAGCGTTCCAGCTTCTTATTAAGCAGGATGTAGATGGCCAAAGTGTGGCAAGCACGGTTGGAGAGGACAGTATTGATGACATCACTGTTCTTATAGCCAAGCTTCTCAGTCATGTAGAGCAGCACACTCTGGCTGATGTCTTCTATGTGGATTCTACATGAAGAGAAAAGGGAAGGGGTTATTTCCACCCTCCATCTTCCAGGGAGAGCGTCACCAGGGAGAGGTGACAACAGACATGCTATATAAACCTTAATGGCCACCATGTAACAAGAACTATATACTGTTTTCACCAAACTGATGATAACAAAGTTGTTGAGACAAAATACTTTTTGTTAGTTTTAAATTCTGCACACACTTTGTTAAAATAATGTGCATATAAAATAGCGCTGGAAATGTTTTTTTAAAAAACATTATCTAGTCACAACACAAATAAATAAATAAATAAATAAATAAATACTTATATGCAACTATTTTGAGGGGAAATGTTTCTGTAGCTTGCATCTTCCCCTCATATTTTTCTGCTGTGCCTTCTCATTGCTTCAGAATACCCGCAAGACCAATAAAGGTGCTAAACAGTAAGCATAAGCACTATATATAATGTTTAGTGCCCTCGAAATAGCACATCAAGAATGACAGCCTCCCTGGGAACCTATATTTGATTTGTTATCACTTTGGGCCAAATTCAAAGTGATGTTAAATGTTCCTTTGCATTTAACACGCATGTGGGTGTTTGTTTGTTTTGTTTAAATGCAAATAGCACCCACTGTGGAAGCTGGTAATTATAAGAACCACAGCAGATGGAGTGGGGTTTAATCCTTTCGTTCCTCTGCTCCAGCCCCGATGAAGATGGCTTCTCCAAAGCGGACATTTGCAAAGAGAAGGAAGTTCCCATTGGCACCACAAGACGTGGTGATACACAGTGGTTTACATGGAACTATAAAAGGCAATTAGATCAATTCATGAAATATCAGTAATTACTAAATGGAACACCCTCGTAGAAAGGCAGACGACCTCTGGATACCAGTTGCTAAAGGTCAAACATCATTGTTTGGAGATACCTAAAAGCATTTGACTGGCTGCTGTTGGAAACAAAGACAATGGACAGGAGGAAACTTCAGTCTGCAATCCTAAACACACTTGCCTGTGAGTCACTGGCGGAGGAAGGGGGATGCGGGGGGTGGGATGCGGTCCGCCCCGGGTGTCATCCTTGAGGGGAGGGGTGACATCACCCCTGCCCCCGGGTGCACACCATGTGCACTGCTCTAGGTGCTAGAGCAGCTGCTGGGAGTAAGCCCCACTGAAGTAAGCTCCCGCCTCTGCTGGGAGTAAGCCCCAATGAATTCAGAGGTGCTTATTTTTCAGTAGACATGGACTGGATTGTGCTGTTAAAATGATCAATAGGGCCCTTAGGTTATAACGTTAGTTCAATGACTCATCTGCTTCACACATTTTGCCTGCTGTTCAACATAACACACAAAAACAAACTTACACACCCTGGCTATGGACTGCTTGAAAATTTTACAATTTTCTTACATGGAAAACAGTTCCACATTGGAAAATGCTTGAAAACCAAGCTGGGCCAACACATTTGATTGGTGCATATTCTGACTGCATTCGTGCTTACGCAATGAAATAGATTTATGTGTGATCATCATGGGTGACGATCTACATACACTATTTGCTTTTTCTTCCTATCTGCAAAGAATGAATGAATCCATTTATTTCAGTCACTGACCAGAGTGTAACATATACAACAACAGAGAGCATACAGACATAAATAGATAAAATTAAGCTTTATGATAATAGACAATAAATAATTCAGATATAAAACAGGTAAAATATATAAGTCAAAACCTTAATCACTAATTTAAAACGTATTAAGTCATTGGCCATTTGATTTTCTCAAAGTTTGTCTCCTTAATTTTATAGCAGCAGCAGCAGCAGCAGCAGCAGCAGCAGCAGCAGCACAGAATTTAGCCACTTTTAAGGTAATCTCTGGTTCCCTTTCCTCTATTAAGTATTTTAAGTAATTCCTATCTGCAAGAGATATACTGTACAGAAAACTCATAACATCTAAAGTGCCCCAGAGAACAGGCAGTGGAACAACAATGTTTCAACAATGATTTATTTCATCCTCTGATGCACCTACTAAAGCAGCCATTTCTCTCTTGCAGTTTGCACACTTTGCGAACTTTTGTTGGTTAGAAGCAGCCAGCCCATGAATTTATTGGGTGGCCACAATAAGACTTATATCCATCACATAAAATCTGCAGTAGATGCTTAGAAAGGTACCAGCCTCCTCTGCTGTATTAATATCCATCCATGTGTTACATAACCCTCATTACCATAGTAACTAGCACCTCACAATGATTAAAGGTTTTTATCCTCACAAACCCCTTTTTGAGGTTGGGAAATATAATCCTCCGCACTACAGGGCTGGGACAAAGGCACTGGGGAAGCAACACGACTTTGCGCAAGGTTCCACCAGAGATTTGGGGCTGATCCAGGAATTGGTCCTAGCAACCCTAAAACCATTGCAGAATACTAATCTTGCTCCCTGCTGCTGAGGAAATATCAGAGACTGAAAAGAATCAAAAGTGAGAGCTGGCACAGTAAAGCAAATAAGGGGCGAGAACTGAAAGCCAGACAGTAGCAGGCAGTGGGATGGTGCAATTAGGGCAGTGTTGCTCACCTGCCTTCCCATCACTGCTGGTTCCTGAGAGCAAAAGGAGGAGGGGAAGGGAGCCTGGATGGCAGAGCCAGTCTGATGCACCTGCCAACACACCTGCAGTGCGCTGAGCTCCCCATGCACCACCCGTTTCAGGAACCTGCAGTGATGCTCACGATGAGATGACAGGTGAGCAACATAGCCCTGTCTGTGCTACCCTGCCAAACACTATTGGAGCCAGAGAGTCCTCAATCCAAATTTCCCTTCAGCTGCAGACCTACTACATTGATGCAAAAGGACTCATGCTCAGCCTTTAACTTAGAATCTTAGCGTTGGAAGGGACCCAAGGATCATCTCGTCCAACCCCCTGAAATGCAGGAATCTCAGCTAAAGCATCCATGACAGATGGCTTAACCACTTAACCAGTATATAGTCCATTGTTTTGATTTCTTTTTCCTGCAAATGTTTTATGTTGCTGTTCCTCATCCAGGTCGAAGATACTCTTGTACCCAAGTATTTTTGTTCTGGGAGGGTGGTAATGGTAGAATGGCAGAATTTCAAAGTCATTCTTGGTCATGGCTGGTGTTCTGGGAACTACAGTTCTTAGGGGCAAATAAAACTCACGTGCTTGCCATCATCACAGTACACGTACCAACATTTCAAAACAGGAGAGATCTCTTGGACAACAGAGCCAAGCTTTTCTCGAAAATTCTCCAGGCTCATAAATGCCAACTAATTCAGAAGTGAGCCAAGGGGAATTCACCCATCATTAGGGCTTATGCTGAATTTTGCAGGATCAGAGTGTGAGAGATAACATTTGAAAACACACACACACACACACACACACACCCCTCCTCTGGCTCACTCAAGCAGCCCTTCCTCATTCAAGCAACCCTAATGACTTCAGTGGAACTTTATCATGTTGGTAAAACAGCATTATCTTGCACAGTTTACCTGTTTGGATATGTGACATTATTCAGAACTTTTCCATTCTCATTAAGCCAACGATTCGCTAAGGCTTGTTGGATGTTTGGCCTCTTTGTAGGATCTGGCTCTAGCAGAGATCGTAGGAAGTTTACAGCAGCTGGAAAGACATTAAGGAGAGGGGGGGGGAAGTGTCACATGTTTTGCAAATCCTTTTTGTAGATGATTAATTACAAGAAAGCAACTTTACCAAAAACGTATCAGCTATTACACCAAACTTAACATGAATGGTATTCAGTATGAATTAGAAAAGCACATGGTTTCCAAATGGAAGACACATCACCTCTAGAAACCTGCAAATATGGGCTGTATCTTTTACAGAAATAGTGTAAATAGCTCTAAGACTACATCATATGAAGCTACCTTAAACTGAGTTAGACCACTGGACTATATAGCCCAGTACTGTCTACTCTGACTGGCAGCATCACTCCAGGGTCTCAGGCTTTCCTTATCACCAGAACCTTTTAACTGGAGATTGCAGGGTTGATCCTGGTAAACTGACATGCACTTTATACATGACAAAAGTAAGCATTATGGAATCAAATCAGATGCGTCATGAACAAACTGAGATCGGCTAAAGAAGTCCATTATAGTGATCCCTTCAGTAGGTAAGACAGATATAACAAAACAGTATCTGATATACTATTCACAACTTATAAAGAACATGTACCACAAATTATGATTTTAGCCAGTTTAATGCTGCTAAGATTTTGTGAAGTAGTTCACGGTAATTATAATGTGTACATGAGGAACAAGGCTTTGTTCTACATTACCCCTTTAAATACTTAAACAAATAAATTAATTAAACACACTTATGGTTGCAGCACTGATGAATCTGGTTTCTAACCAGGGACGCGGACTTATAAAAAATATTGGGGGGCCCCGGGAAAGCTCATGAATAATAAATAAGCTCATGAATATGCAAATAAAGTGGCTCCGGCCCTAAATAGGGCAAGCCACGCCCCCAGCCAGCCGATTGGCTGGCTGGGAGGTGTGGCCAGTCGGGATTCCCCTGTTCTCGCGGGATTTCCGGCAGTGCCTTGGCAGTGGCGGTGGTGCTGCGAAGCAGCAAGGCAGGAGCCCCCGCCATTAGGGCGCGCGGCTGGCTGGCGAAGGAGCAGGTGGGGAGGAGGCGGGGGACGGCGGCGGCGCTCTGCTGGAAGGGCGCCCGAGATTATTGGGAGGGCTGAGCCCCCCAAAATATTTTTTTGAGGGGGCTCGAGCCCCCTCAAGCCCCATGGAGTCGGCGCCTATGTTTCTAACTCCTATTGAAATAATGGCAGTTACTTCTGTGTGGTTTCATCAGCCTGATTTATGCCAAGAACAGCTCTTGTGTTTATACAAACTGCTCACACCATCAGTACATTGTCAGCTTTAAGCATGGCAATTTATTTCAAATGTTTTTAAATTAAATGTATGTTTATATATGCCTAAGCTTAAATCAAGAGTCTGACACTTTCTTCTGTGATTTAAAGGAGGGTCACAAAGCCCTATCTTAAAAGGGTCATGTGCCTTTTTAAGTTAGGAGGCCTTAAAAAGAAAAAAGAAAAAAAGGAAGATAAAAAACCAAGTTGGTATCTGAGCTACAGAAAGGCTCAGTAGTACAAAACCTAAGACTGTGATCTCTAAATCCAGTGGGATAAATCTTGCTCTCTGACTGTATAATTAAATGTGTGCGCCACAAGAAATTAATGAGGCTTTGCACTCAGCATAATAACTAATTTCTGCTTTCCATGTCACTTGTACCAAAACAGCCGTCACATGCAACTGTATTGAGTGGCCCATCTGGTGCATTCTCTAGTGACTACAGGAAACATTTGGAGAGGGTGCCAAAATAATCTTGGATGAGTTCCACAACAAGTGCTTGGAAAACGTGACCACAGCAATACTCCCCCCTCCTTTTTTTGCTATAAAGAACATCAATCCAACTAAAAGTGCCAGATTCCATGTATTTCTGCACCTCACGTGTAAAGAGAGCTGTTCACAAGGAAGATTCGCAGCAGCCTAAACAGACTGATTTTTCCTTTACTAAAGAGAAGATAAGTGTGCCTTTAAAAGGCTACCATCTTCATTCAGCCACATTGTCATCCAACCTTCTCAGCACTATGCAAGGGCATTCCCTTAGCCATATTCACACCAGGAAATGATGTCACGCACTTTCCACATGAAGCCAGGAAAAGGAAATACATGTTCCACAACAAATCAGGGTGCCAGGAAGAGAAAAATAAAAATAAAATAAAAGGCTTGTCCAATAAATCAGGATTGGGTGGTATCTAATCAGAGCAACAACAGATTTTTACAACATATAATCTGAACTAAACATTTTGTAAGACTATTACTTTTGCTTCACTGGGCCTGGAATTCAAGGCATTTATTACATCAGAGATTTATGTGACCTGAAAATAATTCATGTTGGTAGGGTTTTTTTGGGCGGCGGGGGGGGGGGGAATGAAGAGGTGACTGTGTGTGACATGGGGGGGGGGGGGGCAGCAAGATCTTGATTCCTTTCTCCCTGTAAGGCACCAAAGGGGAGAGGTCTGAAACTAGGATCTCCAGCAGTCAATACCAGTACTTCCCACATCACAAGTGCTCTTGATCTTCAGAAGGCCAGGATGTTTAGAACAAGGAAAAGGGTGTCCTCTAGGCTCCATCTCCTGCCTGAAAAGAGCCAGGCAAGCCAACTGGGTCACACCATAAGACCTTGCAGCCATGTCAGACCACCAGTTTGCGTGACTTGTCTTAAGCATGCCTATTCTGCCTACTCTCCTGCTTTGCTTTTTCTTGACTGCCACAGACTGTGACCCTTGTCTGCTGTTGACCTTGTGCCTGCTTCTACCCTCTCCACCCCTCTATTATTGCCTTGGAACTCACCTTTCTGTTTTGCTCTGGCTCAATACTTACTTCTTGATCTTTGATCCATGTCCACGTAACTTGCCAGTGACCACCATGCCAATTGTCCCTGGTCTGTTGGTCCTCATATGCCTAATCTGGTGCCTGACCTCCTGTTGTACCTAATGCCTTTCTGCTCCTTGTCTACCCATGCTCATATGGAACCACAGGTGCATCCTGTCCTGGAGCTAGGAAGAAGACTGACAATCCCCTTTCTTCCTGTCGTAATAAATCCCAGCTTCCCCTCCCCTTATGATCTTTTTGACAGTGAAAGGGCAAGGTCTCCTCACTACTTAAAGGGAAGGGGGGGTGGAACTGAAAGAAACTGGATCCAGAGAATGCATGACAGGATATTTCTCTGGCAGACTGAAGGCTACACACCTGCACAATCTTCAGACCTTACAGAATTTTAGGAGCTGGAAGAGAATGCAATACACACCCATCTTGCATCAGATGTGAAGTGCACATGAATGTGTTTTGAGCCACTCATATGCATTTTAAAGGGGCAACCAGCAAAAATTTGTGTGTGAATTTCACATGAGATGCAGGGCCTATGTGTCCTGTACCAGTATCCTACTCAAGAAGAGAACTTTGTCATATGAGTAAGACTTAAGAATGTCCCACACACTGTGTGTGTGTGTTTTTTTTTGTTTAGTTTCAGGTGTCACTTAGCTTCAGACGCTCAAGTTAACTGACCCAGAGCAAGGCAGGGAAGCGAAAGTTGGAAACACTTGTTCTATGCTAAACATACAACAGATGTTCAGTCTACCTCTTGAAACCACTTTGGCAAAATACGGAGCCACTGTTCAGAACCAACTGAATGACTGGCATGCATTTATTAAGCTGCAAGTGTTTCAAGATGGAACCAAACAATCCAGGTCAGCCTCCTGTTTCGGTGTGCAAAATGGCCAAAGGTCACTTCCTGCGTTATGAGTTTTCATTCAGGGGAGTTTTCACTCCTGTGAGCAAAACTGTCATGCATAAAGAAAAATCCATTGTCTTAGGCCCACTCACAAAGTAAGCCTATGTATGGATACAGATCCTGCCTATAATATGGGAGTGCAACTGCTGCCACAGGCTTCATGTATGGAAAGTGGCCCTGACTTAGACCAGTTCCGTGTCTAAAAACACTGCAATAAATTACCGTTGCTCCACTCTGGCAAGTGACCGAGCAGCAAACAAGAAAATAAATCCATAAATACAGACCCCCTCCTTTACAGATGCTTGCCTTGTTATGTGCATGTTTTACCAAGACATAGCTTCCCAGGTATTTTATTTGCTTCTTGCTCTAGCAGAAACAGAAAAACTGTACTGCTAGGGATGGGAATGATGTGTCACTGAAAAATCCTGTTCTGACATTGGTCCTTCCCACATGCACAATGCACTTGCAAGCATGAATCACAAACCCAGAGAACAGATGCACAGCCAACATCTGAGAAACTTTCTGAGCACATGCGCTCTTCATAAGAACCACTTCGAATTTCTCCAAGCTTGTGCAACACAACAGGATAAAAGAACAACTTGCCCCTTAGCTGGGATGCAAATCATCAAAAAAAATCAAACTATTGTCAAAAAGTGGACGCAAAAAGCAACCAGTGTGGCACAGATCAATCAGCTTTGGAAATGGAGCCCTGCGTATCTAAATCTTGGGAAACTGTACCATATTAAGTATCTCTCATTTTTTGCTGCAATTTATTACTATTGATCCATTTTTTTAAAAGATGTGTTTATTGGGGTCACACATTTTAGGTAATACACACACACACACAAATAAAATACAGCAATAACAAAATAAATCACATGAAAGAGGGTTGACATCATGCCAGGAAAAACAAGAGAGAGGATACCAAGGAAGATCAAAGCATATCATCACATATGCTACAAATTTTTATACCATAAACTCAGTTAAGAATATATCTATCAATTATTCCAAAACAACACAACACTTAAGGGCAAGCAGAATACATTAAAGAAACAGAAATTGTAAACACCAAAATTGGTCATCTGAAAGGAGGCTAAAGAACTATAAATCATTTTCATAAGAAGGCTTGCTGAAAAAACAAAGTCTTAATTTGGCACCAGAAGCTCATTATAGATGATGCCAACTTGATTTCAGTGGGCAGAGAGGTCAGTAATTCCAGAGCCAATTTATGGTCTCTGCAGGGGCAACACCAGTACCAAAGGGTCAGTTTCTCTCTTCATTAAAATTTACTCCAATTTCTTTTAATGATCTTCGTTTCTTTTCTTCTAACTCATTCTTGTGTGCTTGACCTGTTCTATCTTCTTTATAAAAGCGTCTTTCCCCTATTTTTTTCTACTGCTATTTTATATTTTTAACTACTAACTCTTTTCTGATGTTTACTCTTCTTAACCTGAGTATCTTGCTTTTGTTCCTTTTCTCCGCTTCATTCCTTCTCTTTCTAGAATCATAGAATTCTAGAACTGGAAGGTACCCAAAGAGTGATCTAGTCCAACCCCCTGAAATATAGGAATCATGCTCACAGCTGTCCTTGAGTGCTCGAACCACCAACCTTCTGGTTAACAGCCCAACACACTGGCCCACTGCACCACTGGAGGCATCCATTCTTAATTCTGCTGTCAGTTTGGTGTTTTCCTGCTTTCCTTTTATTTCATCACTTCACTGGGTTCCATTTCCTTATTAGATCCAGTGTGAGCTACCAAGTTTTGTTCTTCATACAATCACATAATGTGAAGTAACCTTAAAGCTCATCTAATCTAAGCCCTGTGCAACACAGGGAATTTACTGCTATGGCATCCTTGATAAGAGGTCATTCATTCTCAGCTTTATCATACCTAATGTGAAGATGGTGGTCCCAATAAGCAGAACAGCTCAGCAAGTGACTTATACCCTTGCACAACATTTCTGTCCCATCAGATACCCCTGCTGGCAGCTTGCATCAGTGTAGAAAAGTACACAGTAGGACCTATCCATAAAATTAGCAGCTCTGCACATTATGGCTGGTGCATGGAACAGCTGCCAAACAGAGGGTATTTCAAAAAGGCACCCTGAGAGCATTCAGCCAACAAAAGCCAACACACATGAGTCCAATATACAGCTCCCATTGATCCACCAGTGGGTTAAAGACAGTGGTGAAGTCTTCACTGGGGATAGACATGCTAGTTGTTATTCTTTATTACACTTATTAATTGCCTTACAAACTGTCTCAATGTGGCATGGAATAAAAAATAGGATGCATCAGTACAAAAATCACATAAAATGTAAGGTTTAACACAAAATAAGAGCAGCCTGTACCAGTGATCATACCAATAAATGATAATACAGTAAACAACACAGCTACCCCCTCTCCTAGCAACATGGCATGATCACAGGACCCAGGAAACACGAAAGCTTGCATATTGCCTCCTGCACTTACATGTGTTAAGGTGATGATCAACAAGAATTGTAGGAAATTCTCATGTATATCACGAGCTAATGTGGTGGCCTCCAGATACTGTAGACTACGCCCTCTCATCATTCCTGACCATTGGCCATTCCAGCTGGGGCTGAAGACAGCTGTAGTTCAAAACATCTGAGACCACCACTTTGGCTAGCTCTGATCTAATGCAATTGTTCACAGGAGGATCTAGCATAATTGCTGTCTGGGCTGCCTGCCTATAAGAAATGAGTTAGCAATGTCACTCAGCAGCCAAAGCATCATTTTAATTTAGCTTCCATGTTTACCAAGTTTGTTATAAGACAAATAACATATCTGTAGTGTTAAAAACTCAGTGGTAGCTGATGCTCATTAGGACTGGTAGGGCAGCCAACAATAGATAGAGCCAATGACAGGCGGAGCTGAGTAATTCTAGTTTTGTCCCACCATTCTCCTCCCTGCTGAATTCTACAAGGGCAACAATAAGACTAGAGGAGAGACCTTGCCCCTGGACTTGCTGTTAAGTAAGAAGACAAGCAGGTGGGGGGTTGGCTGAGGGCAGACTTGGGTTGGTGCGGCAGCACCTCATTTGGTATAATGGACAAGCCTCCACTGTAAACTGCTATAAATGCCAGCACCTAATTCTTCATGAAGTTGGCTTAATGGACCATGCATTTGCCTACCATCAATATACCATTTTTCACAGTTGATCCCTGGGATACAAGCAACTATGCTGTAGCAATAAATCTGTGGTGTATGCATTTTCAATAAATTCTGCATCCAATGCAATTTAAAATGGGGAGGAGGGAAGGCTTCAGAATAAAATGGGTACACAGTTAAAACTTCAGTGCTCTGTATGAACAATCCTTTTGGAGGTAATTCCACTAACCCTCAAGTTCTTTGCAGATGGAACACATCTGAAGCTCAGCAGTCATAAAAAGAGAAACCATGAATTAGTCTGAGGTTTCTGCCAAGTTCCACAATTCTGGAATCCAGCCCATTTAAAATCACTAACAGAATAACAATATTTCCTGAAAGGCTTTGTGGAAAATCGTCTTCAAGAAGGAGGGCTGAATAGCCTACAGAAAATGTTGCTATTTATTTATCATATTACTTTGGGCTGGGGGAGGGGAGATGCATAATGGTCAGCGACTTCTGGGCTTATATATAGCCTGATAAGCTACCTGGTAAAAGCCCTGGGCTCAATTTCTGACATCTTCAAGTAGGGCTAGGAAAGACCCCTGTCTAAAACCATGGTGATCTGCTGGGAGTTTCCTACATGCTCAAGCCTCAGAACCCTATCTGAACCCAGAAGGGAACATCAACCCCTGTGATCAGGTGGCAATCTGAAGCCTCAGATTGGCCAGGTTCAATATAAATACCAGGCACTTAGCCTTCTCTCTTTGGCACTCCAGATTCAGAATCAGTATGCCATGGGTCAGTGGGGTAATGGGGGTGGGGTGGGGGGCTACTGCCTCCCTATCTTTTGCTTATGGGCTTCATGGAAGCACCCTGTTGGTCAAAGTGGGAAACACAACATTGAACTAGATGGATCTCTGGACTGATCCAGCAAGGTTATTGCTTGCTGCATTTAAGGTCCCAGATTCAAGCTCAGATCAATGGTTCTGAACTTGAGGTGCACCTTCCACATCTGAATTTCGGGTACAACTGCCAATGACTCCAGCTTGGTTGTGGCACACAAAAACAGCAAACGGGTGTATGGCATTTCAAGCCTAGACATCACATTAGTGCCCCCTCTCTATTTTGTCTGGTTCTTCGTCTATAGGGAGCCCCAGGCAGACCAACTCTGTGTTACAAATATGTCTGCAAACATGACATGAAGGCTGGCAACATAAACCCTGTCATGTGGGGAATCCCTTGCAGACAACCGCAGTGCCTGGAGACAGTCAGTTTGTGTATCCTCAGCAGTGACCAGAGGAGAAATGACCTTTGGGAGGAGCGCAGAGAGAAGAAATGCTATGGTGCATCTGCAGGAGACAAACCAGACCCCTTCACCTGTCTCTCCTGTATCGGTCTCTACAGCCACAGCAGGCGCTGTAACCTTCCAACAGTTTGACTTCATCCTCCAAGGCACACTCCTCCATTGTCTCCCAAGACAAACAGATATCAACATGGATGGACGGGTATGTGAACATGTGAAAGGGAGTAAGTGTGCAAATGAACACCAATCCTTTGGTGAAGCCTACCAGCTAATTTAAACTTTGCAATGTGCCGTCATCCACTGAGAAACAGTCAAATAAATAAATATAAAGCCTTTCACTCTGTTTCTAAAACTTGTCTAATGCAGCAATTTGTGAAGCATTGCCAAGAATTTCTACTGTTACAAGCACAAAGAAATAACAAGAAATGTCATATTAAATCAGTGTCTGAAGAGTCACCAAACGTGCAATAACTGAATGTGACTTTAATCAACGTTTAATGTATAAAGTTATGCAACACGGCGTAAAGGCTAGCAACCTTAGGTCTGCTCTGTTAAGTAATATTGCCAATACTGCTGCAATAGTGAACAGGTAGAAGTAAGAGCATAACAGTGAAGTAAGTTTAATTTCTGCAATAATACTGAACATAAACTTGTAGAAAGAGCCTACTGCCAACATGCCACGCTTAATTACTTTCTCCTTTTTTAGTGTAAATCTTCTGATACCACTCCTGACACCAGTAACAGTAATAAAATACCCCACCTAACAAAACCAAAGAAAGTAACAAAAAACAGCAGTAACTCCCACCCCAAATGTGCTGTTGAAGCAAAAGTGAAACTTTCCATTTACTCCATTGGGACATGAAAACTACTCATGCATGCAAATATTTGAAGAACTGGATTGGTCAAATTACCACAGTTTCAATAGCTCTGACAGAGAAACAAAGCAAGCAAAGTTATGTTTGTTCTAACCCACTTGCAGCTAAAGTACAAAATTGGTCATTAAGGAACAGAGCTTCATAACCATTATGACACTAATTTATAGCTTGACACACCAAACACACTTCAAACAAATCCTATGGGTAATTTTCACTATCATCTTGTACTGAAACCAAGCTTGGAATGTAAAAAAGGAACCCTTTTATTTAGGCTTGTATTTATTACTCCTAATGCATTGGAATAATACGATTTATTACTTCCACAGTGAATTGGGTTAAGTGAATTTCAAATCATTCTGACTGCAAACTTGCCCAGGAGGGAATCTCAGGAAGATCAATAGAAGTTAGCCCTTCCATCTTCTGATTAAACCAACACAGGGAGACAGAAAGTACGAATCAGGTGTGAAATAACAGACCAAATAGGTTGATTCAGCAAAGTTCTGCCCAAACACTCTGCCCACCAGAAACAAAAGTTGTGATGTACAGTACAACATTAATTGTGAGGGCTGTATGGACTTAAATCGAGTAGCACTTAAGTAACTGCATTATTTACCTGTGGACAGCTGAGTAGGGAAAGGATTCATTTCTTTGTCTACCATTTTCTGGTACAGTGCTCTCAGACTGAATGGTTCCACAGTAAACGGCAGTGTCCCAGTCAACATTGCATACATATTCACACCACTGTAAAAGAAGAGTGGTGGGGGAAACTGTTAAGAGAAACCATTCCCTTAGAAACAAGACAAGGCATGCAAGAATGCATTAAGTTTACTAGCCTATGGTTTATCACACTTATGAAACATACATGAACAGATGATGTTACTATTGGTCCATCTAACCCACCACAGTTTATTCCAATTGACAGCAGGTCTCAAATGTTCTTTAAAGGCAATGGTCTTTTCCAGCTTTGGTATCCAAGATCCTTTTCATAGGAGAAGCAGGGATCCAAACTGGGACTTTCTGCACCCAAAGCACTTGCTCTATCACTGAGCTCTTCCCATAGAAGCCATAACACAATGTTCTCTAGAAGTGCAGCAACAGTCCGCTGGATCTTGTGTCTCAGTCATGTTTAGAGTAGACCCACTAAAACCAATGGAACTTTAGTGTGGTTAAGTCTGAATCCAACCCAGTAGCATTTAGCCTCCCTTCAGAGTATCTGCATAACCAGTTTCTTGAGAGATAAAACCATTCATAGCATGAAGGATCACATTACTTAAGAATTAATTCTGATTTGAAAAGTTCAGTTTTAAGGGGTGATTCGGTTATATGGAAATAAGATTTGCTTATGTGCAAAAGGACCATACATAGGACTGATTCACACTATGCTGCTTCCATGCACCAAGCAAGTGCAAAACCCAAAGGACTAAGCAAGTGCATTATAAGGTATATACAGCATTCCCTGTAGACGAACAAGCTATGAGTCAACTGTCTCTCTCCTTAAATTAAATGGTGCAGGATGTTATTGCCTGAGAAGGTTAAAGGGCAAGAAAAAAGAACGATGGCATTCTCTGTTTGAATCATGTCACAGTAAGAGCTGCTTCGTTCAGCAGCTCCAGCTTGCTGTGGATGGGTGACCCTATGTAGGAGCAACCAATTAAGGAGCAGTATGACAGTTTCGATTTGGATTTTCTCGAAGCACAGACACTGTAAATTGGGTTTCAAAATATAAAGCTCTCTGAACTAGCTGCTTGCAAACAAAGGACAAAGCAAAACAAAAAATCCCAAAGAAGGAAACTCGTATCTGTTCTTAGCTGCACCAAGATCAATGGAATTAATTCAAATTTCCAGACAGGGAAGTCTGAACATTTCTTGAAACACATTCATCTTTGTTTGCTTGTAGTACCCTGGAGTATTAAGATTTCCACTGCAGTCCCTGAAAAGTTCATATCAGTTCCTATAAAAGCAAATTATTTGACAAGTTTCTTCAGCCAAACATGTCTCCTTGTTTTCTGACAACAACATTCTGGGTAACTTCTGTCCCTGCTTCACAAACAGCTGTAGACCACAGTTTGTAAATCCCAATGGCCAAGGTCAACTAAACACACTAGGCAGCAATTACTTTGGAGAATGAACTATATCATCTTACGTTTGGAAATTCCTGGCAAATTGAAATCCTGACATTGTAAATGCTAACATTTACAATCATCAGCACTGCAAACTGTTTTTCCAAAGTTACATATTTTAATTTACTAGCAGCTCCAATTAGAACTTATATAAAAGTCAAGCAAGAGAAGTCAACCCCCACCCTCTGCATGCATGTAGCTTTTTCAATTATAGTAACTCACATGGACCAAACATCTATTTTGGGACCGTATTTCTTTCTTGCAAGCAGCTCTGGTGCTGCGTAGGCTGGACTACCGCACTGCGTGCTGAATGGATCAGTGTATCCCAAGATACTTGCACAGTTGCTCAAGCCAAAGTCTGTGAAAAAGAAAATAAATAAAGCTTTCAACATTGCACAGGAGAAATTACAACCTCGCAATATTTGTACTTTGCTGCAATCATTTACCCAGTTAAAGGCTTCCTTTTTAGTTAAGAGCTTTTTATTTGAGTCTAGGGGAAATTTAAATATAAATTTAGTCAGGAAACTGGAATAACACTTATGAAAAAAAGATGACAGTATGAGCTCAAATGTCTTAAGTAAATGTATATAAAATAGCTTTCTCCTTGCCTGGCAGAACTATTTGAGAGGCTGGAATCATAAGAGTACAACCCTGCTCTCCTTGCATCTTTGCAACAGTGTGTGTGGTTGCATGCGACAGAACTGAGTATAGCCCTACGTATAACATCATGAAGATTTGATCAGATGCATGGTAAGGACTTGAAACCTATTTCTTAGGATCAAGGATGAAGTGATAGGCATATAGAGGATTTACACGCCAAATAGTATTTCCATCATTGGAGTCCTGGGGTTCTTAAGGACATCAGGAGGGCTAAGGGAACTTGAAACCTGTACTTCAGATTGAGAGCACACTGTGAGGTTACACAATAACATGAAACCATCTTTTTTGTCATTGGGGCTCCCAAGGTTCTGGGTCAGAGGGAGAGACCCATTCGGGACAATATATGATCGTGCAGAGGGGTCACAATGCACTCCCAAACCATGTTTAAGGCAGCGCCCCAATATAGTATTTTCAGCGAGAATCCTAAAGCAATCCTAAAGGGGGGCGGGGCTTACAGTGAAAAGGGGGCAAAGCACGTGCCACTTTTCAGTTTGATGGATGGTAGTTCTATGTATGCATGTGTGTGTATATCTCCCTTAAAGGTTTTATACGCCTTAAACATTCAGAAACAGTCTCACACAGAGCTTTGTGTAGTTCACAATATCTTGTTCGCTTTTTACTTCTGGTCCCATTTTAGGCAACAATTTTCATCACCTCAGAGGTGATGAAGCCTCTCTGATGAAATCATCATCATCTGGCTTCTACTGTGCACCCAGGCTCATTGCTGCTAGAAAATGTGTAGGCATAGAATTAAATACATAAACAGATGTTCTGCTAAGGGGAATATTTTCCTATCAGTGCCCACAACTAGCATTAATGGGAGCTATAAACAGATAGTAGAATAAGATGAGTAATCTATGGTGTCTGCAAAATGTGGATGAACAGTGCTCTGAATGAAGTTGATAGGCAGTTGAAGAATCAATGGGCCATTGACAAATTAGATATAAATATAAAAGGCTTCTCAACCAGTTTCACATTCTATTTCTGCAGATGAGTAAGCCAATCATATGGAGTGGCTGGGGTTTTGCCTGATGCTGAGAGACTAAGGCTGTGTTCACACAACAGTGTATTTCATTTCCACAATGTTACCTAATTGTTAATTGCTGCATTATATCTGAACATTCACATGACATAAAAGCCACTTCCAGAAATGTAACACAATATAGCACAAGGTTAGTACTCATCTATGTGTTAATTGACTTCCAGAAAAAAATCCATTTGCAAATAAAACAGAAAGGCAAAACTTTCTTGGAACTGAAGCTCTCAAATCCACACATTAAAAAGCAATGGTATGGTGGTAGAAGGATGTTCACACTCCAACTATATTTGCAATGATATGCCATTATGCATGCTCAAATTTTAGATTCCCTGTTCTTAAAAACAGGAACAGAGCCCAGATGCTGCATTTGTCTGTGGCAAAAGTAGTGATTAGGGGCCGAGAATACACATTATTAGGACTACATGTGCATGCAAGTACATGAAAACAAGCATCAACCATTTCAGTTGATTAATTTTCAGGGACTGTTAATTATATTTAAAATGGCATTTTCCCATATTGCTTTAACCTCTCCATTGTTTTGTAAAAACAATGTTGATACCCCTTGTGAAAATGGCTTTTATTACCACAGTTTTATGAGGAAGTATAGCTTACTGAAGCCACCAACTGGTAAAAACTTGCTGGTGGAATCTGTCTCCCGAGTGAGAGATAGGAGGGGAGTATGTACACCCTAGGTGACAGATAGAGGTGGTTTGATGGATGTTTTTTCTGTTTCTTGTCATAGGGTAAAATGACATTCCTAACATATATCCATTGTGATTGATTTGTACTTTGTAATTTTGCCCATATGGAATAATGGTTGGAGTGTTGGACTATGATCTGGGAACTGAGATTCAAATTCCCAATCAGCCATGAAGTTCACTGGGTGACCTTGAACCAGCCAATACCTCTTAGCCTAACCTACCTCACAAGGTTGTTGTAAGGATGAAATGGGGAGGAGAACCAGTATACAACCTTGAGCTGGTGACATATAAATCTAATAGTGTGTGTGTGTGTGTATTATTGTATTTTTGTTGAATATTGCTTTTAGGTATTGTTTTCATTTGTTAATGCTTTGTTACTGAACTCGGTGGTTTTTTTTTGGTTTTTTTTGAAAAGGAGCATACAGGTGTGAAATTAAATGAAATCAAATCAATTTAAAGTGTCTTACTTGCAAGTAACACATTTGGGGCTGTGTGCTACTTACCAGTGCTCATTGAAAAAAATTATATATGCTTAGAAGACCACAGGATTGCAACTTATTTTGCCACATTCCTCTAAAAAGCACTGCTATATACTGCCACACAGAATGTTTTGGGACACATAGTATAACAAAAATACCAGTCAACAAAATTGCAATAAGAGTTTCATACCAATAAGCTTGATATTGTTGTCGTCATCAAGCAAGAGATTTTCTATCTTCAAATCTCTGAAACAGACAAACATGTTTAATGAGAATGCAGGCCTTCAAGCTTTTGATATTTTCAAAGTTTCAGTAACCACTGTCATTTTCCACGTGCATCAGATCGTTATTAGGATCTTAATGTTATGCTATAGAGATGATTGAGTTGTAGTCCAAAGTAGTTACCATGCGGGTACACTTGGTCTAATATATGTGTTGGGGCACAACCCATCAAACAGTTCTATTCCACAAAACTGACTGAAATTAATGAGAGTTGCTCCGGAATATTGTGGCTGGGAAGTCTAGTGGTATTTTCCTGCATTGTGGTATGTGTCATGAAACCATATTAGACAGTCTCCATTTGAAAAAACGCGAGAACAGACAGTTTTTGTACAGAAAAAAGAGTTTTAAAGGCTATGTATATTTGATTTATGCTATCAAATGATATTTACTGGGTCTAGTCTTCTGCATGGAACAGAAATGCAGGCACAATAAGGCTGAAAAACATATATCACCATAACACAAGTGGAAGAAGGAAAATTGTTCACTGACTTCAAAGCATTGTTTGGGATATTTGTGGCCTTGTGCAGTTAAACTGCATTCCTAAGGCAAACCTATGGAAGAAAAGCCAACTTTGCATTTGAAAAGGAAGCAAATCTCAGTGCTGCAGAACTCTGACATAAATATTGCACTAGCCATCAGACTGTACTTAAAATTAGTTGGCTGAATGCTTCTAGAGATCAAGCAATGGGTGCCAAGAAACAAAATCTAAGATGCCTGGAATAACTGTACTTGAGGGGTGCTATCAGAGACTTTCAAATGTTTTTGTCATTGTTTGCATTTTATTTCCATAGCCTCTGCAATGTTCAAAATGCTTTACAATCGCTATCTCTGTCATCCTCGTAACAACCTACCTGAGGGCCTATTAATGTTACCTCTTGGAACAGAAAAAGTTGCCAAAAATGCCTAAGCATTTGACAATCCTGCTAACACTTTGTGTTACACAGCAAGAAGGAGCAAGGCCAAACCAAATGTTGTAGAGGTTTAATGCATCAACTTTAAAAAATGCATATAGAAACAGCTGGGGGGGGAGGGGAGAGGAGATACTATCAAGATTACACCAGGCATGGATGAGGAAATTTAACATTTTCCTCCCCTGGTGATATCCAAAGGAAAGTATCTCTTCTGAAGTTGCTATGTGCGTTGGAAGGAAAGCCCTCATTGGGGGCAACTTCAGAAGAGACATTTGCAAGTTATCTTATGAGTACCTGCAAATAGGCTTCATCAGCTGTAAACAGCCACTCATTGAGATTCAGAACTTCAAAAAGTCTCACACTTTTTGAAGTGAGAGTCAGGATGGTTTAAATACCTCAGCAATGCTTCAGAGGTGATTAGAAAGTTCTTTATTGACTATGGGCAACCATGTGAATTGGAAGTCATAACAAACAAACAAAAGAACGTTATTGTTGTACTGTATAAGGAAAGACATCTTTGACATTATCCACCAAGGTCTAACCAAATGCCATGAGTGACCCAAGCAGACAGTATAGTGACATGGTGAATAACAAAATAGATCTGAATAAGGTATCTGAATAAGGTATCTGAAGAAGTGTGCATGCACACGAAAGCTCATACCAAGAACTAACTTAGTTGGTCTTTAAGGTGCTACTAGAAGGAATTTTTTTATTTTGACTATGGCAGACCAACACGGCTACCTATCTGTAACTGGAACAAAATAGATGTATTTGGAAAGAATTAGGAATGTCCTATGACTAGTTCTTGCCTACATTCTCAACTGGTATGTCCTCCAAGTCTTCCATGACATGGCCCAATGCAGGAAACTTGGGCTATTATCAGACAGAAGAGGCTGTCTGGCAGCACCTATGATGCAGAGAATGATATATGAAAAGGTAATTCTTAGTCCCTTTTACAGATAGGAAATGAAGACGGAGCGATAGTGGCTTTTCCAAGGTGATACCATGGAGGTACAGCATTCAAACTTTGGTCTCCTACATCCATATGCTATTATAGCTCACAAAATACAGAAATGTGTGTATTTTAACATCTCCCAAAGCATTGCTTAATAACCAAATTCAAAGTGATATGCATCTAGCTCCACATTGAAAAAAATAGTGGAAAAAACAGATACACAGGAAGCTGTCTTTGCCACTGGTACATTATTAAATTCCTTTCTCTGACATTCTGACAGTAATTGCACTGAATAGGATTGAATTTGGTTAAAATTACTTTAAAAGGGTTGTTGAGAATTTCCTGTGGGATGCTATTGCAAGCACCAAAGCCTTAACTTCATTGTCTTTGTTGTTCTTACTCCCTTAGGAAGCTTAATGCTCATCCTGTTTTTGACAGCATGAAGGCCTCTGTAAATATCTTCTAAAAAGAAAAGGCTTCCCATATATTGCCATTTGGGATTGTTTTCTTGCTGTCAGGCAAAGAGACAATGACTGCTATCTAATTCTGATTTGAGATTGATGCTTCTATGGCTTCAACAATAAACAAACCACAGGCCAAAGTTTACAGACCTTCTCAAAATGACCCCACAGAGACAGGCATCAGAAATGACTGCTTGGCAAGAGCTTTTGGCTGTAAAAAGGATGTACAGTATTCTTAAAACGGGGTTCTCAATTTGGCATTACAAACTTCATTAGGTCAAGGGAAAATCAGCCAAGCTTCATCAAGCGTTGCTAGGACAAGACAAACACAGACCGACAGTCATAGAATCATCTTTTACAATATAATCTGGCAACAAGCAATCCAAAAGAGCATGAAGAAGGCTACAGTACCCATCTTACATGCCTTAAAGTCCAATTAATAATGGAAGACCCTAGGGAAGCCAATAGCTTCCAAGCAAAATGACTGGGCATGGTGACTGTGTTAAAAGGAGCAGCCCTGGGCTCCTTTGGAAGGAATGGCAGGGTAGAAATAAATAAGAGGAGCTCCTCTGGGATGCCTTGTGCTTTGGCACTTTGAGCACCAAAACAGATTCTGAGAACATAACAAGCCCTGCTGCAGCTGACTAAAGGCCCATATAGTCCAGCATCCTATTCTCACAGTGGCCAACCACATGTCTATGGGAAGCTGACAAATGGAATAAAAGCACGCTTCCCGCTCTGCAACTGGTATTCAGAGGCCCTCAATCTCCAACACTGTGCACAGAACACAATCATCACTACTAGCAGCCTTTGCTTATCCTCCATCAATCTGCCTATTCCCCTTTTAAAGCTGTCCAAAGCTATCCACACTGAACACACAGAACCCAAACAAAAACAAACCATGGGGCAAACTGCACATGACAGGAACCTATGAATTTCTTTTAAAGATATTGGTAACCTCACGTCATCTCTTTGGGAAAAACACCCAGGGAGGACTGAATATTGTGGACAAACATTAGGAATTAGCTAGGTAAACCCTCCTTTTGGGTTCTGATTTACAGCCTTTGATTGTACTACACTGTTAAAACTCCCAAAACAGAAAATTAGAAAAGCAAGTTGGTGTAATGTTTGCCCCATTGTCCCTTTGAGTTGTTGGGAATGGGAAGGTGAAGCAGTGGGCTCACGTAGTGTAGGAAGAGCTTACACTCCACTGGCAACTCTCTGTTCTCTCACAGGATAACAGGATTCATATTATGTGAAGCCGCGGCTTTGAAATGATGAGCTCACGACCCAGAAAATTGCTGGATACTGGTGGACTGGCTACTAGTGAGAGTTTACAGAACACAGGCTGTTGTTCACACATGATTCTAAGTCAAACCATGGTTTAACATGAATGCATGAATGTGCTGGCTCCCAGGGAGGAGACTGCTTCCATTTTGCTCCTCCTCAATTCTTTCAACACAGCATGGCAGCTAAGATTTGGCTTAGTGTGTCATCTGAACGTGGGACTGTGCTTAAAACTCTCTCCTCCTTAACCATGATCTGCAGAAAACCTTGGCTAGATATCATGGTTAAGAAAAGAGCTCAACCAAAATCCCATGTTTGGATGACACACTAAGCCAAGCACGACTTAACTAACACAGCACACTAAAAACTAAGAGGACTAGGGAGGAACAAAGGAGAGTCAGTATGTTCAGGCAGTCTCAGTAAGCCACAGTTTAGCTTACAGTGTGACATGTTAACCAGGCTACTACAGCTCACAAGGTTAAGGAGGTTTCACTTTTAGGCCAAGTACTGAAAATGACAGGCAGGACAAAAGAATAAATATTTCCTTAGCTGAAGAGTTGGACACCTTGAACACTTCTTTTAACCTTAAAATACCAAGTATTTTCATATGACAGCAAAATTTTCTATAGCTGAATTCAAGGTCATAAAAGTTTTAAGGTTCTTCAATAATTACAATTCACTAATATCAATTTTCAATAGCATGACTCATGTTGATAAGATGACTGAATTTAATCACTCCTCTTCCTCAGTCTAATTATTTACCTACTTTACCACACAAGGACAAATAATTTGTGATAGAGCCGGCTGAATAATATCTCTAATGAATTTGATTTTGTTGGTGGTTGTGGAAGTCCTCACCTGTTCTGTTAAACAAGCTCAGAGATCATGAGTATATATTGTAAAAGGTACAGCAGCAAGAAATTCCATCCCCCAAGAACAGCCACGTCTTGTTTATCATAAAGAGAGAATGTGAACACCTACAGATCACAGATGTGCAAGTGCTGTTATTTTTAGAGCTGATTTAAAATAACTTCATCGCCAACTGCACTTAAGGCAAGAATGAATTGTGACTTTCTAAAACATGGATTTAGCACTCCTTTTTAAAGGGTCCATTATAATTAAAATAATAGCAAACTGCTTGAATTGATAGGTGACACATAGTGCTTGCACACTTTTAGAGCCTGCCTATAAAGCAACTCTCTACACTCCTGGCTGGATATTGTGCCAGTCAACTAAATCACACAAAGTAGAAAAGATAGGTATAGAATTTAACCATTTAGGTTGCCTTTTCTGCCATTAAGTCTTTCAAACTGGATTACAGCCCATAGTTAAAACAAAATATAATTTTAAAAAACACTTAAAATTAACCAGTGAAGTAACTAGAGTTTATTTTTTAAAAAACACTGGCGTATCAAGAATTAGCAACAAATTATAAAAAAATAAAATCGGAGCCCACAAAAGTTCTGCTGCAAAATGTATGTTTTAACCGACCACCTGAAACTCTGAACTGAACAAGAATTATACGATTTCCCTTGGGAAGACTTTTCACATACAAGTTCCATCTTGTTTTATTTATAACCGCCACTGCTTAATTTATGTAACGACAGATTGATTTTATTAAACTATTGTTTAATAGTTGCCAAATGATATTTGCATCCGTGAATATACTGTAAAGATCTCTGTGAAGGCTGGTCTTCAAAAGCAGAACACTCATAAATAAGCAAGCTCACCTGTGAACCACCCCTGCACGATGTAGGTGTTCAACAGCCAAGATAAGCTGCCGGATGTATTTGCGTGCTTCATGCTCTTCCAGCCTCTTTTTCTCATAGATTTTGTGCATCAGGTTGCCTCCTGGGCAAAGCTCCATAACAAGGTAGTAGCTGTTTTCCGTTTCCAAGATATCCAGCAGCTGAGCAATGTAAGGGTGTCGGATCATCTGCTGGATCTGTCCCTCCCGCCTCAGATTCTTGGTGACATAGGTGTCCTTTTTGGCTCTTTTCTTATCAATAACTTTCACTGCCACCTGATGGGAAAGAAAGACAAGCCAAAGTTATTATTACTATTCTTGTTGTTGCTCCTAACTCCAACTGTTCAATCAATCAATCAATCAATCAATCAATCAATGAATCAATATTAACCTGAAAAAAGGGGGGGAAACGCAGAAAGAAGGAACTGGATGGGGGGAAAGTGAGAGCTGATTTACACGAATATAATCTTAATCCTCCAGTGACGCGGTCTTACATATATGGTGTTTGCTTTAAACAATTGTCAATGTTGTGTTTAAAATTGTTGTTCCTACCCTGGGACCTTATGCTGAAAAGTGGCTAGTGCATTTATAAATATTATTATTATTAATATTACTGTACCTCCAAATGCAATACTAATTTAATTATGTCCAACACAGTTGTGTAAGAAGGAATTTGTGACTTCTAAGCAATCCAATGCTAAGCATTTGGTGGTCAGCAGAACCCTCAAAAGCAAAACCTATGGTACTTAATTCCTTCCATATTGAATGTTATTTTTCTAATTTACACAAATAAGTAAATGTGAGGTATCCAACAAATATCCTTTTATTTTAAATTGACTTCTGTATCTTGATTCCAATTATTTAATTACTAAGCATTTGCATTTACATAACCTAAAAGCAGATTTCTAGGTCACAAGCATCTACTGATGTTTATTATGACATCTATGGTATGAGCAGCAAAAGAATTATGCTAATAACCATTCCTCTTTCGCAGCCTATTTCTTCAGAGTCCTATGGCAAGGGAAATGATCATACCTTGCAAATGAGATCTATTAGCTCATTGTTCATTACTGCCAGCTTATTAGAATCGAAAAGGGAACTCGCTGTTCTTTCATGCTGTTGAGCTTTGCACTGAAATCAGTTTAAAAGGTTCCTGCCCATACAAAACAAAATCCAAAGCGGTGAAGACTCTTAGTTTAGTGGTAGAGCACATAGTCTTCATGCGAAAAGTCCCAAGTTTAATCCCCAGCATCTCCAAATGGGACTCTAGCTTTGATGGACCCCAGACAACCTATCCTCTGGCAGGCTGCAACGGAAATGTTTCAATCAGTGCTGGTGCCTGGCTCTAGCTACCCTTTCCCATGATGCTTCTGACCATTGTGGAACATTGACACAATGGCTGGATTCAGTCACATGAGGCACTTCTTGGAATTCTTGTTAATTACACGTTTCTTCAAGTATAACACCTTTAGGCCAAATCTATCATCCCAATGTCAAGTCTACATTACACTAATGTTCTTTTCCTTGTCAACTTATAAGATCTCTTGAAAAGCACAATAACCTTCACTATATCTACATTTAATAACACTGCCCACGCTATAGGTTCACCCGGATTTCAATAGCCTTTTCCTGAAAGTTGCTGAGGTGATGACAATAAACATTAGTTCAAACAAGAAAAGTAGCTCTCAGAAGCAGCCTCTAGGATACAGTTGACAGAAAAGGAGCAGATGAGTTGCTGATGTGGAAGACTCAATGGCAGCTTACACTCCCAGTGCTTCCAGTTTCCTATGCCTGAGAAGGAGTGATTAATCTTTCTATGTCCAGTGTGAAAAGTTGCCTGGGGGAAACTAATGGAAAGGGGATGGGCTGGCCAGGCCAGCTGACAAGGCCTGCAAAACTGAGCAATAATTAGTTTTAACTAGATAACACAAAGGTCAAGCAATGCTCACAAGGCAGCTGCACGATGGAAATTAACATTTGCAAAAATGCCAGGAAGCAACATATCACTGTGTTGAAATGAGGTAGTTTGGTTACAACTTAAAACACTGAAAATCACAACTTCTTTTGCACTGTTAAATGTGGAGTGAGGGTAGACTCAGGCAACCAGGAACTACTAAACCTCCATGTTCACATAGAGGGGCATTGAAGCAGTTCCCACATGATTAACAGTCATCTGAATCCACTGTCTTAAACCAAAAAAACTGAATGTGCTTTTCTCCCAATGAAGTTAGAACAATAACTCAGATTAGCATAATGTGTTTAAACAAGCCATCCTTAAGGATTAGTCTGCTGAGGACAAATTAATTCATGCATATTGAAAGGTTGTTTCCTGTTGGCAGAATAGGAAATACCACTTGCAGGCGGAAACAGAAAAAGTAGTGTTGGTTTCCCCCAGGACTGAAAGACACAGGAAGAAACAGAAATCTGTTGTTTGAAGTGCTTTATGAATCACATCTCTCCCATACCAACAAGTCATCCCTACCTCATTGAATATAACAGTTCATTGTTGAACACCACTAAGAGGTGAACTACATGTTACATGCATGCAACAAAGAAAGCCCTGACAGGGTTTTTTTAATGAAAAGCAATCTTAACATTCACATTGTTTTAAAACCTATTACAGTTGTTGTTATTGTACAATTTTAAATAGCCTCAAGACTTAAGTGAACAGCAATAAATTAATAAAATAATTTTGATGGGGCCAAGCTCAACTGGCTCTGGTCAGTGGAGGCAACCAGGGCGGGGTGGTTTGTAAGACCCAATAATCACAGAAATGTGTCTTCCACCTCAAAGCACAACCTTGCAGTTTCCTTATTTAAACCCATCTGGAATATTTGCTAAGTACTGGAGAAAACACAACGGCTTTCCTAACACCTACAAAACTCCAGAACCCAACGTAGGATTCTTCCATCAACTTTTGCTCTTAATTACTAATATGATTACAGTACAATTAACTGAATTAAAATTGTTTGCAAAATCAAAGCATTAAAATGTATTAATAACAACTGAAATTGAAGCAGGTGTGCATATGAAAACATAGGTAAGTTAGTTTAACATCCTAAAAATGGCACTCAGATTACTTCCAGATGAGGACTTAGTATGCAAATGGATCATTCAGTTATCTCAAATAGATACTGGTAGTTGTTTTTGTTTTTTACTAATCAGATTTTTGCCTGGAAAGGGAAATGCAGATGAAATAGAAAAATATGAGCTGGTATCTGAATGCTAATGATGCCGTGTGGATGCAGGAAAAAACCTGCATGCATGAATCATAGAATCATAGAGTTGGAATAGACCACAAGGGCCATCGAGTCCAACCCCCTGCCAAGCAGGAAACACCATCAGAGCACTCCTGACATATGGTTGTCAAGCCTCTGCTTAAAGACCTCCAAAGTCGGAGACTCCACCACACTCCTTGGCAGCAAATTCCACTGTCGAACAGCTCTTACTGCCAGGAAGTTCTTCCTAATGTTTAGGTGGAATCTTCTTTCTTGTAGTTTGGATCCATTGCTCTGTGTCCGCTTCTCTGGAGCAGCAGAAAACAACCTTTCTCCCTCCTCTATATGACATATTTTTATATATTTGAACATGGCTATCATATCACCCCTTAACCTCCTCTTCTCCAGGCTAAATGAAGAACACAATAGGCATCCATCTGGAACCACGCTTAGACAATTTGCTATATTCTTTTACCGCTCAATCCTATGCATGTCTACTTGAAAATAAGCCTAAATGCGTTTAATGGGGCTTATTCCCAATGGAAATGCAAACAACTTTCCATGTATGGTATCATACCCTAATACAACCTTGTGCCCACCAGACTGCTCTTTACACATAGCTATTTCATCTACATCACAATGCTTTGATGAGGGGTGCGAACTAAAAGTAGCACTTATTTCTTAGAAGTTATGGTGTGCTTGTACATAATAAATGCATATGAGCTAATTAATTTTGCCTCACAAGTCTGTTGCAAAGTTCAACTGGGTAGAAGGGCAAGGCTGAAAGTTTTTTTAAAACAACAACAACTTGGCTTATTTAGACCATTTTTCTTTAATCCTGCTCTTTGTAAACACCCCATGGTGCTGGGACCTCCTTCTCCTTATATGCTTTATGTGCAACTCTGGTTTTACTTCCAATAAATAATTCAAGTCCTGGCGTTCGTAAAATATCCTGCTGGTGGGAAACAAAACACCAGCTCCCACAATTAAATTGAGAAAAGGCTTTAAAAAGAAAAGACAAGTTTGCTGTAAAGCTGAACTTCAGTGGTATGGAAAATCACTGAAAGCAGTCGAGCTTTATAAAGAGCCCAAATCCTTATGCAGAACCCGGGGTGTGTTTTTTTGCAGTGTAAATGTCCATTTCTCTTTACAACTTTTCCTGAGAAGTCCCAGAGTCTTCTAGTTAAAGTATACTGTAATCTGAATGAATATAAATGTAACTGGGAATTTCTTTTACAAAAAAGCACCCTCCCTAATATTTACCAGTACTGCACTGTGTTATTTTCTCATATGGCAAATCCAAATGATTACAGGGTGTTAGTTTACCATTTTCAGTGCCCTGAAGTGGGCATGAAAAACTCTGCCTTGCAGGGACAGCAAGGATTGCTAGGGTACGTTGCTGGGACGGTGGGATGCTTTACTGTAGCACTGGAGAAGCCTGAGAAACAGGAGAACTTCTCCACAGCTTCAAGGAAATAGGTCAATGGATTTTCCCAGAAACTGGAGTGAAGTGTGGTGCTCCAAAAAATCAGTCTGTCTGGCTTGAGGGCCTACAACCCATTGGTTATAGAGGAGCATCAAGGGAAGACTTGGGATTCAGAGAAGCACATGGGGAAAGGACAAAAAAAAAATGGCTGGAAGGGAATTGTCACTGATGCACATTGATCATACAAATGATCTCTGCTTCATGTAAGGGAGTTAGTGCTTCATCCTCAACCAGTTTGGGTGTGTAGAGGCGTATTATGTTATAAATAGCAGGCAGGGTGAATATACATGTACCATTCGCAACAGAGATGTACTTTTCCCAGCTGCAGTGAAACTTTACATAATAACACTTTTTCAGATTTTCACCTAAAAATTAGGTTGGATAGTGAACATAGGACGGCAACCAAGATGATCAAGGGTCTGGAAACCTAAAATAAATATCTTCTTATTGAAAGATTCTCCTTCTTGCTTTCTTGTCTCATGATTATAAAACAGAAAATCCCTTAAGTCTAAGGTCTGAGGGCAAAACCTAAGGTCAGATTCCTCAGATGCTTGTCTAACCATGTACCAGTTCATGATTTTATGACAGTGTAAACCAATGTTTAACTTTAAGATTAGGCTGCTTTTTAAGATTAGACTGTAATGCTTTACACATCAGGATAAAATGACTCCATTCCCCTGCACAATTTCCCCCCAGATTCTCTTACAAAATGATGTCATATCATCAAATACTTAAAAAAATTATTCAATGCACATTAGATTTGATGACACATTTACATTCGCCAGCAAATACCTTTTTTGGTTTCAAGGATTTCAAAACTGAGGTGCACATTAGATTTGATGGCGTATTAGACTCAAGTAAATACAGTGGCACCTCGGGTTAAGAACTTAATTCGTTCTGGAGGTCTGTTCTTAACCTGAAACTGTTCTTAACCTGAAGCACCACTTTAGCTAAGGGGGCCTCCCGCTGCCGCCACACGATTTCTGTTCTCATCCTGAAGTAAAGTTCTTAACCCGAGGTACTATTTCTGGGTTAGCGGAGTCTGTAACCTGAAGCGTCTGTAACCTGAGGTACCACCGTACAGTATTTTTGCTGATAGGAGCAGATCAGGACAGAAATCCAAATACAATGCAAGCTGCTAAATTTATCATCACAGCTCTATGTTTCTATGACATTGTGCCAAATTGTCAGATTCAGTCATAGTAATTTGGAGCAGACCTGAGTGAAGACTGCAGCCTCCAGGTCCACTCCCCAAGCCCCGCCCACAGGCCGCCATGGATAGGCTAGATTTGAAATACCGGCAACCCATGATGCTCTGTGGCAGCCGGGGAAGCTTCCAATGGCCGAAACAACATGGCAAGGCTTTGGAGGTGCCGCAGCGAGTCGCGACAGCTGGCCACCCTGAAATCAAGTAAGTGGCCATTCTAGCACTGAAATTTGTTTGAATGTTGCATGTTTCCCCTCTCCAGCTCTAATCAAACATCTACTCCATTTCCCCCAGCCCCATTTTAAATAGGGGTAGATAGTGGCCCCTACTCTCATCCACTGCATGATCAATGGACAGCATATTGTCACCTCTGAATCGGAAGTTCAAACTATCTCACAAGCACTGAAATTCAGTCGCAGTGGCAATCTCCATCCCATCTGTTTTATTATACAGTAAACAGTAACTGAGTGAGTGGAGGCTTATAGTTAAAAGCTGCATCTTCAGATTTAATCATTTAAGGATGGAACTATTCAAGGATTAGAGATGGTGTCAGATTCATTTGGTATTTGTTCTTTACTGCTTGTTCTGGTAATTAAAAAGACTGAAGGACACAAAACAGAACATTTCAATGCAGCCTACAAAGCTTTTTTTCAAAAAAAAAAAAACACACACACGCACACACAACCAACCCTGAGGTTTATAAGTTTAAGAAAAGGATTTTCAAACCAAATCCATGTCTTGAAATAGATCAACACTTTCCCCAAATAAAAAAGGGAAATCCTTCAGTGCAAGTTGCCAGGCTGTGAACTGTGTACACACAGCTGCAACTACTCTGTTCCCAAGAGAGGTGGGATTCAAAGGAATGTTCTTTTATTGCTTCAAGATAACATTTCTTGCATTACAAGCCAAATTTGGTAAGGCACTTAAACATGAGCCTTACTTTAATTTCAGGAGTAGTTCCAGTGAAATGGAAGCAATTTAAGTGGCTCCCATACTTTCTGTAAGGGCAGTTCCCATGACTCAATAGATGAGTTGTGAACGTGTGTTAGAATGTAAGAAATGACTTGCTGGATTAGAACAAAGGACAATGAAGTTCAGCACCTTGCCTCCAACAGTGATCAGTCAGATGCCCTTACAAAATTCACAAGCAGAACATTCCCTGTTGTTTGTTCTTTGCATTTGGCGACCATAACACATGATTATTCTGTGCAGTACAGTACTTCTACTTCTTTCCTCAAGGCTTAACGATTCCCAAGCCCTCCATTTACAATATTTTGTTTCTAGGAAAATTCTATTCACCCCCCCAATAGAGTATCTATTGCATCTATGACTGCTGTGTAGAATGAGGTAGTATGAGCATTATGGGTATTTGCTGGATTTGACATCATTTGTGATTAGCGACAATTTGCTCACCCATGGTCACCTTTCAAATAAATTGTTTATTTACTGCTCTTTTACATGATAAGGCTTAAACAATCCACACTTACCTATGAATATGTCATTCCACCACTGCAGCACACAACAGTAGGATTGCTTATGTAGCCATTCAAAAAAAATGAAGAGATAAACACCAGCAAGGTTACTTCTACCACAAAAATATTTGGCACTTTGGAAGCTTTTTCTTTCTTAAAATTATATGAAGACTAGAAGCCTATCTCTCTCATTGCTAGGGTGTGTATACTCTCATATCTTTTTTAAGGTGGTAGACAAGAGTACAGCTAATCAACCCCCACCCGTTGTTGCACATATCCAAGTTTTGTGATACAGCTCTCTCTTTAAAAATACACAAAATGCCTAGAAAGCACCATTTCAAGAAAACACACTCAGAAATAGATTTAAAAGGTTAAAAGCAAAATGCATTCTGATTTACATATTCTTATATGTAGATAGGAGAATCCTTCATGCTTTTTGAAAGAACAAACTACTGTTCAATGCAGAAACACAATGGAATAAAAAAATCAATGAATCAAAAAATGGAAAGAATATTTCCATTCAAATGCATTTGCCTTCAAATATAAATTGCAACAAATTTTAAAATATGTAATTATTATCATTTATCTAAAATCTAAATAATAGTCATTAAAGTCAATGAAGTCACATGCATTCGCAATGCTTTCTCTAGCATTAAACTTTGGTAAAGCCAAAGGTTTCTACTTTATCACTGACTTCATTGTTGTTGTTATATTATTCCGATAAATATTATTTCATTCTGCATGCACAACAGAACCTGCAATTCTTTGTTTAGGGCAGAGTTCGCTAATCCTGCACTCACGGGCACCAGATTGGTGCCAGCCCTGCTAGAAAGAAAGAAAGATATTGGGCAAATTAGAGTGGTGTGGCTACCTTGCATATTTTCCCTAGTGCTGAAGAATGTTCCCTATTGTTGTTAGACAGCAACAGCATCATTGTGTGTGTGTGTGTGTGCGCGCGCGCGTGTGTGTGTGTGTGTGTGATGATCTCCATAATCGGGACCAACAGGATACAGCTGACTTCCTGTGGTAAGCATAAGGCTGTTGGAGTGGTTGTCTCTCTAATTTTGTGTTATGCCACAGTCCCCATGGCAGCCATTTTGTTACTGGTGCCGCTATCACTATCAAAATTTGAAATGTGCCCACTAGGTTGGCAATCCCTGTTTTAAGTCGTTAAAAATCCCTTCTAAGTTACCAGGCTATGCTAACAACCTTCCCCTCATGACAAGTGTCCATTCCTTCTCTCTCTCTTTAAAGTGGGAGACAGGAGAATTACTACCCCCACCCACCCCTGAAACAAGAATTACGTTTCTCATATTATAGTATCAGCAACAGAAATTTAACATCTGAAGTAAGTTAATTTGCTCAATAATTCACCAGATATTTTCCAAACAAGGATTTTGGCATTACATAAATAATGTGAAACATGCATGCTCCTTGTGCCATTAAAAACTAGAAATCCAGGTTAAGCTTAAAATACTGTTGACAAAGAGGAAAGGAATTTCAATGGGCAGTTGCAGAAATGAATGAGGAGTCTTGTGCATGATTGCTGTGACAGATGAAATACCTGTTAAGACAAGCATGGTCTGTTTCCTTTTGTTGACCAAAGCTGAATACTGTACATAACTGCCCATGAAGTAAATCAGGTTTCCAACTGCTATAAAACAGAGGTTTTTCTGGTCCTTTTAAGTTAGATGAACTAAGAAAACACAGAGCTCAAATAAAGCCAAACAAAAGTAATGCCTGGGTCACAAATGTATCCTCCCTAGTTGGTTTTGATAATAGAACAACTAGCCTTTTTAATGTTGCAAATGTCTTCTGTCACAATGAGATAGATGAGACTTCTGAGATTACATGTGGCAAAACAAAAGCAGAAAACCCATGCCAAGTAATAATGTTATTTTAATAGTCAAGCCTAACATGAAAATACTTGTTTGCAGAACTTACAAAATGACAACATTAATTGATCCATAAGACAGGATACATGTAAATGTTCCCATTTGAGATGTGGTGTATTCCAAAGCAGCAATGACTCAATGTTCTTTATAGTTTTTCTACAGCAAATGTATGTCACAGCAAAACAGTAGTACTGCTCTTTTGACACACAGGGGATTTCAGTTCTGGTATTACCAGCTATGCTGAATTATGGACTTGGGCAGCAGGATGCTTCAGTTGTGCGCACACAAGCAATCTTCCTCTCACTCCTTTGCCCCAGTGTGCTCCTGTACAATCCAGATGCTCCAAGAGAAACACAGAAATTACTTGCATGTAAGTAGACTGGCTGCCATTTCATGTTGTCAGCTGGGGCATTTGTTCACAAGTATAACTGTTGACAAAGCGGGCTAAAGCTAGGCCCTTGGCACAGAAGACGCGAACCTTGCCATGCAAGGAAGTCAACAAGGCTATGTTCCAGTTGTTAATTTGGATCCCATTTTTTTCTTTCTCAGGGAACAGATTAGAAGCTCGAGAGGTAGCATTCTCATTTTGAAATCGCAAGTTTCAAGTTGAAGCGAACCTTGAACACATCTGCTGCCAACAAAGGTTCTAATTAAACTGTTTTTATAAGAACCTAACCTGTTTCACTCAAAAAAGTGTGTTATTGATAATGTTCTTAGCACTGTTTTTGTCCAAATATTACTTGAGCATGGGGCTCAAATATCTGATGAGGGCCAAGTTACATGGGAATGCCTTTCCACCTCTTTATAGGCAACTCCCAATTTATGTGGGGGTTATGTTCCAAGGCACCACGTGTTTAAGTGAAATTGCGTATATTTGAAACACCATTGGAAAAGGTGGCAAAATCAGAAGAGCGCTTGAGATCTCATCCTCATGTACACCTCCGTCTTTAAACTTTCCCAGGTATCTGTATGTGACAGACTAGCTGTCATTTCCCAACAGGAGAAGTAAAATGGAGAATGAGACGTATTAGAGCACATTATGCACCTTTGGTGCTCTATGAGCTGAGGTACAGGGTGCCCCCCTCCTGCATTTCTAAGCCAGAAAAGGGCTTGGGCTGAATAAGAAATCATGAGAGAGAGAAAAAAAATTACACAACAACGAGCTTTCTTTCAGGTTTACTTGTCCGTTATACATATATTCACAAATCTGTCCTTCTGCCCCCACTCCATCTTGTCCTTCCAAACTAAGAAAATCCAGAGGAAAGAGATACAGGAGGCCATGCAAGGAAAAGAGTTCTCTCTCTCATTTTTCTCTTTGGGCAGATGTGTTGGAGAAAGGGGGACAAAGGAAAGTTCTTGCTCCCTCACCCTCCGCGCTATACACAACCAGTGACTTTATATAGAATATTTTATGACCAATGAATATGTCAGTGTTCTCCCTGGTGTAACTAACTTCAAAAGGACTTCAAACCTAAATGAATCCAGTGGAGGGCATGCTTTAACTAACAAAACATTTATATACAAAAGCATGACTTCAAGAACAGGCATACAACCTTACACATCATAAAATTGCAAGAAATACAAACACATACAGAAGAAACCAGATGTGATTTTCACATAAGAATTCACCTGGTGTCAATTTAACCTAAACACTGGAATATTTCCACCACCGGCCATCCACAAGTGAAATGATTATATGCGCAGGGGGTGGGGGGGGGGTTGAGGCTCTACCAATGTTCACTGCTGAAGATACTGTAAATTTGAAAGCAGATTATCTCAAGAGGATAAGTACCTGCCACATGTGCATTAATTCAGTCTACTGCAGAACACGTTGAAAATTTCAGCGGAAAAAACATTAATATGAATTTCCTAGAATCCAGGCTAGGTTTGCAGACAACAGACTTTAGTAGTAAATACCATTTCCCTTTCTAGAAACATGCAGTGTAGGATGACAATTTTAAATAGGCTTGTTACTTGAGTAGCCAAGGAAAGAACTGATTATGTAACAAATAATACACAGGTGACTGCACCTCAGCAGCGTGGTGCTCATCCTGACTTAAACATTAAGCTATTTAAAATTTCCTGCACATGTTACGTCATGCTACCTTACCAAAGCAATAAGCCCTATCACCTCCCCCACCATACAACCACTGGATATGTTTTAAAACAACATATGACCTTTCTTGAAATATGACATTTGCACAGATTTAATATATAAAAAAATTACAGCATCAATTGTGCCACATTAGACAATATTTTCTGCCACAAGGTTCTATCCTTCTAATGCTGGCAGTTAGTCAGGTTTTCAGAACAAGAATGGCCTCCCATTGAACAGGCAGGGATGCTGCTGTGCACTGGAAGGTTTTGATTCCCATTCCGGCCACCAGGGTGACATAAGTGATTGGTACAGGTGTGTGGCCAGGCAGGCTAGTAAAGGTATTTGTGAACCTATTTGCAAGGCTACAGAACCCAAATGGCTGAACGGGGAATGTTGCTTGTGCAGCAACGTTCTGTAAAACGTCCCACACACTGGTCAGAGTTCCAATGCAACTGAAAAAGCTGTACCCCAAACTTAGGGGACCACTGGTAGGAAACTCTGATTTGATTCAGCAGGTGAAGTTTCTTTGAAAAAGCAGAACTGTGGCAGGCCTGGTTCAAATGCAAAAGCCTCTGGATGCACAGATAATGTACTTTAGATCCCAACAGACTTGAGATTTCTTTCCCTTAATCCAAATTTCTTGCGTTTGTTCATTTTTAATAGGTCTCAGAAAAAGATAAAAATGTGTTTTTATTTATGTCGAGGCTTATATATCAAACAAATATCTAGACAGGAAACAAAATACAGCATAAAAATATTTAGTTACATTTCACATTTTACAAACTTGACAGTATCTTTACAAATGAACAAAGAATCAACATTTGACCAGATTTAAGCCCACTTTTGCAGATTGGATTTTGTGGTTAATGATAAAATTACAGGCAAATGAGGACTGAAAGGAAGTTACAATAAGGCATGGCAATTCTTACTGTGATATAAAGTTATTCATCTCATTAATCTGCTTGGGAGGAATGTGCTATCAAAAGATTAAGCATCTGTGACAGGAAACTTGAGTCAGGTGATCAAGTTCCTCACCTACATTGGCCAGCCAGAGGGATGGCAGCTTATACCATTCTTCATCCTAATTTAGTGTAAGAAAATGAGGAGAGAGGGAAAAAATCCACTGGTTGTTTTATATGTTTTACAAAGAATTTGTGCCTAACACTTCCCTTTAAACTGATGGTGAAGAAAATCACACTTTCTTCTTTAAATGTGTGTGTACAGGAAGTAACTCGGAGGGAATTAAAAAAGGAAAACATGGGAAGATTAAATTTATCTGATGAAACAAAAACAAAGGAGCAAAGACACAATATTACCATTTTTGAAATGTTACTCATACCATCCAATTTAGTTAAGGGGTTTCTTTCTTACATTCAGGACTTGCCTGTACTGTACCTCCAAAATAAGTTGTCATAGAAACCGTGCCTGGCTTGATTATCCACTTTAAGGCCACTATATTGAGTGTGGTGGATTAAAGCCCAAATGCAAAGGAAAACATGATCACCAGGTCTCACCAATATGCGGTGTCTACACACTGAAATGTAGTTGCTGCTGCCCTTCTACTGGTCCCCTTACCCGCCATTCTCCCCTGGTTACTGCTATACAAAAACATAGTGCTGCTCACTACAGCAGGAAGGAAGAGGGGGGAGAGGGCTGACAGAAGAAGACTCTGCAGCCTCACTCTGACCTGGTGCATTTAAAGATGCATTCTCCACTGCTGGGTGAGGTCCTGGAAAGCCACCATAGAGCTAATTAATGATGGGATAATCAATAGCACAGTGGTTTAATGATAATACACATATAGCCCAATAATAACCAAGGACCTTGATGCATCTTATATAGTTTCCCCCTCCTGTCCTGACAACAATACTACGAAGTACATTAGCCTGAGAAACAGGGATTGTCTGAAGGTCACCCAGCAAGCTTCATGGTTAGGTGGAGACTTGAACCTTGGGTCTGACACTTATATAAACAAGCACATGTAATAATCACAGTGCACAAGACTGGATTATCTCAAACACAACAACTACAGGAGAAATGTATCTGAGGAAGATTACACTTTTGCCAGCATTTTTACTAGCTAAAGCAAATGAAGGTGGGGGAAACGTCCATATTCCTGCAAATGTAATCTCTCAGCATTTTCAATATTTAAACGTAAATGGTTGTTAATTTAGCCACTTAAGCATTTACGGTTGCCTTGGAACAACCATACAATATACCCTGTAACTATTTCTAGGACTGAATCTTATTAAGGTTCCCTGAAAGCAAAACTCAACACCTGCTGAGAAGATTTGGAACTGCACTGCTATTTGTATACATACTTCAGCCCCTCAGAAGTGATTCAAAAGGTAATGCAAGGCACACAGTTCAGAGGAAATGTGCCTGCTATGGCAGCATGTAATTTTTAAAAAATTCTATGCGAAATGACTGGTCACTGACAGATCCAAGAGGACCTGCTACACAGCTGTCTTTAGAGGCTGTTTGCCTCATTCAACATCAACCTGTCAAAGGTTAACAGGAATTTCTAGCTTTCTGTGGAGTGCTTGTTCTTCCCACACAAGCCACCCCTGCATTTCCAAGGTTCTAAAATACACAGAGTAGCAGCTGTTTGCTTTAGAAATATAGTCTAAAAACAGAGCTTTCTATAAATAAGACCACTTCTACTATTAGTCACTCTATTTTTGTTGCACAACAACCTGTGGAAGTCTTATCTTTAGCAGCTGTTTCACACTGACTACCAGGTACTGTAATTCGAAACTGATTTCATGCAAAAAAGAAGTGAAGAATGAAGCTTTTAAAGCACTGCAGTACCATTAATGAAATGGATAAACAGATTTCTTAGTGGGCTGAAATCAAGGCAAACTATGTGACGGCAAGAGTTATCCTTGGTTTCAACCTATGAGCTACTCAAGCATTATATAGCCTCAGGAACCAATCATCCAAACACCAAGCAGGCTCTACTAATTCTGTTGTGCAGCATTGAGATGTTCAATAGGTTTTCAGTTTTTTCATCAGAAGCTCGAGGTGGATAACACAGTCTTCTAATTCAAGTATGTACCAACATTCACAAGGAGCCCATAGTGGCATAGTTATTATCCCTTTCATTCACACAATAAACCTTCAAGAGGGTTAGGTTGTAAGAAAATGACAGGCATAGAGTCAACAAACTTTATGGCTGAGTGGGAATTTGAACCTCAGGCTCTTAATTAATTGATATACTTGTATAAAAGTTTGGATTTTAAATACCTCCAGAAATAAATATATACCACAATGGCTATTTATCGTAGCAGAGAGTTTTGCAGCTAAATTGATCCAAGTTAGTTTTTTATTAATTTATTAATTTATATACCGCTCTATACCTGGAGGTCTCAGGGCGGCTGGGTAAACATAAAACTGTTAATGTATGTTTGCTTAAGCTGGGCATGAATTTTAATCTCTCTGAGACTGTATCCCAGTTGTAGGCTGGCTGACTAGAAGGAATAGCTACTGAACCCTCCCAGATCCATAGACACCCATCAGAGGACTTATATAAGGCTTGACACATTGTACAGACCATTACATTCCAGCAGGGGTTTTGTCTATTAGCAGAGGAAGCTAGTCCTGGATTACTCTTGGCTATGAAAGATTCAGGAGTCTGCTACAAGCATTATTTCATTTGTACAGTCTTGTCAGAAACACAGATGGCACAGCTCTGGTAGGAGAGAATTTTCTGTTTGGGCTCCTTGTATTATTTAACCCAGCTTTGCAACTAATGCCATGGAAACGTACGGAGTTGCTATCGCTTTTCTTAAAGAGAGAGCGTATGCACTCATGAAACCCACCTAAAGCTAATTATGTTATTTGCAATATTAAAAGTTTACATTACTTTATTATAATACCACTGTAAAAATAGCTTGCCTCACTTGTTTTCAGCTAATATATGTTTAACTGCCTCAATCTTCTCTATATTCATATTGGGTAAGGAAACCATAGTCTGACAACATGAAAGTGGTATAAAAGAGTTGTCTTAAATAGAATACAAAAGACAAAACCTATAGCTATAACCAGTGCTTTTTTCTATAAAAATGTTTAGGGGTACTCTCATTTTCCTACTCATATTGAAATACTGCCCCTCAATGAGGCCAAACTTAGACCCCTAAAATGTTTAGGGGTATACATACCCCCTGTGTCCCCCCCATAAAAAAACACTGGCAGTAACAAAAAAAAATGGCTTAGATAAATTTTGTTGTGCTTATTTCAAACCAATAACCCCTTCCCCAAACACATGTAAAAAGGATATTGGATGTTAATCAGCCAAAAGCCTGGTTGAAGAGGAACATTTTTGCCTGGCGCCTAAAGGTTTTTAATGAAGGCACCAGCTGAACCTCCCTGCCGGAGTATTCCACAAAGGTCCATTCTTCTGCTGCCCCCCTCTGGACCTCTCATGTGGAGGAGGCACACGAAGAAGGGCGTCAGAAAATGATGTCAGGGTCCAGGTAGGTTCATATGGAGAAAAGAGGTCCTTGAGGTACTGCGGTCCTGAGCTGTTTAAGGCTTAATTGGTCAAACCAGCACTCTGCATTGTTCCTCCGGTGAGCAACCTGGCCACCGAATTCTGAACCAGCCAAAGTTTCTGAACTGTTTTCAGAGGCAGTCCTACATAAAACTTTGATTTGACAGTCACTTTGACGAGTGGATCTGCACAATGCCCCAATGTGAACTGCAACTCATTAATCAGTGCCACATTTATGAAAGAGACATAGATTTCTTCAGAGTTGAGTCCCCTGACATAAAAAGCTCTTTGCCACTCTTATACAGCTCTTAGCTTTTGATAAGTCCAATGTGACAGGAAGCTTGAATGGAAGAATTATTGACAGTAAGGGAGTGGAATGGAATGCTGGGCGGAGCTAAGAGTGAGTGACAGTTTGAGTGTGGCTGCTGGAAAAAGACAGTTGGAATGTGGGTGCTTTTAACAGCTGTATAGCAACATAATTCAGCAGTTCCCCATCACTACATCTCCAGGCTGGGGGAAACAGAACCTGTTTTATCTGCTGCATGACAGGCAGAAATATAGGGAGCCTGTCAGGAAAAAGTGACAAACCTAGACCCTAGTTCGTAATGCCCTACTCATGCAAAGGGATCTCTATGCAGTCAAGGGGTAGCAGAACCATGCCACAGGTCTCATCTGTGAGGTTTACCCTGCCTTGACATCTAGGTATTACCCATGGATGTCTGCATAGGTGCACACCAGGGGCAGAGAAAACAATCTTGGGGAACATCACAGACCAACTCTCCCTTGATTACATGGAAACCCCATCATGCAAGTAACACATAAAGAAGGCTACGGATTAGGAAGATTCTGCAGCATATACTCTTAAATAGTCTAAAAATTTGCTTATCCAGGAAGAGTACAGCACTGCCATTCCTGTGTATGTCTTATCAGCCCTGATGTCTTCTGTCTGTATTACTGAAGATGAAGTCCAGTCTTAGATGAATGGAAGCATAAAGAAGTCTTGCTTTCTTTAAAGCATGTTGTAAATTCAGAACTATGTGTGTGTGTAGTCCTGGGATAAGTGGACTGATGAGGCAGATTCACTTAGGCGAGAAGGCAAGAGAAAAACAGAGGTAGTAAAGTGCCTACTCTAGAATCATATATGAGCTCTCATGAGCCTTAAATTATTCAGTCCTAGTCCAGCTCCCTGTTGTCAGCCAATAGAACTGTTGCCCAAATAAATCTTGTTTAATTAATGGTATGAAACCTAGTCAATTAATTGTTTGTTTGATTGATTAAATTAGTTTGCATATGAAAAATAGGGGAAATACTATTGTTTTTAGATGATGCAGTGGGTATAATCTTAGAAAATGCATTCTGCCTCTTCAGAATGAAGGGAATGCTTGCAGTATGTAGGTAGTATAAATATTAAAAATAAAGTTTTTACTTTTTTTAAAAAAAATCATCTGCTGTTAAAAGCACCTTTCTGATTGACATAAATATGTTAGTTGATAAATGGATCTACTAGTTAAATATTTCTGCCACAACAACATCTAAGCTTGATGTTCTTCTAGCAACACTTCTATATCTATTTTCTCTTGCTGTCCCCAAGAGATTGCTTTAACTGCTGTTCATTTAACCTCTGCTTTTACAACTCTCCTGATAACAAGGGCATGACCCAACGTTTTAGGAACACAGCACCAGATGACACTATGAAGCAGATATGAAATAACAACTCGTTACCTGAACCTGATAATTCTCTGCATGTTTGCTTGGGAGCAAGCTCCATTAAGCTCAGTGAGATTTAGTTTTGAGTAAACATGTACAGGACCAGACTGCATGTACAAAAGAAACAACATGTCTTATTGTATTGGCATCTGTTTAGTAAAAAAAAGAACCTTCAAATGACAAAAAATGAGGTAGACTGATCCTACAAGGATTTACTTGGTTCAATGTGGCTTACTTCCAGATAATGTGAACTGTGACCTTAAGCATATTTAATAACCTGAAGCATATTTATTTAGTTTATATACTTTTTAGAGACCCCATTCAAATGGTGCATTACCACAACGCATAAGAAAATTCATATTTCTTATGAAAATTAAAATACTGAAAATCAATAAAATTTAAAACAAACAGCAAGAGCTAAACGATCAAGTGAGTTTCACTAAAAGGATGATGAGAAGCTGAGGATGATGTCTGAAAGGAAATCAAAGAGGGGGTCGTATGCACTTCATGGAGGAAGAAACTACAGCTGAGGAGTCAGTGCTGGCAAAGGTTTGTCCCTGATACCCACCAGCAAGATAGCTCATTAAGGGAAAGCAACAGAGCAGGGCCTCTACTATCAGCCCCAACACCTGGGTAGGTAAAAATGGTACTTCAAATTAATTGGTCCCAAACCATTTAAAGGTTAAGAACATAACATTAAACTGAGCTGGAATATGAGTAGACAGCCAATGCAACTGGCAGGGAATAGGTGTACATGATCAAAGCGCTTGACTCCCAAAAGCATCCTGGTGGCTGTTATATGCTATTTGGATCTTCAGAGACAGCCCATAGTCATCTAACCAGAAACACTTCTGAAGTTTAGCCATACAAGATATCTGGATCACTGGGTCACACACCACAATTACCCAAGAGTCCAGCGTCGCTCTCAAGCATTAACCCACATACCTGTTTGGTAAGAGTTTCCAAAATATTCTGGAGTTGTCATTTTCAAATCACATTTTGAAGTTGTCCTGGAATGGCCCTACTTACAGTGGTGCCTCGCAAGACAAAATTAATTCGTTCCGCAAGTTTTGCGATTTTTTCGTCTTGCGGAGCACGGTGTCAGGAAAGTTTTGAAAAAGCTTCAAAAATCACCAAAGTTTTTAAAACCTCAAAAAAGGCTACCACACCACTCCTCGAAGTCAAGTCGCAACTGTATTAACGGTGTTAAGAAAAAGGAAACAAGCTTGCAAGACATTTCCGTCTTGCGAAGCAAGCCCATAAGGAAAATCATCTTGCGAAGCAGCTCAAAAAACAAAAAACCCTTTCGTCAAGCGAGTTTTTTGTCTTGCGAGGCATTCGTCTTGCGAGGTACCACTGTATTTCCCTTACACTACCATTTAGGTGTACGTGGTTTAATTAAGCATGGTCATTTGTGTCATATACTATTGAGCAAAGCTGCATGTTATCAACAAAGTTATTATATTTAGAGCACACACTGAATAATGCCAAAAGCAAGAACCTTTCTAGGTGCGGTTGTCACCCATTCGTTATGTCAAATCCAGACACAGTCTGTATTGAGCGTCTGTTGTAGTGTTATTGCATCTTCGCAGCACTAAATGCTTTATTTTTACTAATTGGAAAATGCATAACATATCTACTGCAAAAGCCTGGGCAGCTACTGATTACTGTGTACTTTGCTATGGCCACACAACTTCTGTGTTTTTGTGTGTGTGGCATAGTCTCTATTGGACCAACAGCCTCTACACTGTAATAAAAACAGAAGGTAAAAGGTAAAGGACCCCTGGATGGTTAAGTCCAGTCAAAGGGACTATGGGGTGCGGTGCTCATCTCGCTTCAGGCTGAGGGAGACGGTGTTTGTCTGCAGACTGCTTTCTGGGTCATGTGGCCAGCATGACTAAACCGCTTCTGGCACAACGGAACACCATACCGAGTAACAGAACACACGGAAAAGCTGTTTACCTTCCTGCAGCAGCAGTACCTATTTATCTACTTGCACTGGTGTGCTTTTGAACTGCTAGGTTGGCAGAATATTGGGCTAGTTGAGCCTTTGGCCTGATTCAGCAGAGTTCCTCTTTGGTTCTTAAGGCAGCTTACATGTTACATTAAAAAGCACAATCCTATGCATGCTTATACAGTGATTAATCCCATTGCTGTATGTTCGGTGGAGCACAATACAACAACCATTGCACACAGGCATAGGGTTGTGCTGTCATATTTTTTTAAGTGCCACAAGGCATTGCTGCATTCGACCACCTCACATTTTATGTCTTTGGTGGCTCTCTTCTCTTGGTGCACCTCAACACTGGAATAATACCCCTCCTCCTATGTGTTTTATTTGTTGATTATTGTTATTATTACCCCTTGCCAGAGGAAGAATCCCACGCACGGAAAGCGCGGGGGGCGCTTGTCCATTTAAGCAAAAAAAGCCAGCGCTAGAGCTCTCGACCATCCTTATTACAAAGGATAGGAAGAGAACCGGAGGGAGAAGCGTCTGGGCGAGCGGGAAAGTAGCGAACAGCGGCCCCTGGGGGGCGACTCGCTGACGGGAATTTGGGGGGCGCGAATGGACAGAGCGGGACCGCGAGGCGGCGGGGGACTGTCGGGTAAGAGGGAACCGCCTGACCGGACATTCAACCAAATTTCGGCCGCGGGGGGGGGGGTAGGCTGGGACGGTGGCGGGACAAAGCGGCGATAAGCAGTCCGGGCAGCGGAATAGGCGGCGAGGTCGCCTCACGTGGGGCCACCTCAGGGGCAACAAAGCCTGACTCGGTTCATATGGCGGGAAAACAAAAGGCTGCCCCCCCCTCGAGCGCGGGGCGAGAGCCAAGTACCTTTTCTCCGGTCACGACGTGCAGTCCTTCCCGCACTTTGGCGAAGGACCCCTCGCCCAACTTCCTTCCGATCAGGTAATTGCCCACGCGCTTGGTGTGCTGGAACTCGCGGAGCCGCTCCCGGGACGCGGCCGCGTTGACCCAGGCGGCCAGGAACGTCCCCTCGGGGCTGAGGGGGGGCGTCGTGGGCTCGTCGCCGCCGTCGCCGAAGCTCGCCGCGGGGGGCTCGCTCAGGAGCCCGTCGCCAGCAGCCGCCGGCATCCTGCTGCTGCTGCTGCCGCCGCAACTCGGTGCAATCAATGCCTTTGCAACCCTTGCTGCGCCAAAGGGCTTCTGAGAAACTCGCTTCTTTCTTTCTTTAGCTCCTGCTTCTGCTCCCGCTACTCCCCAAATTCAAGTCTGCAGCAGCAGCCTGCCAATGTGATCGGCACCCGCGTGTGCACGTGGGGACCCGACGGCGGCTGGCTGGCTGGCTGGCTGCTGAGGCGCACTTTGCCTCTCAGGGAAATGTCAAGCAAAGAGCAAAACAAGCAAGCAATGAAAAAAGCAAAATAACAGAAAAGAAACCCGCTTCGCCAACGGGGTCTGCCCGGCTTGGTGGAGATCTAGCGCGATTCGGCCGCCACGAGGAACTGGCTCCGGACCATAGCCGCGCAGCTTTGCAGCCAGCTCCGGCGATCTGCGAGGCTGAGGCTGTGCACGCCTCACGTTGAAGAGGGAGCCTGAGCCAGCTCCCGCAGATCAATTGTCTCCAGTCTCCGTGGAAGCCCGTTGGCTGCCTTCCCCTCATTGGATCTGTCGATCACTTTTCCCCTCCCTCTCGTACCGCGCCTGGCTGCCTCTTTCTCCTGGTGCTGCTGCTTGAGGCTCTCTTCCCCTCTTGCGGGGAGGGGTCTGGGGAGGCGGGGGGGGGGGAGAGAGAAACGTTTCATTCAGGCTAAATTGGCAGTAATTTAATCCGATCCCTGTGCTGAGAACAGATGCAATGAAAACTCGACAGCAGTCGTGGTCCTTTAGAAATTCGGGCAGCTCCCCCTGCCCCCCCCGTGTTTTTGGTGTAATACAGATTCAACCCTGAAGCCAAATCGCATCGAGGAGCCCCCTTGCCAGCGAGTTATTTACGCCTTCAATTCACGAAGATGCTGCATTTCTCTCTATAATTAGGGCAGTCAAGCCGTGACAGGCGCTCTGCGTGACTCCTTTCGGAGCAAAGCCTGGTTTATTTTTCTCAAGATCTCTTTTATTCCTTCCCCGATAATATTTTTCTTGTGTTGCTTTGTGCCCCTTTTGTGCTTGAAAGCACTTCACTTTGCTTTCACTTCTTTGCGGGTGACATGTGCTCCAGAGCTCAGATCGTGACAGCCCTGGCAATAAAAGCATAAGCGCTCCCCACCTCCCCTTTCTGTTGTAAGAAATTGAGGCTGAAAATGCAGTTACCTTGGCAGCTTAAAGCAAAGGAAAGCCCCGCCTTATATTAAACATTATTTTTATTTAGAGCTGCAGCCTCCATTTTATGTTCTTAGCCCTCTTGCTTTTAACAATTCCCAACCTCAGCTTTAGGAAGCATTACATCCTTCATTCTAACTGCTATCTTAAAACGCTCCACACTTCCACAATACAACTTGAGTAAATATAACTACATACAGGAGCTATGAATAGTTGGGAAAAGTCACAACTATTGCTTGTGTGAGACAAACTCATAAATAATATCAATCCCCCCCCCCAAGTATAGACCGCCAATCATCCCCTCCATGTGCACAAATCACATCCTAGGCCTTTAGAGAGTCTGCCAATCCTCAGGTGCCTTTTTGGGGGGAGATGCAGGAGTCTGCAGTGATAGGACAGGCAGGCAGGTCCCCCTTTCACTACTGGACTTCTACTTGCGGAGCTTTGGATGCCATTTATAATTAATTGACAATTTGCTGTCCTTTAATGGTACCCCCAGATCTGCTACCTGCTATCTCCATCAGACTGCATTTCGAGGAAAAAGGGAATTGCTGGCATCAATAGCCCTAATCCTTTCTGCAAATGTTTTAATTGCAATACACTCCATGTGACAATTACCCTGATCACTTGCTGAAATTACTAATTCCATAGTTTAGAAAAGCTTTTTATATAGAAGTATACAGGAAAAAAGCTGAAATCATATGCTTTTGTTTACGGGAATTAATCCCTCTGAACTCAGTGTGACTTATTTCTGAATAAACACCCGTAGGATTGGGCTATATAAGAATCTAATTTTGTTCCCCCAACGTAGTCTAATGGTAGGTCTTACGGTAACGTAACCTTAACTTGTGAGCTGATACTGCAAAACTTTGCATACGCTAATAGTACTATCACTAAGACTTTTAATTATGGGATTTTAATAAGCCAATCACCCTACATCTTACCCCAAGGCTGAATATGGTTCTCATTACCTGTTTCCATATTCAGCACAGCACAGTAGCCTGAATAAAGTTTATATGCCTATGAACCCCAGAAAAGGCTTATTCCCTCCATAAGGTACCTTCTCCACAAATCTGGTTCATTTCTCTCCCTGCTATGCGCAGGTTTTTCAGTTGATATTGCCCCCCTGAAGATTCAATAGACTGAAGCACTACTTTCCATCTGCCTTGTGTTCTTGCGTTCTTTATCCCAAGCCTCATATAGTACACTTAGATCTGTTTCACATTGGATATAATTTGTTCATTGCCAACCTTTACAGGGATCCATAGGGCTAGTTCCAGATCCATAAACAGAGTGAGAGCTTAAGAGTACATCACAAGACAATAATAAAAATAGATAAACAGGTGTTTTATTTGCTTCATGTTTTTATTGTGGCCAATTTATTTAGCATAGCTGTTACATCAAAGAAAGACATCATCTGGGCGTATTCATTGAGCCAAGGGTAATATGTTAACTTCAACCCTAGAACATTAAAGGAAGTGTTTTCCAGTTATTTTGAAAACTGGGATTTCCGCAGGGTGTTGAGTGTGTTGTGAGAATAGGGATCAAAAGTCAATTGCCTGCCTAGTCCCAAACTAGGATTGTAGACAGAGTTGTCTGAGGATAAACATGTAATGGTATCAGCATTTTTGTTCTCTAGCATAGCATTCATGGGGTTCAGTTATTTGCCATAATTTTTTTAGAAAAGATAAGTGCGGTATGATTGTCTTGAAGATTTGGGAAATTTAAAAAAAACATTTCGCAGCTAATGAAAAATGGAGCCCTTCTGTATTCCAAAGGAAAGTGAAAAAAGCCCATCGGACCATTTTCATGAAACAGATCAGTGGCACCGAAACAGGCAGATTCAAAAGTATATCAGATGGGGGAGAATGTTGACTTTGGTAAGTATTCATACACACACTATATTAATAATTAAAATTTCTAACTCTAAATCTGTGGCCACTGCTTCCATTTGTATTAATTCAAAAAGACTACACAAGGCTGATGTCTTTAAGAATATAGTGTTTGTATGCGTACCCAAAGAGGTGGCCAAACTGATTTTGGGAGCAACCCAATGCAGAAGAAGCTGGCATAAAGCAAGCCAGTGTAAATTAAGCCGAGATAAAGTTACACCAGATCCAAAACCCATTCAGTAAGGGTGCTTCTGCTCTCTCCAAATCTGGCAGAGCAGTGGCCGACCTTGGGGTCTCAAACTTTAGCAGTGCCTAGTGCAACGCCAAAATTTGGTGTTCCCCTTCCATTCTACATCATAGTTACAGTTCCCCTGAAGCTCCGCATCCAGTGCAACCGAAGCAGTCACTCTCGCCTAAATCAGTCACTGGAAAGAGGGCAAACAAGCCTTTAAAATGGTTATGTTATCAGGTTGATGACCAAGCTGGATAACCTTGGGATCCAACCTAAGTCCCCTTTCTGTGGTCCCATTCCTGCCACACCTCCAGAATGCCCCTTTTGGGGGACTTACATTGGGCTCAGCTCAGCAGGCTAAGCTGGGATGAGCAAGTTATGTTGGCGTATTTTCAGCTGAGATGAGGTTGGGGACTTAATGCCCTCTGAGCCAGGAATCAGCCAGTTGATCCAGAGATCCACTGTATCCTGATTGCTCATCCTGGTAGATATTGTCATAGGATTACCCCATTAATTAGGTAAATCACTTTGGGAAACACAGTTCACACAAATACCTTATATTAAAGTATCCTTGATGTAAACCCAGAGTGTATGATTTAGTCTGTTAATCTCTAGCCCTTAAATTTCTAGATTTTGACTCAACACACACCCCAGGAGCTCTATAGTTAAAATGAAAAAGCAAAGAAGGCAGGACAGCCTTACTGTATGCCTCTTTGCAGCTGAATTACAGCAGCGATTCAGCCACTGGAAATCACCTTAGAAACTGGTGACAAATATAACATTTTGACACCCTTAATAAATGTGGTAGGAAGAGTGAATGCATGAATGCTGGCAAAAAGAGGGGTACTAAATTTGATATGTATTTTTTAATTGCACCCAGTACCATTATTATAGCTGTGTATGTGCGAGGGGCTGTTGATTAGAGACCCAAGCATGCAAGTAAAGCCAAAGATATGAAGGGCATAGGAGCGATAAAAGCAGAATTTCCCATACAAAATTAATGCAACACTCCCCCATCCCCAAATGACCACAGGTTTTTAGTATAGAGTAAAAGTTGCCTTTTACATTGCTGTGCATATCACTACCTGGCTTGTTTTCTTGCGCCCACAGCCCCAATTCCTACTCAATGCAGCAGTCATCTACGCATGCACAATGGATGCCTAAAATGTAAACACCTTGCCTTAACTATGGCTTATGGTTTCAAATGGTTTGGAAGCTGTTTTGAGGAAAAGCACATAACAAAGAAACAACAGAGTAAAGATGAATTGTGGCTAACTTATTGTGTACTGAGGTTCAAACACCAGCAGTAGGAGAGCACTGGAGTCTACCTTTCAAGCAGAAAGTACATTAGGATGCCATTTATTTTGCAATGACATGGTGTTTGAACTCAGATACGTGATGAAACAGATCCAGGCAAAAGGGCATTGTTGGGTACTTAGAAGATGCGGAGGCATAAAATTTGCATATGCTCATTAATATGTATAGGTGCAAATTTAGGCCAACTTTCAGAGGGGAGAAAACAAACTGGCTCTTGCTCTCAGGGCATACTCTCTAAGCTGTTGGGACTTATTATCACGTAAGTGTATAGGAGTGCAACCCTGTGGCACCATCCTGTGCATGTTTATGCAGCATTAAATCCTGAGCTCAGTGGGATTTACTCCCTAGTCATTATATTTAGGGTTGAATTGCAACTTAAGTGCTTTTTTTTTTTACACGTTCTCTGATAAAATTCTTAACGCATATACAGTACCAACCCAACTGAAATATTGAGTATTAAATGAAGAGGATGTATAATATCCTGTGTTAGTTAAGCAAAATGAATAACGTATGCAACCTTTTCCCATTGTATTAATCTGGAGCTCTAAAATTTGAAACTTCATTTTTTCTGTCTTCCTTTGTATACAGAGAGACTTGCAAATGAGTTTCAACAATAATCATGTGGCATATCACAGTTTACTTGATGCAGTTGGGTCTCTGTGCGATTCTCATCACTAATGAAGACACCAGAGATTAACTGCTAAGGGATTCAGTTATGAAGAACATGTTTTTATTATCAAATGTGAAGACTTCTGAATGCACGGAGGAATCAATATACTTTGAAATAAAGCCTGGTTATTAAATAAAGAGTATAAAAACAAATTTAAGGTGCAGATAAGCACTGCTTCATTTAGCTATACTGTATACATGTTCATTTGATGTATTCCATTTTTATATATCTGTTATATATCTGCTCCTAAGATGGAGCGGATGTCACAAGGGAGCCTGCATGAGTTTGATGGGCTCTGGACCAATGGCCCCTCCATTGCCTGCTCCCTCAGGTTCACAGCACAGTGAGGGGGCAGACGTCTCAGTGTATAAGGGTGTATGAGGCAGCCATTTTGGAGAGAGAGATGAGGGAGAGATCGGGATGTTGAGGGTGAAATGTGGAGGATGTTGTTCATTTATGCAGGGCAGGGCTTACTCGCCCTCCCCAATGTTGTATTCAAGTTGGCACCCTGGGGTGGGTGGAACAGAGGCAGAGCACAACCCTTGAACCACCTTGTAAGTTGTTTTGAATATATTCTCAATGGTTTTAAATATATATTTATAATATGTGTTCCTGGGTAGATTTTTAAAGGTATTCCTCTTTAAAATCAACCTGAAAATAGGATGCGACAGACTTAGACCCACCCTCTCTGAGAATAAGGACAGTCTGAACTTCAGTGGGTGCCTATGATTGGACATTGGGTTTGGGGCGATTACAGATGGCCCAGATATATTGTGTGTCTGATGAAGTGGGCTCTAGTCTGCAAAAGCTAATGCCACCATAAATCTGTCTTGAAGATGTCCTAATACTTTTTGTTGGTTTTGTTGCAACAGCCTAACATGGCTACCCTTCTGGAATTTTCCCATCGCATGCTGATTATTATAGCTGAACATTTTCTATGGTAGGAAATTCCCCTGTTATTCATGTATTTGTGCCTTTATTTATGCCAATCAGAAGTGCCAGTTGACATTTCACATGCCAAGAGACTCATCCTTATCTTCTGAATTTCCATTTTGGTCTGCATGCACACTTTCATGAGAGAGCTATTTTAATCACAGCCCTCAATTCACCTTCACTTCAACTTTTGAGCACAAGTTACCAAGACTGCCACACTGTGGTTTATGGAGCAACGAGTCTGCAAACGTGTCTGAAGCAAAGCAAAGCACTGCCAAAAGTGATGCTAATTCATCACTGACTGCTGCCACTTCAACAAAATGTTTACTCCTTGTCTACACTCTTGGCTCTTTGCTGACTCCTTGATTTTCAGACAGACAGGGATGTTTCTCTGAAGTGGAAACAGATTTCATTATTATTATGGGATGATTTTTACATATCACTGAGAAACTTGATTTCCTTACATGATAATTGCAGCTTGCAATTCAATTTCTTTCTCTCTGAACTACTAATTTCTCCTTATTCTCTATGAACAAACCAGTTCCTGTAATTTACTTGAATTACAAACAAGGTTTGCAGATGTTTTAAATATGTCTTGCCTATCATATCATCATTTTCCTTTATGTTTTAAATATAAATTTAGTGACAGTTGCTTATGTCATATATATATATATATATATATATATATATATATATATATATATATATATATATATGCTTTCGTAGATTTTCACGGGTACAGGAATGCAGGTTTTGGTGTCTTCGGGTGTCTTCCCGTGTAAGAGTCGGGGTGTCTGTGCGACGTTTCGACGAGGTCTCACTCGTCATCTTCAGGCTGGTGCTTTCGGCTTCTTGTTACTGGAACAGAGCAGAATCTGGTGTTTGAGTTCCTATAAATACTGTTGAGGGGTGTGGTGTATAGCCTCCAACGTTCTGGGCAGAGAGGAAGATCCTAGATTAGTGTGCCTTTTCTTCTTTTGTTCCTTAATTACTTGAGGGATATCTTGAGTGATTTCATGAGTGATATTCTGAATACCACTGGGTGGGTCATTAAGTGTAGATTAGTTGCTAAAGCTTTCGTGTCTTGACCTCTTGAGCTTGTGAAGAGTTTTTCTGAGAAGATGGCTGTGCTGCATTTAGTTGTGCTCTGGCCAAACTATAGTGGCACCTCCGGATGCTGCACCCCCCTGCAATCCCTACACAGATCTGGCTGGCACAAGGCACAAAACCACAGCTCGCCCCTATACACGAAGCCAAGCCAGAGCTTGGAACTCTGAAGCCAAGCCAGAACTAAATGCAGCACAGCCATCTTCTCAGAAAAACTCTTCACAAGCTCAAGAGGTCAAGACACGAAAGCTTTAGCAACTAATCTACACTTAATGACCCACCCAGTGGTATTCAGAATATCACTCATGAAATCACTCAAGATATCCCTCAAGTAATTAAGGAACAAAAGAAGAAAAGGCACACTAATCTAGGATCTTCCTCTCTGCCCAGAACGTTGGAGGCTATACACCACACCCCTCAACAGTATTTATAGGAACTCAAACACCAGATTCTGCTCTGTTCCAGTAACAAGAAGCCGAAAGCACCAGCCTGAAGATGACGAGTGAGACCTCGTCGAAACGTCGCACAGACACCCCGACTCTTACACGGGAAGACACCCGAAGACACCAAAACCTGCATATATATATATATATATATCCCGAACAAATAAGCTATGACACAAAATACACTACAGTAATATATATGGTAACTTGCACACAAACAAATTAAAACACAAATGTACACACATACACCATGGAAGAAGAAGTTGACATGCAGAAGGAACTTATTTGTCACTGGTTATATTGCCAGCATCAGATTGCTCTAATGCCTGCATATTAAAATCCAAACAAAGAGCCATGCAAATTGCTGCCACTGGTTAGTTGCCTAGCAACTATACAGTGAGTACTGAAAACAAAGTACTGTCATACTACACTACCATGCTGAGCTTGAAACAAAGCCTATAGTATGACTTGTGAAACACTATAAATCTGAAATATTTAAAAGGGTTGACAAAAAAAAGAAATATATATTTTGAGACTCTCTTGATTTTACAAATTTTCCTCAAGGGAATGGGCTCACAGGTAATGCCATGACAAATACTGTAATAATTTATGCCCTCCCAAATGTGTTTATCTTGAAGGTGCCACAAGACTCTCGGTTTTTTTGTTTTGTTTTGTTTTTTTGCTGCAAAAGACTAACGGAGTTACTTCTTTGGAAACTATAATGTGAGAAAGATTTAGGGCTATAGCTCACATCTCCCATCCATGATGCCCCTGTCTACAGGCAGCAAGCAAGCAATATTGTTATGCTTGTACACCTATTGTTTACTCCTGTTATGTCTCTGGCTTTTTGTGCAGGTGTAAAAATGGAGCCTTGTATTTGCACGTGGAATTTTGTTGTTCTGAATGTCCTAGGGAGGCTGTGGCAGGGGGAGGATCAGACAAACCACAGTGATCCTGTACGTGATTAGAGCTTTAGCATATATACTTTAAAAACAACAACAGTCTTAGGTCACTTCCAGACTCTTGCATGGATCTCTCACCCATTTGGGGAGATGCTGGAATATGTCCTTTGCACAAGAAAGGGTGCCTTCATAATCCACCCCCAAGAAAGCGACTACGTTGTGACAAATTAGGGATTAAGGAGAACTTCAGTGTGGTTCACATTTTAACGTGACCCAACCTAATTTGCACTTCTAGAAACCAAATGCAAACTGAAACCCAGCTCTCCTTTGATTTCACAGTTGTCTGAATTTTACGATGTAGTTCTCCAGCTGATAAATGTGGATAAAAATGTGCATATTAGGGGAAGGTGTTCCTAAAAATGCGTATTAGGGAAAACTTGCATTACGTTAAGATAAGTTGCTTGTAAAAATCTATATAGTAGGAAAAATTGGTGCTAAAAAACGTTGACAATTTTTCACGAGAACTTAAAAAAACATTCACATACTGATGTGGAGAACTGAACTGAACTGAATCAAAGAGAAACCAAAACTGAGAGGTTCAGCCACCACTGTGATAAAGAGGAATGGCACTGCAATGGTGTAACAAATTCACTTCCTCCCCAAATCACACTTTTTTGCACTAAGCAAAGTGATGAGAAAAAGGAAGTGTGGGATAACTACTGCATGAAGGCAATGTTCTATAACATTGAGCACCATTTTTTATTTTTAGTGCAAGGATGAATGTACAATAGGTAGGTTGTCTGGAAATGTCCTTGTACAGACAAATACTCAAAAGGAAGGCACATGATGGCTGGGGTAGGAATAGATTCTTGTGGCATCCAGAGGTTTTTGGACTACATTGACAATACTGACTGGTGCTGATGGGAGTTGGAGTCCAGCAACATCTGGAGGTCCTCAAGCACCCCGCTCCAGCTCTATACCATCAGATTTGAGCCACCATTGCATCACTTGTCTTTTCTTGCAGCAGCCAATGCAGTTGACTGCACCCTGATTCTCTTTTCCCCTTGACCTCCAGGACAGATTCTGGCAGCTGTCTTGTCAAGCCAATTACTTTGGACAGGAATCTGGCAGGAAGCCTTGCTTGTTTCTGCCCCTCTGCACTTTACACAAGCCTCCAAGAAACAGTAGGCCTAAATGTAGCTCTCTAGTGATGGAAAAGAGACAAAGCCTGCAGAACTGGATGCAAGGTCACCTTATTATAACACAGCTTGACAAGGCTCATTTAAGAAATGAAGGCACAGTATAGTACCTGGTTACAGTCAGAATTAGAATATTTGTCTGCTTGATGCATTTGCTTCAGCTTTCAGAAGAAGGAAGAGCACAATGTGCTGGCACCACTCGTCACCTAAGTGTTGCTGTAACTATGGGGATGAAATATACCGAAGTATATTTATGGAAGAGAGAGATTTCTGTGCAGTTTCCCAAAAGCACAGGCTGACTGAAGTATGAAGAGATCTCTTACTCGCTTGCACAGGACTGCTGAAATTAAGATGCGAAGACTGAATCCCCCCCCCAGCAAGTTGCTGATATTCCTCCACTTGACTTAATATATTTTGTCTGCAAAGCTGCAAATATCACCCTGACATAGATCACTTTTGCTAGCTGTTTTACAAGATCTTCCTAGAAAATACATATAGGAGTTTCTAGACTCTAGATTATATTCTCTAGGGGAGGTGTGGTGAACCTTTGGTTCTCCAGATGTTGCTAAACTACAGCTCCCAAAGTCTTTGGGCGCTGGTCTTGCTTGCTGGTTTCTGATGGGAATGGTAGTTCAGCAACACCGGGAGGGCCTAACATTCCTTGCACCTTTCCAAGGGCATAAGGAATCTGATTTCAACTGCAGACTGATTTTGGTTTGCTAGACAAGCAACAGCTCCTTCATTTTAATGAATCTTGGGTTGCCCCTGGAAGAGGAGACTGGACATTTTATGGCCATGAACAGTTCTCATGAATAGAGGACAAAGGAACATAAATGATTCCCATTCCAACTTGAGAAATATCATTGGATTACTAACCCACCCCCCACCAAAAGGGGAAGGGACTAGTATTTATTTTGCTCAAAGCAACCATACTGAATTCCACATTATGATTTGCTTGTACTGAGTATATGAGTAGGGATAAGCAATTTTTTTTTGTTTTTATTTTATGATTGTAATGTGCGTAGTACTATTTTTATAACCCATGCTGTAACCATTTGGTGAAAGGCAGATAATTATTTCACAAACATGAAACCTGTGATGTTTTAAACTGCAATTCTTATGCGACTTTTGAAAGTGTATGTGTGTGTGTGTGTGTCAGGGGTTGGAATTGCAAAGATCACAAACTAGATCACACTTGCACAAAAACAGCAAGAGCCAACCAAATATTTCAGATCTACATTGCACCTCCAAGCATGCATGGTAGATACATGTTTTATGGTGTGAGTGTCCACTAGGAGGATCTATACAAAGAAGTTAACATCTTTGGTGAGGATTTAGTCAGTGTGTACATAAGCGCCATCTGGTGGTGTTTATTAATATTAATTCAGTATGTATTTTCTGTACATTAATTTGATTTAGCAAGCTGGCCATTGCTATTCTTTTGTTCAAACAACAATAAAAAGCACATCAGTATAGCATAAGATGTATGCAAAATTTTCTAAAATATTATCCGTAATGTGATTAATAAAATGAAATAAAAAAGTGGTTAAGGAAACAAAAGATGTTATAAGGGATTAAGATTGCAATCTTTTCTGCATTTCCTTGGAAATATGTCTCAACTGAATTCAGTGAAACTTCCTTCTGAGTAGACACATATAGGAGTGCACTGTTAATCACTTTGATCCAACTCAATAGTAACCTTTCAGATTACTTATAAGTATTTAACAGAATGATCTATATATCAAATATATATATATATATGTTGTATTCAGAGCAACACTATTCAAATATGTTCAGATGTATTAACCTCTTTGCTCATCTTCTTCCTCTTGTATCCACTTCCTTAAATCTATGAGTTAATAAGTAGCAGTATTATTCCTGTGTGTGTATCACAGTCTTCATAACAAAATGCTTCACAGTAGTCGAGTCTGAGCCTGTTTATCAAATGTAAGCTTCCTGTTTTCAAATACAGATTTTCTTTCTATATTTGCTGGTAAAGGGTATAAAGGATTATACCTGCCAACAACAATTCTGAGCTGATTCCTAAACCAACATTTCGCCTCATATACTTACTGTTACAAGTTAGTGTATTGTTACGAGTTGGGGGGGGTAGGCTGTATGCTTAAGCCCCCTTTAAATTCCTTGATCCAGCAAGTGTTAATATCTAAGCAGATGACAAATGCCTCCCTCTTCAACTCGCTGGTAGTTAGAGAGACAAAGGCTAGGGTTGAGGTGTATGTGTGGTAGAAAAGCTAGAAGCTGGCTAGCTGTAGGCTGGGCAGCTAAGAGACAGGGTTATACCTAATTTCTGTTGGAATCCAAGACTGTGGATGCCTTCAGAGAAGCAACACCCTCTTGGGGTGGTAATGCTGTGAACCCCTCTGTCGTGGGCTCAGATTATATATGTGTGTGTGTGTAAGTAAACCATATATCCTAAAGACACCACAGCCTCCGCTGTCCGACATTCTGAAGGAAACATGAACCCTGGCTAAGTGACTGGGACCCCTGGAAGATTGGGGAGGCACGCAACAGTATGAATTCATGAGAATAACTCAGTTTAATAGGTTATCCACATCATTTCATCCCGAGACAACCATAGTGAACCACAGCTAGTTTTCCCTCAGTATTTTTGTTTGATTCATCTCACTCCACATGCAGCTGCAGGGTGATCTTGGGCCAGTCACACTTCTCTGAAGTCTCTCAGCCCCACTCAGCTCACAGAGTGTTTGTTGTGGGGGAGGAAGGGAAAAGAGAATGTTAGCCGCTTTGAGACTCTTTCGGGTAGTGATAAAGCGGGATATCAAATCCAAACTCTTCTTCTTCTTCTTCTTCTTCTTCTTCTTCTTCTTCTTCACTCACAAGATCATGTCAAAAAGTAGCAAATCTCTATAGAATTATTCCAGTCTCTATTTTGATAGCTTGCAAATTTCAGAATTAGCAGATTAGCAGAGGAATTACTTCTCCCAGGCTTGAATCTCTAACCTGAATAAAGTGTATTCAGTAATATAAATCTTACTCTTCTACGCTAGGTGCTTGCAGAACTGTAGACCAGACTGCTTTACTAGCTTTATAAACTGCCTTTTGGAGGTAACAGGATTAGACATGGACCCAGGCACAAAAGGAAAGGAAAGTTACCTGAAGAAAACTAAAAGATAATGGGAATAAATTACACACATCAATTGCCAAAGCACTAAACATTTAAGAAACCATCCCCAGCATAGCATATTACATTGCCAACCAAATACACCAAAATGCTGGAGAGGGTGCACCTCCACAGGCACATACCCACACATGTGGTCCCACCAAAATCCAACTATTCTGGACAACAGCCATACGAGAAATATGTAAAACAACTAAGCAAGTATTAGACATCACCCCAGAATTGGTCCTACTAAACATCTTCCAAGACAACAATGCCCATTTACACCACAAAGAACTCATAACCCACCTACTTTCAGCAGCCAGAAACACCATAACCAGACACTGGAGAGACCTGTCGGGAGTAAGCATGGACCAATAGTACCAAATAGTATGGGAAATAGCCTACTAGAAAAATTAACCAACAAACTGAAACTGACATGGGGACAAACAGAAGAAGACGCCTTTACCCCGGTATGGCTCCCCTTTATCACATACACTGCCCAACAAGACAATGACAATAATCCACCAACAGCATACAAATCAATACGGCTAACCTGATCCAAAACACCCACCCACCCCACTCACACACGAAAACAAAGATCACCACAGCCAATCACAAACAAACAACCACATCCTAGGCCAACCCGAACCTCTCTCACCACCAAAGGAACACAAGTGAACAGCAGAGAACCTGCATGAGCAATGCTGACACCAAACCCTACATACATTAAGCAAAATAGAAATATCACCACCCAACCCCCCCATCTCCCCCCACCCATTTTCTTCCTAATGTCTCAACAAATGAAACTGATTTGTAAAAATGTTACATGGAAAAAATATGAGAGACATTACACATACTTCTGTAAATCAAGAAACTCTTTAATAATAAAAAAGAAAAAAAACATTTAAAAAACCATGCCTACATTCTGAGAACCTAAGCAACTACCTGCCAGTTGCTAATGTCCCCTTCTTGAGCAAGATTCTTAAGCAGGTGGTTGCTGATCAGATAGTGACTCAGCTATACAGCAGCAAATATAACATTTTAAGTGTGTTTTAAGTGCATTATACAAATGTGACACTAGATGGCGATGGTGAGTTTATGGGAAAGTCAATATATTTTTCAAAACGCTTTTTTAAAAAAGCATTTACACAGCATTTTTTTATATATGTCTAGATTCCACCCCAGACACTTGTGGAGGAGACTAATGTGGGCCTGCTTTTGGCACAGAAACTGCCCTGGTTGCCTTTTCGGTAGTGCTGCCCACCCTGTGGACAGCAGTGGAGCATATGCCCGTGCTGCCCAGGAAGGGTGCCTCCTGAGGGTGGCGTGGCACGGAGGGTGCCCTCCCAGGTGCAGGATAGCCACTCAGCACACCTTGCAGCTGGCAGCAGAGCAAGCCCTTACCTCAACGGATCGGGGTAGGCTTCGGAGTTGTGGGTGGGTGCTGCACCAAATGTCACCCCCTCAGTGAGGTCCGTCCCCACTGCCCCCCTTCCTACGCCCCTGTCTGTGGAACGCCCTCCCATCAGATGTCAAGGAATTTAACAACTATCTGACTTTTAGAAGACATCTGAAGGCAGCCCTGTTTAGGGAGGTTTTTAATGTTTGATGTTTTATTATGCTTTTAATTCTGTTGGGAGCTTCCCAGAGTGACTGGGGAAACCCAGCCAGATGGGCAGGGTATAAATAATAATACCTATTATTATTATTATTATTATTATTATTATTTTATTATGACCTGTCAGTAGTAGTACAGAGGTACTCTATCTCTGTTAATGTTTCTCATACTATTAGTGGTTTTTGATACCATCTGATGTGGCATCTGAATATAGACTGCATTTTTAATCAAGGCATATATTGGCTTATATCTTGATCAGGTTCCTAAATTAAATGGGCTTAGATTTTCAAAAGTATTCATGCCAGGCAGACCAGCTGCTTAAGAAAACACTGACAGTGTTTTTCTCCCAGACAAAGGGCCCCCCCTTGATTTATAGCAGAAAACAATTCTCAAAGTCGTAAAAGCTGGAATTACAGACTGAGTGAGGACACTGACCCTACATGTTATAAAAAGGGCAGAGACCAAACATAATTAGGAATGGGTAAAGTAAAATAAAACCATTAAACTTGAGCCACAGGACAAAAGGCCAAGGGCACATGGGAAAAGGGGAAGAGGCTTTTTCTCCTATTTTATTTTGAGGCTGTAAACTGTTTCTTCCTTTTTACTTTGAGGAAGTTTATCCTTTTAAAAGGCTACCTATGTTATGTATTAAATATATTGTCTTAAATGTAATTATGCAAAGGATTTAAGAAATGCTAGATTTCATATAGTTGTATTTAGCCCCCCTTGTCAGACAAGAGACGCCAAACGAGCCCTCATGACAGATGGCTGTCAGACCTTTGTTTAAAGACCTCCAAAAGGAGATATTTCATTGATGATGCATGAGAATATGAACCCAAGGTCTCTGACATCTGTTCAAGATAAAATTTTAAAATTATTAACCATCTGTTTTGGAGGGCAAGGAAGACAAGAGGTGAGCTGGTAATTAAGATTCCTTGTTGAGACACATGTAAGATATATTACTACTTATTTGTCATTTATAGATGTAACAATATATAGCTCTTTGTGTTCCATATAAGGACAGGAGGATATGGGTGTATCTCTTAGAATTAATTATAGCAATCAGCCAATAGGAAATCCAACCAGGCTGATTGAACAGAGGCAGCCACAGGAGGAGCAAAGGGGGCTGGATTAAGGGAATATAAGTGCTGGCCATAATGGCAGGAGGCCAGGCCAGAGCTTGGTAACCATATACCACTGTGCCTCTTATTTATTTGTCTGACAAATAAATTATTTTTTTAATTTCTCTGTTGCTGCGTTGAATATTTCATTCCAGCTAAGCGTTAACCACAAGCAGGGTGCTACACTACCATGGTTTCTTCCTGGAAAGCCTATCCGAGTTGTGGGTGGGTAGAACTGCTTTGCTGTGGTTCCAATCCTGCTTGGTTGGTTGTCTTCAACGGGTGATGCTTGGGGAGTGCTATTCGGCACCATGGGGTCCCTTGTTGTGGAGTCCCTCAGGGTTCAATTCTATCCCCCATGTTGTTTAATATCTATATGAAGCCACTGGGTGGGGTCATGCAGAATTTTGAGGTTTGTTGTCAGCAGTGTGCTGGTGGCACACAGCTCTACCTTTCCTTTACATCTGCAGGTGTGGCAGTGGATGTACTGGACCGTTGTCTTGCCTCAGTAACAGACTGGAAGAGTGTTCTGATTAAAGGCTCCCTGTTACATTCTGCTGACAACTAATGGAAACAAAGCATGAGAGTCTGACACGTTGCTTCTGAACCCATTGCATTTTTAAGGCAGTAAAACCTCAATATGTTTAGTTCTATGCAACTGCAGCTATACCCTCCCAAGTTTGAGTAATGAAAATGGGGGCATTTATTTATCAGAAGCCCGTCATCTTCCTATGTCACAGTAGGAACACTACTCCCCTCAGCTGCTGTACACATTTCTTAAGGCTCTTCTTCTCCTGCTCTGCGTTGCCTTCTTATGCTTGCAAGGATACCTGGGGAACCACGGTTGCTGCTTGCTTCGAAAACCCACCCTAGCCAATATTGACTTTTATGGGATGAAATGGGCAACACTGAGGCTGCATTCGCGTTTCCTTTGGCACAACGTCCAGACCCTTTTCAGTTAAAGCGCGGAGGATTCACTCGCTGCCTTTCCCAAGACTTAGAGCGAGGTCGACGTCGGGGAGGGGGGGGCGGAGTGCCCGGAAACAGGCGAAGAAAGCGTTGGGCACGAGGCAAAAGGGCGACCGCTGTCACGTGGGCCTCCTCAAGCGCACGCGCGCGCGCTTGTTCGTTGATATGCCCGGCTCCGGGGGCGGGGCGGGGGTTTGGTCCGCTGCTCTCCTTTCTTCCGATGGGTGGCGCGCAACCCGGAGGCCTGCGCTATCCCAGGGTGCTGTTCGCGGCGTGGGCGCCGCCGTCCCGCTGAGGGGGAGACAGTCTGCGCGGCTGCCTCGCCAACGAGACGCGCTGCGGGCTGCCGCCAAACGGACATGTTAGCGCCGAGGCCCTGAAGGCGGGAGGCCAACGAGAACGACGTCTCGCCGCTTCCTTCGGGGCTCCTCCGCGCGCGGTAGCAAGAGGCCGCCGAGCCACAGCCATGGAGGCTGTGAACGCCTTCAACCAAGAGGTGGGGACGGGGCCCGGCAAGGGAGCGCGGGACGGGTAGGCCCCGGCTGTTGGTGGTGGGGGGTTGGGAGCGGCTGGCGACCGCTGATACCGCTCTGGAGCCTGGGACTGGAGGCCGGAGTTCGCAGGCCTGGTCTGAGGCGGAGCAGCTGACGGGAAAGAGTTGCCAGCGCCCTTCGGTGTGCGGCGGCCTCTCCTGGGCCCGGCGTGTGGGCGGCGGCGCTGCGTCGGGTGACGCGGGGCTTCAGGGGTCGCTTTCCCCTCAGCCCCCTTCCCCTCCGCGGCGCACGCGACTTCCCTCAAGCTCGAAGGGGGCCTAAGAACTTTCGCCACACTTCCCAGGTCCTCTATCCCGGGCCCGGCTGCTGGGGAGACCCGGCCGGGCTGTTTAAGGTCAGCCCTGTAGGCCAAGGGAGAGGCCGGGAATGGAAGTAATGCGCGCGTGCCGGGTAGCGCTTCGCTGTAGGTGGGGAGGAAGGGGGCCTAAGTATCTTGTGCCTGTGTGTGTGTGTCTGTGGGCGAGGGCGCACTTCGAGAAGATCGCGGTGCGGGGTGGCGGCGGCGTGAAGAGGAAGTTTCTGGCCTTTTTCTTGCAGCCATTTGATGATGAAGATCCGGGACGTGCGAAGAGATTAGGCGTCTCGAGGGCATGTTATTTCCAGCCCTATTACGCGACCCATCAAAAAGTTTTGTTTTTAAAGTTACCATCCCAACTGTTTCTGTGATACTGTGCGAACCCCTTGCGTGGCAGAATCTAGCGATGAATAAAGCTATCCCACTGATTATATCTTAGATAACGTACACAGTTTTCAAATTATCATGCATATGGCGCGAGTGTGAATAGAAGATCCGGAAGATTTCCCCCTTCTTTTCAGGACTGGTTGTGGTGGGCAGGAAAAGTGAGGGAATTGATCTCAAGGAGCAGAGAGTTCCTAGCCAACATCAGAAATTTGCTTTTTGAAGGTAACATTGGGCATATTCTCACAACAGAATGCCAGAAGAATTCCAAGCTGAAGTGTCTGGTGAATCGCATTGAAACTGAATGGCTGCTGCTAGTGTTTTAGTGTATTAACAGTTGACATTCATAAAAGTCTGTTTCAACGGACTAACATTGCTACTTCTCTAAAAGGTTTCTGTGTACTGCTATGGTATTCTGGAAAATGGATACAAGTGTTATTAAACTACATAAAGATTGCAGCAGATTTACAACTTAATGTGATTTCTGCTGCAGATAACCAGATAAAGTGTGCATAAATGCAGGTTTACATGGACATAAAGTAGACTTTAATGTTTAAATCACTGTATATGCTTTTTGAACAGAAAACTCTGTAAAGTTTGCTCACTGTAAATGCTTTTATATTTGGGCATATCAATGGCCTTCCAGTTAAACATCCAGTTACGAAACTTAATGTTCAGAACTGAAAAAGTACATTAAGCTTCATAATATTGCCCTTCATTTAAGCACAGCATTATGGCAGCCATACACACCTCTGGTTGTCTTTCTTTGGGTCCTACACAACCCAATACGAAATATCAAAACAGCTATGCATAAGTGGCAGGTTCAGTTTGCCACCTGGGGCTTGTCCAGTACTACTAATTTGTCTTAACACAGACCTATAAATGCTCAGTTGCATGAAAAGTATTTTGGGTAACTTTAGTAGAACTTGTAGTGCATGTGCTGGGTGTGTATGGGATGTGTTCAATTAACAAATGGATTCTTTTCAGTATTTGTATGTAAAACTTTATAAATGCTATCATCATCAACTTTAGAAAAAGCATTATAGTTTGCGTAAGATTTCCGTAAAGAGAATGAACAGTTGCTTAATTGCTTGGGGTTAGTAAGTATTATTTCAGAGTGTTTTCTAAGATTACTGTATGTGAGCTCCTGAGATGAAGTACAGTGGTACCTCGGGTTAAGTACTTAATTCGTTCCAGAGGTCTGTTCTTAACCTGAAACTGTTCTTAACCTGAAGCACCACTTTAGCTAATGGGGCCTCCTGCTGCGGCTGCACAATTTCTGTTCTCATCCTGAAGCAAAGTTCTAAACCTGAGGCAATATTTCTGGGTTAGCAGAGTCTGTAACCTGAAGCGTATGTAACCTGAAGCATATGTAACCCGAGGTACCACTGTACTCAAAATGTTCAGCTAAGTGTTAGAATGGCTACTGCATCTTCATGCATTGTGTTATGGCAGAAAGCCAGGAAGTGGCTATGCTGACCTCTTTGCTTCACCTTGGTAGAGATCATAGTACAGGTATGTGGCTGCTATCTTCAGAGTTCTCTGTACTGCTCTGATATTCTGTGTTTAGATATAAATGGAAGAATGAGACCTGTGGAGCATCATTGTAGTACAAATGTAATGGAGAAAAAGAGAGACAAGAAAAATGCAAGCCATCGTGGCATTTTACATGCCCACATTTGAACATATATTGTGTAGGCTTTATCTTTCAGAGAAATAGTAAAATGATTGTTTCCCAAGTCCAGAATAAATAGTGATGCTTGGTAACTTATTCTTAGACTTAATCCTACTGGTTTGAGTGAAGTATAATTCTAATTGTACCTTGGATTGCAACTGTAGAAACTTTATGGAAAACTCCTTTCTGTCAAGGGTTGCCGTATCCAGAATATTGGAGCCGCAAGCAGTGTCTGGGTGGAAATCGGCTAAATGTCCAGGGAAATCTGGACGTATGGTAGTTGATGTTGGCTTTTTTTTTGCCGAGTTTCCTTGGGAAAGCTCAAAAATGTCTAATTTGGGGGGGCAAAACTAGAAAAAGAAAAAGCTCTACTGTGCAGATTTTCACTTTTTGAACATTTTTATAGCTTGTTTACATTTTAGGTCTGACTGTGGCCCAGATGCCATAATCACATATTTTGTGTTGTCATAAAGTGCTGTCATAAACCCTGAGAAATAAGGTATAAATTGAAAATAAAATGGAGCAGTAATGAGCTTAAAATTTCAAATAATTCAGATTACATACATATTCTAGCATCTGTTGTGGATTTGTGTTCTCTTTTCCATAAAGTGAGATTTATTTATTTACATATTGTGGGATTCTAAAGTTGGAGAACACCCGGTGATTGAAGTGCTTGAACCCCTACTCATTTCTAGATGTTGCTGTCCTACAACTCCCATCATTCCTGAATATAGTTAGGGTCTGATGGCTGGGCCTGATTAAAGCTGTAGTCTAAAACATTTGGAGGACATCTAGACACTATATTCCTCTTGGGCAGGGGTCAGCAACCTTTTCCAGTCGTGGGCCAGCCCACTGTCCCTCAGACCATGTGGTGAGCCGGGCTATTTTGGGGGGGAGGGGGGGGAAATGAACACAAATTCCTATGCCCCACAAATAACCCAGAGATGCATTTTAAATAAAAGGACACATTCTACTCCTGTAAAAACACGCTGATTCCCGGACTGTCCGCAGACCAGATTGAGAAGGCAATTGGGCCGCATCCGGCCCATGGGCCTTAGGTTGCCTACCCCTGCTCTTGGGGTAACAGAAATAGAATTAGGTGATAGTTTACTTGAAATCTGGATGCTTCTGGGGATGCTCGTATCTAACACACAATAGTAACAGAACAGTGGGTATTCCAGTGGTGATATCTGAAGGTACTGGTTTTGGATACTTCCTGCTGACAGCAGTTAATATAAGGTGCTGTAATATCTGTTGTATTATATATAGTGCTTTTTGTTAATACTATAGATAACATTTTTGTGCTGGGGATAAATATAGTTAGGATATGGTTGGCAATTGGTTGTTAAATAAATTAACACAAATGGTGTAGCACTTGTGGTATTGCAAGGTGGGGAAGGCAAAACCTATTTCCTAATTGCAACCTCTTCCTATATTTGCTATATTGTGTTTGTGGAGGTACTGGTTTGTTTTGTTCTTGTTTTTATTATGTACTTTGTGGTTTTATTCTGTGAACTATCCTGAGATCTTCAGATGAAGGGTGGTATACACATTTAATAAATAAAATACAAATAAATATTTAAAACATTTTCTGTTTCTTTCCTTATGCAATTAAAAAAACAATAGTTTTTGAAGCTTCAGTTGGCCCAAAATGCAACAGCTAGATTACTGGTTGGGGTCCATTTAGATCTTGTATAACCCCTGATTTAAGCCAACTGCACTTGTTGCTAGTTCATTTCTGGGCCTAATTCAAGGCACTCACATTAGTGTTTAAAGCACTAAATGACTCAGGCCCCAAATACCTGAAAGATTGCCTCCTTCCTTACAGACCCTCTTAGGTGCTGAGATCAGCAGGGTGATGGTGGCGGCCTGGAAGCTGTGGAACTCCCCCCATAGCGGTGTGTCTGTTACCTTCATTATACAGCTTCTGGAGAATGAATGCTAAAGAGCCACCTCTATCCTGGCTTTTGACATGAGTTGTATATTTTAGGACACACTTTATTATTGTTATTGTAAGTTGTTTTAAGCTGTTTTAAATGCTGTGTTTTAATGTGATCTGACCTTAGGGTGAAGGACAGGAAATAAATAAATAACAAAAACTTCAACCATTTTCATACCTAAATGTCCTCTAGCTTGTCATCATGTCTTGAACAGTCTTCTGTTTTCAGAACTGTGCCCTGTGTTCTGTAGGAAGTGAAAACCTTTGTTGAATAGTGATGATTTCCCATCTCTTAGGGCTTACTAAATATGTCAGGTGGTTTGTTTTTTTGAAACATCAGTAATACTTTGGTGAGAACAAATAGAAACTTTACCCCCTCATAATAATAGAACTCGAGTTTGAGCTGTAAAAGTGATTGACAGTAGATTTTGAACAGACAAAAGGAAGTGCATTTTCACACAACATTTTATTAAAGTATTAAATTCGCTGCTATCAAAAGTTGAAATGGCCTGCAACTTGGATGGCTTAAAAGGGCATTGGAGAAATTTATGGAGGACTGGTCTGTCAACAATATTTGCTATAATAAATAAATGACAGGTCCACATTTATGGGCAGGGTGGTTTTGAACACCAGTTACTGGGGAGGTGAGCAGTGGGTTAAGGATGTAGCTTTTAAGCTCTGCTTGATAGTTTGGAGGTATCTGGTTGTTTCTGCTTGAATACAGAATGCTGAACCAATACTAATACTTATGTGTTCGTGCAGATCTGCATAATACATTTAAAGCACATCCAATGCACATTTAAAGCACATGACTCTCCGCGGGATGCTGGGAGCTGTAGTTTCTTAAGGGTGATAGAAATTCTAGCTAGTTTTGTAGGGCAAAACTACAATTCCCAAAATTCTTTGGAGGAAGTCATGTGTGTTGCATGGACTTTAAAATATAGTGTGGATCTTCTCTTAGTATACTAATTTTGACTGTTCAAAATACTATATATGTCTTGCTTTATGTAATCCTTTAAAACTATAAGGGGGGGAGGGTACTCAGGGTGAATGGGAATATTATGGTACAGGACAGGTGACAGTTTAACCAGGAACTTCTGAACATAGCTTAGCTCTGATTATGCCAATATTCCTAGATTAGAATTTTTATAGAAAGATAGATAAAAAAACCTATATCTAAACCCTTACCCTAATGTTACAGAATATGTACTCTGTGTAAAAAATTCAGTAGATAACCACAACAGTAAATGAATAAAAAACCTTTAAGCATAAATAGTAAAAAAAACCCCAAAAAACCCCACAGTATTTCTAGTATCTGAAAACAAAAATAAAAGCTCACTGCTGTTGTTCAAAGGTTTGGAAGAACAGAAATGTTTTAAACTGTCACTGAAAACAGCTCAGTGTAGGAGCCTGCCTGAATTCAGGCAAGAGAGCATTCCAGAACCAGGATGCCACTGCAGAGAAAGCCCTGTTCTGGTTTCCAGCCAACCAAACTTCCACTGGTGATACTGCAACATAAAACTGTGTGTCTGGTGATCTCAGATCCAGAACAGAATATAATTGGGCAGGAGAGGTGTTCTTTCAGGTAGTTGAGCCCTAAGCTGGTTTGAAATCATAAAATTTATACACATTGATTAATTTAAAAAACCACACCTCAAAAAGCTCAAAGCTGTTAAAAAGTGTTTAGGGCTTTATATGTCAAAATTCATCATCAGTTAGACTATGTAACAATTGAAACAATTGTTTCAAGAGAGGTGCTAAATGACCCAGGGACACTGTCATTGTCAGTACCCATGCACCAGTTGGAGTTTTCAAACTCTTAAAAGGTAGCTCCACATAGAGTGCATTATGGTAGTTAAAGGTTCTGTAGGTTGTTTGGAGTCTTGCTTCCCTCATTAATATACAGAAGAGGAGGTAGTCTCATTTTTTTAGTACACTTTTTGCTGTTTGAATTGAAATACTGTAAAGCAGGGATGTCCAACAGGTCATTCGTGATCTACTGGTCGATCCCTGCGAGGTTTTGGTTGATTGCAGTCGATCGCTGGCCCCCTTCCGGCCCTGCACTCCATTGTTGGAGAATGGAAGACGGAGTTTACAAACTGAGGCTGTTTTCCCCCCAGCAATCCTTTGGTGAGTTTCTGTTTCTCTTTGACCGCAAAATGATGTAAAAACCTTGTGCCCTCCTCCCAAAGCTAAGCAACTTATGCATCCTGAACCCCCTATATACGGGGCTTCCCCCCCCCAAAGCTCAACATCTAGGGTAGATCAATGCCAGTTTTTAATTCTGTGAGTAGATCTCAGTCTCTTGGAAATTGGCCACCTCTGTTGTAAACTATCTTGTGTGTTCCTTAAATGGAATGGAATAAATAAATGACTTGTAGTTCTGCGTATGAGCACATCAAAAATGTCCTAATGAAGTAATCATAAGTGTGCAAAAAGATACAAAACGGAGTAAGGCATGGATTCAGGCAGAAGGAGCTAGGCAGAAAATTGGTGCTAAAATGTGTGTTGTCTAATTTCCTTCACAGTCAGTTTAACACACGTGTCTTCTCTGATGTCCATGATGCCAGTCTAATCTGGTTGTTGCTATAGGTTGTTCCACACTATAAAAAACCACATACCTTAGAAGCTCTAAAAATGAGCAGTTTTCTTCTACTTTGGCTATGAGGCTAGAGTGGTGTGCACCAGTGGAATTTATGTGGCTGGATATAAACTTCCAAGTCTCTTCAAAAAGAAAGTATTGCCACCAGAAGTGGGAATTATTTTTTCTGTAAATCCTTGTTGGACAATGCAAGCCCTGCCCGTACTACCAGTATGCTGTTCATGATCATATAGCTGAAAACTCAAGGTTGCCAGATACTCCATTACTAAATCTATTCCATGCATGCCCCAAAGTGAACTACTGCAACTGTCCTTTCATATTTAGTATTCAAAGAGCAGGAATTCCTTGCAAATCTATATTTCCTTAAAAATCATGTCATTACCTTCGAAACATTACTCCATCTTGTATCGCTTTTGGATTTGTGAAGATAGGACACCCAGGGCTGAACCAGGAAGTGGAAGAGCTTCAATCCTCACATATCCTTTTTCCTACAGTTGAGAAGCAAGCTTCCCCAGCTGTGATCACATTTCCTCAGCTCACAGACCAGAGGGCTTTTTTCTACAACAAGAAAGTTTGAATAGATCCTAAATGTACTCTCCAGACAATTCTTTTTCTGCAGCTGCTTCTTCCACTCAGATAAAATAATCCCTGACTCAGATGCATGCCCTCGAAAGAACGTAAGAGCCCTGTTGTATCAGTCTAAACCATCATTCTGTTTCTACAATGGACAAGCAGAATCCTATGGAAAGTCAACAATTAGGGCACAAGTGCAATAACATTCTTCCACTCATGTTCCCCAGCAACTGATATTAATATAAATGCTACCTCCAAGACTGGAGGCAATAGTCATCACTACAAGTAGCCATTCGTAGCCTTATCCTCTATAAATTTATCTAATTTCATTTTAAAGCTATCCATGTTGGTGGCTATCACTACACCTTCTGGTAGTGAATTCCACAAATTATGTATCTGCCGTGCAAAGAAATACTTCCTTTTTTCTGTTCTGAATCTCTCAGCTTCACTGGATGACCCTAGATTCTGCATCTAATACTGTACTTTGCTCCTCAGTGACTCACTCTTCTCATTCCTAGTGGTATAGGGTGGGTGGAGAAAGAGATTTCCTTCATGCCACCTTAGCATTGTGTAGGAGAGAGATTTCTTCCATTTCCCTCATCTTCCACTCATCTGAATATAGCAGTTTTCTTAATCTTGAAAGCTTGCTATTACAATGCAAGATTTCACTGTCAGTAGAGCAACAGCAGGAGAAAATGGAAGTCTATCTTAAAAGTATTAGTCTCACTAGCAGTACCTGGAGGAACATACTTTTGATACCATAACAGACACTTGGGGAATGTTGTTAATCCGTTTAGCTTTGATTAGGAGTATTTTCTAAAAATGTGTGAAAGTCAGAGCAGTGAAAACTAACTCAGTATTGCTGTTGCACTTGAATATGTACTGGCAGTGTGGTTTTTATCTTGATTAATTTGTTTAGTGGGGAACGCAGATGATTAACCCTCAGTTGATAGAAATACTGACTTTCAATCTGGGTTTGAGATTTAATGTACATCTAGGAAGTGATGCAAATAAACCTGGTGGAAGTTATTAAGCATGACACCATTTTCAAGTAAAAAACGGTGCACGTAAGTTATCAAGGTGAAGGATACCCTATAATTAAAGATACAAAACCTGACAGTATGTTGGAACTAAGTAACCCCACAGTTTTAAGAACTCCAGTATTGTACCATCGTATGCATACCATAAAGAAGGCTGATCGCCGAAGAATTGATGCTTTTGAATTATGGTGCTGGAGGAGACTCTTGAGAGTCCCATGGACTGCAAGAAGATCAAACCTATCCATTCTTAAGGAAATCAGCCCTGAGTGCTCACTGGAAGGAGAGATCGTGAAGCTGAGGCTCCAATACTTTGGCCACTTCATAAGAAGAGAAGACTCCCTGGAAAAGACCCTGATGTTGGGAAAGATGGAGGGCACAAGGAGAAGGGGACGACAGAGGACGAGATGGTTGGACAGTGTTCTCGAAGCTACGAACATGAGTTTGATCAAACTGTGGGAGGCAGTGGAAGACAGGAGTGCCTGGCGTGCTCTGGTCCATGGGGTCACGAAGAGTTGGACATGACTGAACAAAAATGATATATCACCATAGCAGTGCAATAATAAGTAATTACAAATTACATGTAATAACAAAAACATTTTAGAGAACTGGCAATCATAGTACATACTGCTTGAGCAATATATGCACCGTCACGTTTTGCAATGGCGTGTGTAGGACAGAAAAACATTAAACATTGCATAAAACAGCGTGGCTCTGATTTTCTGTCATTGCATTCACTCCAGAGATGACACATTTCTCTGTAGATGCTAGCAATGGAAAGCAGGCCTTCCGTTTCTGAGGCTGCCTGTCTTGATGTTCCAGGTAAGCTGACCATGTTTCTAGACACATCCCAAAGTTGGTATTGACCTTGGAGTAAGGCCTACTGAGAAGAAACATCTTTTGGGATGTTCACACCATTGTGGTTTGTTCAGCTTTCCCAAAACGTGCATTTAAACATATACTGTAAAGTATTTGGAAAAACAAACCCACCTTTGGCCACAATTGGATCATGGAAGGGTATGAAAACCATCTTATGTCACCTTTAGTTTTATTATAATAAAGAACAATCTCAGGCTTGGCATTCTGGTCTGAAATTGCTCAATATGCATTGAAGAAAGGAGAATCACGGTCCTTTAACAGACATTAAAACTGCTGATGCTGACAATTCTCAGTAAGAAAGAACTGCGGGGTGGGGGAAGAGAGTGTTCTGGTTTTCAGTGTACCAGTCAGACCTAAGCTTTTCATTGCTAATTCCTTTGGTAATGGCATGCTGGTGAAAAAAGTCTTACTTTTATTCCATGCAGAAGCCTGTAAATGAGTTGTTAGTTTCTGGTGGAATCATAACCAGAATTTTATGCCATGCTTGGGTACATATTGCCTCATTGGATGCCTTGCTCTGAATAGGACTAATTGTTTGTTACTGCAACATTCTCATATGGCATGAAACATTATGGGAAGGATTTTGGTAAACATAAGCTACAGGACACACACAGGTTCCACATTCTCTCACACAGGTAATTGGGGGCTTTCTGAGGGCTTTATTGGTTCTTTTGAAGGAAGATATTTGATCATTACCCTTAAATCTGGCCTCTTGTTCAGAGTGACGTTGCTGATGGTTTGCATATATTTTGTACATGAAATTGAGGCCACAAAGAGCCCCCAATCCAAATTTGTAAATTTTGTGCAAAATCTTACCAATGATTAAAACAACTAAGTTTTGCTGGGTAGCTGAATGTTATAACTGGAAAACAAAGGTTTTTTAAAGTTATGTACATACTGGGGTTTTATAAGCTTATATAGTGATTTTGACTCCTGTAGATTATTCTGGGAAGTTAATAAAAGTGAGTAATTTTAAACTGAGACTGAATCCTGAGATGGAGGGTGTGTGTGTGTGTAGGCAGCTCATGTGTCTGGGAGGTAGATGGACAACCTGTTACAGATTGGATTGCAGTCTCCTTGAAGGAGTAGGTTCATAGTTTGAGGTACTCCTGGTTCCAGCATTGGCACTTGATGCTGGGTGGCATTGGTGGCACGTGGTGCCTTTTTCCAGCTATAGCTGCTTTGTCAGGTCCTGCTGTTTATGGACTGAGCTAGCCTGGCCACAGTAACTTACATACGCTGTTGAAGGCAGTATGACCTTGAATGCCAGTTGCTGGGAATTGCAAGTGAAGAGATCACTGCTGCATTCAGGTTCTGCTTTTTGGCTTTCCATAGGAATCTGGGTGGTCGCTGTGAGAACAGGATACTGGACTACATGGGCATTGGCCTGGTTCTGCAGGCTCTTGTGTTCTTATGTTAACCTATGCATTAGTAAGGGGGCGCGGGGGGCTCTGTGGGTTAAACCACAGAGCCTAGGACCTGCCGATCGAAAGGTCAGCGGTTTGAATCCCCGCAGCGGGGTGAGCGCCCGTCGTTCGGTCCCAGCTCCTGCCTACCTAGCAGTTCGAAAGCACGTCAAAGTGCAAGTAGATAAATAGGGACCGCTTTCTAGTGGAAAGGTAAACGGCGTTTCCGTGTGCTGCGCTGGTGCTGGCTCGCCAGATGCAGCTTAGTCATGCTGGCCACGTGACCCGGAAGTGTCTTCGGACAGCTCTGGCTCCCGGCCTCTTGAGCGAGATGAGCACGCAACCCTAGAGTCGGACACGACTGGCCCTGATGGGCAGGGGTACCTTTACCTTTGCCTTATGCATTAGTAATCTTTTGTTTGTATTATGTTCTGTATATGCTGCTATTTTTGAAGAAGCTGCAACTTTGGAAGCTGCAATTAATGCAGAATTCAGCCTTCAGAGTGCTGAGCAGTGTACCATTGTAACTGTATAACACGGGTTTTACAAGAATTGTACTGGTTGCCTGTACAGTGGTGCCTCGCAAGACGAAATTAATCCGTTCCGCAAGTCTCTTCGTCTTGCGGTTTTTTCGTCTTGCGAAGCACGGCTATTAGCGGCTTTAAGAAAAAGGAAACAAACTTGCAAGAACTCGCAAGACGTTTCGTCTTGCGAAGCAAGCCCATAGGGAAATTCGTCTTGCGGAACGACTCAAAAAACGGAAAACTCTTTCGGCTTGCGCGTTTTTCGTCTTGCGAGGCATTCGTCTTGCGAGGTACCGCTGTATACTGCTGAAGATGTGTGACTTCTAGTAGAGTGGGGCAGGAAATATGAGCATGATGATGCCATGCATCTTCATCTACAGGATGCTACTGGGGAAAAGTGGGGATCTAGCTCTCAGCAAGCAGCCACGTGGCCCTTTTAATGTTTAATCTGATCCTAAAATGGTAAGGTTCTTAATTTTTATACAAGTATGTGATCTTATCCTGGCTTTATTCTTTCAGCAGTGGTTCGATAGTCTAGAAAGCCAAGGATATACCCTTTCTTTTTGTTCTCTGGTTCCCCCACCCCCATACGGCACACAATATGAGATTGCTGCTGGGCTGTTGTGTCGTTCCCCTTCCCCCGTTGTGCAAAATGTACTTCTGTGATCATGGGGTTTTACCTCAGTTTGCTGAGAAACCTCTAGTTTCTCAGTGGTCCTGTTTTGGCTCCTGTTTTGTTGGTACTAAGCAACCTGAGTTTGCTATTAGGAATGTTGATTTTTTAAACTTGGTTTAGGAGTGAAGTACTTGCACTGACAGCCGTTATGTGATGGTGGACTGGTTTTGGACACAAACATAGGTAGCACAGGCAACACCTGTTTTGCACGGGAGTTCAGTTCCATGTCATTGTGCATGTTGGCGGAGTACACAAAAACCTGCCCCATTCTGGCCACCCTGCCCCATTATGCCCCCTTTTCCTGCTACTTCTGGGTTTGCAGTGATGCACACAAAATGAGAGTTGCCTCTACTAATCTCTTACTTAGCTGAAGGCGGATGTCTTTTAACAGCATGGCTTTTTTACTTTGGCATTTGTATATTAATGTAAAACCATTGAATACTGTTCTTCTAGCCTCTAAATACCAACATGATATTACAAAAAGAGGGGGGAGCTGTAGACTTTAACAATAAATGTATAAATGAGAGCTTTGGTTGAGTTAATTAATCCTTAGGCAGTTTTAGAGGACAAACTTAAGGACACAATTTATTGAGGTTATTTTGATTCAAGTGTGCTACTGTGAATGAATAAAAAGCTATTAAAGTAAACTTTTGTCTAACAATGTGTGGTAGCTTTTTAATTATTTACAGTGTATGAGGATCTCGTATCAATATTTATTATGGATTTAGACTGGCAAGTTATAACTGGGGATTTGTCTAAATCTTAGTCCTGCTTCTAACTGTTTTGCTGAAATTTGGTGCCTCTCTTTCTGTTGAATCTCTTGCTTTCTGAGATTGTTTTCTTGTTAGCTGGCCTCTTTTCCCCAAGAGGATATACAGCAGCATGTCTGGAAACTAGCATCATTACTGTCTTCATTTTTTTCTAAATGCCTGCTTCCATTATATATTGCGGCATTATATATTACGAAAGTTACAAAACACCCCTACATAGTGGAGGGAAGGGAGGTTTTTTATAACCTCATGGCATATACAAGCTCTGCAACCCTAGTCTTCCCCACTCCCAGAAGACAAAGCTCTTAGGAACTTGAGCCGGCCAATTGACGCTTCTTTCTCTCTTCCTCACCTGCCATCTTGGCATTCTGGACGTCTTGGAAGCTCAGAAACCATTGGCAGCCTGTTTTCTGGGTTTTGAATTCTTTTTATTGTTAGTTTAGTTTACAAACTTAAATACTTCTGTGTTCCTAGGGAGTCCCCAGAATATGTAGAAACCTATATCTTGTTTTTGGTTGGTCCCATTTCACCTCCAAACTGATAGGCACTTGATTATTTGAGGGAACCTTTGGGACAAAACATTGCAGTGCCTAGTGCTTTTGTTCAGACTTCCAGCTACTCCCCCTCAGCATTCTGTGGCAACTGAGCATGTTCAGTCCTCAATGAGCTGTGTTTCCTTTTTTTGGGTGGGGTGAGGGTGGAGATTGCCTCCTTAATTCCCCCCCCCTAAATATATTTTGGGACTCCTGCACCCTCTCATGTGAATTCCTGTTGTTTTATTAATTCATTATTTATAAGCTTTCTATCCTGCCTTTCAATTGAATTATCCTCAAAGCAGATTCTAGTATATTAAAATAAAACATTCACACAAAAACATAAAAACCCTTCACAACCCATCAGCCCTTTGTCCCCTGTCTGCTGGTAAATGCCAGAAGGTGCTTCTTTTCAGCTCTGCAGTCCCAGGTGAACAGGGAATTGGAGCAGTGTGTCCTTTTTGGCAGGGTAGGGGAAACATGCTCCCTGTCATTGCTTCTTTGAAGGCAGATGGATGAGGAACACAATGGACAACAGGTGTACAGTGGTGCCTCGCAAGACGAAATTAATTCGTTCTGCGAGTTTTTTTGTCTAGCGAATTTTTCGTCTTGTGAAGCACGAAATCCCATAGGAATGCATTGAAATTCAATTAATGCGTTCCTATGGTCAAAAAAAGTCCAAACAAAGCCAAATTTGGTACAACAAGAGTTTATTAAGTGCTCTTTAAAGTCACACATACTGTAAAGAGCATTTCAAAAATTGATGGAACAATAAATTAAGTTTCTAAACATGACAGAAAAACATTTAAAAATCAACAAAGTGTACAGTACATTTTCTAAGACTCTGGGGGACAACTCGAAGAAGGTTCCTCTTCCACTCTTTGCTTCTTGCTGAAGAACCCCCTCCCCAACTGTTCCCCCAGCCGCCCACCACACAGAAATTCAAATCCAGATTTTTTTTAAAAAAAACAGCAGAGTGGCCCAATGGTCACAGAAAATCATAAAAATGCAGGAAAAAAACACACAAGCTTCCAGATTCTTGCAAAACCATCACCAACACCAAGTCCTTGAATTCCAAACACCCCAACCCAAAATCCACCCCCCCAAAAAAAGTTTTAAAAGTTTAAAAGAAGTTTTGGAAAAGCTTCAAAAATCACCAAAGTCTTCAAAAACCTCAAAAAAGGCTACCATACCGCGTTCTATGAGTTGCTCCTCAAAGTCAAGTCGCAACTGTATTAACGGTGTTAAGAAAAAGGAAACAAACTTGCAAGATGTTTTCGTTTTTCGTCTTGTGAAGCAAGCCCATAGGGAAATTCGTCTTGCGAAGCAGCTCAAAAAACGGAAAACCCTTTCGTCTAGCAAGTTTTCCGTCTTGCGAGACATTCGTCTTGCGGGGCACCACTGTACACCTGCAGTCCCCTGAGTGGTGGGAGAGACTAGAGTGCATTTTGACTACAAAAGTCTGGAGAATTGCCTGAGATACAGGTTTCAGTTTCATATGAAGAGCACAGAATAGTCTGATCAGCCATTTTTATAACATTTTATGGGTGCAGTTTGGAACATATGCCACTTTCTAAGTGTGACATAATTTCAGAAATAGCTTTACAACTTGCACTGTTATTTGAACTATGGTAATTAGTTTTTAGTTCTGGAGCTATTTAGCATTTAACTGGGATGGAAAGAGTTCATCAAAAGGTGTGTAGTAACAAAGTTGCATTTCAGTTACTTGTGTTTTACGATTTTTGGTTTCTCTTCTTCTCTCCACCCCACCATGTTAGCTCTTCTCATTGATGGAGATGAAACCTCCTATTTCTCGTGCAAAGATGATTCTTATTACTAAAGCTGCCATCAAAGCTATTAAGGTGAGATAGTAAAGAGTATTTATTTTATTTTGTACAAAATTTTAAAAGGTTTGAACATTTGTAGCATGTTCTGTGTTTTTTCAAAGATTACATGGACTGAGAGTCATTCTCACTTACTAATATTTTACAGATACTGAATAATTTTAATTATAATGCTTTTAATGTATACTTTTATCACTGTCAAAGTAATTTTTAAAAATAACTCAATTTCAAACACTCCTTTGAGATGATTTTGAGATAGTTATAAATGCAGGTTGGGATTAGTTTAATAAAATGACCTATGATATATTTCCTTCTGCTTAGTTTGATATGAGTTTATAAGCTAATGTTTAAGGTAAACAAATTCACATTTCTTAAACATATGAAATTAAACATTTCAAATGTTCTTTGATTCTCTTTCAGCTTTACAAACACGTAGTCCAGATTGTAGAGAAGTTTATAAAAAAGGTAAATGAAATATTCATTAAGTTGTATATACAGATGATTCAGCAATTTACATCCCCCCCCAAAAAAAAATGGTTTGGTTTTTTTAGAGCAGACACAATCAAAATATGTGCATCTAGCAGTTCTATGGGAAATCACTCAGCAACTGCATATATTAATTATGGCAATGGTAATAGCTCCATAACTGTGCAGAAAGATAGCATATTACATGGGGATTTGTTCTGGGGGATTATATGTAAAAGCCAAAATTGTGTAGTTGGAAAAATCACAAAACCACTCCCGTGTGATCATTCGTATTTTTTGGAAGCATGGGCCTTCCACCCCCCCCAACAAGGCAAGATCTTGCAGGAGCTTCCCAGAGTGAGATCTTCCCAGAGCCTGGCAAGCAAGACTCTCTGCCTTCTGTGCTTTAACTTGTGTGATACCAGCTGGCTGGCCGCCAAGCATGTAAAGTTTTGATCATGCAAGTTAAATGTGCACAGGTTGCAACTTTGCTGTTTGGGTTTGTTTGTTTGTTTGTTTGTTTGTTTGGGAGAATTAGCTAATTCTAACCACCACTAAACTAATACACAACACACCTGCAAGAAGAAGTAAGCACAAAAGGCATAAGAGGAGATGAGGAAGTTTAGCCTGCCTAGATTGGGAGCTGGAAAACGAATTGCAAAGCTTGTGTATGGATCTCCCCTTCTTGCATCTCTTGATGCCAGAAAACTTTGATGTTACTGAGTTTTTGGGACATAGGGCCTACATACTTGACCTTAGCTGTGTCAATTCTGCCTGTGATCTAGGTAACATGCAACTAATACGAAGGCAGGGCATGTTGGGGCAGGCTTAGTCTGCTTCTTCTATTGTACATTGATTATTTATTTTTGTGAGAGTCTTTTTGAACTGCCAAGTCATTTAAAAACATTTGGTGATGTACATTCAAACATCGTAGTTATGACATCATTATAAAAAATAACCATCACTGAGTCAAATTAATGTATATTCCTAGGCATATTTTTAAAGTGCATATCTTGCCTGATATGTGACTGGATTTCTGAGATCAGTGTTTAAAAAGTGAATAGCACTTACGTTCAAATTCCAGGAAATATAGTGGAATGTCTATAGTGTTGTATGGCACCTGCTAGTTTGTTTTCCTTCCCCCCGCTTTCTGGACTTTTAACTTCATGCTAATATGATCATACAGAGCTTACTGTTAGGATTTATAAAATGTATATTACTTCTATGACTTTCTGTCTGTCTCTCTCTTTAGTGTAAACCAGAATACAAAGTTCCTGGATTGTATGTTATTGACTCTATTGTTCGTCAGTCTCGTCATCAATTTGGAACAGATAAGGATGTTTTTGGGCCAAGATTCTGTAAAAATATAACAGCCACATTCCAGTATTTATATCTCTGTCCAACAGAAGACAAGGTATAACTCAACTTCTTGTAGCATTTTGACGTGTGTGTGTGTGTGTGTGTGAGAGAGAGAGAGAGAGAGAGAGAGAGAGAAATGAATATCTTCTGATCCTACTATATTTGGTCTACCCTGTACAAATGCACATTGTTGTTGGATACTATTTCTGAATGAGGCCTTGATGTTGAATGTTTCTTTTCTAGTTGGCTTTTAAATTTTTGAGGCCCTTCTTCCTCACCACTTCATGACTAAAAGCTCTTATGGAGGAACTTTTCTCTTCTGTGTAGAAAGCCATGTGAGCTGGATTTTATTCTATTTGATAGTAAAGCTGCAACACAAACTAGATGTGGCTGGTGACTTAGAACAGGCTTGGGTTCCTGCTGCTTGTATGTATTATGCTGACAAAACTGATTCCCACGTCTAGAATAGAATAAAGTAGCCATCATTTACTAAGTTGGGAGGTCCATAAAGTGTGTCATGAAAAATATTGTATGGGATTTGATCTCTCCATTCCTTCTCACTGTTGCTCATGTCCACAGTCATTTCCTGGAGAAGTCACAAAATGTTACAAAGCATAGGAAACAAAGTATAAAAGTTTTGTACTGTACTAATCTCTTTTTGTGTGTGTGTGCATGCAAGGACTAGGGCCTTGTTCAGATGGCATTTTTGTGCTCTCATCTTTGTGCATTGTGAGATTGATTGGTTTCATGCACCTTGTTTTGTCTCCTTGAACAGAAGATATCTGAACTCGGATGTCTCACATTTGTTTCGGTGATAGGAAACAAAGTGCCTGTGTCCATTACCTGATCTCATGATGTATAAAACTGAAGCGGGGGACAGTATTGTCTGAACACTGCCTAAGCTTTGATTAAGCAAATGAAGATTTTTAAAAGTGTACTTACACATCTCTTCTTTGAACAGAGTAAGATAGTTCGTGTCCTCAACTTATGGCAGAAAAATGGAGTGTTTAAAATAGAAATAATTCAACCTCTCCTCGACATGGCAGCAGGAGCTAGCAGTACTGCTTCAATGACTGAAGATACTACTAATAATGAAGGTAGGAAATCTTAGTTAAAACATTATTTTCTGTTATGGGCCTATGTTGTCAAACTCAGACTTTATTTGCTGAATTAATTGCAAGCAAAAGTTGGAGATAGATTTTTGTTGTTGTAACTCTTGGTGTTAAAAATATAATAAAGTTCATGTTTTGGCTAAGTGATTGTATTATAGAATAAGAGCGCTGTGAAGAGCCTTTTGGTTGACTGTATTATTCATGTGTATGTTTAGGATTGTACTGTGAAAACATTTTTTTTGTTCTTCCCATGTTTTGAATAGAATTATTTCTACCCATTTCTACCCATCTTGATGAGTCTGGCTGAAAATATTAAGATGGCCTAATAAATAAAATACACAATGATCTGGATACTATACAGCATATTCTGTTACCAGAAATGGTTTGTCATTTTGCCTTGACATTTAGGCATCCATGTATAAGTGGGGCACCCCTTAGATTCGAAAGCACCCCTGGATGCAAGTAGATAAATAGGGACCGCTTACTAGCGGGAAGGTAAACGGCGTTTCCGTGTGCTGCGCTGGCTCGCCAGATGCAGCTTGTCATGCTGGCCTTGTGACCCGGAAGTGTCTTTGGACAGCGCTGGCCCCCGGCCTCTTAAGCGAGATGGGCATGCAACCCCAGAGTCGGACACGACTGGCCCGTACGGGTAGGGGGTATCACTGTGAAATGTCCTTCCCTGTGCCTTATGTGAACCATAATCTGTTACATGTTTCTGGCATCTTGTGTTGACATACCTTTTTGCCCAGGCTTTCCCTGGTCCATAAGATTGAATCCTGTTATTTCTGAAATTCTTTTTTTATCTTTTCCTGTTGTTTGTGTTTGTTTTAATACTGCTTTGCTACTGTTTTATTTTCATGATATTTTTGTATACCACTTAGAGATGTTTAAATAGTAAGCACTTTAAAAATGCTAATGGACAAAACACCTCTAGAGATGTATATAACTCTAGTATTTTATATGTTGTGGTATACAAATTGCTGCAAATACATTAATAATATTGGGGTGTGTGTGTAATAGTATATTATCCATAAACAGTTTAGCAGCTCTCCATATATCCATTCAATCATCAGTATTCTTTATAAAGGTTCTCCCCCCAAAAAAATTGTAGTCTGTAGGCTCGTTAAGCTACAAAAGGCTTCCCTGAACTTTGTCATCAAGGTTTTCTATAAAGAAGTATGATTACTGAAATACAGAGAAAGAGAGAAAGTTAGGAGTTTATATGGGACTGTGGATGAAACTAGACATGACAATAATCATGCAAAAAGAAGTTTTGTGTTTTAAGAAACAGCACCACGAAATATAGCCGTGAGTGGGCTCAGAATTAGATCAAGGCTTTGGTGGGGAGATTTAACTCTTTGCCTCTGCTGTAGTCCTAATCATTGCCCCTACTTATCTGTGGCTGCTGTTTACTGTACAGAACACAATTATGTAACTACCACTTGCATGATTATTGTCAAATTTAGTTTGGCCCTAAGAATATTTAGTATATACTTACAGCCATATATTCACCTGGCCCTAGAGCAATAACAACTTATTATTTATACCCTTCCCCTCTGGCTGGGTTTCCCCAGCCACTCTGGCGGCTTCCAAAAAATACTCAAAATACAATAAAATACATACTTTGTGTTGTGGCATGCAGGGCAGGAGGGTGTTTGGCAATGAAGCATTGCCACATGATGTCTCATTTTGAGCATTCTGCCCGTGGAATTAAAAAAACAACTTGCTGACCATATTTGCGAATGGTCTGACCACCAAGTTTTGATTTTTAAAAACTTGCATTATAGTGTAAAAGTGCAATGCTATCAGTGTGAATTGTTGAAATCTTAATGTTTCATTTAAATTTATTTTATAGGTTCACCACCTCCTGCCACAGTGATTCCATCTGAGCCTCTTCAAGTTGCTTCCAACTCAGTACCTGCTGTGCCGCAATTGCCCAGTTCTGATGCCTTTGCAGCTGTAGCCCAGTTATTTCAGACAACACAAGGACAACAGGCAAGCAGAGACTTTTTGTTCAAAAATACAGAATTCAAATTAAGATAATAAGATGGTTATCTAATGCAGAATATATAACTATTCTATTTTAAAACCATTAGTGGAAATTTGTTAGTGAATAATAATAATAATAATAATAATAATAATAATAATAATAATAATAATAATTTATTTATATCCCACCCATCTGGCTGGGATTCCTCAGCCACTCTGGGTGGCTTCCAAAAAAATATTAAGATACAGTGGTCTGTTAAACATTAAAAGCTTCCCCTAAACAGGGCTGCCTTCAGATGTCTTCTAAAAGTCTGGTAGTTGTTCTTCTCTTTGATATCTGGTGGGAGGGCGTTCCACAGGGCGGGTGCCACTACCGAGAAGGTCCTCTGCCTGGTTCCCTGTAACTTGGCTTCTCGCAGCGAGGGAACTGACAGAAGGCCCTGGGTGCTGGAACTCAGTGTCCAGGCAGAACGATGCGGTGGAGATGCTACTTCAGGTATACTGAACCGAGGCCTTTTCGGGCTTTAAAGGTCAGCACCAACACTTTGAATTGTGCTCGGAAACATACTAGGAGCCAATGTAGATCTTTCAAGATCTTTATGTGGTCTTGGCGGCCTCTCCTAGTCACCAGTCTAGCTGCCGCATTCTGGATTAGTTGTAGTTTCTGGGTCACCTTCAAAGGTAGCCCCACATAGAGCACATTACAGTAATCCAAGTGAGAGATAACTAGAGCATGCACCACTCTGGCGAGACAGTCCACGGGCAGATAGGGTCTCAGCCTGCGTACCAGATGGAGCTGGTAAACAGCTGCCCTGGACACAGAATTGACCTGCACCTCCATGGACAGCTGTGAGTCCAAAATGACTCCCAGGCTTCGCACCTGGTCCTTCAGGGGCACAGTTACCCCATTCAGGACCAGGGAGTCGTCCACACTTGCCCGCGTCCTGTCCCCCCAAAACAGTACTTCTGTCTTGTCAGGATTCAACCTCAATCTGTTAGCCGCCATCCATCCTCCAGCTGCCTCCAGACACTCACACAGGACCTTCACCGCCTTCGCTGGTTCTGATTTGAAAGAGAGGTAGAGCTGGGTATCATCCGCATACACCAAACCCAACCCCCCTAATGATCTCGCCCAGCGGCTGCATGTAGATGTTGAAAAGATGTTGAATTGCATTAGTGAATAGTGAAATCAATATTTCTGCTGTTTACTGATCACATCTGGTCTGAAAATAAATCATGCATATGTATAACATGTCTGACCTTTGTCTGCTTGAGTAAGAAATGTCCTTTCTATTCTCTTGCCAGCTGTCTACTCTTCTGCATAGCACTAGCAATTCTCTTGAGGACTAGTAGACTTTTAAGTGCAGAAGAGAGAGTATGAATATGTTAGTGTGATCATCAGTGCTTTACTAGGTTTCCATGCAAAGCTCTCTTTTGTGGCTGTCTATTGTGGCTACCTCTGTGCTCCCTTATAGCTTTAAGAACACAGAGCAGAGGAGGAGCCACAAGAGCAGCTGCCTTGTACCATAATACCCACCAGGCATAGCAGTAACTAGTGCCTGATTGGAGGGTGGGGAGAGCAGATATCCACCCATTGGAAGGCATCAATTGTTGTACATTTATTACACCTCTGATGTTTTCACGGTCATTCCTAAGAAGATATTAATAGTTGCAGTTTCATTATTTTAGCTCCAACAGATTCTGCAGACTTTTCAGCAGCCTCCGAAACCTCAATCTCCTGTGATAGATAACAATGTAATGGCTCAGGTCCATGCTATTACTGCCCAGCTGCAGACTACAGCAACACAACCATCCGAACAAAAACATGATTTCTCAGCACCTGAGCAAAAGACATCTTTTGATAAGGTAATATTTTTCTTGTACTGAAAAGGAATTTACTCGATGATTTGTTTTTTGTCGAATGCCATGCCAAATTATTGTTTCATGCTATGAGAACAAGTATTCAGGGAGTCTTGATTCAACCTCCACTGCATGTGACATTTCCTTCCCCCCTTTCTGGTGAACCATACTTTGGTATGCAAAACTTAAAATGATCTTACATTGTCAGTGGTACTTATATTGTTTACTTGTCTTTCATTAATTACTGAAGAAAATAGAGTTGGCTCAATGTAATATGTTTCAGAAGCTGTTGGATCGATTTGACTATGATGATGAACCAGAAGCAGTAGAAGACACCAAGAAAGAGGAACCAACAGCTCCTGCAATCTCTCAACCAACATTGTAAGATTTATGAGTCAGAGCAGTAAATGCTAAAATTTAAGGTGATGTTGTAGAAGTGTAATGTTGCATATATAGGTTCTCTTCATTAGACTTCATTTTTTGAACTCTTTTATTATGCAATATTTGATATGCATCAGTTCGCTAAGCAAAACAAAAAGCCCCTATCCTGCAGTTACAGTTGAATATTACCACCTCAGCTTTAAAAATACTTAAATAGTGCCATCATTATAACAGCTAGAATACTGTTTCCATCCCTAATGAGTCTGCAGTCTAGAGTCTTGACAAAGAAAAGCAACAGAAGGAGGGGAGCAAAGAGGGGAAGTTTGTATTCATGGAAAAAATGCATGGGAAGGGGAGCACTGATGGCAGCCTGGGCTACTGTACTAAATTTTATGTCCTTAAAACGCTGCTTTAAAATCTCATATTTATTGCTCAGTGGTTTTCCGGGTGAAGGTATGCAGCAACAAGTTTATGCCCAGCTCCCAAATATAGACCAGTATCAGCAACGAGTGCTTGGAATGCAACAGGAACCTATGCTTCACCAGGTATTGGAAACATTTCCCTTATGCACAGTACTTAATAATTAGACATGCAGTACTTTGAAAGCTTGTTCTTGATTTTAAATTAATGGAAAATACCTATATATTCTTTTTTCTACCAGGTCCCACTTCCTCCAAATGGACAAATGCCAAGTTATGGACTTCTACCTGCACCACAGTTTCCTCCCATGGCTCAGCCTGGGATGCAACCCTCACCCCAGGTGCAACAACCTTTCCAGCCTTCTTTTCCAGCACAAAATGAACCACATACACAGAAACATACACATCAGCAGGTAAATAACTTGCTATCTTTCCCCCCAGTCCTAATGCCATATGTTGCACCCAGGAAGAAATCACAGAACCGTTCACAAGAGTTCCATAGTGTATGCTTTGGTCACTGTTTCTTAGGTAAAAGGTAAAGGTACCCCTGCCCGAACGGGCCAGTCTTGACAGACTGTGGGGTTTGTGCGCCCATCTCACATTTATTGGCCGGGGGCCAGCGCTGTCCGGGGACACTTCCGGGTCACGTGGCCAGCGTGACATCGCTGCTCTGGCGAGCCAGAGCCGCACACGGAACGCCGTTTACCTTCCCGCTGGTAAGCGGTACCTATTTATCTACTTGCACCCGGAGGTGCTTTCGAACTGCTAGGTGGGCAGGCCCTGGGACCGAACAGCGGGAGCGCACCCCGCCGCAGGGATTCGAACCGCCGACCTTTCGATCGGCAAGCCCTAGGCGTTGAGGCTTTAGCCCACAGCGCCACCCGCGTCCCTGTTTCTTACTCTATTTTAATTTATCTGGATGTGTTTGTCACATTAGATTTCCAGTACAGGTTAGACTCCTTTCGAGTACTGAGTTTTAGTATGTTTAGTGACCCAAAGTGGTGGCGGCAGAACATTATGATGGCATGGTAGATTAATTGCTTAATCTTTTCAAAAATTTCTAATGTGCACTAGAATCTGTATACTTTAATATGTGCTTTGTGAAGGAATCTACAGTTATTGTATCTCCAATTTTAGTCCTTGATCAAAAAGGCAATATAGGCAGTATTCAGACAATCATACTTTGGCTTAATAAGATGATACATGAACAAACATTTGCCTTTCCTTCATATGAACAAGCTAACAAACTAGAAAGTATTCTGTTGACTATAATCTCCTGTTTCATTCAACCGAGGGAACAGTGGTTTAATGGTTTTGCAAAAAAACTTGCACACCTGTAACTTGCACAATCACAGCTTTACATATTTGCTGACCAGTTCGCTGCAAGCACACAAATGAAACACACACAAGCCAGAGAACTTTTAAAAAGTTATTTTGGTACCAGGTTTTCCCACTCTGGAAAGAGCTTTTAAGCTCTCCACCTTGCTTTTAAGCTCCCATGAGACCCTCCCAGAACCCCATAAGCAGGACGGAGAGCTTCTATATGTGTGGAGCAATGTCTGCTCAGCATGCCAGCATCGGACAGGTAGGGGTGCTTGCGCAATCCCCCCGAACATAACCCCCACACAAGTTGCGAGGCTACTGTAAATAGATTACATCTATGCCAGGGTTTCACTGTCCAGAGCAGAAATCTCTTAATTGAACTGAGGTATCCATTACACTGCACTGAGTAGAAGTTTTCATTTTGTATAATTTTTTATTGGACAGAACCGGCAGGTAGTAAATTCTCACTTAAAGAAGTTAAACTTGCTCATTAGAAATACAAATACCTTATGTTACTTCAGATAATATAATACACCTGTTTTCAGCTCAAATTATATATGGATTAGCAAGGGTGTTGGATATTCCTGTCAAGCTTACATGCTTTATTTTACAACTAATACTTTAGATAGAATGTGATTGGTTTAGCATTTTGCTGAAGCAAAATGATTGATTGATTTCCACCACTTACTAGTTTTCATTTGCTACAAGAGTTTATATCCAACTAAATTTATACTCTGAGTAGACCCAGTCAAATCAGTGAAATTAAGTTAATCATGACACCTGTTGCCCATTGATTCCAGTAGGTTTGCTCCAAATATTATTTAGTAAGATACATCCTTAACTATGTTAAAGTGGTTTAAACAGCATTTTCTTAAGGAATCATGTTTTTACAATCTGTACATTTATTTACATTTAAGTGAATATGAATTGTAATTTGTTTTTTTAAATGATATTTATTAAAATTTCAGAGAAAAGAATTACATAAAAACAAGAAATACAAAAATAAAAGACAAAAGTAAAAATACAAGAAAAATATAAAATTCAAAATACAGAATAAAAAAATAAAAACACTTAAAAAGTAAAAGAAAAAAGAAAAAAATGAATCAATCTTTCCATGCCTTACATTCATATCCTTGTTTCCCTGATCTCCTCATACCTCCCTTTTTTGTATTCCAATTCAATTAGTTAATTCAGCAATTTCTTTCCCTCTTTATTTTCTCCTAATCCTTTAACTTAATATAGTATAACTTTAAATTTTCGCCTGTTATCAATCCATTTTTACATACACCTTTGTAGCATTACTGCTTAAACCACTTAACTTCATTCTAACATCATTCTAACATTCCTTAATTTTACAATATTTCTGTAGATAATCTTTAAATTTCTTCCAATCTTCTTTCACCAATTCTTCTCCCTGGTCTCGGATTCTGCCAGTCATTTCTGCCAATTCCATGTAGTCCATCACCTTCATCTGCCATTCTTCCAGAGTGGGTAGGTCTTGTGTCTTCCAATACTTTGCAATAAGTATTCTTGCTGCTGTTGTGGCATACATAAAGAAAGTTCTATCCTTCTTTAGCACCAATTGGCCGACTATGCCCAGGAGAAAGGCCTCTGGTTTCTTCAAGAAGGTATATTTGAAATACCTTTTTCAATTCATTATAGATCATCTCCCAGAAAGCCTTAATCCTTGGGCACGTCCACCAAAGGTGAAAGAATGTACCTTCAGTTTCTTTACATTTCCAACATTTATTATCGGGCAGATGATAGATTTTTGCAAGCTTGACTGGGGTCATGTACCACCTGTATATCATTTTCATAATATTCTCTCTTAAGGCATTGCATGCCGTAAACTTCATACCTGTGGTCCATAACTGTTCCCAGTCAGCCATCATTATGTTATGTCCAACATCTTGTGCCCATTTAATCATAGCAGATTTCACCGTTTCATCCTGAGTATTCCATTTCAACAGCAAGTTATACATCTTTGACAAAATCTTAGTTTTGGGTTCTAACAGTTCTGTTTCTAATTTTGATTTTTCCACCTGGAAGCCAATTTTCTTGTCCAAATTATATGCCTCCATTATCTGATAATAATGAAGCCAGTCTCGCACTTTGTTTTTTAATTTCTCAAAACTCTGCAGTTTCAGTCTATCTCCATCTTTTTCCAAAATTTCCCAATATTTCGGCCATTTGACCTCCATATTGAGCTTTTTCTGAGCTTTCGCTTCCATTGGTGACAGCCACCTTGGGGTTTTATTTTCCAATAAATCCCTATATCTTATCCAAACATTGAACAATGCTTTCCTGACAATATGGTTTTTAAATGCTTTATGTGCTTTGACCTTATCATACCACAGATATGCATGCCATCCAAATACATTGTTAAAACCTTCTAAATCCAAAATGTCTGTGTTTTCAAGAAGCAGCCAATCTTTCAACCAGCAAAAAGCTGCTGATTCATAGTAAGATTTAAAGTCTGGCAGGGCAAATCCACCTCTTTCCTTTGCATCTGTTAGTATTTTAAATTTTATTCTAGGCTTCTTGCCCTGCCAGACAAATCTAGAAATGTCTCTCTGCCACTTCTTGAAACAATCCATTTTGTCCACAATTTGCAATGTTTGAAACAAAAACAACATTCTAGGCAATACATTCATTTTTATCGCAGCAATAAGGTCCAGCAGTGAAAGCTTCAAACTTGACCATGTAATTTGAACCAAATGAAAATCTTTACATTTCAAATGCTGTCTAGTTTTAAATTTGAAACTGATCAAAAAGTGAAACTGAAGAACAGCTGTAGTAATATATCCTTGCCTCCCCCCCCCCCCGCAGGAAATGGAAGTGGATCAGCCTCCTGTTCATGAAGGAAAGAGGCATGAGAGCAGAAAGTCAAGATCTAGATCTGCATCAAGGTAAGAAGTATCAATTACGTGTACATTTATAATCCATTAATAGGTACTAGAGTGTATCCAGGTACAGGAATAATGTAAAAATCTCAAAGCTGAAAGCTTTTAATCTCTTATCCTACATTTTTGTTATTTATGGTTTTATACTTTGCCATTCAGTAAGTGCTACATTCAAGAATACAGTGGTGCCCCACAAGACGAATGCCTCGCAAGACGGAAAACCCGCTAGACGAAAGGGTTTTCCATTTTGGAGGTGCTTTGCAAAACGAATCTCCTATGGGCTTGCTTCACAAGACGACAATGTCTTGCGAGTTCCTGCTGGTTTTTCCCCCTCCCCCCCCCTTTTCTAAGCCACTAAGCCGCTTATCAGCTGATCCGATCAGCAGATAAGCCGCTAAAAGCTGCTAATAGCGCTAATCCGTCAATGGGCTTGCTTTGCAAGACGAAAAAACCGCTAGACGAAGAGAATCACAGAACGGATTCTTTTCGTCTTGCGAGGCACTACTGTAGATCATTTGCATTTTGTGATTTCATACAAGGCATACGTAGGGACAAATGGGGTGTGGTTTTTCTAAGGCAGGTTTGGCTTCTTAGAGGTGTTTTGTTTGCATTTTGGGGCAGTGATAGCCAGAAATAAAGATCTTAAAAGGGAAATTTTTCACATTGCTCTCAAAGGACAAGCCTTACTATACAATAACAGTTCTCAGATTTGGGGATGGGCAGCCAGCAAGTTACCTATGAATGTAAAACTTACTCTGTATTTTTAATATCTTCCTTAAATACTAGATCACCCAAAAGGAGAAGATCACGGTCTGGTTCTCGGACTAGAAGATCACGCCATCGTCGTTCCCGTTCCCGGGACAGGCGCCGCCATTCCCCTCGATCCCGATCCCAAGAAAGGCGTGAAAGGGAGAGAGAGAAAGAGCGCAGAGCAAAAGGCCTTCCTCCAATCAAAACAGAAACTGTTAGTGGTGAGTATTATTTCTGTCTTTCTTAGCAAGATGGAACAGTATTAATACATGCTGTCAAATGTGTTTTTGTCCTTGCTTTCTTTTTCCGGTAAGATAGCACTTCAGAACAGTAGGCAAAGTCAGAATGGCAAACTGATACTCTGCATCACTGTGTTAAATCCATTTTATTACTGAGCTGCAGTCCTTGGAAAGTTTGAGAGCCACCAGTGTAGTAAAACTAAGTACCGTATTTTTTGCTCTATAAGACTCACTTTTTCCCTCCTAAAAAGTAAGGGGAAATGTGTGTGCGTCTTATGGAGCGAATGCAGGCTGTGCAGCTATCCCAGAAGCCAGAACAGCAAGAGGGATTGCTGTTTTCACTGCACAGCGATCCCTCTTGCTGTTCTGGCTTCTGAGATTCAGAATATTTTTTTTCTTGTTTTCCTCCTCCAAAAACTAGGTGCGTCTTTTGGTCTGGTGCGTCTTATAGAGCAAAAAATACGGTATATATTTTTAAAAGATGGGCCAGAAATGCACAAATGTTCTTGTTAATTTCACCATGATTAGTAGTGTCCTGTTTTTGGCGATGATGAGAAGCTCTAGCCTCTCATTCTGAGTTTGGAAATGAGAGATGTCTCCTTCTGGAGGAGCTTTCCATTTGCTCAAGGGACTCTAGATCCTACCCATTCAGATTCATGTATACTTTTCAAATTATTGCTAGCTTGTGATTCAAGTTGCCAGTCATCTTTGACTTGTCACATTTTTAGTTTGCAGTACAACACTATGGGTAGGCCAGTTGGATAAACGAACATCGCAGCAAGATGTTGGAGGTCTCCTAGAAGAGTTTGGACCAATTGAATCTATAAATGTGAGTATGAAATAAAATACAAGTTACGAGAAAATAAAATCATCCAGCTGAAACCATTTTGAGTGATGCATGTAGTATTTTTTTGCAACACGTGCTAGCAAATTTGTATACTTGTTTAAAAACAAATTGAATACTTGTAACCAAAAAATTGAGAGCTATGATTTTTTAAAAGCCAACATTTTAAATGTTCTGATGTGAGAAATTGCTGTAAACAGTACTGAATATTAGTAATAGATGCAGCAAACAAATAAAGTCCATAATCAACATTGTGTATTTCCTCGGAAACCTCTAAGAACTTAGAAATATTAAAAACACGCAAGTCCCAGTTCTTCTCTTGCTGTACAGACATTGTATCTTGGTTTATGTCAGGAGTAGAGAACTGGATCTGGCCAGTGGGCAGGATCCTTAGCTTCCCCAGCCCCGTGGGCCAACTTATCAGAGTTGAAGTCTATATAATCGCTGATTAGTGGTTACAGCAACCTACTTCATAGGTGTACCAATTGATGCTCCTAGCATGCCTTCGAAGGAGTTTGCTGTAATCACCAATCAATTCCCTTGAAGTATATTTGGAGGAAGTGGTTTGGATTCAAACCGTAAATGGAGAATTTTTCCTTTGCAGATGTCTCGTATTGGCTGCAGTGGTGAGTTCCCTATTGGAAACTGCCTAGTGCAGCTGACAGTAGAGTATGGGGGGGGTTGTTTTCTCCATTTTCAGAAAGCACTTTGGATTCACAGACTGACTTCAAGGTGCTTGTTGCAGAGGAAAATTGCTCTGTTTGGAGGTAGAGAGTTGAAGTCAAACCTTTTCCTGCAAGTGAAGAGGGAGCTGCACCATGAGGATGAAGTCATGTGTTTGTTGAGTGGACATGGTTTGTGGCAAATGGCCTTGCAGACCAAACTGAGACCTTTGGCAATTAGGGTTGAGGGCTAGAGGTTTCTCTCCACTGATTTATGCCTTAAAAGGAAATAAGGCACACATTCAAACAAATTTCTTGTGACTTTGCACTTTTTCCTTGCAAAAATTATGGGAATTCCTGTTGAATAGTAGTGCAATGTTTTTATTTTTACAACAGATGATACCACCCAGGGGATGTGCCTATATTGTAATGGTGGAAAGACAAGATGCATACCGTGCTCTTCAGAAACTGAGTCGTGGGAACTTTAAAGTGAATCAGAAATTTATAAAGGTATTGGATATATTTTTCAATAAAAATGTAACTTATAGGATGAAATTTTTCCCTCAACCCCCTCCCCAAAGAATATTTCTATGGGATAATATTTTCAAGAGGGAAGAGAGGAAGGAGCAATTTCATTGTGAAAACAGAAATTGTTTTTGCTGCAGACACCATTGTCATCCATAGCAATCAATTAATCCAGAGGGGTTTTGGAAAAAAATATTTGGTAGCAGTAAGAAAAACCCCATTCAGCTCAGGTTGGGGGGAATGTTTATTTATGATAACTATGTGGTGGATGAGCCAAGTGGTAAGCTCCTACGAACAGAACGGATCACCATGTTATTTGGAGGGAGTTTATGTGGCTTGCATAGGACTGCTTAATTACGTGACACTGTCTTTGGTCATCTCGTTGCAAGAATTTTTCACAGGGCTACGATATGTTGTTCTTTGCAGATTTCCCATTGTATGTGGGCTGTGTTGAATGTGAGTCACACTCAGAGTAGACCTGCTGAAATAAATGGACATGACGAACTTAGGTCTATTTATTTCAGTGGTCTACTCTTGAGTAAAATGTTTTGCTTTCTGACTTTAGTTGTGCTGAACAAGTACAGGTTCACTGTTGGAAGGAAATCACTGGTATGTTGCTGTTTTCCTTCAGATTGCATGGGCTTTAAATAAAGGAATTAAACCAGACTATAAGCAGTATTGGGATGTAGAATTAGGCGTTACCTACATACCATGGGGCAAAGTTAAGCCTGAAGATTTGGAAAGCTTCTGTGAAGGAGGAATGCTGGACAATGAAACACTTAGTCCTGGTAAGAGATAAATATATGGAAAACAAATATTTATTTAAGAAAAAGTCTTACAAGTGAAATAATTTGAATCTGTTAAAAAAAGTCACTTGTTTTACTCTGCTTTGGGGTGGAACTTTAGGAGATGCTTGTAAGTAGAACTTCACTTGAACGTGAATCCCCTTGGAGCGTGAAATCTAATTCAAACATAAATTCTAATACTTATTTGGTAGTGTGAAAGAGGGCTGATAATTAGGGAATAGCGAAAATGTTTATTCAGTCAATTGTTACCTGATTTGATGCTTCTGTACCTGCTTGTGGTTTGGAATGCAGCTCCTAGTCCTGTTACACACATATGCAGATACTGCAGTACAGTTTCAGTGTGGACAAAAATAGTTATATTTAAAAGAATTTGATAAAATTTATATTTTATGATGAAATCCATATTTTACATCAAAATAGTATGCTTAATTTAAATGCAGAGTTTTGTGTGCGCTCTTTCAAAAAAAAAAATCACATAAATGGAGCTGAATAGGACCTATGAGGGGCTGCAGGACAAAGGAGTGTGAATTTTGGTTGCATGTGCAGTATTGGATTCTACCCTACGTGCCTGTTATAAAGATAGATAATGGGGCCGCAAGATAAACATTTCAAACAAATCTGTGCTTTTGCTGAACAAACTATATGTGCACATTCCAAAAGTTGTCTTTTGTCACCCTAAACAGATTCAGATAGTATTTGTGATTGCCATTGGGACAGATAAGTGGGTTGGCCATGATGTATACATATCATCAGTTAATGCATTAATTAAATTAATGCAGACTTTACACTTGTAAAGGCAGAAATTGAGATTAAATATTTTGCATTCTTGTAATTGATGTTTATATCTTTCCTGTAGAATGGAAAGGAATTCCAAAAAAGTCAGAAAACCAAGTAGCCCAGAATGGAGGCGCGGGAGACGCTGCACATAATGAACAAACTTCTCCGGTTGCTAAAAATATGTCCGTTCAAATGCCTGTTCCTATGCCCACACCAATAACAGTGCCTCCACCACAGGTAAGTTGTTTTTCTCCTTTTGATTTCTTATTTCTGCACATGGAAATTTTAAAGCTTGGTTCATCTTGTTGTTGAGAAGTAAGATGCAATTTCATGCACTGTTTTGACATGCTGACACACACACCATATGATGGTATTACAGTACATCTTTTACATGATGAAAATTCACATTTGAAACATACAGCAAGGTTTAGTACTAACTAAAAGTATACCTGATACAGAAGAAATATCAGAATTAGTTGCTTTGAAGGCGCATTCAAATGGAGAAATCATGTGGTACAACCTGTTATAGTATCTTGTGAGCAATGTGAGAATTTAGCTTTAGATTGATTAGATAAGGACTATAGGTTTAACTTAACCTGATAACTTGTTGACAAATTGGTTAAATGATGGCAAAACATGCAGGGCCATCAGCACTGAAACTGTTGATTTATGTGTTAATTGCATTAGTTGAAAAGCAAACTTCATTGAAATCACTTCAAAAACACTTTCAAACAGTTCTTACAATTGTGCATAATATCTGATAAATTAACTGCTCTAAGATTTTATGCAAGTAAAATTGTCTTTCTCTTACCTATGATCAGTCCAATTATAGGTCTTTTATTGAAGATCCTATGCCAAAAGGTGAAGTTTAACTGTACAATCTAAAGATACCACTTAAAAGCAAGGAACTCTTTAAATCAGCTTTAACCAGCCTGTTACCCTCTAGATGTTTTAGACTATTTGTCCCATCGGCCGCAGCCAGCTTGGTGGTGCTGGCTGAAGCTGATGGAGTTGTGGCCCAAATTGTTTTGAGAGCATCAGGGTGAGAAAGGCTGATTTAAATGCTGCTGGAGCTTTCTGTATTGCTTTTTATTCAGCACACAACAATGCAAACACATTCTTCATTTTTAAAAGTAACTTTTCTCATTATCTAATGGCAGATTCTGAAATGACAACTACAAAGAAAGCTCCTTGTAAACGTTTGTGGTTCCTTATCTCCCATGTAAATGATTCCACTGAAAAAGAGTTTTAGTAAGATACAATGTCTACACATTATTCAGAGAGAGAGAGAGAATTCTAATAGTTGGCTCTGTTAAAATGTCACACAAAGTCTTCATGCTCAGTAAGTCAATATCTATGGGTAAAAAGCTGTAGAATTATTGGTGAGTAATTTTTTTCATTCCACTGTAGGTTCCACCACACCAGCCAGGACCTCCAATGGTTGGTACACTTCAACCACCTACATTTACCCCTCCCATGGGAATGCCACCTCCAGGATTTGGTCCTGGAGTTCCACCTCCGCCTTTTTTGAGGCCTGGCTTCAACCCAATGCATTTGCCTCCAGGTAATTAAATATTCTCATAATTTTCATACATATGAATTGTGAATCTACTACAACCTAGTGACATCCAGATATTTTGGACTCCAACTCCTATTATCTGTGACCATTGCCATGTTGCTTTGGGTGGATGGGAGATGTAGTTCAAAACATATGTAGGGCATCAAGTTGTGGAAGGGTCCTCCTTTCCTTTTAAGGAGAAGAGAAGACTCCCTGGAAAAGACCCTGATGTTGGGAAAGATGGAGGGCACAAGGAGAAGGGGATGACAGAGGACGAGATGGTTGGACAGCGTTCTTGAAGCTACCAGCATGAGTTTGACCAAACTGCGGGAGGCAGTGGAAGACAGGAGTGCCTGGCGTGCTCTGGTCCATGGGGTCACGAAGAGTCAGACACGACTAAACAACAACAACAACAACAACATCATAAAGGATTTCTGTTGTAGTGATGCTTTGTTATTTCTGTCTTCATAGGTTTCCTTCCTCCTGGACCACCTCCACCTATTAACCCCCCAGTTTCAGTTCCTCCGGTCTCTGTTCCTCCTTCTCCAGGAGTAAACATCCCAAACTGTAAGTCTAATTTGTTATGTTATTAAAGTTGATGGTATTGCAAGCGTATGCCATTTAAAATATCTCTGTTAATATCACTGTTCTAGCCACTGTGGCCAATATAAATGAAGACACTACAAAAGACTCTTCTGTGGGAAACCCCATTCCAACAGTAGTTTCTGCAGCTAGAGGAAATGCTGAGAATGCAGATGGCTCCAAAGGATATCCAAATGCTCTGCCACCTGTAACTTCTACAAGTATCTCAGCTTCTGTCACCCAACCAGTTCCACTCCTTGGTAAGTTCCCTTTTCAGTTGCTGGATATATATGTGCTTTTTCTTTCTTTCAAAAGTACTCATTCTACTTTGTCAATAGTTAGGAAGTCAAAATTTTAGAAAACAAAGTGTTTTCCTGTGTAATTTGGTGGGGAGTAAAGCATTTAACGGTGCAAGTACCCACTATAAATAATGAAAGATTGAAGGATTGAAGCAGTGATTCAGTATTGAGAAATGATAATGTTAGGTACGTTTTAGTAAAACAAATCCAGGGGACTCAGGAAATATATAAGCAGATTCAGGGTTCTGGGTTTACTTTTGACAGAGATGTTTTTTTCCTGGTCACCAATGGCTGTGTATAGAAATATCTGAAACCAGGAGTTGGTGTAGGTGTGTAGATGACCCTGAAGATGAACTGTTTTCTCCCTGCCTTTATTCCTTAAAATATTCATTCCCGCATTCTGCCGTCCCATCTGGGATAACATCAGGACTGGGGGCTAAATGCATGTCTCAGGCCTCTCCATAGGCCACACCCCCATTCAGGCTACTCTTTCTCTCTTCAGGCCACACCCCTCTCTGGCCATTCTTTATGCCCCCCTCCAGTGTTTTTGGCTTGCTGGAATCTGTCCTTAAACTATGGTAAGGACTCTGGATACAAAAGTATGTGTACATGCAAACAGAAACCTCTCACTTCTGTATAGCTGGGATGAGGTTTACTATATCAAGATAAGAGTCACATCTGTTATTTCACCCACTTTTGCCTCTGACCCCAACCACTCACATGCAGCTTCCAGAATGTTCCCCTAGAAGCAATTCAGCCCTCAGATTAGAAGCAGGGTCCCTCCCTCTCACTTAGGTCCTCTCTCCTCCATGTTTCAGGATATATTGGTATGTGTAAGTTTGTATGCATAAGTTTGATTTTTGTTTTCAGATACTTAGCATGTTTATCTGCTCAGCTACATGGCATTTTGAATAATAAAAAACCATTTTAAACACTTTCTAAACTCAGAAGAATGGGCAAGTAGCTTTATGGTTGACACAAAGAGCCAGGCAATTAGTGGTGTGCAAAACATCTCCTGAAACCCAGAACAGGTTTCTCTTGAGCTCAGTTCCAAGCAGCAGCTTGTACGTTTGCCCAAATGCAGTGAATGTGCTCACAACTACAATTAGGTACATCTGTACACATCCTAATATAGAGGTCTGAACCTGAGCATACAAGAAAGATGTAACCATCTAATGCCACTGCTACCATTTCTTTCCTTCTACTCCTCGTCTGTTTCCTTATGTAAGAATTGTCTACCATTTTGTCACCTGAATTTCTCACCAGTGCAGACTTGCATTCCATACTCTTCCACATTTCCAGGAAAGGGGATAATGCATTGAGAGTGGGGTTCTTTTTGGCCCAGACTGTCTTTCTAGAAGAATTCATTTATCACACAACCCTCAAATGTATCCCGATCATTTGCCAAATCACCTGAATTACTGCTTCCACAACATTTTTGGGAAAGCTTTGCTAAAATTGCACTTCCTTGGTTTGAAACCTCCTTATTTCCACTTTGGAATATGCTAGCTGTTGGCAACCCACTGTGAATATTTTCCACAGCTTCGGTTGTATATGCAGCATTCCAAGCACAATATTGTCTTAATGTGCCTTATACAAATGGTTAATCAATCAATAATTTTATTTGTATGCCGCCTTTTCAAAGTCAAAAGGATGCTGAAGGTGGCGTGCAACATATACAAAGTTACATAACTACAAACATAACAAAAGTAGTCATAAGCAATAAACAAAACATCAAAAGGTACACAAACAAATTGAATGATTTCCATGTATATCAAGATCCAAAATAGAGATTCAAAGAATAAAGAGCAACAACAGTATCTACCCTGCCTCCAATAAAATGCCTTAAACAGTACAACTGCCTGAGATTCTGTTCAGCAGCCTCAGCTTTTGTAGCTGAAGTCAGTCAAGGCTCTGCCCTCCCAGGCCAGGTGGGAAAAGCCCTCAAGGCAGGGAGCAAGTCTTCCAGGACTCGAAGCCAAGATGGTTGGAAATCACATATAATTGTACAAGCATAATTGTTGTCATCAGTGATTCTGTGTGTGAGAGAGAGAGTGGGGGGGGGGGAGAGGAGATAAAATAAATATTTTTTGTAAATGTAAAAAATGATTACCCAAATGTCACAATGCCTGGTCTTGGGAAATATTCTAGGAAGACAAATTCTATAATCCCTGGTACTGTTGTGCTACATGAAAATCTGGAGGGAATTGAAATGTTTCCTTTTAAGCTGTACTGGAGCAAAGCAGTTAAGGGACTGATTAAAAAACATCTGTGCAGTTATGCCTGGAAAGCTATATAGCTATCCGTCTTGAGATATGGGACCTCAAGTGTTTTAACAAACTTATTTCTCTAGTTGAGGTGACTACATTCTACACAAGCTAGATCAACATATCTAAGTTTACTGAAAGTAGTGTTCAGTTTTATGGGGAATGGTATGAGGACCTGCTTGGCAGATCACAGTTCTGAGGCATTGCAGGTGGAAATTGGTAAGATAAATGTCCCTGACCTCTGCATGGAATCGGACATGTAACAATGAATTCAGAATACCCGAACATCTTGAGCCTAAAGAACTGCAGGAAGGCTATCAGCAATAGATGTCATCAAGACTACCAACTATCCACAATTCATTCTTCTCCAAACTGTTTCTATCAGCTTTCTTGCTTACTTCCTGCAAGCATTATATAAATTCTGAAATTACATGGCAGGCTTTGAAGGAAGGAAGGGAGAAAACTGGGTGTCATCAATATACTGGAGGTACCGCTCTTCAAAATTGACACCTATCTAATGCTTTGGCAACTTACACACATTGAACATAATGGAGGTCATATGACATACTGCAGTAATGATACCTACAAGAAGTACATTATTTGGGCCTCTCAGAAGTCTTTTGCAAAAAGCAGTGATTAATACTTCAGAGCGAGCTCATGCTCATGACACCTTGTATTCACTTGATCGTTATATCAGTGGTCTTTGAAGTAGAAATTTAAAAAAACAAATCTGTTGATTACTTAACATGAATGGCTCAGGGCACAATCTCAGTGTCATACCAAGTTGTACTCAGGAGTTGGATGAAGCGCAAGAGTATATGAATTGCAAAGGCACCACCAGCTGGCAGTCTCTTGAAAGGGAGATGGAATTTGCTTAAGTGAAAAATAAAAATGCAGAGAATCCACTCAAGATTTTACCTTCTTAATTACTGGTTTTCATCTGTCAATATGAGTCTTGACTCCTGTGCACAAATGATTGCATGAGTTCTTCCAGGTATCCTATCTGGTGGTCATATTAAATGAAACGGATGTATTTAAACAGGGTTGGCCTGAGCCTTTCACATGAAGTTTGGGTAAAGCAGAGCATCAGAGGATAGTGTACATTTCCAAAGATGTCGGTCTTAATTTCTGCTCTCAGTCTGATGAGGTGTAGAATGTCTTGATGTTTCAGAAAGCAAATCCCATTCCTTCATGGTCGTTTGCAATATTCACTGTTGACAAACAGCTGCCATTTAATGAAGTTGTATATACTGAATAAGTTAACTCCAGATTTTACAAAGTGAGGCATGGCCGAACAATTGCTGCTATATGGTTGGAGCCACATGCTGCGCCAGTGTTGAAAAATACTGATGTGGTTGAGGCATATTATGTGGTCCCTGTGCTAGCAAAGTACGCCTGGAAGCCTGCCACTTTTACTGGCATAAGACCTTGTATACAGTCTGCTGGATCTACATATCTGCTCTTGAAAATGAGCCTGTGGTTTGGAGACAGCCCAGCTCAAAAATGATTTTCTAGCAGCAGTATCCTTGCATTTATAATACCTGAATCCTGTTTAAGAGCAACTGGGTTCCAAAACCCTATGTATATTGTGTAGTTATTTCTGGGTGCCACCAACAACCTAAAGGTGTGTAGAAGCGGCTTCTGCTAGGTCTTTCATTCAAGGCCTGTAAAAGCCAAACTAGTTCTATGCAGTAATTTTAATGAAAAGCTTTCGCAGATTTTTAAAGTTGCTGTGATTTTAAATAGCATATAAGTTCATGTTTTAAAGGCTATGAAATCATAGCTTAAGGAAATTTTGAGGAACATAACTTAATCTGAAAGCTGCCTAAACTGTACAGGGGGAGAGAATCTTCTGTACAGAGAACAACATGGAAGAATGCATCACACATGAATGGAAAACAGGAAGATTCTTCTGAGTTGCTTTTGCTTTGGAGTATCTTATGTAGACACATTTCTGGCAACATTTCAAGCATTTTCAAGTGACATACCAGCTCTGCCATGTAGAAATGTGACATATGGAATATAATGTTTTCCAGATGTGTCAAGAAAAAGGGTCCTAGATTGCTGTCATTTTTACAGATACAGTTCCAGAAAAGTTGGGGGTGGCTGATCCCCCAGGTAATGTTTCCACATGGGAATGCGGATTTGATAGCTTAAAAACATTGAATCGCAAATAATCCACAGTTTTATGAGTTTAAATGATTAAACAAGTGTGTGATGTAACTGAATTGAAATATACATAAACATTGGTTCACAACACCACATTGTTTCTGTAAATGTTGACAGGAAGTAACTGTAATTCTGCACTAAGAAAATATGAACTCTGCAACCTGCATGAATTATGCAGCTAAACCATATACATAATCTTGTATAATTTATTTTGTTCATGATCCGAAAGGGGAAGCATAAGGCCTAGGTTCCCCCACCCCTTTGTTTTAAATGAAAACTGATAATCTTGGGAAGCTTGAATTCTGTGCCTACAATCACATTCTGGTTTCCCCCTTCACTCGAATGGAGTCACAGCATGCACACAATCCTATACAGATTTTAAGTATATCTTCTAAGATTCCTGTTGCTTTTCAGACATTCAAAATTCTGTGATTGTTCAAAGTGATAGGAATTCAGTTACAGTACAATTTCCAACTCAAGGTGACTGATAACATTACATTATTGCACTATTAGATTTTTGCAAATTGTTTCTGAGTTTTTATTAATGTTTTCTCATTTGAGCAGCCTGCGTTAATTAATTTGTTGGTCATGTGTTTCTTTTTAAAAAAACATTGAGAGACTTGAGATAAATGATGAGGCACTCTGGGAGGGGGGAATTATTTCAGTTACTCAGTGATACTCCAGAATTATTTTGTTCAGCTTGTCAAAGACATCCCATAATTGTGAAGCTATCAGTCTGCTAGCTGAAGATTCCATATCAAATGATATAACACACAGTTCTTCTGGTTGCATTCTAATCTATGAATTTCCACAAATTTTCTTTTTAGTTTGTCATCTTTTCTGTTACTTGTGAAATGTGTTTCATTTATGTTCTGCTTGTTACTTAATGACTTACAATGAAATGAAAAAGTTTTTGTTCTAAGCCAGCACTAAAAGTAATTAAATTTTGTTGACTTTTTAAAACTAAAAGTTTATTAAATGAGTAACAGGGAAGTAGATTTCAGAAGACTATGTTGATCCTGTTATTATCTGAGTACCTTAGCCCAGGATTGGGAAGAAATAGGTTGGGATCCACAGGTAGCGCTCTGTGTGAACTGCAGTAGATTGGCTAAGATTTCTGTCTCTCATAACAGTCCCTGCAAAATGGCTCTCCTCACCCCATAGTATATTGCTGAAATGAGGATTGCTTGAGGTAATGAGTGGATGTTTGTGTTGAAGGATTATGAACTCTGTTCAGTTCTGATACTCAAAACAAAGTCCTGGGCTCCAAATTATTTAATTCTAAGTGTGTCTTTTGCACCAGGTTCCAGTTGGTGGAACTTGAGGTCCCTAGTACAAAACAAAGTCAATCCTGCAAACCTGATGTCTGCTCACCTCTGCCTTGCTGTATTTTATATAGATCCCCACTTTTCATACCCCAATTGTTGTTTAGAGAACTGGTTCTTTGCCTTATTCTTCCATGACTTATTTGCCAAGGGTTCCCCAACCACATTTTATGTGTTCTGCAATTATCCTCTGTGTGGCACATGAGTACTGCCACTTTGGCAAGGGGGATAATCTTGCTGCTGTTTTTCACTCCCATCTCATGAGATAGGTGAACACTGAAATAAGTTCATGTGTCTTCTGTTTATTGCTGTGTAGCACAGAATTCTTAAAGAAATATGGAATTGAGCTTGGGGAATTGAAAATGCACATCTACACCTTAGGAATATAAGATTGCTGATCCCTGAAGAGTTGGAAATTTTATATAAACACATTCATAAGTTTAGCAGTAGGAGACCTTGACTTGAAAGTGCACAAAAACTCCTTGTCAACTCCCAAAAACATGTAGGAATGCGGGGATCGAGTCTGCTACAGAAAAATGTTCAAAGTACTTGACCGACCAAATCACAGCAGGATTACAAAGTTCTTGGAAAGTGTAGCTGGGAAATACTATTGTCTTGGATACTGCAAGAAAACCTGCTTGTGTAAAATGCATATGGGCTGTGCACTTACCCCAGTGTGAAAGAAATGCACCATGACTTCTCAAAACAATAATTATGAGAACTGGCCACAAGTCTTATAATTAACAGGAAACTCTGGAACAGAGAACAGGTGTGAATGTAGTATTTCTCCAAGTCAAAGCAAATTGTCACCACCACTATATCTTTAATGCGTCTAAAGCATATTTAATAGTCATCCATCAGTAAACAATTTAAAAAACCATACACAAATAACCATACACAAAAACAATAACTTGGTCCAAATGAGTGTATTAGCACTGTATAAAGCGTGGTTTCTGCTGTAATGGCCAGTGCACAAGAATGTTAAATTGGGTAAGAATGGTGTGCAAGCTTTCAAGTTGTAACTTCCTTGCCAAGTCAGCCAAGTTGAAACCAAGCTAAAATTCTGTTGGAGAAAAAGCTAAGGTAGCTTGTGCCAGATATAATCAGTTCGAGCAAATAATTACAAAACATCATCTCTGTGAAATATTAACTAGCAGTGGATTGGGCTCGCTTACCTTTACTATTTAGCAAGCATATGAACTTTAATTCCTTGGCATGGCTTTCAAATCAGTGAACTTTTAATCCAAGGACAGAAATCTGAGAACTAGGTTTGTGCTAGGATAAATTATGGCCTAGTTCGTAATCTTTTCTGCATTGCTCCTGATATTTCAAGAACTGTTTGGATTCACTACATTGTTGCATTTCAGATATTTGGTGGTATTACAGCAGTTGGTGCATGTTTCATCTCTTACTTTCATTAAGCCTACAGGTATTTTCGGTTTTATTGTTCTTTAGGATAGAGCATGAAAACTTGCTGAACTCTTTATGTTGCAAATTCCATTTAGCTGTCACTTTTCCTATCATAACCTGAAAATGACTCCTAAGGGAAGTTTACTAGTGAACTCTGAGTAAATTGCATATATTGCTACATGGGAAAATAAGAAGCTTCCACTTCATGGAACAAATCTTATTATGACAAGTGCAAGAGGAACTTATAAGATAATTCTGTAGTGTATTTCCATCCCTTCAAAGGAGTGTTCTTTGCTTCAGCCAGCCTGGAATAGGCACCTTGCAGTCCTGTTCAGACTGTGTGAGGGTCTGTGTGTGAGGGGATGGTGAAATGATGCACACTCTAGCCTTTCCCAGCAGTTCTGTATGGTCCTTGAGGGTTTCCGTTTGAGACTGGCTCAAATGTGGGAGGAATTGGATGGTTTTTGACAGCAGAAAATGGAAAAGATGTCGTCCCTTTTCTTCCTCATAAAATATCCCTGGATAGTGTAAGGAGAAATGTAACACATCCACACACCAAAAGTAAGCATGAATCCCTAACCCTATTCCGTCCCTTTAGAATATTATTTACAAGCTCTTGGGGATTTGAGCAGCCCACTTCATCTTCTCTCTGGTTTCCTCTGTCTTAGTTACTCTGAACCACAGAATTAAATGATGACTTGTATAGTTTACCTGACGTTGGCTCATCTGTTGTTGGATTCCAGTTCTCACCAGCCTCAGCTTAGCATGGCCATTAGGGATAATGGAAGCTGGAATCTAGCAATATCTGGAGCTCCACACACTAGCCTCACCTGATTTAAACCCTCTCCCCTTCTCCGGGGTGGAAAATTTCAGATTTTTACTGTAGCTGATTGAGCAGTAGCTTGGCTTCCTACCCCCGCCTCCCAAAAGTAGCCGTAGCAAGCAAGAAAAATGACTGTTGTGGTTGTTCCATGTGAAACTGTAAATAACATCCCTAAAACTGGGTGGCCTAGTTTTTAGTATTATTTCTGCAGGCTTAATGGTCATTAACATTCCATAAAACTTAGAAACTCACAAGTTCTTGCAGGCACATTTTTAAAAAACATTTAGAATCTTAAATACTATTTAAACCTAGGTAGAATATATATACAAGCTACTTCCTTATTTTTAGTGGCTACCTTTGGTTTCCATACCAATAGGCATTTGACCAAAGGGACACAGGCGGCACTGTGGTCTAAACCTCTGAGCCTCTTGGGCTTGCCAATTGGAAGGTTGGCAGTTAGAATCCGCGTGACACCGTGAACTCCCATTGCTCCCTGCTTCTGCCAACCTAGCAGTTTAGAAGCACACTAGTGCAAGTAGATAAATAGGTACTGCTGTGGCAGGAAGGTAAATAGCGTTTCCATGTGCTCTGGCTTCCGTCACAGTGTCCCGTTGTGCCAGAATTGGTTTAGTCATGCCGGCCTCATAACTCAGAAAGATGTATCAGGACAAACACTGGCTCACTCGGCCTGAAGCGAGATGAGTGCCACACCCCATAGTCTCCTTTGACTGGACTTAACCATCCAGGGGTCATTTACCATTTCCCTAGGCATTTGACCACTTGACTTTGCAGTTAAGGAGAATGATGACACTGAGAAGTTATGAAATCCCCATGGTTCTTCTGAAAAATACTTATCAAGCTTGTTCCTGCTTAAAGGTGACAGGAAGCTGAACAGTTGCCAATTCTTTAGAAGCTTACTATCAACCTACCTGGAAGACTCTTAGTAATATGAATAGATTGTCAAAAAGTGTGAGTGTCTGGAGGCGGTTGGAGGATGGATGGCGGCTAACAGATTGAGGTTGAATCCTGACAGGATAGAAGTACTGTTTTGGGGGGACAGGAGGCGGGCGGGTGTGGAGGACTCACTGGTCCTGAATGGGGTAACTGTGCCCCTGAAGGACCAGGTGTGCAGCCTGGGAGTCATTTTGGACTCGCAGCTGTCCATGGAGGCGCAGGTCAATTTTGTGTCCAGGGCAGCTGTTCACCAGCTCCATCTGGTACACAGGCTGAGACCCTACCTGCCCACGGACTGCCTCGCCAGAATGGTGCATGCTCTGGTTATCTCTCGCTTGGACTGCTGCAATGCACTCTATGTGGGGCTACCTTTGAAGGTGACCTGGAAACTACAACTAATCCAGAATGCGGCAGCTAGACTGGTGACTGGGAGCGGCCGCCGAGACCACATAACACCGGTCTTGAAAGACCTACATTGGCTCCCAGTACGTTTCCGAGCACAATTCAAAGTGTTGGTTGTGACATTTAAAGCCCGAAACGTCCTCGGTCCAGTATATCTGAAGGAGCGTCTCCACCCCATCGTTCTGCCTCTGCTGAGGTCCAGCGCCGAGGGCCTTCTGGCGGTTCCCTCACTGCGAGAAGCCAAGTTACAGAGAACCAGGCAGAGGGCCTTCTCGGTAGTGGCACCCGCTGGAAAAAGGTTTAAAATTTTCAGGACTAAAAGACTACTATGCTTTTGAGCATACATGTCGGATGAAATGTAAGGCCATTTTGGAGAGAGACCATTTTGGGTCTAATCAAATTTTATTTCCTTTAGTACAACTCTGATTTTGTTATGTTAAAAGAGGATAAAAATAACTGCTGGTTGCTATTCTGGGGAGGGAGTGGGGACTCATACTTTCATGTGTTATCTCTCTCTTGGAATTGCTAGAAGAAATACAAATTTATTTGCCTGTTCTCTGCCCATTGCATTGGCTGCCCGTCTACTTCCGAGCCAGGTTCAAGGTCCTTGTATTTATGTCTAGGGCATCTTGTGGGTTGCCATATAACCCAGTGCAGTCACTCAGATCCTCTGCCACTGGTTGTCTCCCAGGTTCGCCAAGCTCATTTGAAATCAACACAAAAGTGAGCCTTTACTGTCATCGGCCCAGTCCTGTGGAATAGATTCAGCAGGCACCTTCTGTTTCAAGCTTTGCAAATACAGTGGTACCTCAGGTTACATATGCTTCAGGTTACAGACTCCGCTAACCCAGAAATAGTACCTTGGGTTAAGAACTTTGCTTCAGGATGAGAACAGAAATCATGCTCTGGTGGCACGGCGGCAGCAGGAGGCCCCATTAGCTAAAGTGGTGCTTCAGGTTAAGAACAGTTTCAGGTTAAGAACACACCTCCAGAATGAATTAAGTACTTAACCCGAGGTACCACTGTACGGATATTTTTTCTATTCCACCTGGCTTATGCCAGTAAACGGGAAACAATGTCAGCTACTGTTGTGCTCTCTTGCACCTCTGTTCAGAACTAATAGGAGGGTACATACCCAGTCCAATGAAATATGAACATTATGAGGGGGCTAAGCCAGTACAAACAGGAGCTAAGCAGGAAAAGCAGAACAGCCTGTCATGCATTATGGATTATTGTTTTGTATTTTTACTGAGCCCTTTCGCGGGTGCCATAGGCAGTAATGGTGAGCACACTGGTGTTTATGCCCACCATATTGGCAACCTTTGAGCTGAATACACTAATTCTCATCTTTATATATGTGTTTGGTATTTGTACGTTTATTTTTTTTATCCGACTTTGAGCTTTATACGAACCCAAGATGTGTGTGCTATGCCATATAGCTGACATGCAGAACTGACTTTGTAGGACTACAGTATAAAACGTTTTGGGGGAGGAGGCTGCAGAAAGCAACTTTGGACCATGTACACAAACAGGGGAGTTAATTTATTTGTGATGAAGTATTTCATTTATAACAAAAGCCCTCCCTTCTGTTGCATTTCTTTTAACTATATTTGTGTATGATTCATCTAAACTGGAGCACTCTTTAATCCTACCAAATGCAATGGGAGAGTTACCTGCTTAAATATATTGTGTTAATAAATGGGACTCAAATGAGCTTAATGTTGAGTGAAAATGCTGGTACTAAATGGGGGAAGGCAGTTGTGTTGGAGCAAAGGTTGGTTGATGGAAGTCAGGAATAAGTCCAGCAGTGTATGAATTGCTTAGGGGATTGTAGGTTGCAGCTTGCTGGAGCAGCAGAAAAATAGAACATATCTTGCATCCATTTACAACTTTATTTCTTTTGGTTTGTCAGGTACTCAAGGAGTTACACCCAGCCCTGTGATTGGGCTACAGACACCTTCCACGGGCCTTTTGGGTGCACGGCCTGGTTTGATACCACTCCAGCGACCCCCAGGAATGCCACCGCCTCATCTGCAACGGTTTCCAATGATGCCACCTCGGCATATGCCTCCCCATATGATGCACAGAGGCCCACCTCCAGGCCCAGGAGGTTTTGGGATGCCTCCGCCTCATGGGATGAAGGGCCCTTTCCCTCCACCTGGCCACTTTGCAAGGCCTGGTGGAATGCCTGGAGGGGGGCCTGGTGGACCCGATGATCGAGATGGAAGACAGTTCAGGAATGACAGGCAGCAGTTTACTCCAAATAGAGACCAGGAAAGGTTTGGAAGGAGGTCTTTTGGAAACCGGATAGAAAATGAACGGGACCGCTATGGTAACCGCAATGACGACAGGGATCATGAACGCCTTGGTAATCGTGAAAGGAGAGAATGGGGAAGAAGAAGCCCTGAACGTGATAGACACAGAGACTTGGAGGAACGAAATAGGCGTTTCAGTGGACAGAGAGAGAGAGATTCTAGAGATAGGGAGTCTCGCAGAGAAAAGGACGAAAATCGAGGAAAGGAGAAACCAGAGTTGACAGACAGGGTAGATGGTGTTAAAAACCATGAACCCCAGAGCAGCAAAGTGGAAAATACAGACTCTGTTCCAGAACTTAAAAAGGGGGAGGCTGAACCCACAGGTGCAAAACCTGCTGAAGAGTTAACATCTGAGACTACCTCATCTCTTGAACAACCTGAAGAGTCTACTGGCTCAGTCACAGAGGCTCCTCGCTAGACTGGAATACTTGTCAAAAAAAAAAAAAGTGACATTGGAGTGTAGAGCTTTAGAGTTGTACAGTATGCTGTATATTTGCTTTTGCTATTTCACAACTCCTCCATAGTTTATGGGATATGTAAGCAATTTGATTGCTTCCCTTCTATTTAAATAGCTACAAAAATAACACAAAAGAAATGAATAAACCATTACCCTTTTTTTGCTGTAACTTTTTAAAAGTTTTGACTTTAAAAAGTTTACAAGTCAGAATTAGAAGTGCTATTTTTTTTAATTTAAGTGAAGGTAACGGTAAAAGCTCCTAAAAACAAATAGGGATGTGTTTTTAATAAACTCTATTTTCATAACAAACTTTAATGTGTGCTATTCTTCCTACACTGCACTGAAGTGGTAAAGGATTGTTCAACATCTTAAAGTTTGAACTGTTAATGCTGTACTGGAGTCTAAATTAGACTTTGTTTAAAGCTGTTAAAACATGTTTGTGTAACAGTTCACAAAAATGAAGTATATGTGGTAGTTATGTTCTTAGATTTCTGAATTTTAATTAACATGACTATTCTAGATGGAAAAAATAGCTCTTAAATGTTTCAAGAGGAAACCTAGTGTTTGCAGTGAAATCACTTTTATTTGTTTTTGTTTTTCCTCACCATCTCAAGAGATTTTGTGGTAAATGTTGCCCTAAAAAAAGTTCAACATTGCGTCCTGTGGAAAGCACACCTTATTTTTTGTAATTTAATTCATTGTGTTTTTGAGGGAGGTAAGGCACCAAATTACCACTATATTCCAATCTGTTTTTGAATGTTCTCTCTCCTGTTTTGTCTACTACATAACTACTGTCAAATTGCTTGTAACAAGCTAGAGGAGCAAGTATTGACTTATTAGCCCCTCTGCTGCATTCTGAAATGCAGGCAGTACTTGGCAAATTGAAAAATTACATCACCCCATGGTTTGACATGCTCAGTTCAGTTACTGTTCCCATTCAGATGAGTTTTCCCCCTTAATTTTTTGGGAAGTGGAATGTGAGGTAGGTAAGTTATCTTGCAGTGGTAGAATAAAGAGAAACTTCATATACTTGTGACATCGATTTCCATGCGTTGACCTTTGTTTCTATGCTAGTAGCCACTTAGGAAATGCACCAAAACTCAATTTAAAAAAATAGTTAACTATTTCATGAAGTAGGAAACTGAACAGGCATGAAACTGCTTTTTGAAATTTGACATCGGTAACTTAACTCTTAACACCTACGGCTATGATTGAACATGATCTTTTTACAATTAAATTATGCAGGCCAGGTAGAGAATATCTTCCTCCAAATTCTATGGAGAGTTAATTTAAACTGTGTTAGAATGTAAAGCCCAAGTGAGTAAGATTATATAATTTAATCCCCATGTTTACTGACAGTAGTTGTCACTGTTACTTTGAGAGCCAGTATGTCATCTGCCTTGTTTTTAACACAATTTGACAAAGCTATTGTCAAGGTTTATTTGAAAATAAGTACAATATACCCAAGCTTATTTCAAGGCAACGCTGCAACCAAGAGGGATTCAGGTAAGATTGTCAGTCTTGGTGAGCAAGGGTGTAACCTGCTCAAGCATGTAAACAATTGCCAAACCTTCAAGAGAGCTATATAGAAAAAAAATGTGCTGTGTGCCTCTTGCATTAAAGGGTTTTAGCCAATACCCTTCTCCAAAGCAGGCAATCACATTAATATTGACATGTTCAGCACATAGCATTTACCATTTATTAAGCATGTTCATCTGCAATATCTACCGCTCTCACTTTGTGTGGTGCTGTTGGTATGAATTTCTACTAAGGTTAAGAGCTTTTGTTAAAATGTCAAATAGAATATGGCAAGTATGTATAGCAATAGCTAGACATGGTGGAAACAAGTTTTTTTATATGCACAGTAGCCCTCTACAGCTATGCAGCTGAATAGCTCACTATACAAAGCTCAGTTTAGCTATTTCAGATAGCTCAAAGTGATTGTTGCTGAGACAAGACTGCTCCTGTAAGACCATACACTATCAGTCTCCCTATATGTTTTCTATGAAACCCAAGCTACTCCATATTGCCTAAATAAGGAAGAATATAAAGATTTAGAACCTGGCTTCTACAGGAAGTAGGAATGTCTACTCTGTAGCTATAACTCACAATCCCAAGATGCAGATCTTTTAAATAAACCATGGCATTTTCTTATGTCCTCTCCAACAGCTCACAAGAAAGGCAGACGCGGCTATCTCACTTGCAGCAATTAGTTTGTCACAGATTACGTTTGATTGGAGTCAGTAACAGTAGACTTCAGAAGCAATTTTTCATTTAATGATTGGGTTTATCTACACTTATCTGATGTACTGGAATCAATGAGAAGTCACCCCTCCCCATTGGAAACGCTGATGTGAGAACTCACTAGGTTTATACCATATTTAGAGCAAAGCATTCAGGACTAGGGTTCTCTCAAGCTAGCTTGTTTATGCCACCATCAGGTAATTTCAGTTGTCCAGATGTGATTAGATGATGAAATCAGCAGAGGACTTTACCACCTCTATCAAAGTGAACTGGCGGTGCTTTGGTCCATCAAGGCAAAAATTCTTGAACTAATGTTCTACTGCCACTTTAATTACAAGGTATACAAAATAAAACAACTTATTGGTTTAAACCCCAATTAACAGAGCCGTAAGATTAAACAGTTGCTTTTTATCCTAAACAAAGCCAAATAATTGCTAGTTTTATAGGTACATTTACATTCTGCATGTAGGTTTTGGTATACAGTGCCACTGTCAAAGATCTTAAGCCTTGGCCAGTCCAATCACACCACAAGCTAGACGAGCACCAGCATTTCCAGTTTTCTTGCTCTCTTCATTTCCTCCTCTACCCAGATCATCAACTTTTTCATGAACCTAAAAAGGGATAGATAAGGTGGAGATTATTACATTAATAAATAATTTGAGGGAAAGAAAGTTTCAACCACATGGTGCAAATGGTCCAAGGCAGGATAAATACTATACATCAAATAATTAGTAATCTACAAATATCATAGAAATAACTGTTAGGAAATAAGTTGTTTAGGGGTAGTGGCTGTGTATTCCCCACAAGGCTTGCTGCCACTCTATATGTAGTGCGTAGAGTACCCATAACAGTCAACCAGATCTGGCTAGCTTCCCCATTAGGTTGACAGAACGCTTCCAAATTTACACTTGCAGTTGAAAAGAACCAGCACCTCACCAAAAGCTTGTACTGAGTAGTGTATAGCAAAATATTTTAAGCGATAATTTTACAGCAGAAACATCTGCAGCTCTGCCCAAGTACATGCAATATTATAACGAACTGCTTCTCAAGCTAGGCTGAGAATGAAGCTTTGGAGCAAAGTGAGGAGCTCCTTAAAATATCTGGGATATTTCTTCACCTCAGAATTTATAGCAAGACTCTGATCATGTGCAGTAATGCTCAGAAGAATTCCAGGCTTCCAATACGCTTTAGCCCATTTCTGGTGCTGGTGATGCCCAACGCACCTACATTATGTAAGCAAGCATGTCTAAGGAGAATCAGAAGCAGCAACTCTGTGCCAAGACCTCTAGGTCAAAGTACTGAAGCAAACCATTCACAGGTAAAAAAATTATATTGATGTATTTTTCCAGAATTTGTAGGGAAGTTGCTCAAAGAAATACTTACCACCATAGTACGCCCGATAATGCAGTGTGGCCCCGAGAGAGAAATAATATGGTCCTGTATTGATACTGTTGCTACACCTGAACCATCTGCAGTCACATTTCCAAGATCACCAACATGCCTGGAATAGTTGATTTGATTTTATAAGCAGAATATGACCTGTAATAATTGCTAAATGCAGTTGACTGAGGTGCTACTGTGACACACCACTGCTGAAACATACAAAGCTGGTGCTTTTCAGCTTCAATAACAGGTACTTGAAATATACAGACAAGTGTTAAGAGGATATTATAGCCAGCTCAAGCTGTCTACCCTAATTGTAAAAACTTCCACCAGTGTAACATGCAGTTATGCCTAAAACCACATTATTGCTACCTGACAATAAGCCATCACTAGTAAAAAGTTATATAAAGTGATTGTTAATACTGGACAGTTTAATTTTTCCTGTTAAAGCCATTGTTTTGCTGAGTTTTTATCATGGTCTAAATACTGGAATTTTCGACCCATGTGCTTCCAATAGCTTCAGATGTAATGGCAACACAAGGAGGGGGATTTAGAAGTGTACAAAATTCCAGGAAATTCTGAAGAGTTCAGGTGCGGTCCTATATGTAATTTAGAATGGCCATTTAAACAAACGAAACTTAATTGTAATTCACATGTACACAACTATTGATGCCTCTAATTGTATGGCTGTATTTTGCTTGTTTTAGTAGTGCCTGTATTAACATTTTTATTTTATGCAATGCTGAATAAAATATATGCAGGACAAATCTTTCTGTCTTCAAACTAGTGTAACACAGACTGTAGCACCCTAAATTTAGAAATTTAACACAGGGGACAGGGTTCTTCGCCTTAATGTTTTCTGTGCTTTATTTTAAATTATTTAATTTGAGAACACATCAGTAAGCCTTTTGAATAAGAAGCAGTACTCGACACATCTATTCATCACCTTTTTACCAATTCAGGAGGCTAAAAATTAGCTGTTGCCTTTAAGCCCTCCACCCCATCAGACCACTCTAATTGACTGTGTTGCAGCAAAAAATCACCGAATGTTCGCTAAATGATTGACCAACAGAACAGTTGCATAACAAGGCAAGTTTGACTTATATTCTTAAGGTCTATGGACAGAAGTATCCTTCAGGAATGAACTGAGGAACCAAGTGAGCTGGGTGCCCACAAATTATGAAAGCCAAACAGGCATCAGGAAGGACGAGCTATGAAGTAGGATCTGAGGAATGAATAGCAGGTGACAGAAAAAGGACACCGCAGGGAGACAGGAAGCCTCGCACAGTGTCTACAAACTGAAAGAGGTGTGAACCAGCAGAACAGTAATACCCAGACACAACTGGCAGACTGTGCCACTGAAGAAAGCAACAAATAAGAAAACTAAGAAAAATTAGCATTAGTCCTTAATTTCTCCAGCACTAGTACATACTCAGCTAGGAGTCCTTTTAGACACTATTGCTTGAATAAATAAGGGACAGTTTTCTTACTGCTAATTTCCAGTCCAGTTGTTTCTATAATCCTAGAAGTATTACAGTAAATATAAAAAAGGGATGCCCCAAAAGTGAAATACACAGAATTTTAGGTCCCATCTACAGTTTTACATTTGTCTGCAGCACAGGAACCTATCCTAGTTCTTCACTGTGTTGGGAGATAATACAATGCACAGTTACTTGATGGTAAGCAAGCCATTATACTAGAAGGTAGAAGGTACTTCAAGATCATACACAAATAGGAAACTGTTTTATACTAAACCTTTCTTCATCTTCTGGTCCACCATGAGTTTTCCCCTCAGGATTGAAGTGAGGGCCTGCACTGGTACATCCTATAAGAAGTTACCTGAAGTCAGTCTTTTCCCCACACGTGTCACATTATGCAAATCCATATATGCTAGCTCTCAGGACTTAGCCTTAAACTCTTTTTCTTTATCTTTTATAAACAAGATATTTTATCAGGATGCTTATGAACATAATCTAACACAATTTAAATTAAAAGTGTGAGGGAGAAGATTGTCAAAGTAACCTGTCTCCCTCCCTTTAGAGATTTGAAGAGTTCCTGTGTTTAATGCCTAGGCCAGTATCATGCACATCACAAGCTAAATACAAAACTGCTTCCCCAAGAGTGGAAGTGTATTTATTGCTTAGCAATCTAATATTTACATTCTTAAGACACTATTGGCCATATATGTTTCTGTTGTTAGAAAACATTTTGTAGGTTGTAAGAGCAAAAGCAATAATGTTACCGTTTGTGTTGTCTCCAAATTCATGGACATGGAACCCATGTTTTCCTGGAGTTAGCCCACTAATACTTCCTGAAACAGTTACAGGTCCGTTACCCTGAAACAGATTAGTATGAATAGAAAGATTCAGACAAACCATTTTAAAGTCCTTCCATCTCTAAGGAAAATGACATTGTACAGAGGAGAAAACTGATTCTTCAAGCAATACATGCTTAAGTATGATCCTACAGTAGAATGTTGGCATAGTACTCAGCATGAACCTAGAAAATCTTACTGTCTTCATCTGAAGGCAGCCCTGTTTAGGAAAGCTTTTAATGTTTGATTACTGTATTTTAATATTGTGTTGGAAGCCGCCCAGAGTGACTGGGGAAACCCAGCCAGATGGGTGGGGTATAAATAATAAATTATTATTAATTATCATCATCATCGTGCCTACAGTCCCACAACTGGATTTTGGTGGTGTATCAAAGAGGTGTATTTGTTTGGAAACTTCTTATGCATACCTTGGTCCAGATAAGTGTCTCTCCAGTGACAGACAAGGGTATGATGCATGCACTTATGCCAAAACCAAGAATGCAAGGTTTACACCTGCTATATGGAGGGCCAACATGTTAAATGCTTTTTAGTGACCTCGATGGGATGCCTGACATTTAAAGCTGCTCATAAAGCAATGCTCATAACCAACAGCAATTCAAGTTGCTTAGTAAGTGTACATTTCGTAAACTACTCCCTAGGATGCATTATAAACTTCAAACTGAAGATACAAATCAACATTTTGTTTCTGATTAAACTAGATTTGTTACAATGCTGCTTTGAGTAGCATTTTATCTTATTGGATTCACACAATCTCATTTTAATAAATGCATTCAGAAATGAAGCATTTCCCTGATAAAATGGTTAAACCTGACTTTTCATTACCGCTGATAGTTAATTATATTTATCTCTTGCAATTCACAATTATAAGAAAGAACCTAAGGTCATGCATATGATGGAGTCTCTTGCTCCCAGGCAGTCAATGACCATTCAGGTTCCAGACTCTTCCAGAGGGAGGGGGCAGAAAAAGCTGCTAATGTATTTCAGGTGTTGGCTGACGGTGAAACAGTGGATCCACAAAACCCTCTGCTGATCTGTAGAATCTTCTGGCATAGCTGTTTAGTCCAACAGCAGTATTATTTAAGGTAGGCAGAAAGTGATATGCCCCATTTCAACCAGGGCCTCCTATGTTAGTAGTAATAATAATGAAGTCTAGACAACATGTCAAAGGTGCACATTGGTGTGTTTTTTAATTTTCTGGTTAGCTATTTAACCAGATAAGCATGCACATTAAATAGCCTTGGGCAAAATATTTCACAAACTTAGCTATGAATGATATGCAAGTCTGTGCTTACATTCCACTTAGGCAAGTATTTATCCCACAGCCTATTAATGTTGACTGTAGTTATTCACTCACTTCAGAGACGATTTGTTCACAACAGCAGGATACTGCTACATTAAATTAGAAATTGCATAGGATGCAAACCTGCTGAGGATGACAAGATGTAGCTTGAACTGTAACAAATAGTTTCCAGACTTCCACACCGCTACATAAAAAATATTATATGGAATCCAACAAAATCACTACACCAGTATACAGTACATGAAAATTAAAGAGTATTTTACAGGGATATAGTTATTTGGAATAAAGGCTGTGTTGTAGTTTGTAAGATGTTGTAATCTATCTTGAGGATCAAATGATCAAAAAGCACAAATGTTCAAAATCATTTTTATCCTGCTTGCAATGGACTGCACTGCACTGTTGTCAGTGAAGTCTCCATAGAAATGTCTAAAAGCATGCAAGTATTTCCAAAGATACAGCAAAGTCCCTCAAAGAGTCAAGCACCATCAGAACTTTTGGAGCCTAAACCGTGACACTAAAGGTTAAGGTTCAATGAATTCCATACTAGTTCTGAAATATACTGCCAAATGCAACAATATATAAATAATTCTCTTCTATCAAATTCCCATGTGCTCTCTCACTTAATATATTTGAAACTAGAAATAGTCATGGTGTCAATAAGGCAGCAATAGTTGACAGGGTACTGTCCTGTTGTTCCCCAGCCTGCCCAATGTTCAGGAATGATGATCAGGGGCCACTACACTGGCTGCCCACCTGCCATAATGTATTGCTCTGTATATTACATTTACAGTCCTGCTAATACAGTAATATATGCGGGCTCCCTCGGCCTATAGAGCGAGATGAGCATGCAACCCCAGAGTCGTCCGTGACTGGACCTAACTGTCAGGGGTACCTTTACCTAATACAGTCTCTTTGAACCAGACATGCTTTTTTCATAGTTAAAGGTAACTAGAGTAACAGATCTTTCTAAATGCATTCATACTATCATCTATAGCAGCTTTTAAAAATATATTTATACATTTATTAAAACCTACAACACATAAAATACATATACACAAACTTTCAAAGATCTAGCACAAAGATCCTCATTCACTATTAAATACTTCATAGCTATGCTTCTGTCCTGCTATTCACATTATTTCAACATGCGTTACATTTCCCCCTAGCTTATGCGTGTACACCACATGAACAAAAACCTTATACTTCTAAGTAAATTCAGGCAGAGGCTGCAAAACCTGTTTGCCCAGGAGATTAGAGTTCACAACTCTCACTCTTCCTTTTTCCCCCTCAAGAGCAAGTTGGTTTAAGTTACGCTTTCCAGCAGCCATGACTCAGCATATTGTCCCTTTTATTTTGGGCAGGGGGGACAGAACCTGATTTGCAGCACATCCCCCTTTCTTTGGCTATGTATTTAATAAAGGGAAGGGAAAGAAACAGGTGCCTCAGAGCAGCTGTGGGCAACGTTTGCCCAACGGTGGCGCCAAGGGGAAGGGAAACTGGCAGCCTGAAAGAGCCGAGATACTCATTCTACTGGTCCTGACGGAGGAAGCGAGATATTGCACCTCAAAATACCTGCGGGTTTAGATTTTATGTAGAACTGGAACGAACCGTTTCCCCTTCCCTAGAAGCCTCCCCCACGACTTCCATCCCCTAAAAAGCCCACGAGTTAGCCCTTACGCTTTTTGTTTTGTAAATGAGCTAAAGTTCATTGGAACTCGCCCAGCTACCTTTTATCTAATCTGACCTCTGCCCGCCGCCTCTATCGGAGCCAGGTCACGCTAGGCAGAGGCCGCACGAGAGGCCTGGCCTGATGCCACAGAGCCACGGCGCCTGCTCTAGCTCCCACCGCTCGGCCCAAGGCTGCAGCCCCAGAGGCGGCGCCGCTACCCGACGGCGAACCCGGCTGACAGGAGCGGCCCTGACTCCGGAGCGGAGGGCGGCCAGCCAGCGACCTTCAGCGCGCAGCTAATACCTGAGTGGGCGCAGCAGCCTCCTCCCGCCTCCCAACCCCGCCGCCTCGCGAGGGAAAGCCCGGCGGCGGCGCGCAACCTGGAGCGGGACCAGGCGGGCGAGCAGCCTCACAGCGCCGGACACCCCGAAGGACGGGGAGCCGCTCCCTCAAGCCCGGCACTCGCCTTCTGCTCGAAGAAAATGACGCCTTTGACGGGGGAGTCGCCAGCCATGACGCAAACAGCCTTCTGCACCGCCATGTTCCCGCTCGCCTCAGAACCACCTCCGCCGCCGCAGCGCGCACGAACCTGATACCACGCACTCGGAGCGCTTGCGCGACCTCAGCCGCAGCCCCCTCTCGCGTCGCTTTCTTATACCCTCCGGTTAGAGTTCCTCCCTCCCAATCGCGGCGCTCGGATCGGCTTCTACGCCCGCCTTCGTGAGACGAGGCGGCCAATCGCCCGGCCGACGCTCACCCGCCTTCTCCAACCAGAAGGGGGAGAGAAACACCTCGGCCCCTTTATCCGAGCCAATGGCAGCTCGAGCGCCTTTTCTTAGTCAGAGCCTCGGGAGTGCGAGGGGGCCTTGGCAGGCCTCCTGCCCGGAGAAGTCTCCTATCTCCCGCCCTGTGTGTGGCGGGCGGGGAAATAGACTCCTTGTTCTACCCCCTTGGCAGTATTTCCCTTGGAGACAAGTAGAAGCGATGCTCACGAGTGACAGCCGAAGCGAATGTGCCGGACGAGGGAGGATCACGAGGTCGGGCTGCTCCCTTTTCGCCTCAGGCATTCAGGTGACTGGTGCTCAGAGACCAAGGAGCAAGTCAAGGCCTGTTTCGGAGCTTGACCTATTTGGGTAATGTCGATTAGCAAATGACTCTGTTTCCGAAAGCGCGGGGCTGATGGTCCTTAGCGTATCACTTTGACAACCTGAACTTCACTGGCTTGTCCCTTTCCCCTGGAAAAGGTGGCTGTGCGGTTCATGAGCATCTCCATCCCAACACACACACACACACACACGTGTATATGTATATATATTTATATATGTAGGTGCCATATTATTTCAGTGCCACCTCTACTACTTATTTCACTAGTGATGTTTGGTGAACCAAATCAGATTTTACCATTCTAATATCATCTGACAGCTTCAAATACAGCCATACCTCGGGTTAAAGTAGCTTCGGGTTAAATCTTTTCAGGTTGCAACCCGGAAGTAACGGAACGGGTTACTTCCAGGTTTCGTCGCGCATGTGCAGATGCTCAAAATGACGTCATGTGAAGAAGCAGTGAATCGCGACCCACGAGTGTGCAGATGCGGGTTGCGTTCTTCTCAGGATGTGAACGGGGCTCCGGAACGGATCCCATTCGCATCCAGAGGTACCACTGTATTACAAAAAAGAAAAATCATTTTGCAGGCGCCATAGCTCAGCGCTAAAGAAGGTCCCAGGTTCAACCCTCCACATGTCCACAGCAGGCTGGAAATACGGTATTCCATCTAAAAGCCTGGTCAGCATAGACAGTACTACTATACATAAACTTAATGGTCTGATTCAGTAAAAGGCTGTTTACTATTTTCTGGGGATAAATAGCCAGAATGTACAGGCTGATCTGTGACGGCTACATATGCATGTATTCATTAGTCGTATATGAGCTGGGAAGGCTTAATTGGTTGTGTTTTGTAGCATGTGCTAGAATAGGGGAAGGGATGTAGCTCAGTGGTCAAGCATTTGCTTTGCAAACAGAAGGCCCAGGTCCAATCACCAGGTAGGACTAGGAATGCCCCCTACGTGGAACATGGAGAGCTGCTGCCAGTTAGTGTAGAGATAATACTACATGGACCGCCAGTCTGACTTGATATAAGGAAGCTTCCTTTGTTCCTAATGTATGTGTGGTTTGGACATGAATTTGTATATGAATTTCAAAACTTACAAAGCAACCGTTCAGGATAATGATTTGACCAAGTGGCTCAGAGAAGACTGAAGTCAGGGTCTCCTGCAATACACATAATGCCATTTGCTTAGACAAAGGATATTTCATGATGAGGAGATGGTCAGTATGTGCAACCAGTGGGTTTTTTTCTAGAAAAATAGGTGCCGGTACTCACCATGAAGTTGTTACAGTAAGTGCCACACTTTTTAACTGAAAAAAGAGAGGTGCCAGTACTGCATACCCTTGAGTGCCCCCTGAAAAACACACACCATGTGCAACACATAGCTACCCACTTACCCATCAACTTTATGGTTTCTCAAGATGCTGGCTTCCACGAGAGACACAGTTGCAGCTATTATTGTAGGTTGTGAACATTGGAGCAAACATGCTGTGCCCATACCTTAGGGACTAGTTTTATTGGCAACATAATGTATTCAGCTGACTGTACTAGCATTCACTGAGAGAAACATTTCTTAACAGTACTGTCATCTCATTGTTCCTGGTTGAGGGCCAATTTATGCAACCAGTTTTGCATGCTAAGGAAAGAGAATAAGCCATGAAGAATTCAGCAAATGGCAATGCGGTTGTGTGACTGCTCTACATACTGCACCACAAACCCAGCTCACAACTCAGCCAAACATTTATTTATTTATTTAGACCATTTCTATGCCAGTTGATATACAGAAGTATCACTAAGTGGTTTACAGAAAACTAAAGCAACAAAAATGCTATAACAATACAGTTGAATATACAGTAAGCCCTCAACATATGTGGAGGTTATGCTCTGGAGATCATGCCTAAAGCCAAAATCACATGTAGTCAAAACACACTGGGTGCAATGGCAGGTGTAACTGCCAAAGGGTTTTCTTTTTTCCCAGATGCCCACCCACTTTTTTTTTTGCCAAGTGCATAAACCTGAATGCACATAAGTTAAATGTGCATCAGTTGCAGGCTTACTGTAGACAAATGTTAATATAAATGCCTAAAAAATAGAGAAACACCCTCCCCTCTTACCCTCCTGACTCTTGCCCAGGGCACCACCCATCCACCCTAGCTCTCACATAAAAGAAAATGCTTTTTCACGTAGCACTTAATGGTGGCTTACAGAACTTGCTTCTTGAACTGTGGTGCCCAGAACTGGACACAGTACTCCAGGTGAGGTCTGAATAGTGCCACTGTATTCTGCTCTGGTCAGACCTCACCTGGAGTACTGTGTCCAGTTCTGGGCACCACAGTTCAAGAAGGACACTGACAAACTGGAACGTGTCCAGAGGAGGGCAACCGAAATGGTCAAAGGCCTGGAAACGATGCCTTATGAGGAACGGCTAAGGGAGCTGGGCATGTTTAGCCTGGAGAAGAGGAGGTTAAGGGGTGATATGATAGCCATGTTCAAATATATAAAAGGATGTCACATAGAGGAGGGAGAAAGGTTGTTTTCTGCTGCTCCAGAGAAGCGGACAAGGAGCAATGGATCCAAACTACAAGAAAGAAGATTCCACCTAACCATTAGGAAGAACTTCCTGACAGTAAGAGCTGTTCGACAGTGGAATTTGCTGCCAAGGAGTGTGGTGGAGTCTCCTACTTTGGAGGTCTTTAAGCAGAGGCTTGACAACCATATGTCAGGAGTGCTCTGATGGTGTTTCCTGCTTGGCAGGGGGTTGGACTCGATGGCCCTTGTGGTCTATTCCAACTCTTTGATTCTATGACAGAACTCAGTGCTAGCCATGGACATGGTTGGCATTAAAAGAGAATTGGGCAAATTATTGGAGGACAAGCCTACTGATGGTCAGAGGCAGCAATGCTTCTAAATACCAGTTGCTGGAAGCCTCAGGAGCTTGCGTCCTGCTTGGAGGCTTCCCAGGGGCATCTGGCTGGTCACCATGAGAACAGGATGCTGGACTAGATGGGCCATTCTTATGCTCTTATGCCTCTTACCCAAGGCCCAAACAAACTTTCAATGTCTCACAAATAGAAGGGTTGTTGCTGACACCACACTGCTCTCTCTAGGCTTGCTTTTTATGGGCAGGCACCAAGGTGGATGGAGCGTCCTCTGGCCACCCACAGCAGTGTCCCATTTAGCAACCAGCTTCACTCTCCACACCCAGTTTCAGATGCAGTTTCAGGTTTGGTGAGTTTCTCAAGAGTCCTAAGGATGGCAAGTAGGACACCCCTCTACACATAGGTCTCTGCACACCTATCCACCAGTTGTTGTTTTTTAAACCAACATATCCCTCCGCTGATTTCCCACGTACAACTAAAAAATAAAAATCACAAAGCTGTTTTGAAACTTTATAATGACAAAACTGTTTTGCTAGATGCTGAATTCATGTAACCCTAACTTGGTTAGGAATTATTCCTGACTCAGTATTTCTGAATTTATTATATGTTATCTCACTCTTAAAGAAGCTCAGAGTAGTGTGGTGGATTTCTTCAGTAACCACACCATTGTGATGTTTAAGGCAACTTTACTTAGTCATAACAGCAGCTGTTGGGAGCCCACAAAAGTGGAGTTCACAGGCCTTCGCGGGGGTGTACCAAGGGTCACAGAGAGAACTGCACCTCCAGCTCCACTGGCATTGAGGAGGAGGGGGCAGCTGCTGCAGGGCCTGTGCAGGGTGGCAAGCAGGCAGGGCAGTGGCACTGCAGGTGACAGCACTACAGCAGGTGAGGCGGAGGAGTGACAAATTTTACTAAAATAGAAGGGGGCAGAGGAGGAGAAGAAAGGGGGGGATAAATAAAAAGAAGGAAATAAAGAGTGGGGTGGGCGAGAGAAGAGAAGAGGCTAGAGGAATGAATGAGAAAGGGAAATCCAGCAACAAAAAGATGTGTGCAAAAACAAAAAGCAAAGAAACAGAAGAAGGGTATCTGAGAAAGGGAGCAGGGGCAGAAGCTTTCATGAACCAGAGGAACCACTTTATGCTCTTTTATTTTTATTTAGAAGTGAATCTTTCTGTTGAATGTGCCAGTGGTGCAGCTAAGTGATTTTAGAACCTGGACTTAATGGTCATAATGCCCTCACCACCACCACCATGGCTGTGTGTATTGTTTCAAGTGAAGTAAAGCACAGAATTAACCTCTCCTTTCCTCTCCTCTCTTCCCCCACTCCTGCCTCATGATTCCATGCTTTATAACTTATTCTACATTCCTGATATGTCACAGCAAACAAACATTTGCCAAACCAGAAAAAAATGGGGAAAGAGATACTCTAAGGCTCCTTGTCAAGGGAGTAATGGGCACAAAGGAGCCTAGGTATGCCTCTGAAATTATACAGATCTTATATAGCGGCATTCTCTTGCCTTAGCTTTGAACATGCGTAGAAATTAAGTACCATTCTCATTATCAGAGCTGTATGCTTAAATCAGCTACATATACCTACTCTCAGCCTACTCTCTATGAAACTAGCTGAAGTCTGAGTTTTTCCTGCAGAAACATTCTTGACACATTTGTAATGCACTCTGAGTAAGCAGATTATCCTATCAATATCCGTTCACACACTCTTTTATATCTCTTCCCATATAGGCTATCGATCAAAGCATATAATATGCTAACGCTGACACCACATACTGTATACAAGTGCCTTAATCTCTTCCCATATAGGCTATCTATCAAAACATATAATGTGCTAACGCTTGACACCACATACTGTATACAAGAGCCTTAATCAATTAGGAAAAGCTGTCATTCCCTAACCGTGTATGTAAAATAAGTGGTACAGCTGGGTAATTTTAATTTCTGGACTTGATGGTCTTACTTGTGGCGGGTTGGGGACACACTGTAGACTAGGGTCTTTTTGAATGGCCGATGAAAGTGAACAACTAGATCTGTTGTAAAATAAAACAAGCAGAAAGAAAAGTCTTATCCTGAGCCAATAACCTTTGGTCCCCTATACATTTATGACCTAATATCCTCCAGGCAAGGAAAGCCATAAAACAGGTAAAAATATACAGTACATTGTCCTAGATACAGATTGTTTCTCGACAGAATGCTTTCTTTTGGAGGTGGGGGTTGAGAAGTGGAAACCAATGTATGGAATGCAATGTATGGAAACCACGTATGGAAGGTACCAATCACTGATAGCAGGAAATCATTCCACAAGTATGCAACCAGAAAGCGTTCACAGTGCATCCTCCAATTCATCTTATACCACAGTTCACTGACTTAGGCAGGAAGTAACAAGCTCCAGGACTCCTTCCTTGGACTTGGATCCCCTGGCTGGCAGAAAAGCCCATTTTTTCTTGGTTGAACAGGGTCTGAAGGAATGTTGTTCCAGTCATAAGTAATCCAGTTCCACAACCCCACAGGAAGGAGGCATGCAGGCTTACAGGAAGTAAGACTGAGATACCTCATACAGTGGTACCTCGGGTTAAGAACTTAATTCGTTCTGGAGGTGTATTCTTAACCTGAAACTGTTCTTAACCTGAAGCACCACTTTAGCCAATGGGGCCTCCTGCTGCTGCCGCGCTGCCGGAGCATGATTTCTGTTCTCACCCTGAAGCAAGTTCTTAACCCGAGGTACTATTTCTGGGTTAGCGGAGTCTGTAACCTGAAGCGTATGTAACCTGAGGTACCACTGTAGTTCTGTGAAGGACACAAAGAAAAATGGCAGGCAGGGAATGAATCCTACCAGCAACATATAGGAAGTCAAGCGCTGCATGGGGCAAAAGTAACCATTTCAGAAAGAGTTGTTGAGATGAAGAATAAAACCCAGTCCTCTTGTTCAACAGAGCAATACATTTGACTGCATGGTCATGGAGATAGAGAGAAAAGCACACGATGGGGCTTTTACAGTCTCCCAGTGGTCTTATCCAGGATATGCCTTCTTTCCTCCCCCAGTGCCGTGCATGGGATCATCATAACATAAACGTATGAACAGCCTGCTGGATCAGGCAAATCATAGAATCATAGAATCATAGAATCATAGAGTTGGAAGAGACCCCAAGGGCCATCGAGTCCAACCCCCTGCCAAGCAGGAAACACCATCAGAGCACTCCTGACATATGGTTGTCAAGCCTCTGCTTAAAGACCTCCAAAGAAGGAGACTCCACCACACTCCTTGGCAGCAAATTCCACTGTCAAACAGCTCTTACTGTCACGAAGTTCTTCCTAATGTTTAGGTGGAATCTTCTTTCTTGTAGTTTGGATCCATTGCTCCGTGTCCGCTTCTCTGGAGCAGCAGAAAACAACCTTTCTCCCTCCTCTATATGACATCCTTTTATATATTTGAACATGGCTATCATATCACCCCTTAACCTCCTCTTCTCCAGGCTAAACATGCCCAGCTCCCTTAGCCGTTCCTCATAAGGCATCGTTTCCAGGCCTTTGACCATTTTGGTTGCCCTCCTCTGGACACGTTCCAGTTTGTCAGTGTCCCTCTTGAATTGTGGTGCCCAGAACTGGACACAGTACTCCAGGTGTGGTCTGACCAGAGCAGAATACAGTGGCACTATTACTTCCCTTGATCTAGATGCTATACTCCTATTGATGCAGCCCAGAATTGCATTGGCTTTTTTAGCTGCCGCGTCACACTGTTGGCTCATGTCAAGTTTGTGGTCAACCAAGACTCCTAGATCCTTTTCACATGTACTGCTCTCAAGCCAGGTGTCCCCCATCTTGTATTTGTGCCTCTCATTTTTTTTGCCCAAGTGCAATACTTTACATTTCTCCCTGTTAAAATTCATCTTGTTTGTTTTTGCCCAGTTCTCTAATGTGTCAAGGTCGTTTTGAAGTGTGATCCTGTCCTCTGGGGTGTTAGCCACCCCTCCCAGTTTGATGTCATCTGCAAATTTGATCAGGATGCCCTTGAGTCCATCATCCAAGTCGTTGATAAAGATGTTGAATAAGACCGGGCCCAAGACAGAACCCTGTGGCACCCCACTAGTCACTCTTCTCCAGGATGAAGAGGAACCATTGATGAGCACCCTTTGGGTTCGGTCAGTCAGCCAGTTACAAATCCACTGAGTGGTAGCATAGTCAAGACCGCATTTTACCAGCTTCTTTACAAGAATATCATGGGGCACCTTGTCAAATGCCTTGCTGAAATCAAGGTAGGCTACATCCACTGCGTTCCCTTCATCTACCAGGCTTGTAATTCTGTCAAAAAACGAGATCAGGTTAGTCTGACATGACTTATTTTTCAGAAATCCATGCTGACTATTGGTGATCACAGCATTCCTTTCTAGGTGCTCACAGACTGTTTGCTTAATGATCTGCTCCAGAATCTTCCCTGGTATTGATGTCAGACTGACTGGGCGGTAATTATTTGGGTCCTCTCTTTTCCCCTTTTTGAAAATAGGGACAACATTTGCCCTCCTCCAGTCTGCCGGGACTTCGCCTGTTCTCCAGGAATTCTCAAAGATGACTGCCAGTGGTTCTGAGATCACATCTGCCAGTTCTTTTAATACTCTTGGATGCAGTTCATCTGGCCCTGGAGACTTGAATACATCTAAACTAGCCAAATATTCTTGTACTATCTCCTTAGTTATTCTAATCACCCATCACTCCAGCATCCTGCTGTCACCATGGCCAACCAGGTGCCTAAGGGAAGCCTGTAAGAAGGGCCTGATTGCAGCAGCACTCTCCCAACTTCTGAATTGTAAAACAAGCAAATGTTCTTATTGAATAACCTCAATGATGTTGTTTTGAAAACTAAAAATAGAAAAGCAGGGTTTGCCAAACTCTATGTTGCACCAGGGCTCTTGTGCCTGTGAAAACTATGTGGTAACAGAGGAACACTGCCTGCATTCTGCATCCTGGCATTCTCATGCTAGGATACTTATGTGTTTGTTAAACTGTTTGCAAAGTTACAGGGCCCTAGAGCATTAACATGGCATTACCACAAAGGAAGTGCTGGAGTCACACTGGTCATTACTGTTGTTAGTCTAGTTGTCAGTCTACTGTCATCTGAATTGCACTGGGGGTGGAAAACATCCTTGCTCTTCTCCTTGTTGGAAGGCTGCCTGGGAAAATATGAGACACTGGGGCAGTTAGTAAACAACTTCAACAGGCTTAGGCTCTGTAGGCGACAGTGAGCAAGTAACTGAGATAATGCTGCCACCCAAGTGCTCTTCCCTTGCCTCTCTACTTCTTGGGTAGTATTCCTCAATGCCTGTATTCAGAGCTCTGTTTGTTAGTAATATATAGAGACAAAACTTTCCAGTAATGTATACTGACCTGCGTTGAAACTCTTGTCTGTTTTTTCTGTTTGTACTGCTCTGTGTGGTCATGCTCTTACCCAGTGCCAAGGCAGAAAGGGCCATGGCTGTTTGGTCAGCACTAGCAATTGAAAGAATGACTGGTGTTTGCTTCTGTAACAATCCTGTCCTCATCCAGGCAACAGCACTGAAAGATAAAATCACACTGTAGTTCTGCAGTCCTGTGCAGAATCAATCGATCTCATTGGAATCAATGAGACTTCCCAGTAATTGCACAGGATTACAATGCATGTGAGACTTTTATTCAGTTGGAAATAATTCATGAGGGAGCATTCCCTACTTGACAGCTATAAAATGTGACTCTCACAAATGGTTGATAACGTCTGAAACTGGTTTCTTTGTGATTAAGTATACACAAAATGTGATGGTAGAATGAAAAAATTATAATGGCAATTCTTCTCTCTCACAGTGTGTGTGTATGTGTTCTGCTTTCAGCTCAGTAGCTAATGGCAAGAAAACTTCTGAGGTAACTACTATGGAGGCAGAAATAGGGGAAGTATTTTACAAAAGGAGACTGAATGAAGGGCCAGCTCCAGGTATGGACAGAATTAGGGGTGTTCAACTCAACTTCCTTTCAAGAGAAGGAAGTTGGTCTTCATCAGGCTGATAGTGAGGCTGAACTCCCTGCAGGCTTGGGCAAAAAGGTTGATGAGTCTCTCTGTGGAGCTTCCTCAGTGTGTGCTGTCAAGGCTGCATCATCTGCAAACAGCATCTCTCAGATATGAACCCACAACTCTCTTGTCTTGGCATGGAGATATGCCAGGCGAACAGATCCCTGTTGCTACTTGAATACAAGTATATGTCTTCTTGCAGGCTGTATGCTTGTAGTTCACAAGAGCCTCACACTTTGCAGCGATAACAGGCTCTGTGTCCTTTATGCCAGCCTCAAACCAGTTGGGGCTCTGCGGTTCTCTTTTGACAAAAGAAGGCATAGCTATGTTGTAGGTTGCCTCTTTGATGTGGTTTCTTCAACCTGTCTCTAGTGCTCAACAAGCAGTAGTGCTTATTCAACAGAATCTTGTGGCAGTGTTTATTTGAGACCACACTTTCTGTTTTGTGCTATAGGTCCTCTTTGGCTGGAGGAGGATCTTTCTATCTGCCAAGGACTGATCTTTGTCACAGTGGGCACTGTGATAGCTCCGTGTAACACAAACACAGTTCAGTGCCGATCACCTGGTGACAATCAAGCCCAGCTGGTCCCAGTGACCTGAACTTGGCTGTCTCCAGGATACTCACCATTTTGCCTTGGTAGAGAAGAACATGCCACCCAACCACCTTAGAATCTCTCTGCTGGATTTCTGTAGGGTTTATTCCTTGGCATTTTCTTCTCCCAAAAATGTCCTACAAGGCAGTGGATGGAGTTCATTCCTCAGGGTTTATTCCCGAAACCTTTCTCATGAATGAATATAGCAACAAGGCAGCAGAGATTTAAGAAACCACCTTCTTGACTGTTGGACCCTCTCTTGGTCCCGTCCGCTCAGTCTGCTGGAGCCTGCCTTCGCCGGGGGTTTAAGCCCCTTTGGCTATCCTTACCTGGTTTAGCTAGCTACTCAAAGACGTTTCCTGGGGGTGTGGCCACTGTTGCATGCTGACATCTTCTAGGAGCCACAGAAGAGAGCTGAATGCAGTAGTGAAGGAACGTGAGGGACATGCAGGGTGGCACTGAGCACCGGGGGGGGGGTGTAGGCTGCCGGGGGGGGGGCTGTAGGGCATCACGGGGGTTGCTGGATGTCTCTAGAGGCTGCAGAGCAGCAGGGGAGCTGCAGGGTGGCACGGGGATTTGCTGGGCGCTGCAGAGCGGGTGGCGTCCCTCAAAATGCCAGCTTAGGAACTCTTGGTGATGTTTCCCCAAAAAGCTCAAAAACGTTTGCAGATCCCCTAAAGAAAGCTCAACAACTCTCTGTCAAAGCCCCCCCCCCAGGCGCCAGCAGGGGTTGCTACGCCACTGGCAGAGTGGGAACTGAAAGTGGATGAACTACCCCAAAAGGAGCAAAATGCCCCCCCCCCAACCATAGGTACTGCTGCTCTCCTAACATCCCATTCACAATTGTATATTATACAGTGCTTTTTACCAGAAAAAGGTGCAGGAACTCCCACTTTTTTTTGATGGACAACAAATAAATTGTTGAGCTTAATTTAAGCGGGGGAAATGCTTTTTTGTGGGGGAACGCTTCTTCGCCTGATTGCCCCACCGCCAGCATCACTGCAACTGCATTACAATGTCGCCTCAGAAACAAAGCCACGAGCAGCATGCAGTTTGAAGCCTCCAACACGCAGCTCTGGGCGCCTTGCCACTGTACAGCTGCTGTATGCTACAAAGAGGTGCCGGAACACATCAAAGAGGTGACGGAACTCAGTTTGGGTGAGTCCCGGCTGGAAAAAAGTCCTGCTATTATAGTAGAATAACTGAGTGAAAGAGACCTGGAACAGAAAATTCAGCCAAAGGCTATTGAGAAGCTGATAGTTGCATGAATACAAACCGTGTTTCCTGTATGAAGCAACGTGCCTACTAGTCATAAGGATCACAAATAAATTCCCACTGAAAATCATGAAAAGACCATGACAGAGGCATAATCCAGCCCTTGTCTGTATCTCAACGTGCATTGATGGCAAAAGTCACAGATTGAAAGCTGCAAAATTATGAAAGAAAGCATGAAAGATCTAGCAGAGAATATTTTGTGACTCAGTTCCTGCCTAAAGCGCTTAGAACAGGTTTCACCAACATGGCACCCGTGGGCACCAGTGTCCCCACCAGTACCTCCTATGGCACCTACAAAAGGTTTCTGTAAATATCCCCCCCCCCCAAATCCACAGTGCATGAAATACTGTTTGCTTTTGCTGCCTAGGGCTGCAATCCTATACAAGTCCACAACTTAGTGCATTTAACTTTACACACATTATAAAAAATAAAAGGTGTGGGTGTTCCAGGAAAAATGAATTTGGTAGTCCCACCCACCACTGAACCCAATGGGTTTTCACCATATGCAATTTGGCTTTAGTTGCGATCCCCAGAATGTAACCCTGATGTAATTTGTGGGCTTACTGTACTCATTTACTATTAATCAAGTGAGCATAGGATTGCAGTCTTTCAGTGCCTGTTTACTCAGAAGCAAGTCTCATTGTGTTTAATGAGGCTTGCTATCTAGCAAAGTGTAGTTAGGATCAGTCCTTTTTTCCTAGAAAAATAGGTGCCGGTACTCACCAAGCAGTTGTTACAGTAGTGCTACACTTTTAACAACAAAAAAGAGGTGCCAGCACTGCATACCCCTGAGTACCCCTTGGGGGAAAAGCAGTGGTTAGGATTACGAACTTCATCTGCCTAACATGCCCTGCACAAGCCCAGACTGTTAGGATCAAACAGCATGATTTTTTTCCTCCTTGTTGTTTTGCTCTACATCCAGTGTGAAGATGATTTATGGAGAATTCAAAAGCTTGCGGGGTACTTTGTGAAATTTAGGTGGTCCCAATAGATATTATCCCCCTATTGTGGCTTTTTGAGCACCCTGCCCCCCATTAAACCAACACCCCTACTCAGTTATCTTTTCAAGTCTGCTGACACCTCTCTACTTTGCCGTAAGTACAAAGTCCATCACAGGCCAAACATAGACAAGAACAAAGTAGAGATTTTCATGGAGAAATACTGGACAGCTACCAAGCCATGGGCACTGCTTTCTGGATTCAGTCCACACTACTTATTTTGATAATTTGCTTGGACAGGAGGAATATCTGATTTCCTTGAAATCTACAATAGCCTCCACTTCCCCCCAGAAACCTTAGAGGAAAGCATGCTTTCTCTTCCTAACTATTGCAGAGATTTCCAGAATTGTTGCTCCCCACAGTTTCAAACATAACAAATATAGAGAGAAAGATTGTGAAATTAGTGCAACAATGCAGGGCTATAGACTGCAAAGTGAGAGGGAAGACAAGCCAGCCAGCCAAGACAAGTCCTCCTTCTCCTTTACTACACTGCTGCCATCAAGTGGCTATCTATATTTTTCTCTGGCTGCTTCCATTAAAAGAGTGTTTTAGCCTTCTAGACTAGTGTTTCTCAATCTATGGGCCAGGAAACAACAGTGGGAGTCAGCCGTAGTCCCTCTTTGCTTGCATGCCCATCTTCTTACAGCGTCAGCAACAGCTGCCCCCATGCACAGTGCATAGGCATGTGTGCAAGCACTAGGAGTTGGAAAAGAGAATGAGACTGCAGCACTGGAAGTTGGAAAAGAAAGACAAGGAAAGGAAAGATGGATGGACAGTGTGGCTGACCAAATGTGAGGGAAGGAAAAAAACAGAAAAGAGGGAGACGTGATGATCAAACTAACATGCCTTGCAGCAACACTTTCATGACTGTTTGTCAAATGTGGACAGGTCTTCCAATTAAGACCCTGCAGTCTGTGATACCTGTTGCTGCTACTTTACCTTTAAAAGTAAAGATAAAGGGACCCCTGACAGTTAGGTCCAGTCACAGATGACTCTGGGGTTGCGGCGCTCATCTCGGCGCTCATCTCACTTTACTGGCCGAGGGAGCTGGCATACAGCTTCTGCATCATGTGGCCAGCATGACTAAGCTGCTTCTGGTGAACCAGAGCAGCGCACAGAAATGCCGTTTACCTTCCCGCTGGAGTGGTACCTATTTATCTACTTGCCCTTTGACGTGCTTTTGAACTGCTAGGTTGGCAGGAGCAGGGACCGAACAACAGGAGCTAACCCTGTTGGGGGATTCAAACCACTGACCTTCTGATTGGCAAGCCCTAGGCTCTGTGGTTTAATCCACAGCACCACCCGCATCCATACTTTACCTTTAGCCCTTGGCTATTTCCTCTTCAACAATGAAGTCCAGTTACTTTGCCTAGGCTCCAAGGATTTTTAGTATTATGTTTCTGTTCCACTCCCTCTTGTCTGCCTCAATATGCGGTTTGTTTGTTTGTTTGTTTAAAAAAATCTTTAATAACATTTTATTTGTATTCTTTTGAATATACAAAGATATTTTTTTATGGTTATGATCCCATTTATACAGGTAGAGTGAAAAGCCACCGATCAGACTGCTAAGGATAGGGTAGAATGTCTTCTGCCATTGGTCTGACCAATTTGACCAAAACCAACCTTCATATCTCCCTTCAGAATGCTGGATATCAATACATTTGAAATTAAATACCTTACTTGGATATGAGACCTGTTGAATTCAGTGGAACTGCCCTTTGAATAAATATCAGTAAGACTGGCATGATGAACCTAACTCTTTACTTTCAACTGTAAATCGATTAATTTCAGTAAGCATGCATCTTAGAAAGACTAACAACAATTATTATAGCATGAGTATTCATGGACTTCCCACTTCATCAGTCCACAAAAGCTTGTTCCACAATCATTGTTAGTCTTTTGCTGTAAAGTGGTAATCCCACTGAAATTCATCTACTTTACATTAGTACTGAAAAATGTGCAATAGCCATTACCAAGAAAGAAAATGAAACCTAGGAAATCCCAGCAGGTGGCACTCTTTGCCTCTCTTAGTGCCAAATGCTGTTTTTCAATCTTTGCAGTACCTGCCTTTAAGTCATTGCCCTACAAATATGCCACCCATCCCACTGGATTGTATCTGCGAGGCAAAAAAAAAGTCTAATAAATTCCAAACAAACAGGAGCAATCTCAGTGTTTGAGATTGGAGAATAAATGTGAATATATTTATCAGTACATTTCAGACCACCTCCAACATGGTTCATGGAAGAACAGGCCCATTCAAACATTACACTCACCAGGTGAAAGCTCCCGAAGGTGCCTGGGTGGTGTGCTTGAAAGGCAGAAAATCAGCACAAACTCTGGGATGGAAATACGTTCTCCTATTTGCCAGAATTTGGAGATAGTAGAAAGTAATACAGGAAGTATCCAGGGATGTGATCAATGCCAGCCTAAGTATCCCAGCCCACAGATGCACGCATACACAGGGGCAAGGATCCAAAGATTTACATGCATGGGTGTGCCTTCCATGAATGAGATAACTCCTTTCTATTCATGGAAGGGACTGAGAGCCAGTAGACTCCTCACTCTCCATGAGGATATTTTTGCAGGCTCCTGCTGTAGCTCCAGGGGCTTACCAGCATTTCAGAGGTAAGGAGGAAATGACAAAAATCGCCTACCGCCTTCCTCAAGTGCAGGTCAGGATCAAACAGTGCATTCTGCACACACATAGGGGTTGCTCAGATTCTGCTTCTCATTGTGGCCCCTGATTTTCCTCTTAAAGGTGACAGGGGACCCTCTAGAGTAGCATTCAAGTTGGCACAAAGGGTTGTGGCTGCCTACCCCTTCATGTGCAGATGTGACTTGGCACATGTGAAGTGGCCTGATTAGATCCTGGTCATAGCTGTCCCTCCATCACCACCCTGGTTTTGAATTCTACCGGCTTGGCAGCACTAAGAACTAAAACTTTTTTAAAAAACGAGAGAAATAAAAGTAGTGTAAAATTGTTGGAGTTCAGTGTTAAAAGCAAATGTGGCAAACACCAGTGGAAAAAGGTGTGTGTGTGTATCTTCTGTGCATTCAATGTATTTACTGGATTGTGGCTCATGTTGCTAAAGCAATCTTTTAATAAACTACGTTGCAATCTGAAGCTCCAACACTTCTGTATGAGCAGGGGCTTCCTCCTTGATGTTACAAGTCAGAAAAACCACAGAACCGATTGCTTAACAGTGAAACCACAGAGAAAGTGAAACAGCAGCCAAAACCAAGCTCCAACTTCAATCAAACACCAGTTATATGTGAAGTAACAGTGACTTGGCTTTCCAAAGAAACTTGGTATCTTCCAGGGTTATTAAACGGAGTCAACGAGTTCCTGAATCAGTAATACATATATATTAAATTAGTCAAATAAAATGATTGCATATTTTACTCTTAGCTCTTCATTTCTTCACTGATAGAAATGACTAGTTATACTTGCAAATAATATTGCATCATTCTGCTTGATGAGCACATATAAGCCATCACAATTATAACTGCAGCCCAGTGAAGCATGAGGCTGTCTGTGTGTTTGCACTTTCATGATTTTCTTGTTCATCACAGCTGCCTCCTCCTACCTGCCCTCTGCCAGCTAAAACCCAAATCATTCTTTGAGCTCAAGGGTGGGGAGTGTGGTGGACTGTGGTAGCTTAGCAGAAGGAGCAACTGAGTTGAAGGGATAACTGCCATGTACATTCACAAACTTTGCTCTAGTTTTGTGTGTGTGTGTGCGTGTGTTGTTGTTTTTTTGTTTTGTTTTTTGCTTACACTATATATTGAGAGGTAGGGCAGAAGGATGAAATAAATGAAGATTGATTAGTCTCACATACTTTATGTCTTTGTTTTGGGGAAAAGACCCTCTTTTTAAAAAAACCTTAACTTGTCACAAATCAAGGGTAACTTGTGAATAATGAAGAGACTGAAATGCACAAATGTATACAAATATATCATAGCACTCAGAAAGTATTATATAAGAGAACGTAAGTTGACAAACTGAATAAGTTATCTCATTATTTAGTCAGTGCTTTTCCTTAGGCGACAGCACAAAGCGAGGTCAGGAAGAGTCAGCAGGCTGCCTGCCTGGGTGTGTGGAGTGGCTCTAGTCTAGAATCTAAAAGCACATCACAGCCTCCCATACAGTCTTGTTGGCTTGCCACGTGGGGCAGCAGAATAAGAGAAGATCTGAAGGCTCCTGGTTGATCCTCTAGCACTGAGAATGTCTGACAGATTTATGAACTTTTATCCTTTCTTTGCTGGGCCTAGCATCAATGGGTGAGTAAATCTTGGTGCTATATATATATGGCAGTTTTATTACTCTACTAGTTGATTTGTTCTGGAATGCATCCTTCATGTATCAGCATCTAGATATTGCTGGACTACAACTCCCATCATCAATGGCCATGCTGGCTGGGGCTGATGGGAGACTGAGTCCAACTATATCTGCGACAGGTGTGGGGGATACATACAGGTTCCCCATCTTTGCTGTAAATATAGATTTAAAGAATACATGGGGTAAAAGTACAGACCTTTACAATATAAATATATTTCACTTCCACAGTAAGAATACAATAACCAACATTTCACACACTTGTTCCAACTCTTCAGAGAAATACAGAAAGTGCTATGTGCCAATTACAGCTTTCCATTATCGGGATATTACTAGTTAGTAGCTATTCTGTATTGGTCATTGAGTGTATGAACACAAGCAAACAACTACAACAGCAAAATAAATATTATAAAGGACATCTGCCCACCATTCCAGGATTAAGGCTGTACTCCTAGAGGAAAGCCCTATTCAACAAAGTAGGACTCTTGAGTAAACATGCCTAGAATTGAGTTGCATGTCATTAAAATCTTTTTTAACAGACCAATCCATGCTGCTGTAATACGATTTATTACAGTTTTCTACATTCCTTTTGGTTTATTATCAAAACATCCTCTGGTCTAAACTACTGACTGTAATATAAAAGAGTCACACACCTAACTTGTGTTACCTCCATTATAAAAGAGGGCTTTCCTTTCTTGCTTTGATAGGTTTAAACAGTGATAAGTCCATTTAGTACCACAGTCACAAGGGCAGTTATCCTATTCCTGGCATACACAGTTGACTGAATGAAGGTGATGTAGCAAGTATGTTGTCACCTCTCCTGATGTCAGCTTCAGCTTCCCTAGCATGAGGGATTTTACCCTGAGCCAGGGATGGCAAACCTGTCACTCTCCAGATGTTGTCAGATGGCACAGCCAATGCTCAGAGATTATGCAAATTGTAATTCTACATCTGGAGGGCCACAACCTGTTCTAGGCCCAATAAAAGAGTGTGGTTTTTATTTTTGAGAACTAAGCTACAGCCTCCTTCTGCCAACCAAGGAGGTTCCCAGTCCACTTGAATTTGAAGGGGAAAGCTTGGGTTTATCCTAAAGATTTACCCAACTTCCTTCCATCAAAGGGAAAATAGAGACGAGGTCAGCATGTTCCTCTTTCTAATGTCCCGTTGCTAATTAGGTAATTTACAAATATATCCTTGCCACTATAACTTTTAAAACAGATTTGCAAAATGCTTTTTTCATACCTTCTCTGTCCTCATTATTTTGTGTTTGTATATAGTATTATATGCACATGCTTGCAGAGCACCATTGCTTCTAACTATATATCCTTCTCAGAACTCAATTACAATAATCATCTAACAGAAGAACCAGTATTAAAAGAATAGTCTTACTGGGTGAAAATCTAAAGGAAGCCAGGTTTTCAAGCTTGGTGATTTCTGAAAGTCAGATAATGTGGAGATTAGACATATGGACTGCAAAAGGATAATATTACTAGACGTATATAAGATTCGCAGCAAAGGCAGCTACAATCTGTTAACATAAATTGATGGCCAATCTCTTCTTCACTACCAAAAAAGGAGCTACCTTCCGCTCTTTTTAAACCTTAGGCATCTCAATGTGGCAGTAAGTTCACGACTATGCCTCAAAGGTCCTGGGTCAATCAGAGCTGACCAAGTATTGAGTTATATCATGCACAAGAGCAAAGTAATTGCACCTCAGCTTGGTAACATGGTAGATTTAAATTGTAAAAAGGAACCTAGACAGAATATATGTGTATGCGCTCTGTGGGTGACAGACAGGGTTTAGCCACAACAAACTAAATATACACATATTCCAATTGGAACTGACAGCTTTGCAGGCTCACAAAATGGAATTTGAACACTAAAATGCCAACAGCCATGTCAGTCACACCACGATCATCACACTCATGTAAGATTTCTTGGAATAGAATAAAAACCAATTTTGTTGTGTTGGTGGAGAAGGCAATAATATTTTTGTGCCATAACTCTTATGGATATGCAAGTTTGTTACATATCACGATAGGATCAGTTTAAACATGTATTACTATCCATTTAATGAGCATTAACACCACACAGTTAATAATTTTCAGGAGAATATTGTTTAAATATTGCATGATTAGTTTTTCTCATTTTTTGTTAATTGCTTCCAAAGCTGAATAGAACAGCACAAGTAGGAGAACCCATATTGTGGAATGATATAGGGATGCAGGTGGTGCTGTGGGTTAAACCACAGAGCCTAGGACTTGCTGATCAGAAGGTTGGCGGTTCTAATCCCTGCGACAGGGTGAGCTCCCGTTGCTTGGTCCCTGCTCCTGCCAACCTATCAGTTCGAAAGCACGTCAGAGTGCAAGTAGATAAATAAAACTTAGGGAAGTGCTGGGTGAGATCCCATGGACAGTAATACTAAAAGGAAAGGGAGTTCATGATGGCTGGGAGTTTGTTAAGAGGGAGATAGTAAAAGTACAACTTTAGGCAGTACCAATGAGATGGAAACATGGAAGGTGCCTAAAGAAGCCAGGGTGGCTATCTAAAGAACTTTTAACTGAGTTAAGATTAAAAAAGGATGTGTACAAAAAAATGGAAAAGGGGGGAAACCACCAAAGAGGAATTCAAACAAATAGCCAGCACATGTAGACACAAAGTCAGAAAAGCTAAAGCACAGAATGAACTCAGGCTTGCTAGAGAGGTTAAAAGCAACAAAAAAGGCTTTTATGGGTATGTCCGTAGCAAAAGGAAGAACAAAGAAACAGTGGGGTCACTCAGAGGAGAAGATGGTGAAATGCAAACAGAGGACACAGAAAGGGCTGAACTCCTCAATGCCTTCTTTGCCTCAGTCTTCTCCGATAAAGAAAACAATGCCCGACCTGAAGAATTTGGAGCAAATGATTCAGCAGAGGAAACACAGCCCAGAATAACTAAGGAGATAGTACAAGAATACTTGGCTAGTTTAGATGTATTCAAGTCTCCAGGGCCAAATGAACTGCATCCAAGAGTATTAAAAGAACTGGCAGATGTGATCTCAGAACCACTGGCAGTCATCTTTGAGAATTCCTGGAGAACAGGCGAAGTCCAGGCAGACTGGAGGAGGGCAAATGCTGTCCCTATTTTCAAAAAGGGGGAAAGAGAGGACCCAAATAATTATCGCCCAGTCAGTCTGACATCAATACCAGGGAAGATTCTGGAGCAGATCATTAAGCAAACAGTCTGTGAGCACCTAGAAAGGAATGCTGTGATCACCAATAGTCAGCATGGATTTCTGAAAAATAAGTCATGTCAGATTAACCTGATCTCGTTTTTTGACAAAATTACAAGCCTGGTAGATGAAGGGAACGCAGTGGATGTAGCCTACCTTGATTTCAGCAAGGCATTCAACAAGGTGCCCCATGATATTCTTGTAAAGAAGCTGGTAAAATGCGGTCTTGACTATGCTACCACTCAGTGGATTTGTAACTGGCTGACTGACCGAACCCAAAGGGTGCTCATCAATGGTTCCTCTTCATCCTGGAGAAGAGTGACTAGTGGGGTGCCACAGGGTTCTGTCTTGGGCCAGGTCTTATTCAACATCTTTATCAACGACTTGGATGATGGACTCAAGGGCATCCTGATCAAATTTGCAGATGACACCAAACTGGGAGGGGTGGCTAACACCCCAGAGGACAGGATCACACTTCAAAACAACCTTGACAGATTAGAGAACTGGGCCAAAACAAACAAGATGAACTTTAACAGGGAGAAATGTAAAGTATTGCACTTGGGCAAAAAAAAAAATGAGAGGCACAAATACAAGATGGGTGACACCTGGCTTGAGAGCAGTACATGTGAAAAGGATCTAGGACTCTTGGTTGACCACAAACTTGACATGAGCCAACAGTGTGACGCGGCAGCTAAAAAAGCCAATGCAATTCTGGGCTGCATCAATAGGAGTATAGCATCTAGATCAAGGGAAGTAACAGTGCCACTGTATTCTGCTCTGGTCAGACCTCACCTGGAGTACTGTGTCCAGTTCTGGGCACCACAGTTCAAGAAGGACACTGACAAACTGGAACGTGTCCAGAGGAGGGCAACCAAAATGGTCAAAGGCCTGGAAATGATGCCTTATGAGGAAAGGCTAAGGGAGCTGGGCATGTTTAGCCTGGAGAAGAGGAGGTTAAGGGGTGATATGATAGCCATGTTCAAATATATAAAAGGATGTCATATAGAGGAGGGAGAAAGGTTGTTTTCTGCTGCTCCAGAGAAGTGGACACGGAGCAATGGATCCAAACTACAAGAAAGAAGATTCCACCTAAACATTAGGAAGAACTTCCTGACAGTAAGAGCTGTTCGATAGTGGAATTTGCTGCCAAGGAGTGTGGTGGAGTCTCCTGCTTTGGAGGTCTTTAAGCAGAGGCTTGACAACCATATGTCAGGAGTACTCTGATGGTGTTTCCTGCTTGGCAGGGGGTTGGACTCGATGGCCCTTGTGGTCTATTCCAACTCTATGATTCTATGATAACGATCCTGGCCAGGTGGACGAGGAGGGGACATTCCAGGTGGAATAGGAATCTGCTTCTGCTGTCTTATTTGTGTGACGAAACTGGTCATCTGGAATCTTGTTGAAGTAGGCAGTGTGTTGGGGAGTGGCTGTTGCAACAGAAAAGCACCATGCTCTCTCAAACCTGCTTTTCCATACAGGAACGGACCAGTTGGGTTAGGTAAAGGTAAAGGTACCCCTGCCCGTATGGGCCAGTCGTGTCCGACTCTAGGGTTGTCCGCCCATCTCACTTAAGAGGCCGGGGGCCAGCGCTGTCCAGAGACACTTCCAGGTCACGTGGCCAGCGTGACGAAGCTGCTCTGGCGAGCCGGCACCAGCGCAGCACACGGAAACGCCGTTTACTTTCACGCTATAAAGCGGTACCTATTTATCTACTTGCACTTAGGGGTGCTTTCGAACTGCTAGGTAGGCAGGAGTTGGGACCGAAAGACGGGAGCTCACCCCGCCGTGGGGATTCGAACCGCCGACCATGCGGTCGGCAAGCCCTAGGCACTGAGGTTATACCCACAGCTCCACCCACGTCCCCTAACCAGTTGGGTTAGGTTACGTATATTTGCACACAATGTGTAGTCTCATCCTTACATTCAGGGAACAATCAGCAACTCATCTTAGGAGACAGCACAGAAAACTTGATGAAATCCTGAAAAGATCTCCACTTAAAAGTCTTGTTGGAAGAGAAGGGTCTTCAAAAAGACAACAGGGATGTCACCCGTCTAATGTTTAATAAGGGGAGGGAATTCCAAAGGGTGTGTGCCACAACACTATAAAGTTAACAAAACAAAATTATTAGAGATACATTGTTATCATGTCAAATATTTTGGGTTTTGTGAAGAATATGCCTTGTTACACTAGTGTTCAATAAACATTGCTCAATTCCGTCTGAACACAAGTTTTTGCTTTCTTTATTTCACTCTTAAATAGTACTTACAAAAATCTCCAGAGGCCCTGTTAAGTCTGTTACGGTAAAAGTGTATTGAAGCATGTTATTGAAGCTGCACTGCTTTGTGCGTACCAGAATGTAAGCATGCCTGGAACATGTTTCTTATGGTATAAGCTTTCATAGACTGCAATCTTCGAAGGTGCTAATATTTACTTACAAGAATGGCAACTTTGTACTTTCCTCAGTCTCCCTTCAAAGAGAAACGAGTCTCAAACTGTTTACAACAAAGAGAGACCTAAAATACATTGCAAGCACCTTATAAACTTTCCTGAATTGGCAAACACACAGCGGTGGGATATGGAAGAGCCAGTATAGAGGGAAATGAAAAAGAGACGGGAGCAATTACTGGACCTGGGGAAAAAAGTTACAGTGGTCAATTACCGAGACAGCATTTTCTACATGAAAAAAGTTCCCAGCAACTGCGCAGCTTATTGCTCTACCAGTTCAACGGGGCTAACAGTATCCCACCCAACCAAAGTGGAAGCATTCCTTCTATCCACGTGTTACAGGCTAAACGTCTGTACCCTTGCCCAAGTGGGTGGGATAACCCACCCTTTTTTTAACCCCCCCCGGTCAATAGCCAATCACTTAGCATTCTCCCTCGGCCCGCGTTAATTTAACCCAGGTCTCTCTCCTGGTTGGGCAACTCTCTATCAGATTGGCAGCCCAACGGGGTTAGCGTCACTGGCCCTGAAGGAAAGAAAGAGCGCCGCTTTCGCAGGTAGCGCGCGCGGGCGAGAGAGAGAGAGGTGCGCGCGCGCCTTTGGAACGTAGCTGACGCGCTTCTCGCCCAGCGCCCCCTCAGCGACCGCTCCGGTGGTCGGAGGCGCCTATTCTCCTGCCACCTCCCTCCCCCCCCCCGCTCCACTTGGCTCCCCGCGTGCGCCTGCTATTGTCCACTCCTGCCGTGCTCCTAACTCCAAACGCCCCGCTGTTCGCCGCCGGCTCGGCTCATTGGGCCGCGTCGGTTAGATTGGCCCGCGGCGCAGCCAATGGAGCTCGGTTTCCAAGGAACCGGCAGGCCCCGCCCACCGCAGCGCTTGCGGTAACAATATGGCAGCGGCCGCTATTGGCAGAATGGGCTCGTCTTGAGCGCGGCGGCGGCGGCGGCACTGGCGACCCTGGCACTGCAGCGGGAAAGGAGCCATCGTGAGCGCCTGCCCTTCTCGAGCGCGCTGCTCCCTTGCCTCGCCTCCGCCGCCGCTGTGGGCTGCGGCGCTCGGCCGGGGCGCCCCGAGTGCTGGTAAGTAACGTCCCTGCTTGGCTTATGAGGCGGACGGAATGAATGGAGGGCTGGCTGGCTGGCTGGCTGCTGTGGAAGCGGGAGAAATGGAGATGCGGAGAGAGACGCCCCCTCCCTCCCTCCTTGTCCTTTCCCCGCCGGGGTCCCCGTCTCCTCTCGCCAGTGCCTCGAGCCGGTAGGAGCGAGGCTGGAGCCCTGCGCTGTGCGCATTTCTCAGGCACAATGAATGGACAGGCGGTCGTCGGAATGGGGACTGCTTTGGCGCGAGGAGGGCCGAGGAGAGGGCGTGCGAGAGAGACGGCCCACTGAGCTAGTGCTTGTTCCTACGAGCAGTAGAAGCTCCTTTCCACCCCCCCGACACTCTGCTACCCGAGGGGCCATCGCTCTGTTGTGAACATCAGCTTGGAGGGAGGGGGTGTCTCTCTGTCTGTCTGTCTCTCCGCTTGAGTGTAATCTTCTGCGCTCAGACCCGATGTTACATTCTCGCCGTCCAGGGATTAGGAAGCTGGATAAAGCTTTGGGATAACCTCTGGCTGCTGTGCCTCTGGCGCGATGCGGCCGGTGTGTGTGTGCAGCTGCAAGGAAAACATTCGCACAATGGCAAGGAGTAAGAAAGGAAGATAATCGTTTGTTCTCCCAGAAAGGGTATAATGGCACAGATGGATCAGAGGGATTTTGGTACACCCCCCCAACACACACACACACACAGAATAATCCTTTCCCCAACCTCTCATTTGCATCTCAAATGCTCTTGAGATCAAAGCCAATAAACTGTCCATAGGAGCTAGCCAGTGTAATGTGGAGTGTGCCTCTTAAACGTGTGGTGGAGTCACTGATGTGCTTGTGTGTTATGGTCCCCTCGTTTTGTGACATTGCCACACCGCTAGTACTGCTGCAAGCTGCTTGCGATGTCCTGTCCCGTTGGAGAAGGGGAGAGGGTTGCTTTTGTTTATAGACTGCATCCTTGGTCGTATTTGGTGAATAGTGTTTAGATTCAAATACTCATAACTCAGGCAGGAGGCGGATGTAGGTGACATATTGCTAAGGAACCAATGCTTATGTAGTCAATTTCCAGAGATTTCTTTCCGGTCAATGATTGGACACATGTAAATATGGATGTAGTGAGTTTTGATGGTTTGATTGGACGACACTGTATATCTGATGTGCTCTGCATAATTCATCCTGCTTTCATGAGGATTTTTTAAAATCACAAATACAGCCAGCACAAAGACCCCGAAACACGGATGGTTTAGAAAGTTCTCAGTTTTTTGGCTGTAAGCCTTGTCAGGGAATAAGCCCCATTTAATTCAGAGGGAATTACTTCAGAGTAAGTATGTATAGGATCGCGCTGCATGCTATGTAAAATTTGTAAGCTGTTTGTTGTGACAACTGAATCCCATCAACATGGAATATTAGTTTCACTTGAGTTTTTTTTCCTTTTTCTTTTAAATTGCTCTCCAGCTTTCTTGTCAGATCAGTTACATTGTGTCAGTGAATGCATTTTAAATAGCTGTAGATGGATGCCATGGAAAGTAATAGGATTTGAAAATTAACATAACTTCTCTCTTTCTTGCTTGGAAAGAACACTTCTCTGTGGAAATACTCAGTGCTGCTAAGACATGCCAAATTACTTGACAAACTAAAAAACAAGTCAGAATTTAATGTCTGTCTTTAAGTGGGTATGTAGTTTAAGAAGGTAACGTAGTTCTGCTGTAATTTACATTTTGTAATTCTGCTGCATGCTGTGTTCTGCATTGTGCACCCCCCCAAGTGCAGCTTGCTTTGTTTAAGGAACGTATTAGTTGCAGATGATGCAATGCATATGTATAGTGTGTTTAGTAAATATGAATATATAAGAAGAAGCTTCAGGGGAAATATGTTGCAGCATTGTTATTGAAAATTAAAATGTACCAGCCTGTTCATTGTATTGGGTTTCAGAAGTATGTGTACTGTATACATGTTCAGCGTGGTCCAGTCTTGCAAATTTTTGCAGTACATAAGTAGATGCTTTGTGTATTTGTATCCTATAAATCTATCTTTGTAGAGTAGTGTAGCAGGCTAATTTTTTAGACCTCATTCCTTCAAACAGATGTAGGAATGGAATCCTAGTGTTTCTTTATCTGGTAGCTTCAGCTTGCTGCTATGATATAGCGTACAAATGAATGAATGCAATGTTGTTTCCATACACAGAGTTCTCTGCTCCCCACCACCTTCTAATGTAAAGAGGCTCAAGGTAAGGAACAACATGGATGAGTGTGTTTTTGATTGGATACTAGAGGATTGTGTGCTCTTCTCAGACGGGGAAGCCGGAAGTTGAGACTGGCTTTCTTCACTCTTGGTGATAAAGTGGAAACCAATCTTTTCTTGTGGTGCACCTGAGTGTGAAAACTCACTGGTGCTCCTTTATCAGTATGAATCAATGGGTGAAGAGATGGACTGCAGTGTTGGGGAGAGATATGGTTCATGTGTTCTATTGTTCACAATACCCTCTTTCTGTATTGTGTGTGCCTTTACTAAGAGTCAACAGGGAAGTGTTCCATTTCTCCAGCACATGAGATTGAGTTCTCACATACGCGTCCCTTGTTCAGTGACCACAACTATGATTCCTTGACTGCATTAATATATAAGAGAGCCATTATAGATCAAACCAAAGGTAAGGCTTTCATATCCTCTTACACTTCATACAACACAATACAGTAGAACCTCTACTTACGACCGCCTCTACTTGGGCCCAATCGAATTCGTGACCACGGCAAACTCGGAAGTACCATATTTTTCCGTTTATAAAACTAGGTTTTTTCCCCTAAAAAATAATGTCAGAAATTAGGGGGTGTCTTATACACGGGGCCATCTCCCCCCATTTTCTTAAATCTGAGTCCCCCAAAATAGGCGGCATCTTATACATGGGGGCGTCTTATAGACGGAAAAATATGGTAAATACTAGGTTTGCCACAATTTGTGTACACCCAGAAGCGGCTTCTGCCGTTTACGCATGTGCAGAAGTGGCTGTCACCGTCTGCACATGCGCACATTGGTGCTTCTACCAGTGACCTGTTTTGCCTAAAGCAGGGGTCTGCAACCCGCGGCTCCGGAGCCGCATGTGGCTCTTTTACACCTTTGCTGCAGCTCCGGGGCGGATACTAGCGAGGGGAGGAGGCGCATTGTGCGCCCCGACACTCCTCACTGTGGCGGGCGCTGTACTGGCTGTGACGTTGCATGGGGGCGGTGCGTGCGTTAGTCACGCACCGTCCCGACGTCACCTTCCCGCCCGATGTCAGATCGTGGCTCTGGAGATATATTTGTTTTAAATGTCGCAATGGTTTTGCGGCTCCCAGTTGTTGTTTTTTCTTCGGAAATGGGTCCAAGTGGCTCTTTTTGTCTTAAAGGTTGCAGACCCCTGGCCTAAAGGATGGGCCACTGGAACAGATTATGATGGTAAGTAGAGGTTCCATTGTACTCATCAGTGGCATTAATTCCCATGTTGAACAGCAAGTGTTGGACACATCATGTTCTGCACGTGTGAATTGAGCTTTATTCATAAAATGAACATGTAGCTTCCAACTAATCCATAGTTTAGAGAGGCTACCAGCAGGTACTTAAATAACCAGAGATATGAAAGCTCACAGGCATGAATCTGTCATGGACTTGCTGGATGCAGAGGAATGGTGGGAGACACCAGCTGGGGAACTCCCAGGAGAAGAAGGCTCAGAGCCAGGGGATTGGTGGTGGGGCAATGATGTGTGGTCAGAGGAAGAAGAAGGAGCAGACTGGGAGGAGGTGGTGTTGGAAACAGAAGAGGTAACAGGGTTTAGTGAGCAGAAAGAGACTGTGGCAGAGAGCAGTTTAGACTCATGGCTGGAGAGGAGGGTGGCCAAGAGGCAAGAGTTGAGACAGGCTGCTGAAGAATCCAGGGAGTCTCCCCCTCCTGCTGCAACCAGCTCTCTTCCCCCCATGTCTCCTAGAACATGCAGAGAAATGAAGAGAGCAGAGCTCTTTTTGGTTGTGCACAGACATAGCTTGTGACTGCGTGGGAAATAGCCTTGAGAGGAGGAGCCTTAGAGAGTGGTGGGAAGATGGGGACCTTTAGTCCTTGCAATTGCCTCATTGGAGCAGTACCTACTGGGAAGAGTTGCTGTGATCACTAGTCATGCACTATTATGGTTTCTTTGAATAATTAACTGTACTTACACCTTGGTTTTTTTATTGCTGACCTATGTTTGACTCTGACAGAATTCATTATTTCCTTTTGTAACGAACCTAGATGTGCTAGGCAGAAATAGCACTAAAATTAGTTCTGTGGCTTAGGATGCAATCCTGTATGCGTAGTTTCCTGGGAGAAGCCCTGTTGATCATAGCATGACTTGCTTTCGACTATTCAGCTGGGGTGGGGAACTTCAGGTCCGGGGGCTAATGCAGCTCTCTAGGTCTTCCTATGTGGCTCTCCCTAGATCACACCATCTCAAGCCACACCCCTTACTGACCTCCTTAAGTGCTTTTGCTTAGCTGAGATCAATCCATGAACTGTGATAATGCCATTTGCTTGCATGGATGGAGAAATGTGGTTATGAGTGTGTGTGTGTGTGTGTGTGTGTGTGTATACCAATCTTTGACTTTTGCCTGGGTGGAATGTACCCTACTGTACAAATGAAAGAGTCACATCCAGGGCTCTGTCTTATCTTCCCCTTCTACCCCCACTGTCATGTGACCCCTGGAAGGTTTCCCACAAGGGAACATGGCCCTCAGACTGAAAATATAACTGATATAACTGATATACAGTATATACTCTGTGTGTGTGTGTGTGTGTGTGTGTGTACACACACACGCACACACACACATACATACACTGATATATATACACTGATAAACCTGATATACAGTATATTTCAAGCATAAAACAGTCACTCAAATTAAGCCTTGCATGTAATGCAGGAAGAGACTTGCTTATATTAAACAGGGTGGGGGGAACAGAACCCTTGCATACCTGGCAGCAGACTGTGGTACCCAGTTCTGGAACCTTCTTTGTTCTCGTATTAAAACAAAAATTGACTTGCTCTTACACTCAATGATATATTAAAGGGAAGCTTGGAGATTACAGAGCTTTTGGGTCACAATAAAACCACAGCTGTTAACTTGTCTGAGGATTACACTGGGGATAAATTCACACAAACTTGCAAGAATCTGGAGTTTTTATGTTAAAAGTAACCACGTCATTAAAAACAATATGTGACCATTATGGCATTGAACCCAGCTGAAAAACAGGTACTTATCCAACAGGAGACTGGCACTTAGGTGTTTTGCCAGGGGATCACTTGCCGCTTTAACGTTTGCGTGTACATACTACTGCTTCCTAGTCTCTGATTAGATCTCTTCTTCCCGTGTTTTTGAAACTGGCAGAAACGTTTTCAATAACACTTCAGCACTAAGATAAATGATTCAAGAAGGTTGAATGACACTTGCTGTCATCTTTACTGTTAAGAACCCCAGCATGGGCGAAGCTGAAATGATCCTCAGGGAAATCCCTCCTGCACACTGCTCCTTGATTATAACCATGTAAAACTTGCACTGTGCTAATGCAGGCTGCTCTATTGTGGCAAATGGGGCACTGCCCCACCAACTCCCAGATTAATAATAATTTTTCAATTGATGTTAATGAATGGAGACAATCCGTATACTGCTTTACACATGCAGTTCAGTTTTCTGTATTAAAATGAGACACAAACCCGCCCGTGCCTTTGAGCATTCAGAGAAGACTTGACCCGGACAATAGGCCAACGTTTTTTCATGAGAAAGTAGCCCTGTGGCTGAGTGTCACAGTTACCCCAGTTTGTCCATTAGGGCACATGGGATAATGACCCACCACCAACCTCATTCTTCCCTCAGCCAGCCTCCAGCTGCCTAACCTCTTACTGAGAACCAACCCAGGAGGTGGCAATGCCTGTAAGCTTCCTCATGTTTCTTAGCTTCAGTGATGTCCTTGTAGAACTCTGCAGGGAGGAAGATGGGGACAAAACTTGAATTAATTTGCTCTGGCTCCGCCTACCACTACTTTCCCTGCCTTCTGCCTTACTAGTCTTGATGGGCCCAGCCACTGTTGTACTGTGCAAAACAGATGGGAGAATTGCCAGGCCTGCTCAATCAAGGAATTTGGATGTGTTTGCATTTATCCCTCATTTTGTGCATATCCTTCCTCTGCTTCGCTCTATTTTAGCTGTTTGTTTCGCAAGCGAAGGATTTATCTTTTGCTATGGCAATATTCATATGAGCATAGGTAAACAACATTGGGTACTTCTGCAAAGCTTGTTAAGGAACAAGTGACTCACTGCTCTCTCCTCAAAGAGGATCTTTCTTATTTGGAGGAATGGTTAACTTTGATTTAAACCTTGTACATTGGTTTCTGTTCTCCCTTGGACAGAGGAAAGAGTGTTGCTCTGTTAACAGTCTCAACATATGTAGGGCATTCTATTTTAAAATGTGGGTGAAATCCAGTGTTGTGCAGGTGGGTGTGCACTTCGAGACTTCACTTTCCTCTCCTCCCCCATTTGCCTTCAAGATCTGTTCTGGAGGGGCCCTCCAGTTTTCTGGAGAAGTTTTGGAGGGCTTCAGAGTGAAGAAGAGCAAGGAAAGCCTTGGATACAGGCTGCACATTTTTACTTGTGCTATTTTTGTTCATCAGCATTTTATGTGCAATGCATAGTGCAGTTGGTGGGGGGAGAGAATATAAGGGATTTCTTTTGCACACAGATACTTCATGTGCAGGCTTGAAGAAGTCTCACTGTAATCCAGCTGTGGCTATAGAAACTTAGAAGGTCAGGAGAACAGGAGGGATGTTAAGCTGAAAGGTATAGCTTCGTGTTAGGAGTTTGTAGTTTCTGACAGTGATCTTATGATCCTATGTTTGTTTATTCAAAAGAAAACCTCACTAAGTAGAGTGGCATTTAATTTTTGTGTAGGACTGTGGCCTTGGTTTCTATAATAATTAATATATTGCATTTATTGTAGATCTTCTTTATTTTGACTTTTATTTTATTGTTATAGGTTATATGTTCATATGCAACCAAATTTATAAGTCAAAGCAAGTATACAGTATTTATATTTTTTGAATTTAAAAATCAATGAAAAAACAAATGATAAAACCCCAAACGTCTTGTTTTTATCCGTTTACTCAGGTTTTCCCTCATTTCTTACCAAATGAGCACACACACACATATTACGTTACCTACTTGTAAAATTGTGAAAGTGGTAAGTTTTGGATTTCAGTTCCCTGAACAATAAGATATGACTGGCAATGCATTTTGTTTTATAATAAAGTAATAAATTGCCCCTTTCCAATGCCTTTTGAGATGTTCTGGGTTAATCATATTTAAATGGGTTCCTGAAAACTATTTGTGTGATCTTCGTTTACTTGGGAATAGGTTGCACTGATTCATGCCCACCCCCAGTTTATATACAAGGACATGTACAAAGGATTATAGTCTTGGGGAAAATGTTTATAGGGAAAATGTTTTGGGGATATTATGAATTTTTAGGGGGGGGGTGTATTGCCCCTACTGTAATAAAAATGGCAAGGATCAACCACCTCTAAATCAGTTGCCTGTCCATGTCAAGGCCACATTTCACCAGCTTCTTGCTTGCAGATCCATTTGTGGGGTCTGGAATCTGGGAGTGGCTGTGACAGCTTTCCCCAAGCACAGAGTGCATTTGAACGAGCCCTCTCTGAGAAGTGAGAGATGAACATGGATGCCATGGGGAGAGGGGAGGCTATTTCTTCCCCTCCAACGTTTCATACTACTTGTGTTTTTCTTCTGCTCCCCATACACATCAAGAGTACCTAATTGTTTGCCAGCTCACATATTTTGACTGCTCTTGATAATCAAGCAAAATCTGTGGTTGCTCCTGACTCTTGCCCCTTCCCCAACTTGTTTGAGGGGCAGGATCTTGCCTCTGACATTGGTTCTGCTGCTTCCAAGTGCCTCCAAAGTTCTGTGCGACTGAAGATACAAGAGCTCGCTGCTCACCTGCACAGAAGAGTAGAACCACATTCCTGTGCTTTCATTAAGTGTCAGAAGCACACAGAAGCCCAGCACAAGTAGATCAAGGCAAAGGCTGGTAACTTAAGTCAGGGGCCTGCAGAAGTGGCAGGACTGCTTGCTGCCTCTAAAACCCAATGAGAGTTAAGAACCGCTGACTGCTTCTTTCTTTGGACTCGAGCAGGAGTCTACAGAATAAAGTATGTATTTGCCACTGACAAGTGTATCTGGACATTTGCTGCTTCTTGGCTTTTTTATTATTATTAAGGGGTGACTGTTGGACCTGAGTTCTTGAAGGTTTTTTTTTGAATATGTTCAAGATCTGGCCTTTACCTTGCTGAGAATCTTTCCCTTTCCCCAATCACTTTGGCCTCCCCTGTTGAAATTTGAAAGGGCACCCAATCTGTTGGTCAGAGTCTAATTGAGCCAAGTTGTTGTTGTTTTTTAAAGAAAAGGATGTTGTCTTAAACAAAATGATTCTTTGGGGTTCAGGGAGCCATGACTATTTAACGTGGCATGGTACTGCTTTAAATGTATAGTGCAGATGAGGCCTATTTGCTTGTTGTATGGTAATGAAAATAATGGTTTGTGTGATAGTTTGCATATTTTTCCACAGAAACATCCCTTCAGGGACACTGCTCCTCTTAGAGTTTCTCTACTCAAGATAGCACTCAAGCACACATAAATCATATTGAGCTACTCCTAAACTTGAGCTGCAGGATTGAAAGTTATGGTTTCCATAGCAACTGTTACTGAAGCCTCTTCGGATGTATGCAACATTTCCCCCTTTTAAAAGGCTTACCCTTTCATGCTTTATCACGTCAACTCCTCCTTCCTGCCCACACCCTGCTTTCATTCCTCCTACTCTCCTCTCAGCTCTTCTTTCCTTTCTCATTTTCCTGCTTTCTCCTGTTCATCCCACGAACAGCTTCATGACGCCTTTTGTGCTTCCACCTACTCTTGGAACAGCTGCAAGATGCACGGACCAGAAAATCGCTACTTAGACATCAAGTGTCTGTTGCCCCTCTGTGCTCTTTGTTTTAACTGTGTGGGTTTCTCCACCCCCAAACAACAACAGTTCCGACAAACAATGTGTGATAGCACTCCACAATACAGATAGGAGCTTAGTCACTTTTAGATTTTTTTTGGGGGGGGAGTAGTCGGTCTTTTGTAGCTTGTGGGTAAATATGGGCATATGGAATTGGGATAGAGTGCTATGGGCACCATCCCTTCCTGGCTGCTTCGCCCGCCCCCATCTCATCCCAGAGAGACAGATATGCATATTCTTTACTTTTTATAGGGTTCAGGTTAAATCCAGATCCGGTAAAATCTTCAAAACAGATTTTCTTGAATTTTCATGGTCTCCAGAAAGCAACTGTCAAATCATAACTTCTGATAGTAAAAAAATCACAAAAGTGGTGCTTGCTAGCATCACAAAACACATTGAGCCAAGACACAAAAGCTCATGATATTTTTTACATAGGATGCCAACAAAACTATCAACAGATTGCAGAACGCATCACTGAACGCACATAGAGTTGAAAGAGAATGTGGAAGATAGTGGAAAAGAACATTTCTGACTCTTGCCTTTATGGTTTTCAGGCAAAGGTAATAATAAAAAATAATACAGTTCTGTGTCTTTATTCCCCACCCCCTAAAATTTATATTTATGTAAGAGGGATGTGCCGTTGAGTTGCTGTGTCTTTGAAATAATTTCCAACTGGTTCAATAAAATAACTTTGGAAAAAGAACATTAAATTTGTTGTTCACGTGTTATTTCCACACTAACTGTACATTATTGAAGTATCCCCCAAATCAAATATTTGCATTCAATTATCTCAGGATAACTGTTTCTATACACAGAACTCTAACACATGAAAACTGTTGCTCTGCTCTCTGGATTGTGATGTAAACCACGAACTTTAAACCGCAATCTATGTAATGTGGTTATCCATCTATTGAAAACACTGCTAAACTGGAATGGATATTCCTAGATGCCTGTAGTATTTGAAGTTATAATTTAGAGCCACAATTAAAACTAGATATTCTATAAAGCTTTGTTTTATATGGGTGTGTGGTACGAGCAGTCTACATAGACTCAATAATGACTTGCTGTTGTTGCTTCAATTGTTATTATTTATTATCTGGGAAGCAGCTGCCATTTCGTTAGCTATATATCACTCCACTAGAAACCCAAGGTTAGTGCAATTAGCAGTGATTCCATAAAGCCTGAAGGTTGTTTGGGAATTCTAGGCAGAATTCCTTAAGTGTAAGCTCTGATACAGGAGCATTACATTACTGAACAGGGCACTTTGGGAGATTTTGTTTTCTCTTGTAGTTATGTTACAGCACAGCCTGTCTTCCTTTGGATGCACAGTAGGCTATGTAACAATTTTCATTTTAATGAGCTTCTCTTAAGGTATGGAAGAAAACCCTGTATGAACCTCCCTAATAAACAAAGGAAGGTGGATACATAGGGTGTTGTATACATAGGACGTGGGTATTTGTGGTACTTCTTAAGACTCCAGTGTATACATTATAGAAAGGAGAAAGAATCTGAAGAATGTTCTATACATCAAACTCATCTAGAGGGTCAACAAAAGTAGAGCAATGCCTAGTTTTTGCTTTGTTTAATTTTATGTAAACCACTGAGAAGCATTTCTGAAGGGTGGTATACCTATTTTAAGGATTAGTTTATAGTAGTGTTTCTAATCAGATGTGAGACATTAAAGCAAATTTGCATCTTTGTTCTTGGCCCAAAAGATGCACATGCAAAAACTGGTCTAGAAAAGGTCAGGGAAAACCTCTGTGGCCATGACTATGCCTCCCATTTGAAATCAAATTTAAACCAAAACCATTTAAATTTGGCTGGATTGCATACTTGGTGTGGTTGCAAGATGTGCTGGCAATGTCTCTCCTTGGTGGACAGAGGGTTCTGGCTAGCTGAATTTTCCCACGCTACCCAACACTTAGGGACACTCTTTTGGTTGGCATGTGTTGTCAGCGAAACAGGTTCTTCATGGGTGGCTTTTACTCATAACTGATTAGTCAGGGGATTATTACATAAGTGGGTTGGTGCAGAAGATGTCAATAGAAAGAACATGGCTCATAACGAGAGCAGGAAAAACTCAGGGTGAACTGAATAAAGTGATGGGGTTGACCATTGTGCCGTTTTCCCATACCTGAATATGAATCATCCATGAATCATATTTAAGAAATGGACTCAATTATCTTGGGGTGCAGCTCACTTTTGTACCCCACTGAAACACATGCACAGCTTAGCTTTCCCAACCCTCTCCAGAACACCTCTGCACCAGGCCGCCATTGTGGAACAAGCCCATAATGCCAAGGCTTCAGTACCTTTCCTGGTAACATCTAACAGCTTGTTATTCCCCAGTAATCTTCTGTGTGACAGCACCGCTTTTTCCCTAGGAATAACCTGCATGTTGGGTAATTCAAGCCCTTCCAGAACACCCAGTAGCTTATTCTTGGAGTGTTCAGGCTAGTTGTGGTACTGAATGTCAGTGACAGCCTGATTGTGTCATCCTGTTGCTCAGAGATGGCCTCTCTAGGACATCCCCATGTCCTGTTCTGTGGAATCACCAGTTATGTGTCTAACTGCTTAATAAAACAAATACTTTGACATTTATTCATTTTCTTTTTCTTTTGGGATGAAAATCAGACTTCAGAAAATAGAATGCCATCCAGGTTAATCCACCAGTGATTCCAAAGTGCATGTAGCCAACATGGAGCTTTCAGATATTATGGGACTCTAGCTCCCATCATCCCCAGCCAGCTTGACCATTGACCAGGGATGATGGAAATGGTAATCCATCAACACCTGGGCACCATTTTGGCTTCCTTTGCTCTGACATTTGTCTTCCATCGGCATTTCACTGAACAAGCAAGAGACTGTTCATTGTTTTCTTCAGTGCATCCTACCCTATTATTGGGGGGGGGGGGAAGTCTTTTGCAACACTGGTGTTTTAATGCAAGAATGATCTCATAAAGCTTTGAAGAACTTCCATCAGTTGTGCAGAGATTTACCTGCAGAGATCCTCTGAAATCTAAGGATTAAAACTTGGCATACGTATGTGCTTATTGTGCCAGGAAATATCCCCCCTGTATTACCCTGTGTATTAAATGTTGCCATTACATCATTTAGCAGGCCTGTAGCCGCCTGTTTTATGATATGGCACCATGAGGGTAGATAGGGAGACGCCTGAGGCAGTATTAAACAGCAGTACAACCCTAAGATTGAAACTTTAATTTACTAAACAGTAATATAATAATGCTTATTTCCATATTGTCAAAAGTAATGTCCTTGCCCATTGATTTTTTTCAGGTTGTAAAAATCCATGTCCACCTGTGCAGGAGAATAACACTGCCGTGGCCAAATGGAGCCAAATTGCTTTAACTGGCAAGGGAAGTATAGAAACTCTTGCAATGGGCAGAAATAGACAGCACCTTTTTAATCATTGGCTAAAAGACAGAAGAAAGTCTTTATGAATAACTGTGTACCCCCCCTCCTGCTTTTAATATTCTTGGGCACTTTAGCCAATTGAGCTGTTCTTTGGCTGTACTCTGGTCAGTTAGGGAGAATATGATGTTTGTAGTCAATCAAGGTTTGGACAACAATGGGTAAATGTCCACAATGTGCTTGTGGATCCACAGTTTCTTAAGCTGCAGGTCAGGACAGCATTTTGATGTAACAAATGCATTTTGTGTGTGTACAAACTGGTGTTTTTTATGTCACGCGTACACAGAGTGGACAACATAGACCAGCCAGTTGTGGGCAGACTGCAGGGTTATGGGGTATACTTTCCATCTTTCTTCCTTCTCACATTAATTTCCTCTGGGTATATTTGCTCCCCTGCTTCTGTTTAAAATGCTGTTCTTTGGAATGTTGTTGCTCACTCTATCCACACCTTATTCATTTTAGTGTCTCCTGCTAAGCTTTTGGGTTAACAAACTGGTAATTGAGTGTTCTCTCTGGTTGTTTTTATCTTTTTCCTGTTTTGCTGTGAGACAGAAAAAAACTGAGTGCATCAAATCTCTGATGCTTGAGGATTTGGCTGCAGTAAAGAGGCAGAAAATTTAAAGGGATACTGTACTCTGACACAAGAGTGTAGATGTGGGCCATAAAGAAAATGCATAATCTGGAAGGCATAGCTAATTTATTACTTGCATGCTATTAACACAAGAGCCTGGTGTAAGAGATGTGAAGCAGGCTCCTGTGCTCTCTGCCTTCTTCCCTTGTTGAGATGAATCGTGATTGTTTCTTTTGGGTTAACCATAGGTAAAAATGTCTTAATGAATAATAAAATTGTGATCCAGCTTTTAAGCAGCATTCAAAGCTGCTTTGAAACACTGGCTAAAGCTAATGCTGATTAACATGCAATGCATATCCTGTACTAAAAGGTAAAGATAAAGGGACCCCTGACCATTAGGTCCAGTCGCAGACGACTCTGGGGTTGCGGCACTCATCTTGCTCTGTAGGCCGAGGGAGCCGGCGTTTGTCCACAGACAGCTTCCGGGTCATGTGGCCAGCATGACTAAGCCGCTTCTGGCGAACCAGAGCTGCTCACGGAAACGCCGTTTACCTTCCCGTCGGAGCGGTACCTATTTATCTACTTGCACTTTGATGTGCTATTGAACTGCTAGGTTGCAGGAGCAGGGACCAAACAATGGGAGCTCACCCTGTTGCAGGGATTGAACCACCGACCTTCTGATCGGCAAGCCCTAGGCTCTGTGGTTTTGACTACAGCGCCATCCTATACTAAACAATGGTTAATTTAACACGACATCTACAGTGAGACAATGTACCTATTTTGATGAATCTAGTGTGTTGCATTATAACTCAAGGTGGCCATATGATGGCCCTTAATTTTGAACTTTAAAATGAGCTTATCAAGGGGTCTAAGAAGAAGATTTTTTCCCCACGATGGGCAACTTCTTGAACTGGTTGTCCCTGGGCCGCCCTCTTCTAGGGCAAACACAGTTTGCACAGGGCAGTGCTTAGGTCTGGACCTCTGTTGTGCAACATTCTTAATCTGAAACAGTTGCCCTCAAGTGCAGAATATCAAGTTTAGTCTTGAAAACACTTATCATGCAGACATATATCTTGTTTTGGTGACTTGCACGATTTCACTTAATGTTGCATCACTACAGCTGGGAAAAAGAGCAAAGTACGCCAACTCTGTCCCTCATATAAAAAAATCCCATTATGTCTTTCTGACTTTGTATTTGCTGGTGTACCACAAATACCACATAGAGATTTAAAAAATATTAACTACCGTATTTTTCGCCCTATAGGACGCACCGGCCCATAGGACGCACCTAGATTTTTTTTGGGGGGGGGAAATAAAGGGGAAAATATTTTTTTCCCCCAGGCGCGGGGCTGGGGCGGGGGAAGCCCGAGCTTCCCCAGCTCCCAGAACGGGTCCCAGAGCGCTGGCAAAGGTGTGCTCACCTTCGCGATCGCTCTCGGAGCTTGCGGGGCTAGGGGCGGGGGAAGCCTGAGCTTCCCCCGACCCCAGCCCCCAGAACGGGTCCCAGAGCGCAGCTTTGGCAGGGCTCTGGGAGCTTGCCGGGCTGGGGGGATAGCTTCCTAAAGCCTGGAAAGCAAGAGGGGTCCGTGTGCACTGACCCCTCTCACTCTCCAGGCTTCAGCGAAAGCCTGCATTCGCCCCGTAGGACGCACACACATTTCCCCTTCATTTTTGGAGGGGAAACAGTGCATCCTATAGGGCGAAAAATACGGTAATTTATAAATGCTTTTCAATTAATAAGTAAAATGTTTTCTTTTGCAATCCTTCATGGTCCTGTGGAGTATTAGTTGCACTGAAAGATGACGTGTGAAGACTACCCAGTGAGCTTCATCATATCTGAGCAAAAATTTGATAGGAGGAATGTTTGAACCTGTAGCATACTTTCAAACAATCCAGCAGTTTTTGGCCATGGTTTTTTCAAGCATTTTTCTGTAATCCTGAGGGCTAGAGACTTTATTGACTCTCAAAATCTGACAAAATTGTTTTTTTTACATAATTTTTATTATTGTAAAGATTTTCTTTAAAATGTGACAAAATTGTTGCGCAAAAGTATTCCAGGGCCACACATCTCCCTAGGCTAGTTCAGCCTTAACATGTTATCTTCTATTTGTGTCTCATCATTCTTCATATACAAGTCACTTTAATTTCTTTAGATACTGATTTTCAATCACCTACTTTTCAAGTCAAGCTTCTAGTTTTTTGTGTTTTTAGATCACTATCAGAATTAAAGATTCTCTGGGTCAGTGCTTTAGTTACATTCTTAAAGCTCAAATCTACATAGACAGACATGCCCATGATCCATGCTAACAATTATAGAACACTTCCATTGAAATTGTCCTTTCAGGATTGATTTTTAAATGGTTTTTAGTGAAATGGTTCCATTTTAATGGTACATTGTTAGAGGACAATGGAACTTTGTAGGAAGGGTCTGATTACTAATGTTGCTCATGTGAGACAAAGACTGTAGTTCACTCCTGGATAATAGCATTTCTACTCTCACAAAAAGTAAATGTAGGCATGGTGTCCTATAAGGGGGGAAAATCCCAAATCCATACCAGGCCAATCAAAATGTCTTCAAATAGTGAGTGAGCTTTCAAGATCTCTAGAAGCTTTCATCAGATTTAATGATAAACAAAACTGGGGCTGTGGGGGGAAGGAGGTGAAAGTTAGTTTACGGTAAAGCTATGAATTTTAATCTCTGTAAGAACTCTTAAGATGAAATGAAGAAGTAGGAGTCATTTGAAAAAGAAAAAAACTTTTTAAATGCTATGCAAGTTTCAGATTGCCTTTTGGAATGGAGACACATGAAGAGAGGTATAGAAAGTTTAATAATAATAATAATAATAATAATAATAATAATAATAATAATAATAATACAGTGACTGATTCCCCATCTCTAGAAAAATAAAATGTTTGTTACCCAGGTCTGTCTCCATTGTTAGAAAAACACAAGACCCTTCATAGGTATAAGAGAGGAAAAAAGAGAAACTACACAGTTCTTTATTAACAGAAGTATAGGGTCATATTAGGTGTTTAGTTTTAAAAATCAACAGAAACCAGATTGGGCCATTTATTATCTGAGGGGAACATTCCAATTGCAACTATCCAATTCAGAGTACAGTATCTATCTATCATCTATCTATCTATCATCTATCTATCTATATCTATCTAATCTATATCTATCTATCTATATCTATCTATCTATCTATCTATCTATCTATCTATCTATCTATCTATCTATCTATCTACGGTATCTATCTATCTATCTATCTATCTATCTATCTATCTATCTATCTGTCATCTATCTATCTATCTAACATCTATCTATCTATCTATCAATCATCTATCTCTATATCTTTTTATCTAGCACACCTAAAATTAATCAGAAAAAGAGATGATTTTATAAAGTATTTGCACTCTTTGTCTATATTATTATTATGAAGATGGGTAAATTGTTAGCTGTTCCTAAAATTGTGTGATCTGTCTTTTTGCCCTCAGGAGTCACAGCAATAATGAGTAGCAGACTTTTGGGCTGGGGAGGGAGGAAATCCTACAGTAGATATTTCATCCAAGTTCCCTGGTTACTGGAAGAATGTGATATTTAACACTTTCTTGGCAGAAACAAATATATATACCTGATCTGGCTGTCATGTGAGTCAGCAGAATAGTTCAGCCCTTGCTGTATTACTTAATCCTTAATTCCAAACTTCACAAACATTTAAAAGCGATGTTTTATTAGATTTTTTTTTTTAATAGATTGGCCAAATTAAGGAGTACTTGATGTTCTAGAAGACTGCTGTAAGACCAATACGTGGGAACTTTCTTAATACAGGTGACTTGGGTGGGACTTAATTTCTGCCAGAACTGATTCCAGCGTCAAGGTTCAGTCTAGGAACACATGAAGTAATAAAAAGGGAGGGTTTTGTTGAGCAAGTGCAGCTGGATTCAGAAGTCAGTGGAGGGATGTGGAATGGAAAGTTGATAGGGTGAACCAAACAGACATTCACAAAAGTGATATGCAGATTAGGAAGTTATTTCACTTTTGTGAATGTCACTGTCGGTTTCAGTGTGATATAATCTGAAAATGAGTAGCAATCTATTTGGTCTTTAAATGGGATGAACTCCTTTAGGATTAATGAGCTGGAATATGTATGAAAGAATATGTTCTTTCAAACTGCTAACAAACAATCAATAACTAATTATCAGAAAATAGGTTTAATTAAATGTAGATTAAGCATAAAATGATTTCCCCAAGAGCCATCTTTAGATCTTTTCTTCTTTCATGAAAGCTTGTCTGTTGATATAAGATGAATGTAACTTTAAAGGCTCTTATTACTTTAAACCTAAGAATGATTTTTTTTTTTGAGAGATGTCTCTGGAGACAATTATCACATCTCACAGAGAAAGCTTTTAGTTTTGAATACAACTGTGCTCATCTGACTAATGAGTGAATAAATAAATAAATAAATAAATAAATAAGTGATGATCCTGGACACTTGACTACTCTAGAGAATTAACTTTCATCATCAATATATGGTTGCTCAATTCAAACTATGGATCTCTCTCTCTCTCTCTCTCTCTCTCTCTCTCTCTCTCTCTCTCTTTTTAATGTTGATTGCATTAGCAACTCTAACGAACACCCTACATATTATTGCAATCTTTAATGTTCTATCCAAACTGCTTTTCTGTCGTTTTCAGCCTCTTGTACTATTCCTTTTTGTGAGAGACATCCATGATTCCCATGTACAGATGGGAAACAGACACACACAGAGTTATTCATGGTAATCTTATAACTGGAGCAGTGATTTGACCTCTGTTATCCCAGGTCCCAATAGATTTTTCCTTGGACCACGTTGGATGTCAAATGTTATCATTTCTAGAAAATCCTATTTTTTTTAATCAAACTTATTTTGTCTCGCAAGGTTATACAAAGGAAAAGTCCTTAAAGGGGAGAGAAAAATAATTTTAAATTGATACAGAAGGCTGGAATACAGTACTACTGTATTCCAGCCTTCTGTACTTCTACTGTTAATACAGTAGAAGTAGACTGGTACATTCAGTCAGTGCAAGGACTTATGCTTGTGCAATGGGTTCTCTCTCTCTCTGAATCTGTTCTAGAGGGTTGGGGGAACCCAGAAGAGATTTAGGGGACACGCAGGCGGAGGGTAGAACTTTCTGTTGTGCAAGTAAAAGCCTTTTGCTGATGAGACATTCACTTAGCATTGTGTTGGATACAAACCTCAGCTGTTAATTAAGCTCACTTGTTCCTGGGATTGGTGAAGATTGTCTCCTTGGAGGTGGAGCCCCTGATACTGATTGTGGTTGCTCACTGTGGGCAGGCCAGGAGGTCCTAGCATATGTTTTCCCTTAGTCAATTTCTCTGTGCTTGTAGCCAGTAGCAAGTGTGTAACTTTTATTTAAGTACACAGAACGACTCTGGAATTTTTTTAATGGCAAAGTCCACCTTAGAAAAGTGAGCAACTTGTCTAGAGTATCCTTTTCGGAAAGGAAGTCCTACATGGCTGAAAAATACAACAGTTGACTTGTCTTTCAGATGGGCTTCTTGGAAGTCATGTGTGCATTAATATAAATAAATAGAATCTGAATTACAAGAAAACTGCTGTATTTTGGTTTCCATCTATATATTAAATTATAATAGAGGCTGTCTGGTTTACAAAGCAGACACTGTTAAAACCACAGAACTGTGAGTCTAAAGGGCTGGGGTAGAGTAATTCTGCCACTTACCTACCACACCTACTAAATGGTTTCATTCAGTCTCCCAAGCATTACCAAGGAATTGTGGACCTGAATGTGTTTTAGCAACTTCCTTTGTTGTTTTTGCCTGAGAAATTTGACAGCTAGACTTGACGTATCCCTGCCTCTGACAACTGGGAGGATTCTTCCTAGCTTGAGCGGATAAGTGAATGACTGAATTCAGTATTGTTTATTTCTCACATAATGAACATTGACCACAATAAATTTCTAGTGCTGGCTAGAAAAGTGAGGGAGAGTTTTGTGCATTGGCCATTTCTGGTTCATTGGACATGGTCTTCTGGAGCAAAGAGGCAGGTTTAAGGAACAGGATCTTTTAACACAGATGTAAAGCAGAACACACCTTTCCCCACATTTGAACAATTTCTGGCAAATACGGAACTTTGCTTTAATATAACAGGCTTTTTTTTGTCGGTGCAATTAGTCAAAGCACAAATCCTGGTTCACTAGCCAGAGGATAAACCAAGAGGCAACTGCACAACTTCCTTTTGCACTTATTGGAGATAATTATTAATCTACCAGATAAGCCACATATGATGACTGTTGTTGTTGTTAGTTACTTGTTACCTGAAGAAACTCCAAGTGACTTGCAACACTGTTATAAACCAAGTATATTATGCATAACATAAAATGTAACACCTGCTTCCCCATAACAGCTTGTAAACCAATTTGAGACTTTCCCCCTTTAAAATATAAAACTGTATATAAACAAAATCAATAAAACAACAACAGCCAAAGGAAGCTTTGGCACCACAAACAATGTCATCTTGGTTTATCAGAAGCCGGGGGGGGGGGGGGAGAAAAATCTTTACTTGGCGTCAAAAAGATGTCTAGGAAGGCATCTCGCTGGGGAGTGCATTCCATAGATGGAGACCCACAAATGGAGGAGCTCTCCCTCCCTCCAAATCTGCCTTGGAGAAGGGCCTCAAATGAAGATTTAAGGGTTTGGGAGGGGTATTGCAGAACACAATACAGTGGTACCTCAGGTTAAGTACTTAATTCTTTCTGGAGGTCTGTACTTAACCTAAAACTGTTCTTAACCTGAAGCACCACTTTAGCTAATGGGGCCTCCTGCCGCTGCTGCACCGCACGATTTCTGTTCTCATCCTGAAGCAAAGTTCTTAACGTGAGGTAATACTTATGGGTTAGCAGAGTCTGTAACCTGAAGCGTATGTAACCTGAAGCGTATGTAACCCGAGGTACCACTGTACAGGGGTTGATGATAGGGTAATTTCCCCCCTACTTTATAGCGTGAAAGCTGAAAGAAACATGCATCAAAGTCTAAGTATTTGTAAACATTGCATTTTTATGTTGACTCAGATAATCATGGAAGCCTAGGTATAATGACAAGCGAGCAGAAGAGAAATTGCTTCACTTTTCAGAATTTAGCTTGGAACACAGTGTGATTCTGGATAAAAATATTGGCAAAATATGTTCTATTTTAAGGCAAAATATGTTCTATTTTTGTCATGGGTAATGCATGACAAAGTAGGCTAAGGTGACTTTATTTACCAGGCAGCATCTAGTGAAGATGCCGTGCAAACTTTCCAGCACTCATTAGACAAAAGCCAGTTTTATGTTGGCAAGGATAGATACCTCATAAAATATGCCGGCTACCAGCACATAAATCTGGCTGAAACAATTGAGAGGCTGGCTCAAAAGAATAAATTAAAATAAGTACAACTTTGTTGTTTTGTTAGAATGAAACGTGGTAATTTGTCTATGAATGATTGCAGGATCTGGGGGAGTTCATATGGGAGAGGCAGTCCTTGAGGAGATCAGCTCCTCCTCTTAGTACTCCACCAAGGCTACCTTTATCTGGGAGAAGAGGAGGAGATCTAGAACAAGGTTGAGCTGAAGATGGATCAGTATGTACTGGTAAATGGATATATAACTTCTAGTACAGGGGTCTGCAACCTTTAAGACAAAAAGAGCCACTTGGACCCGTTTCCGAAGAAAAAACAACAACTGGGAGCCGCAAAACCATTGCGACATTTAAAACAAATATATCTCCGGAGCCACGATCTGACAGTGGATGGGAAGGTGATGTCGGGATGGTGCGTGACTAACGCACGCACCGCCCCCATGCGACGTCACAGTCAGTATAGTGCCCGCCACAGTGAGGAGTGTCGGGGCACACAATGCGCCTCCTCCCCTCACTAGTATCCGCCCCGGAGCCGCAGCAAAGATGTAAAAGAGCCACATGCGGCTCCGGAGCCGCGGGTTGCAGACCCCTGTTCTAGTAGAATAGCAAGACTCCAAACTTAAACAGCAACAACCAAAAGGTTTCCCCACTCCTTTTAAATTGGGCTGTATGAATCTCTGATCTGTAGTAATTCAAATGTAGATTTGTTTATGTGGGTCATCCCAATTCTATGGGCTCATGATGTGCAAAGATAAATGCCCCCCCCCCAGAGAGACTGCTTTGCATCTGGCTCTGTCTGACAAAGTAGATCTCACAAGCAGCAATGTCTGCTTTCAGGGGGGGGGAATGAATTTGAATTTTAAAATATATGTGCAAAGTAGAGTAATTTGTATTAGAAAATTTTCAGTTTGCATTAGAAAATGTCCTGATAACCGAGAGAGTGATCAAAATTAGCATGTTTATTTCACTTGCATTTAGTAAGCAAAGCTAAAATCTCTGAAACTGCCATGCTTCCTGAATATTTATTTGCAGTTGGCACCCATTCATTGTTACTAAGATTGAAAATTTAAAATTTTCAGTGAAAAAACAAAGCCCTGGAAATTTTTCCATCACCGTTAGCAAATCGGAAGTCTGTCCATATATAATGCAGAACAATGCAGCATACACACTTGAGGGGGAGGGAGAGCTTTGCTATGTATGCTCATAAAATATAGGTATCCTCTGGCCTGTCAGGTTATGTAAATAGAAGCATATATTCTTGTGTGTGAGAGAAATGGAGTTGTAATAGAACTGTAATCGTGTCTGTGTGTGAGTGTATATATGAGAGAGGGGCACTGTCACTGGAAAAGGTAAGGTGGTCTATGGATATGGGAATATGGCTGCATCCTACTATTCTATCCCCACAATTAATTTGACACACTAGCTAAACCAAAGGCTATGCAAGATTCCCCACCTTGATACATTCCTCACACTTTCTTGGTGGCAAGCATATGAGTGGAAGATGTTTGCTCAAGCAAGGCTTCACATCTGGCATTGCCTTTTTTTTAAAAGTGGCTGTATCTAGTGGCTTTTTAATTTTCTTTCCTTTTGTGGTCAGCAGAAGCACTGCCGCAGTAAAGCCAGGGACAACAGAACTGTTTATACCATCAAAGTGTCTGTTGCAAATCGTATTTCCTTCCCATGGTTATATTAAAGCCGTCTTTGAAAATTGTGGGCGGAATAGTTATACGAGACAGCAGATCTGTCTATAAGAGGTGTCTGGACCTGTTTATATTTCAAGGGCAGACATCTTACCTTCCTTTCTTATCTATCGAAAGATCCTTTTGTTGGTAGAAAGCTCTAGGCTTTCCCTCCCTGCTATCATACATTGCAGGAAAGGAGAAGCAATTATTTGTGAGCTCCCTTAGCTGGTAAATCATTATGGTTAGTAGAAATGCCCATCTACCCAAACCCTTGACAGGATGGTAGAGTATAATTTGGTCTTGATAATCCCAACTACTGTGAAATTGGATGAACATATAGCTTCCATGAAAGCTGTCTGCCTTTATTTTTTCCAATCTGTGAATTTGCTGTGTTGTCAGCCAACTTGGATGGGACTCACCAGCTTGTGCAATAAAGTGTTTACAGTGTTTCTGAAAGACTTGCTAGGTAGCCACCTTCTGTGCTTATCCATCATCTTTGGATCTGCTTCTCATGAGATACAGGATTGATTGACTTATCAAATGCTTGTCAGTCTCTTTTCAACTAATATTGGTTCAAGATTCTTCCTTCCTTCATTTGTTTATTGCCTTCAAACCTTCTCTTTGTCATCCAAGTTAATTTTTCTCTGGGAGAAGAACTTTGATTTTTATGAGGTGCCATAACAGCTGGCCTGCAATTGAACAAAGAGCAGAGACAATTTCTAGTTTGTGTGAATATTGCCACTTAAAAAAAGAAATGAAAATACAAGCCTTAAAGGTTTACTAATAAAATGATGGACTACTTTTAGGATATTTGCACTTTAGCCATTATTTATTTATTCAATTTCTTTGCAACCCACCTCTAAACTTTTCTTGTACTTTATAAGGTGCTTTTAACATCTGTGTGCCTTACATATCTTCAGCAGGTGACCTTTTCTCTGTCACCACATCACCCTGCTGGGAAAATGGCTATTAATATCACAGGAACTCTCCCAAGAGTAAAGTTGAACACTGTCGTTCTTAGTAGTAGAAAGCAACCTGAATATGAGAGATCACCCATAGTCCGTGATTATAACGAGCCATGAAAAGCCTTGGCCTTGTGTGCTTACCCATCCCCTGTCCTCTTTGGCATGGCTGTGAGGAGGCATTTGGAAGCTTTTGCATCAATTTCAATTGACCACAGTTTGTCAGGTTTGGATGAAACAACAAGCTGTGGTTATTCTGAACTGGAACTGGAAGCTTCCAGACTGCTTCTTGTAACTGCATTTGAGAAGGACACTGGAGGAGATAGCATGTGACCCCAAGGTTCACTGCAGCTTCTCATCAGATTAAATGATGATTTATGATGACTGAAAATCTCAGTCTCAATCTCTCTCTCTCTCCCTCTCCCCCTTTTCTTGCTCTCCTCCCTCCCCCAGAAATGTTGGCTGAAATTTTGTGCTCTTTTGCAACTTTCTGTGTAAAATAACAATTGTGATTCTTCCTGGGAAAACCAGATGCTATTATTTAGGGAATAATTCATTGGACATTGTATTTCTAGTGAATATTTTTGTGGGTTTTGTGGGTTTAGTGAAATGTCTTTTCAAACCGTCAGGGAAAATCCAGATATATGCTCAACAACTTTCTGTCCGGATTTTCACTGTTTGAAATATGGCATCCCTAATATGTTCCACATTTCCTCCAAAGAGTTCAGAGTTGTATACATGGTTATGATTTTATCCTTGCAGCAACTGTGTGGGTAGGTTAGTCTAAGAGATGCTAACTGTCTCAAGGCCACCCAGTGAACTTCATGGGATCTGAACTTGGGTCTCCCCATTCCTCCTCTTATGCTATTAGTACTGCATGGCACAAGTTTATTGTTAGATGGTTCAAATAATATGGGATTTGCTTATGGTGGGGATCTGTTCCTTTCCTCTGAAAAAATGTATACTTTTTGTTTCCCTGGAGTAGTTGATATCTTGTGAGTTCTAAATTCTGAAACTGTCTCTAAAATTGCTTCTAATTCTCTTCAAGTGGCAAAGATACCAGAAGTGAATACTATACCTGCAGAAGTCTCCTCTTGAAATGTTTTTCCACTTCCTCCCAGGAATAGCAAAGCCAGTTCACTTAGCTATCCTTGCTACAGGATAACAGTCTCTCCAAGCCAGGTGTGCCTTGAGTTAGCCAAGAAACTGACTCCTGTACTCACCTTTTCACACCAGGTTGGACTGCAAAAATCCTGAGGATTGTTAGATTCAGCAACCTCCTTTCTCTCACAGAGGTGACGTACCTTGAGCGAGGGATTAAAGTGGTGACTCTCCATCAAAATAAATGGCTCAGGATTCTGTTTAGCTTCTTTAATTTTTTAAAAAAGCTATACAATGCTGCAAATAAAGAGGCAGATAAATTGCATCCGGGTTGTCGTAACTTGGAAGGAATGCCCTCTCCATTGCTCTGCACTATATCCTTGATTTGGACCAGCAGCTTTCAAATCAGATATGTATTCAGATGGTCTCTTTCTTCCCCCACCCCTGGTTTTCAGTGTGATAACCTTGTCACTGTTGGAGCCTGAAAGTCTAGTTCTATAGTTTAGCTTGTCGCCTCAGGAATATTTGACCCTCCTCCCATCATTCTGAAAGGCAGATGAAAATTGAAGGTCATTCTGGGGGGTGTGGTGGAGGGGAGATGGTGTTCAGGCAACCAAGGAACCTCCTTCATATTCGCCTTGTGTTTCCTAAACAGCAAGGTATGCTGTTTATTGTTTGTGTCTCAGGATGAAATCCTGGTTGCATCAAATTCAGTGTTGCTTTGGCTTCTAACTTTAAATGAATACCTTTCCTTAACACTATATTAAAGGAAATATAATGTCTGTTGTCATCACAAAATATTTAAAAAAACCTATTTCTATATCAGTGGTGTGTGGTGAATTTTTTTTTAGGAGAACAATTAGGGCCGAGGTGCCAGCTTGCAAGGGCGATTGTGGGGGTGGGGGAAGGTGATGTTGTGGGTGTGAGTGTTGCGCCTCCTGGCCTAAGCTGGGCAGAAGCTTCCTAGACTTTGGGAAGGAGATGGCAGGCCTCTGAAAGAAAGCTGGAGCCCTTCTTTCTCCTTCCAAAAGCAGAAGGGTTCTTGGACCCTGTTGGAGCATCACACGTCCTTCCCTAAGCCGGGCAGAAGCTTCCTGGGCTTTGGGAAGGAGGCGCCAGGCTTTAATACTTTAATACTCTAAGTTAGCGGGAACATTTAGGGGACTAGCCTAGTTACCCATGTCTACTGACTGCATGCCACTGTTCTGTATATCTACAAGCTTTATAATAAAGGTTGTGGCTACTATTGCAAAACTACATGTTGGGATTTTGAATTAAGTAAACTTTATTAGTGTTTTCTTACTATGGGCGATCCTATTTTTGGATGAGGCTCAGTCACATACTGCCAAATTCAGGCTGTGCAATTAAAGTTTATTTGGAGGTCTTGCACAACAGACCCCCTTCCCATTTTTTGCAATAAGGAAAACGGCAGGAAAATGCACTGGAACATGTAGGACAATGCTTGATGCAATATCTTGTCACCTCCCCCCCAACACAAATTGACATAAAAGCTTAGTAAATAGCTGGCATCTTCCAACTTTCATGTGAACAAATCAGGTGACAAGTCACTGCAGACTGATGTGACTCCAGTGCCACCTCTCACCAGTGAAAAGTTGTCATCCCCCGTAGAGGTACCTGGGGATAGATCAAACAGTGAGCCTGCTCTGTACATCCCTGTCACCAAGGTCATGGGGATAACTGTACTGCAGACTCTGCTAACAAAGTTGGGTGTCCGAGTACTGGCAAGGGGGAGAACAATTTGTCTCCATTTACTGGCCAGGGAAGGAGCGTGCTGCCCCCTCATCCTGTCGAAACGCAGTCAGCTCCACCATGAAGATCGTTTGACCGAAAGGATACTGTCCTTGTAACTAGCTAAAATTCAGGCAAGTCCTTTAAGCATATACTTGAACTCTACTTCAATGCAATTTTAAGCAAGTCTTTAAAGCAAAATGCTATAAAATGCCAGTTTTTTTAAAAGTGAACAGATGGGGCTTTCAGCTTGACTGGACTCTTCAAAAAGAACTCTCTCTGAAAATTTCTCATTGCCTGAAGACAGCGAACAAGCTGATTGTACAGTCTTATATGGTTATATTACAAACTAAATCCAAGCTCTCACATCCAACTTAGGGGTCTTAGAGCTCCAAGGGGTGATCTGTGTAAAGAAGGACAGAAGTGGATTAATATGAACTTTTCCCTCCCTTATTGGCCTTGCGCAAGTTGTTCTGACAGGATTAGAGTCTAAGAAGTTGGAATTGGTTGTGCTGACAGAAATGCAGGCTGGCAGCAAGGAGGAAGGGATAGAAGCACCAGTGATTTATTTTCGAGGGGAAAAAGTCTTGCATCTGTACATGTAATAAAATATTTACTATGGCAGCTTTTAAAAACTTTTTTTGTCGGATGTATTTATAAACATTTTTAACATCGCTTTAAAATCGACTTTAATATGTTATATTCAATACCATGATGCTACATTAAAGTTTTTGCTATAGGTTTTTTTTTTTAAAGGTTGATTTTGTTCCTCATCTACCTAGCTAAGTAGAACAAAGTCTTTATTACAGCACCTACAGTGTTACAATACAGTACATGTACTGCAGCTCTTGAAAATCCCAAGGTGTGGAAGAAATTGTATCAGTTTATATGTTAATTGAATGTTAGTTGAAAGTTTCCCACAGACAGTACCAAACATTGATTCAGCTTTCACATATAACATCACAAATGACACCATGTTGTTGGTGTGACTGTGGGGAACTAGGGACATTTCTCCATTTATGGTGGGAGTGTCCACTTGTACAGAACTTTCAGTCTGAGGTGTATCAGGAAAATTATCCTTTCTTATAAGACTCCACAGCTTTCGCTTTCAAATCTATGGGATGATCAGACACAACAAGGGCATTCAAAAGAACTCATTACATGGTTGTTGGCAACAGCCAGAATATATTTTGTGCAAGAATGGAAGGCATTGCAAGGATTACAAATTTCCACATGTTATAAACGCGTATGGAACATTGTGATAGAGGGAAAAGATAACACATAATTTGAATGTTTCTAAGCGATTGGTAACTCCAGAATGTTTCCATGCCATGTGTTGGGACTTCATTTCTTAGACTGTTACAAAGAGCCTCTTGGACTCCATGGCTTTACCAGTGCATGAAATGTGGCATTCCTCAGCATTCGTGGCTGTTTTATATATACCGGTAATTGTGTCTCACCTTTTTGATTTTGTATTGACTGAGAAAATTTTCCTGCAGTCTCTGTCCTCCCTTGTTAGGTTGTGTTGAATGGTGTGTAAATATATGTGTCTGAGAAAAAATAAGATCCCAAAGTGGACTAAGGCCTGATTTATACAAGATGGCTGCCACCGGTGAAGCTCTTACCTATGTAATCACTCCATCATGTATAAATGCATTCAGAAGTACTGGTTTATTTGTGTGTAACTTTAGCACCCCAGTAATTAGCTGGGCTGATTAACCTAACCTTATTTGTTCTTGCCACCAGCCGACCCACCCACCCCTTTCCTTTCCCTTCCCCATGTTCTCTGGCTTGTGCATAGAGCCTGAAGACAGCAATTTCTCTTATTTGTGGTTGAGCAGAAAGGATGTAAGAAGCCTTGTTAGAATAATTTTGCTGTTGCTTACGTTCTCCAAACTGTGGTGCAAGTAAGAGCTGCTGTCTAGAAGGCCAAGGGCATTTCCCCCTGGTGAACTGGATTTGCAGGTGCCTGCACAAAAAATACACTTCCCATTCATTGCACACTGCAGTGCCACCAGGCATTTTGTGGTATTGCTTTCTGTGATCTTTCTGTTGCATGTGCATTCTTCTTTGTGCATCTGGATCCTTTCCTTCTCCCTTTCATGTTTGCATCTCTTTGTGTGAGTGGCAGACAAGGAGCTTTGATCCTGCCACAGGACTATAACTTTGTTATAGTTTTTCTGCAAACTGCTTTCCTAATCCCTGGGCAATGGGAAGCTCTCGTGTCTATTCATTGGCCATGTGCTTATGCATCATGTGTGGGAGGACTGTGTAGACTGGGTTCCGTGATGTTGTCATGGTGTGTGATGTGCTGATCAGTGGCTTCCGTGTATGTGGGGGTGTCATAATTAAACATCATCATGATTAATAGTAGCAATGCAGTTGCAAGGGACTCTGTGGGAATGGTGGTTGTTGTTAAGTCAGTGTTTCCCCCCCCTTTTGCTGCTATTGTGGTTTTGTTCCTGTTGCTGGGCGGGTATGTGAACCTGATGCCTGTGTCAGCTCTTACATCATGTTAGCCATCCTAACTAGGCCATAGGATAGACCTACACATCTCTTCCTTGAAATTAACCAAACTGAAAAATAATGTCCCACTGAAATGAAGCATAGTGGATTTTTATAGTCTTGTAGAAATTTAGCGCAGGAGAACAGTATCCAGCAAATTCTCAAAACAAAAAGTTGAAAACATGAACATGCCTCTCCCCCCCACATGCACACAGAAAATTATAAATACTGCAAACTGGGAGAGCCCATTTTACAACCAGCTTCCAGGACTGTGAACCACCCTGAGGTCTATGGGTATAGGGCAGTATACAAATAATAATAATAATAATAATAATAATAATAATAGGTGTAAAGTGATGACATGCATAAGAATTGTGAACGCACTGAGTTTCAGCATGTCTGTGCAGTCTGATAGAACTGGGTATTCTAAAGATCATAGTGTGCAGACTTCTGTCAACACTCACCTGTCCACTGGTGGTCGAAATGAGCTTGAGTATCAGCTACCATGCTGAAAAGTAGTTGGGAAAATGACTGCAAATGTCCTTTTAAAAGTTATATAATTTCATTAAGGAGAGGACAAGTGTAATTCTGGAGTACTGTATTTGCTTCTATGTATTCCCGTTAAAATTGGCCAAACCACGTGGTAGCAGAACTCGCAACATAGAGGTAGTGTAAATACAAGAATAAAATCAGTCATGGTGTTGAGCTGTGGCTTCCTTTTCCTGCTTCCAGTTCTGCTCTTGGCACCTCCAGTGAATTATGCCTTGTGCTTTTACTATAAGGCCATCTGCTCCCCTTTTGCATGCACTGCATTCTGATGAGACTGGAAAGGTGTGTTTAAAATGCTGGTTATGAAGTCTGACAAGTTCCTGATGTTAAAGAGAGCTTGTGTTCTCTTCACTGTCTAAAAGTTTGTCTAAAATACAATAGTCAGACTGGAAATGCCTGTGCATGTCTGAGACTTTGCTCAGGCATATATGTTTATAAAATACTTAATAGTAATATTGGTCTTAAAAGAGAAACACAGAAAGAAAGAAAGAAAGAAAGAAAGAAGAGAGAGAGAGAGAGAGAGAGAGAGAGAGGTGAAACTGCAACAGAGACTTATCTATGAATACCCACAGTCAATCTGCATTTTGTGTGAACTTCACCTAAATTTGTGCATTGTACAATAAACTGAGACTCAGTTCAGATAAAGCTGAGGCACTGTTAATGGGCCGTTCCCTAGACTGGATGGATGAGAGGTGGTTTGCTCTTGATAGATTATACTCCCTCTGAAGGAGCTGGTATGCAGCTTGGGGCCAATTCTGGAACCACTGTTGTAGCTTGAGGCCTCGGTGGCGCAGAGTGCCTACCATCAGCTTCGACTGGTGGCCCAGCTTTGCCCTTATCTACACAGGGATCGCCTATTGTCTGTTGTCTGTGCTCTGGTAACCTCTTGGTTAGATTACTGTAATGCAGTTCAGGAACTTTAGCTTGTGCAGAATTCAGTGGCCAGGATGCTCACCGGGGCAAGATGATTTGAACATAGAACACCAATTCTGGCTTGACTGCAGTAGCTGCCAGTTAGTTTCCGGACCCAGTTCAAAGTGCTGGTTTTGATCTATGTAGCCTTAAACGGCTCGGGATCTCAATACCTCAAGGATTGCCTTTCCCCATATGAACCTACCCAGACCCTTCAATCATCACCTGAGGCCCTTGTTCATGTGCTTCCTCCACAAGAGGTCTGGAGGGTGGCAACATGAGAGAGGACCTTTTCTGCAGTGGCTCCCCACATGGGGCAGGCTCTCCCCAGGGAGGCTTGCCTGTTGCCTTCCTTACATATCTTCAGACACCAGGCAAAAGCATTCCTCTTTCAGGCCCTTTGGCTAATTAAAGAAAGCCTTTTAAACTGGGGGGGGGGGTATTTTATTTATTTGTTGTTATGGCATGCATTTTTGTGTTTTTATGCTTCCAACTCTTTAAAGGATTAAACATCTATGAACATAGTGGGTATTTTTCCCCCTAAGTAAAGATGTGTAGGATTTTGTGAACATTTTAAAATGGGTTCTTAGGGTAGTGGTTTTGTTTACTTTTATCCAGTGCTATGCTAGCTTTCAAAGGTATCTGGAGTAAAAATTGGTTGCTTAGCAACCTGCTTCAGTTACAAGTGTTGGTGAATGGGTCACTGATTAGCTGCATCTGACTACGTGGGCTCTGGACCACAAGAGCTTATGCTACAATAAATTTGTAAGTTGCCATAAAACTCTTCATTGGCCAGTGTACACAATCAATATAAATGCAGGACATTCTATGTTCCAATAACCAAAATATCTGAAAATTTTGGTGACTGAATTTATGGCAGTTGTACATAAACATACAATACACTTTATTTTATTTTTTTTATCTGTATGCTTGTTTATGAGTATCTGAAACAGAATTATGTTCGTTTCTGTAGATCTGGTCTTCTTTGAAACTCTTAATCATTCACTTAGTTGTGAATTAAATTACCAATTGTTCTATGCACAGTGAAAGGTCAGAATTGATGGGACCTGGATCCCAGCCTTTGGAGGCCCACAAGTCTCCCATCCTTGCCATTTTGGATATGAAAACTTGAACAGACTGTTGTATGTTCCCCCTGCAACCACCCCTTCCTAACAAACTTGGATACAACCTGAAACTGCAAAACATCTAGCAGAGCCTTATTTGAATGACTGCTAACTTTTCCCATACTCCATTTTCAGACTGGGACCTAAATCCAGATTCCATTCATGGCTCCAACTTCAGCCAGTTCATCTCTCCATCTCCTACCCTACACCCCCAAGTTTTGTTTACCACCCAGCCTGATGAACTCAAAAACCTGCACAATAGTTTATAACATTTGCTTGGCCTAAATTGTCCTGGTGCCCTGATGTGGATTTTGAATTTTTTCTTATGAGTCAACATTGCTATCTGTGTTTTTTTGCAATTTGAAGAAAAAAATAGTTGAAAATGTGGGATGCTGCTCTAAGACTAAAGGCTTTAAGATTCTCTTGGGTGGGCAAGAGGCAAGAGCAGGGGTAGGCAACCTAAGGCCCGGGGGCCGGTTGCGGCCCCAATCACCCTCTCAATCCGGCCCGCAGACGGTCCAGGAATCAGTGTGTTTTTACATAAGTAGAATGTGTCCTTTTATTAATCCAGAAGCATGTCAATGGCATTGCAGCACTGTCTATGAAAACCACTTGGCCTTTTAACAAAATAATCTAGCTACAAATATTAATTGGTGGTACACAAATATTAATTGGCGCTTGGAAGGAAGAGAAAAATGTCTTGCATAGAATGATGATGCTAGCAAAATGAACTCTGAATTCCTCTGCAACATTCCTCTGTTTTATTTCTTCAAGGTAGGGATCTTATTTTATACGTAGCATATGGCTTAAGTGAAAGTGAAGGCAGAAATTGATTCCAAGAATTTGATTCCAAGTCAAATTTCATTCATATATGTAATTTTGCAATTTGACAGTGTGATATACACAAGATTGATGATGCTTTCAGTTCATGGCAAGGGGTGGGATAGCATAAAGCTCTGCAATAAGAATGTACTATGGTAATCTCTTCAAACCTGATATGCCATAAAAATATAGAATAGCCAGCTCTGTAGCAAGTGATAGATGCCCCCAAAAGGCAAGGGAAAACATCAATATACCACAAATTCATAACTATCAGAAACATTCTGCACTAAGTTATCTTATAAATGCAGACCCACTTGTTAATATCTCTGGTGTGTAATGCTAAGTAAATCTCGACATAAACCCAGGATGTTTGACTTTTGTACTTTGTTAACGCAGAATACCCTGTTCTGTTGCACTAACACCTGTGATTATCTCTGCTAGTTAATTTTACATTGCTTTATCTTCCCTCTTACTGTGAGCAGTTGGAGATCTCTCTGAAGGTTATTTGCTGTGAATTCATGGCTTTTCTTGCCCTTACTACAGGAAGCTTATGACGTCTGAATTCTGAAGTGCTTTGCACTGTATGTTTTGTTGTGCTGCTGCCTTCTCTTCTGATTGGCTTCAGGGAGTTGGAAGATAGCACTGTGACATGTTACTCGATAAAGTACATGGTCGCTGCTTTACAGCTTTTGAACTGCAGTGCTCCTGTATACCTTGCTTTTGTATTTTCAAGGTGGAATTAGGCACATGAGCAAGCCTTTTATAATGGGTGTTTCCACCTATTGAGAAGCGATGTAAATGCTCCAGAATGTTGAGCACTCTAGAGCAGGAACAGCCTAACCTCCCCTTTTATGCATTTTTGAGATCACCTTGAACTACTAATAGTTGGGAAGTTGAAGCCTTACCTCCCAGTTGTCTTGATGATGGAAATCTTTATTGCCTTGCTCTAATCTTTGGGATTATGCAGGTCTGCTACAGAATAACATTACTGACACTAGCAAAATGTATTCTTGGAGAAGGAATTGTCAGCTGATGTGTCACTGGACTCACGTGGGGTGCTGCTCAGCCTTCTCCACTGACAGCTTCCTCCCTCCCTTACTTTGGGCTTCTTAAAACAACTTGTAGAGAAGGAAAACTAGGAACAAGCCGTGCAGGTGAGAGCAAGAACCCCCCTATGACTGACATGGCTTGATCTTGCTTGGTCTTCCCAAGCAGGTGGGAGGGAGACTGCACAAACTGGACTACATCAACTGTTGAAGTACTATATTCTCTTCTCCCCCCGTTTCAGGTGAGAGTGGGAAAGGAGATAAAGGACTAGCACACTGGTTTGCCAGCAGGTTGCTGCAGGGAATAAAAATAAAAAATAAAAATATTTATTTATTTATTTATTTATTTATTTATTTATTTATTTATACCCCGCCCATCTGGCTGGGTTTCCCCAGCCAATCTGGGCTGCTTCCAACAAAATATTAAAATACAATAGTGCGTCAAACTTGAAAAGCTTCCCTAAACAGGGCTGCCTTCAGATGTCTTCTAAAAGTCTGGTAGTTGTTTTTCTCTTTGACATCTGGTGGGAGGGCGTTCTACAGGGTGGGTACCACTACCAAGAAGGCCCTCTGCCTGGTTCCCTGTAACACGGGCAAAGGTTCATGGGCTGTGTCACCCTCCTTTCATGCATGGAATAGCAGTAGATACAAACACCGAAACACAGACATATTGTCTGACTTGCCACAAACAGGCTCTGCTGTATTGGTTCAGAGAAGTAGTGACTTTGCCTGTCTTCACGGATAGCTCCTAAGCTACTTGCTTTGGCAGGAAGATATATAGCAAAGTTCATCTTTGTCCTTCTCCCACTCTAAATTGGAGACTCAGACTGTCAAAGACTGTTTAGAAGAGGTTTGGGGAGGGGTGTTGGTTTGGTAGGGAAGATGTAGAGCAGCTGTGCTGGCCGAGGCAGATGGGGGATGTAGTTAAAAACATCCAGGGAGCACAAGGTTGGGGGAAGCTGATGTAGAGGCATGTGATACGCAAGTCATGAAAAACTGCTTTAGAAAATAGAAAGACGCAAAGCCACGTGATGCAGCTTTTGTTTTGTTGCTTTACTGAGGATAAATCTTTGCATCAAGATGTTGGAAGTACCTTTTTCTATTGACAATTCCTTCCCCCACTCCAAAAAAGTGTGCAGTCTGTCATGAGAAAAGCATCTTCCCTGCAGTTTCCATGGTAAGCACTCCCCCATAATTGAGTCACAGACGCAGGAGGTTATATAAAAGAAGCCAATTTCTGGATCTTACCTAGTGAGGCTGCATTTGTCAGCAGCATACGTAATTTGAGCATCCTTACAACAAACATCACTGGTGGAAATAAAATACCTACAAGCTGTTAAAGACATCATGTTAGTTGTGTACCTTTCTTAGCACCTCTATTCCTTTTAATATTCTACTTGCTATTAGGCTCACCAGCATGTGTTAAGGTTAATAAACCGACTTTATAGAACAAGGAAGTTGCAGGGGTCAAAGCTGTGGTATGCTGTAGATCTGTGTGAAAGAAAATAACAGGATTTGTTGGGAGTTTATATCGGAGGAGTATATATAGAGCAAAGCATATTCTACCCCTGTATTATAGAGCAGAGAATTCCCTTTTGACTGTCTGGTGAAGAACTCGGGTACCTTGACATGCCAGCAGAGCAGATACTAATAAAAGATATTTCCTTGCCTATTTCCCAATTTGTCACTTGCCTGGAGGTGAGTAGCAGAAGTTCTGCAGGGAAGTAGCTGGGTGAAAAATTGGCTGCCTGCCTGTCTCCTCTTTCTCTCTCCCCGTTCCCCAGTGACTTGTACAACCTGTGGCCCATCAAGCTGAGCAAATCATACCAGCTACACTTGTGGTCTGTCAGGTTGTGACAATTCATATGTTTTTGCAGTCCCAGGCAAGCAGTAAAACCAGGACACATAAGTATTTTATGGGTCATCATCTGCAAGATCTGCACAGTTTGCGTCCTACCAAACTTAGCAGAGCTTCTCCCTCTGTGCAATTCCAGGTTGGGACTAGTAGCATACTGCTGTGCTACATAGAGAAAATTGCCTATAGTTCTGAGGCCACTGTAAATAAAACAGACTTTAAAAAAAATGGAGTCTGTTGATATTTGCTTTTTCATTATCTCCCTTTCCCCCTCTCTTTCCTCATCACCCAAACCATTTTGACTAAAGATAGTTCTTGAAAGACTGTTTGCTCCTTTTAGGTTTATGCAAGAAAATTAAAAGTATGAGAACAGTTTACAAGTTTCAGCAAGTCTTGGTGTTGTACAATATTGGCTTATGAAAGGGAAAAGGCGGAGAAGGCTCCTCCACCAAGATCAGATATCTGGTGATTACGGTAGATATTTGTCAGTTGAGCAAATAGCCCAGATACCTTGTCACCAAATATATTTGGTAGTACAGTAGTAGGATACTTCCTGGATTCTGTTGTTTTTTTTTTTAAATGTTTTTCAGAACACTTTTCTTATTTATCTATCTGTCTGAAGCTTAACATTAGTGACCGTTTTATATCCATGAGGGGAGAGTTACTTAGAGTATAGCCATCTACCAATTTAAGCTAAGTTTGGTAGTCTGCCAAAATTTATCTTTGGACAAGATCATGCCTCTTTCATCTGAATATTGTAGGAAGTGAAGGTCTTCTCTCTGACATTACTAAGCTTTGGAGGCCACTTGAAGTGCAGCAAGAATTCATGTTTTCTGATTGTTCCTGACGCCAAGAGCAACTGCAGCAATGAGTAGTATCCAAGCTTTCTAAGGTTTGAAGAAGCAATGAAGCTCTACTCTATGGTTGTGCTGAGTTTGAGTTGCTTTGAAATCTGCTTTAAAAGCACCTTTGGATGGTTTGAAGATGTACCTTGAGAAAAAGTCCCGTTGGAAAAATTCATTGGATGCGTTTTGATCAAAGCTTGGATGCCATGTTTCAGATTTTCCTTCAAGTCAGATCGGCTGGTGATCCTGGTTTTTGGTGTTTGTTTGTGCATGTGTTTTTCCCTGTCCCTGCAATGTGTGTTAGTTATACTCTGCCTTTGCAGTGGGAGGCAGTAATGCTTCTGAGTACCGGTTGCTGGAAGCTGCAGGAGTGGGGAGGGCCCGTTGTGCTCATGTCCTACTTGTAAGCTTCTCCTGGGCATCTGATTGGCCACTGTGAGAACAGGATGCTGGACTCGATGAGCCACTGGCTTGATCCGGCAGAGCTGTTCTTGTGTGGTTTGAATAATCAGGAGCTGCTTGCTGTACAGACTTTCCAGCTGTCTCTCTACTCAAGGAACTATTTGTGTAAGCAGATCTGTGTGTGTGTTTGTGTGTGTGTGTGGGAGCTGATGGATGGGTGGCCCTGTTTTGCAGCAGGGAGGTGGTATGCCTGGCATTTTAATCTCTTAGTCTGTATTTTGAACTGTCAGGATCAATGCAACTGAGGTTCTTCTATGTAAATAGCACTTCAGCTGAGCCAAATGCTTTATTTGGACATATTTATTATGTATTTATTTCAACTATTCATACGTCGCTTAACACTGTAGTCTTTAAGTGGTGTACAATAAAGTTTCAAAGGATATAATAAAATAGGCTAAAATTAACTGTAAAATCAGAAAAAATTGTAATTACAATTTCGGCTGGATGAAAAAGCTATTCACCTAGTGCTGGAAATTCAACAGGGAGGGAACCTGTCTATCTCAGCTGGGTGGGAATTCCCTGGAATGGAGCCCACAATACTGAGCAACATAGCTCCTGCTTGATACAAGCTATGTCTTTTTGCCCTGGGGACCACTATCAGTAACTGTTTCATAGACCTTGGTGATTGGTATATAAGGAATCAGGTGGTCCTTAATGCATTCTAGACCCAAGTTGTTAAGGGCATTGTAAATTAATACAAGAAACTGGAACTTGGCCCAGTAGCATATGGGCAGCGAATGCAAGCTCTTAAGCAACAGAGTAACATGCTGGTGGTAGTCTGTCCCTGCCAACAGTCTAGCAGCAGCCTTTGACACCAGCTGGAACTTCCAGACTAGACCCAAGGGTAGCCCCACATATAGCACATTTCAGCAATCCATTCTTGAGGCTCTCAATGCAAAAATTGCCATGGCCAGACTATAATGGGGTGTAGGGGTAAACAAATTTTACCAGGAGTGACCAATTTGTGACCCAGTATCAACATTCAACCAACCAAATATTTTTGTGCAGCCGCCAGGTTAGGGGAAGGCTTTGGACAGGCAAAACAACCTGATTCTTTGGTCGGCGGATGCCAGCTGGCTCTTTTAATGGGTGAGTGCTTATGCCACCTGGGTGCTGTGAAATTGAAAGGAGAAGGCTCCCTGAGCCTTGTTTTCTTCCGTGCAGGTGCAATAATGTAATGGCTGGTTTCCTTAACACCAGCTGCTTCATAATTGGCTAGCATGTGGCAATTCCTTATACGTCATATCTGTTGCCGATTCAGCTCCAGTGCCTGGGGTAGGACAGGTGGAATGTATTCTGTCTTGCCCCACAAGCAACTTAAAGCCTGTCCTGAATTGGATAATACAGTTCTTGACATCCAGATACGTAAGTGCAGTGTGAAGTTGCCATTCTTCTTAGGAGTGCTTAATCGATCTAGAGCCAGTGTGGTGTATTGGTTAAGAGCGGTAGTCTCGTAATCTGGGGAACTGGGTTCGCGTCTCCGCTCCTCCACATGCAGCTGCTGGGTGACCTTGGGCCAGTCCCACTTCTCTGAAGTCTCTCAGCCCCACTCACCTCACAGAGTGTTTGTTGTGGGGGAGGAAGGGAAAGGAGAATGTTAGCCGCTTTGAGACTCCTGAAGGGGAGTGAAAGGCGGGATATCAAATCCAAACTACTACTTCTTCTTCTTCTTCTTCTTCTTCTTCTTCTTCTTCGGCTTGTATATCGATAACTATTTGCCGCTAGATAACCCTATGCAAAAAGAGGAGGAGGAAAAAACAGGCAGCAACATGCAGGATCTTTAGAACAAGCTCTTATTTTCTTTGGAGCTATGACTTTTTCTTTTCTAAAAGTATTGTCAGATTGATAGCATGTGGGTCCTCTGCTCTCCAGGGAGAGCTTCCGAGTTGCTACAAGTGAGTGGACTTTTCAAGCCCTGCTGACTAAGAAGTTGTTAATAAAAGCTGCCAGTAAGAAATTCCATATTGCAGCAATTAATCACTCATTCCTTATTTTTCCATGTGCAGTTGAACAAGTGACCCTTGCGAGAAAGTGATGGTTTTTACCTCTCTTCTTGAGCAACTACAGTACTAGGAAGGCATTGTAGCCAGTATTTGTGGAGTAAATGGTTTGGTAGATTGTTTTCGGTTCTACTCCACATGCACTTGTCCTTTTATAAAGAATAAACGATCCCTTCTATAAATATAAAACTGTATGCGAAAAATTCATTTGGGGGAGGGTAAATGTACCCCCCTTCCCCAGTATAGATGTTTATCTCTTAATCTAGGTCATATCAGCACAGAAGTCTCTATGCTGTTAGGCAACCGTTCAGCGGTTTTCTGTAAAATTTCCTAATGAACTCTCATTGAGCCCTAACATAAAAGCAGTTGTCTTTGACTTCTCTATGCAGGAGTTTAAGGGGCTCCAACTACCCAGGGAACAGACATTTATAGAGGCTTCTGTTCTTCTCTTGTAGCATTTACACCCCATTTGTACAGTTTTGTCATCTGCAATCTGTACAAATTGATGTGAATCTGAACAATCTAAGATTTTCTGTTTTATAGTTGGCTAGATATTCATTTTTTAAGTCTTACTTTCTGATGTGTAGAGTCATAACAGGTTTCCTTGGAAAATTTCTGGAAGGTGAATGAAGAGACAGGCTAATTTATGGGCTGGGTGGGAAGAGTCAAGTCAGTCATTATTTCTGGAATATGAAATGGGTAATGCATGGCCGATGTACTGCAGTCATAAAATCATTAGGGCCCTGAGCAAGGCATGGGTCAGTATCCACAATGGATCATTTTGTAGGGTTTCATTAATGCTTTGCAAAGGTAGGTTTGCTTCTCAGTCAGTCTTTGAATTTTGTTTAATGTAGGTCATAATCATTTGCATAATATTTTACAAATACCCCAACATATCTTCCAGCTTTTTACAGGGGGAAATGGGTAGATATCTTCTGCTCACTAATAATGTAGTGAACATGCCAAATAGAAAAGCCATTTTCATTGCGTGGTATTTGTATCTACCCTCCAATTTTAAAAAAGCAGTAAAAATGCAGTAATAAATAACTCCATCATTTTGTTTGAAAAGAAAAAAAGTTTGTTAGTACAGAAAAACAAAAAAGAAACACACCAGAGAGTACTATAATAAATGAAATTTATTTGTTGTGCTGGTGAAAAATAAACCTATACGAATGTTTTAACAACTTGGTTCACTTACCTACTTCCTTCCATATTTCTCATCATGTGATGCTTTATACATTGGATTCAAATTCTATTGTTTCGTAGATGGTTTGTGTGTTGCTACCACTGATCTAACTTTTTGAAGTGTGATCTCTGTTAACTTTCCCAATAGAATAACCATAGTGTTTAATTATAGTTTGTGTTTTGCAATCGATCTTTTCAATCTAGGCATTTCTCACAGTCCTACAAGTCCACCAGAGATGTTTAAATCTTGCTTGGTCCTGGCCACTCCTCCAAAGAATTTTTGAGATGTTCCTATTATAGTACATAAAAGAAAGTACACTTTTGCAATTGATGCCACACGTGCATACTTTATTTTACAGTGGTACCTTGGTTGTCAATCTTAATCTGTTCAGGGAGTCCAGAGTCGACTCCCAGAACCATTCGAGTGCTTCCTGCACTCAATCGGAAGCCACATCAGCCACGTCATACTTTTGGCTTCCAAAGAACGTTTGAAAACTAGAACACTTACTTCTGAGTTTTTGGCATTCGGGAGCCAAAATGTATGTGTGCAAAGGTGTTTGACAACCAAGGTATGACTGTGTATTTATTTATTATTATTCCTACTGTGGAGGGGCGAGGGAGGTATGGCGGTGGGGGCAGATGGCATAGGCGAAGGGGATCGAGATACGGATATGCTCGTACCCCTTCCAATCTGCGCCCCATCCCGAGAGACGAGGGTAGGGTGAGAAAGGATTACTCACCTCCGTCACTGGTGTTGTGCAATGCCAGGTCTATAGGCAACAAAACCGCCACCCTGCGAGATTTCATCATCTCGCAGGGGGTCGACCTGGCTTGTGTGACGGAGACCTGGGTGCGCGAAGGGGTAACTGTTACCTTACGAGAGATGGCGCCCCCGGGTTTCTCCGTCCTCCACCAGTCACGGACTGTGGGCCGGGGGGGAGGGGTGGCATTATTAATCCGGGAAGACTGTTCTTTCAGGGCTGTACCACCGCCATCGATCCCCGGCATTGAATGTGTTGGCCTAGTGTGGGGCTCCGAGGTGAGCTTGGCTGTCTGGCTGGTGTACCGGCCACCTAGCGCACCAGCAGCCACCCTGTCAGGCCTGCTGGAGGCGGTGGCCGGCTGGACCTTGGAGTTCCCTAACCTATTGGTATTGGGGGACTTCAACATCCATGCCGATGCCACTCCCTCCTCACAGGCTCTGGACCTGGTGTCTTCCATGGCGACACTAGGGCTCTCCCAGTTTGTTTCGGGCCCCACACATCAAGCAGGCCACACGCTGGATCTGATCTTTGGCGTCGGTATAGATGTGATCCTGTCTCCTTCGATGAAGGTGCCATGGTCGGATCACTATGCTCTGAAAGCCAGGATTGATGTTCCACCCCCACCCTGCTTAGGTGGTGAGCCGATTTGGGCTCGCCCGCGGAGGCTGATGGACCCTGATAGATTCCGTCAAGCCTTGCGGGACCTTTCTCCCCCTGGCGACTCATTGACTGAGCTTGTTGAGGGCTGGAATACCCAGCTCCTGGCAGCCATCAATGAGATCGCACCTAAGCGCCCTCTGCGACCCCGCAGAAACCGGGCTCCCTGGTTTACTGAGGAGCTCCGGAAAATGAAGCGGGACCTCAGACGGCTAGAGCGAGTATGGCGGGGTGCCCGTGACGGAGCCTCAAGAACATCTTATAGGGTTTTTATGAAAACCTATGAGATGGCAGTGAAGGCCGCCAAGAAGTCCTACTTCTCGGCCTCCATTGCATCCGCTAGCTCTCGCCCGGCACAATTATTTAGTATAATTCGGTCTTTAACGTCCCTCGAAGGACAGCCAAATTTAAATAACAATTCGACACATAGCTGTGAGGCATTTGCGAGCTTTTTTGCGGAGAAGGTCCTGTCGCTCCGCCATGACCTCCCTGCCAATTTGGATACAATAAAAGAACTGGAGGCCCCTCAACTGTCCTCGGGTCCAGTATTGGACCACTTTGACCGGATATCCCCAGCCGATGTGGACAGACTCCTCCGAGCTGGAAAGCCCACCACTTGTCCTCTCGACCCGTGCCCGTCTTGGCTGATTAGAGCATGTCCAGACAAGGTGCGGGCCCCCCTGGGGGATATCATCAATTTGTCCCTTGGCACCGGGACATTCCCAGGGGAACTGAAGGAGGCAGTGGTGCGTCCGCTCTTAAAGAAAACATCATTAGATCCCTTAGATCTATCCAATTACCGCCCAGTTTCGAATCTTCCATTCCTGGGCAAGGTGATTGAGAGAGCGGTTGCTGAACAGCTTGGTAGGTTTCTGGATGAAACATCGGCTCTGGATCCATTCCAGTCCGGCTTCCGCGCTGGTCATGGGACCGAGACGGCTCTGGTCGCCCAAACAGATGATCTCCGTAGACAGCTGGACCGAGGCGGGTCGGGGCTGCTGATTCTTCTAGATCTGTCAGCAGCTTTCGACATGGTCGATCACGAACTTTTGGACCACCGACTCGCCGACGTGGGGATCCAGGGCGCAGTCCTTCAATGGCTGCGCTCGTTTCTCTCTGGTTGGGGACAGAGGGTGGCGCTTGGGGGGGAACTGTCATCCCGCCACTCCTTGGTGTGTGGAGTGCCTCAGGGTGCAATTCTCTCCCCGATGCTTTTTAACATCTTTATGCGCCCCCTCGCCCAGCTTGTCCGGAGTTTTGGGCTGGGCTGCCATCAGTATGCCGATGACACCCAACTCTATCTGTTGATGGATGGCCATCCTGACTCGGCCCCAGACACACTGATCAGATGCTTGGAAGCTGTGGCTGGATGGTTACGTGGGAGCCGGTTGAAGTTAAATCCTTCGAAGACAGAGGTCCTCTGGCTGGGACGGGACGATATGGGATTGAGGGGGCAACTCCCATCTCTTGCGGGGGGTGCAATTAGTGCCAGCACCGTCCGTTAAGAGTTTGGGTGTAATCTTCGATACCTCCCTCTCTATGGAGGCGCAGATTGCAGCTATAACAAAGGCGGCATTTTTTCATCTCCGCCAAGCTAAGCAGTTGGCCCCTTACCTCTCTCGCCCTGACCTAGCCACTGTGATCCACGCGACGGTCACCTCCAGACTGGATTATTGTAACTCGCTCTACGTGGGGCTGCCCTTGAGACTGACCCAGAAACTCCAGCGGGTGCAGAATGCCGCAGCGAGACTCCTTACGGGGTCTTCGCTGCGGGATCACATTCATCCGGTGCTATACCAGCTGCACTGGCTCCCAGTGGAGTACAGGATCAGGTTTAAGGTGCTGGTTTTAACCTTTAAAGCCCTATACGGCCTAGGACCCTCGTATCTACGGGACCGCCTCTCCTGGTATGCCCCACAGAGGAACTTACGGTCCTCTAATAAAAACATCTTGAAGGTCCCAGGCCACAGAGAGGTTAGGCTGGCCTCAACTAGAGCCAGGGCTTTTTCGGCTGCGGCTCCAACCTGGTGGAACGCTCTGTCACAAGAGACAAGGGCCCTGCAGGACTTGACATCTTTCCGCAGGGCCTGCAAGACAGAGCTGTTCCACCAGGCCTTTGGCTAGGGCACAGCCTGACTCCCTCCTTCAGCAATCTTTACAATACTTTAGTTTATGGTTGCCATTAATTTTGATTTTAATTAATTCTTATGATGTTTTTATATTGTTGCACTTTTTTAGTGTTGTTAGCCGCCCTGAGCCCGGCTTCGGCTGGGGAGGGCGGGATATAAATAAAAATTTATTATTATTATTATTATTATTATTATTATTATTATTATTATTATTTAATATTAAATCTACTACCCTTCATCCAAGGACCACAGGACTGTTTACAATATAAAAATACAAAATGCGTAACATAACAAAATAATAACCCTTTGAGGAACATTCCAAAAAAGGTGGCATACACTTCAGTTGTGTCTATTTACCAGGACTGTATCTGTTTTGTCATACTGGCTCTTCATAGCGCAAATCACTCCTAAGTTTGCCTTTTGAAGATACCCGGTTCAAATTTTGTTAGTGTTGTCGTTGCTTGTGTTCCATCTGATCATTATCTCACAAGTAAAATTAGTAGTTTCCTAAAATAGCCTTTTTGGAACATTACACTAAATACATGTCTATGTAGTTGTGGCATCTAGCGCTTAAGCAAGTTTGGCACAATAACATTGACTAGCTTTTCTCCATTAAGTCCCATCAATTTTTTGTGAAACAGTTGAGAATATGCTTGTATCTGTCCTAAAGAAGTAAAGTCGGCCTTGTTGCAGATGCCACGTTTTTGAGAGAACCAACTAGAAAAATTGTTTGTATGCATTATATATAGGGGAGGGCAGTGTTTTTTTTTCTAAAACAATGTTTAGGGGTACACTCATTTTCCTGCTCATATTGAAATACTGCCCCTCAATGAGGTCAAACTTAGATTCACAAGATGTTTAGGGGTACACGTACCCCTGCACCCTGCCCCCCGAAAAAAGCACTGGGGGAGGGTCATATCACCTAGAGCACATGAGTTGTTGTTTTCTTTTCTTTTGAAATTATTCCCAAGGAACAAGATGTCTTAAGTATGTGTCTTTTTTCTTGGATTGGATACTGTTTTGATGATTTAATTACTGTGTGACCAGAACTTATTAAATATGCAGGTTGGCACATGCTGTGCATTGATGGCTTTTGTGTAATTTTGTTTTCCAGGGTTAAAGCTGTGAAGTGAAGAAATGATTCCTGCATTTCCTATTTCCCAGGCTTGTACGTATAATACTTCCCCATTCTCATTGTTTACATAGATCCAGGATAAATGAAAGCTCTTTTAAAGTTTAAGGTGCTTGTTAAGACTGGATAATTCTTTGTCTGCGTCCACAGATGCATTCCATTGGGTGAGCTTGCCAATGAAGTGTGGGATTAAGAATAAAAACACTGTAGTGAGATAAATGAATATTTTAGCAGTATACACATATGAGTCATGAGAACTTTAGAAAGGATTAACCACCTAAGGAGCAAATATTAAAATGAGAAATGGTGGTCCTGTTAGCTCTGGAGAAAAGAAAGGGAATTTGGGGTGGATCTAGATTAATAGTACATTAGGTTTTAGTAACCAATTGCCCAAAATAGTCTAAGAGCTCCTAATGTGACATACTCTTCTTTTCATGAATTTCTTTAGTGGTGCTCAGTCTTGACTGAAAATAACAAGCTTAGGTTGTTAGAGAAGAAAGAAGATCCATAATCAGGAGCTTGCAAAAAAAAAAAAAGAGTATTTTTTGGAATTTCCCCCTAAAATAAAATGCACATTTTCAGTTCCAGTGTGATGTTTTCCGACAGACATAATTCAAGAGTCACCCATTGAATGAACCATTCTTTTAAACTTGGGACCCTAACATGTTCTAGCTACTTGTCATGTGCTTCCCATATCCCTCTGATGTGTTTGTAGTGGGGCCCCCTGTGTAAGGGAGATAGGGCATTCACCATTTGTTTCCTTTTCTCTCTCCTGCAATAACCTTCATCTTTCTGCAGGCCAGGGATGCCCATGAGTTCCTCAGTCCTTCCTTTATCAGGAAATCTCCTGCCCCATGCCTTTCATCCCAAAGAAAGGTAGAGTTGGCTTCTGTATAGCTATAACAGATGGCCTTACAACTTGCATGTTCTGACTGGTGTTTCTGGGCAGGGGCCTACCAAGTTCCTGTAGGTCTTTACCTGCTGGACCACATTCACCAGCAGAGTTGTGACCTCTTCTCCTTGATCTGTCTTAACTGCCCTCTTAGCACTGTCTTAGAGCATACATATGCATGTGGGGCTTGTAAGACCTTGTAAGGGCAATAAATGTGCAAGGTCTGGTATTGTATTGAGTAAAAGAAGCACTGAGTACTTTGATGGCTGGATTCTGTGTATTTTATTAAACCCCGGTATCTGTAGTAATAGGTCTCCTAACCCCCTGTGTTCAAATAAAGATTAGTGACTAGTTGATCAGAAGGTAGAAGCATTACTGCATATATAACTTGAAAATTAAGATAACAATTGGATTAGTTCAGTTATTGTCTCCACCTCACCTTAACAGTGAGGGCTCACTCCAACATTTGAGCTGATAAGCAGTTTTAAACACTTACAATAAACTTGAGAGCATTGAGAGAAAAGAACACTTCCGAATGACAAGCAGTCCAAGTAATGTGATAATAAATACAGTATCCTTTTCTAGTGCCATATATATATATATATATATATATATATATATATATATATGTAGGTTTTGGTGTCTTCGGGTGTCTTCCCGTGTAAGAGTCGGGGTGTCTGGGCGACGTTTCGACGAGGTCTCACTCGTCATCTTCAGGCTGGTGCTTTCGGCTTCTTGTTACTGGAACAGAGCAAAATCTGGTGTTTGAGTTCCTATAAATACTGTTGAGGGGTGTGGTGTATAGCCTCCAACGTTCTGGGCAGAGAGGAAGTTCCTAGATTAGTGTGCCTTTTCTTCTTTTGTTCCTTAATTACTTGAGGGATATCTTGAGTGATTTCATGAGTGATATTCTGAATACCACTGGGTGGGTCATTAAGTGTAGATTAGTTGCTAAAGCTTTCGTGTCTTGACCTCTTGAGCTTGTGAAGAGTTTTTCTGAGAAGATGGCTGTGCTGCATTTAGTTGTGCTGCATTTAGTTGTGCAGCACAGCCATCTTCTCAGAAAAACTCTTCACAAGCTCAAGAGGTCAAGACACGAAAGCTTTAGCAACTAATCTACACTTAATGACCCACCCAGTGGTATTCAGAATATCACTCATGAAATCACTCAAGATATCCCTCAAGTAATTAAGGAACAAAAGAAGAAAAGGCACACTAATCTAGGAACTTCCTCTCTGCCCAGAACGTTGGAGGCTATACACCACACCCCTCAACAGTATTTATAGGAACTCAAACACCAGATTTTGCTCTGTTCCAGTAACAAGAAGCCGAAAGCACCAGCCTGAAGATGACGAGTGAGACCTCGTCGAAACGTCGCCCAGACACCCCGACTCTTACACGGGAAGACACCCGAAGACACCAAAACCTACATTCCTGTACCCGTGAAAATCTACGAAAGCATATATATATATATATATATATATATATATATATATATATATATTCTGTTCACAGTAAGGACCTCAAATGACATCCCTCTATGGAATAAGGGCTGGTAAACTTAATCAAAAAAGATATTGGGTTGTATCCAACCAAGTTATATTCAGAGTAGATCTGTGGACCTAATTTAGTCATGTCCATTAATTTCAATGGCTCTACTCTAATGTTGATATAACCCTTTGTCATGAAAACATTTTGTATATCATTTCTTCCTGGAAGCTTCTTCTTTCTTCTCTTCCTCTTTTCATGTGCCATTGGATGTGTGTTCAAATTTGGAGTCTTTGACCAGTGCACAGAATTATATGTTCCCTTTGAAATCTGCTCAGATCCTTTCACCTATTACTTAGATCTTGATCAGAAACGGTGATTCGTCAATTATATATATTTTTTATGAGTAAGGCTTATACTTGGACACTGATTGATCTATTTTGTTTTAACTGGTATTGATACATGGGGAATCCCTGTTATCAAAAGTGAAATGTATGTTACTCTTGTCCTGTGTCCTTAATATTAAGGGGTAGAGAAACTGATCAAGTAAGAATCTTCACCGCAGTTGTGATGGTTGCAAGAACTCATTTCAAAATATCTAATTGAAGCTATTGATGAGGCCTCTGGGGTTGGATGCTATCAACTACAGATACATTTGCTAGTTCAGGGTGGTCCAACGCATGGCCTAAGGGCTGCATGCGGCCCCTTGGTGGTGGCCTTCTCAAAGCCAGGTAAGCAAAGTGCTGGGCTTTGAGAAGGAGATGTGAAGGTTCTGAGACGGTCCTAGAGTTCTCCCTCTTCCTTCCCAGCTTTGGAAAGGAGATGGGAAGGCTCTAGGACCCTTCCAGAGCCTCCTTCCCAAAGCATGGCGCCTTGCTTAGCCAGCTTTGGGAAGGCAGCGTGAGGGCTTGTGTGTGTGTGTGTGTGTGTGTGTGTGTGTGTGAAATTTTCACCTTGTTCCTCCCACCTGTGCAACAAGACAGTCAGCGGCCCACAGGTATGAAAAGTTGGGCTGTCCTGTGCTTGTTATTTGTGTCTGTCTAATCAATATCTTTAGATACTTCTTATGGTCTGATTTTCCCTCTTTAAAACCAAGAGAGCTTATGAACTTAATAAAAATTGCCATGTTGAGTCATACCAAAGCTCCAAATATGGGCATATGTCAGAGTATACAACTGGAGGCAAGATAAATGCTACAAGTTGTTTCATCTTCACACACCCACACACCTTTCTTCAATCTTCATACGATAGAGATTTCTGTGTTTCTGTGGTTTGAATTTCTAACAAAACATACATAAAACATGCTAAATTCTACTAGGCAACAGTTATATAATGCAGCCAAGGAGAAATACAAAAGTGTTATATGATTCTTTCATCCCCAATAGCTTAATGCATAATTAAATCTTCTTCGTTGTTGGCCATAAGGGAACTATTCTTTTAATTACTGCATGTATCTTAGGCCATTAAAGGCATTCACCCAGAAAAAAATTGCTTGGCGGTTTTCTAAAATTTGATATGCATACTTTCTTAGTGTTCCGCTTCCCTTAGATATGGCACTGTCCGAAGGGAAGCCTTCTGAGGAGCAATTGGAACTTTACCCTCTTGGTTTGGCAGACGGCAGTGACTTTTCCAAACTACACATTATAATAGCATCAGTAGGCTTCACTGTGAACAAATGTGAAATGGTTGGGCTTATTTTTGTGCATGAAGAAATTGTAATGAAGGAATAGCACACAGTTATTGATTTAAAATGTACAAGGGAGAGTTGCTGCTGTTGCACTCATGTAACGAATAACATCTGTATGTAGTGTAACATGATAATTTTAAAATGGCTAAAACAATACATTTTCTGAAGCTCCTAAGATTCTGCAAACTTGATCCACCAGCTACTAAGAGGAAAGGTTAGATTGTTTTTTTAATAGCTTAGTAGATCACTCATTGGTCTTGAATGCTTTTAGACAAGTTGCTTTTTCCTTTCTTCATTTTACGTTCCAAAAAGTGAAGAAAGTATAGGTTTGAGAAGAAGCTTAATGCTTGCCGGATTCAGCAGATGTGGCCTGATTAAATGCCTGAGATAATATGTTAAATCCATGCACAACCTTCATAAGAAGCTAGAAGTTCAACAGGTCTTCATGCTTCAAAACATTTTGAGAAATTCTTCCCATCTTCATTGTCTTTTTTATGTCAAAACTACTTTCCCTTTCTTTTCCCCTTCCAAAAAATGCACTTTGGGGATTAAATACTTCAAAATTGTTTTCTAAAGGTGTAACCTAATTTGTTTATGAGACCTGAAAAAAGTTGTAGGGGTGTTAGTTTTGTACAGTGGTACCTCTAGTTGCAGACTTAATCTGTTTTGGGGTGTCATTCGTGCCCCAAAAAGTCTGCAACTAGAGCGCCTCTTCTGCACATATGCACATCGCGATCAAGTGCTTCTGCATGTGCGCGAAGCACGCAGATTGCTTCTGCGCATGCGCAGGCAGCAAACCCAGAAGTAAACACTTCCGGATTTGCCGTGCTTGTAAGCTGAAAGTCTCTAACAAGAGCGGAACGCAACACGAGGTATGACTGTACCTGGTTAATTTTACTTAGCTGTACGTGTGAAATGTTTCAGTGGAACTGAGACAAAGTCATTCAGTATGTTACCTTTTTAACAGGACATTCTGCCTCTCAGCTTTGTTCCTATACCTGTAAAATTTATAACCAGAATAATCTTATGGTTGAATGAGGAGGATTGTGGAGCATATTTCCTCAGAATAAAGGTCTACTGAGATCAGTAGGGCTTATTCCTATGTGTGGATAAGTCCCATGCACACTTACATGAAAGCAAGTCCCATTGAACGCAATGGGGATTGCTTTTAAGTAGAATTACAATGTGAGAGATAAAATGAAATTCAACACCTGCTCGTCCCTTCCCTGAATGAAGCATATAGGAGTCCTCGATTGGTGAATGACTTTTTTCTTGTCCTGGAAAAGATGGTCAGTTACATACAGTGCTTACCTCCACCTTCTTGCTAGATAATGAGTTCTAAGGTCAGGGCGCAGGTGTTTCCCAGTTCTGTTGATATGCCACTTTGTAATTACAGGATATGACTGGACCTATACATTTCTCCCTTCAACCATAATTTTAAACTGTTCCACTCCCAACGTCTTTTGCAAATCAGATTCTGTTTTCTGGCTGGTGCATGTCATTACCAAAGCCTTCCCTAGCAACCAGATATAGCTAATAATAGCCCCAAGCCCAGCACCAGAAATACTTAAATGTGGCAGAATATCTCTGAATGTGAGGATGTAGCATTATGGTCTCCCTTAATGCCTTCAGTCTCCTTCAAGTAATTGAATCAAATGAGGCTTATTGTATTGTATGTAAGACTGGCACTGTGAATTAGGTAAGGTTATTTGAGCCATAAGAGAAATTCCTTTTGCTGTTTCCACATTAAAATAAAATGTTAATTGAACTTAAAATATGGTTTTTTTCGATGTGTATTTTTTTATCCCTCATCTGTATATATGTATTTGACTTAATTTCCAGCTTGTGATCTGCTTGGTGAACACATCCTCTTAAGAGACATGTATTGCCTTGAAAAGCCACGCTGTTCTTTGATGTGAGCTGCGTAAATTGTTGCTGTTGGACCCTGGAAAACAACGCATTAGGGTTGCAATACTTCAAGAGCATTTAGCTGCTTTTCCCATGGAGCAGAGGTACGTTCTGTAATTTTATTGTACTGTTTTCTCAATCTGTTATGCAATATACATAATATTCAGTAATGAATAGCCTGCCTTTTCATTGTGAGAGACTTCAAGCCATAGAACGTGAAGCTGTAAGAAATGCTCCATTATCATGTCCAGTCTTCTGCTCCAAGGCAGGCACTTCCTTTTTTCCTTTTTTTAACCACACAACAACAACAACAACTCTATGGTATACCTATTTTGGGAAAGGACCATAGCTCAGTGGTTGAGTACATGCTTTGCATGCCAAAATATCTCAGGTTCAATCCCCGAGAATTCAAAACACAGCTAGGAAAGTCTCCTGATTGAAACTCTAGGGAGCTGCTGGTAGTCACTGTAGACAGTACTGAGCTTCATCAACCAGTGGGCAGACTTGACACCCGGAGGTTCCTGTCCTCCTACAAGTCTCTATCATTCTCCACACTGCACACACTACCAACAAGAATTAAACTTTGTAGTAACCATGTGATGGGGATCAGGTAGAACTACATAGTTCAGTTCTTATAACTCTGGGCTCTGCAGTTACCATTTGCTGGATACGAACCAAGCACCTAAAAAAAATATGGTGGCTTCAAAGATAGATCACTTGGTGAGGAGAACATTTGCCCCCCAACTGACTTCTGAGAGGACTGAGGGCAAAATCCCTTCCAAAATAGCCAGCTGAAATATTTATAAAAGACGTGTTAGTAGCAACAAGGAATTAGAGATGCACATATATTCCCCTTTCTCCTTATCTCTTATACTAGAACTTGGGGATATTCAATGACATTGCACAGAAACACACTGAGCCAGTTTGCACATCCCACTGAGGCAAATGATGGCTTAGTAAGACTGGGTGTTCACAAGAGAGCAGATTGCTCCTCCTGTGCCTCATGACCTTCTGCTGCTGAACTTGACTCAGCATGTAACCTTGGTTACACCTTGTGATTTGTCTGGAGCGAGATAAGCCACAATCCTGGGTTTGGACTACCCACTCAGCCCACACCATGCCTTACCTTACTGCAGCTCAGCATCAGGACCAGAGGAGGACCTTGATATTCTCTCCCGGAACTCTTATGCTTACGTTTTTTTGTTATGCCATTGTTTGGTTTATCATTCCATGCAAGGTCCCTGCTGCTTTGCTGAGCAGCCATCATCTGGGCAGTGGAGAAAAGATTGTTGTCCCTGTTTCCATCTTTCCACTACTGCAGAGCTGATATAACTCATGAGCTGGGAACTGCAGACAGGCTTCCTGGGGCTTGGTGGGCTGCATAGAGTGGTCGACGGCTGCATGTGACCCACCTGCTCTCCAAAACCAAATTGGGAAGAACTTGTCTGGATCTGAACCACTGTTTCCTTATGGCCAGGCCAGGAGATGACAGATTTTTGTCATGTTGACATGATTAAAGCAAATGAAAGAAGAGGAGCTATGTGCCTTAATTTCCAGGGGTAGATCTTAATTATAACACATTTTTCTAGTTATTGATCAAAGCGTTTCCTTCCACATCTGGTATCACCCTTCCATTGCTGGCCAGTTCCTTTTATATTTAGAGGAAGGAGGGGAGTAGCAGCAGTGTTTTATGTGGTTGAGCTTCCTTCCTAACATGTGCCAAGGATAGGACTTCATCCTGAAACATGGGATTTCCTTTCTCTGATAATTGATCTTATAGCAAGCTGTTCCAACGTGTCAGAAAACATTTAATGCTTTCTGCTACTTTCTTCTTTTCCAAGTCACATGTGACATGCTTACTACATGGTGATATTGTTAATCTCCATATTGGTATCTAAAACAAGAGAAGCTGCTCTATTTGTCATGTATGATCAAGCTGAGATTCCTGCATAACGGGGGGTTGGACTAGATGACCCTCTGGATCCCTTCCAGCTCTGCAGTTCTATGACTCTGTGATCAGTATAGTGATTCATAGTTGGGATTAGATGTATAATTTACATTAAGTCTAAAGCTAAAAATGAAAAGTAAGCTGTATTTTTTTTTTTAGCATATCTCCCCCATATGCTACTAATTTCTTTAGTTTAGCAATATTCAACATCTGTTAGCATTAAATAGTGATATGGACACTATTAGAACATCTAAACAAAAGAAAGTGATTCTGCCTGTATTCCAATTTAAGCCATAGTTAGCTCTTGTCAAGAGAAATTTTAAAAGATTTGATCTGTTAATCCACAAGATGATTTCTCCATCAGTTTTTCTTAGCTTATATCTCTTTGTGCTTTCTGTGCCCCCCAAATGTGCTCCTGGGGGTGGGGGGTTGAGAAGCCCTTTGGAATGACATGAGAAGTGATGGGGGGGGGAGGGTTGTAACAGGGATCAAGGTGTGTAATTCAGTACAATTGTGAACTCTATTTGCACAAGCAGAAATACCTTCAGTTCATACAAAAGTCCCTTTGGATCTAACCCATCCTCTCTTCTAGGAGAAAATACAGGTGCTTCCCTTTTGCCAGATAAGGGGTATATTTTTTGGTTCTTTCTTCCTATCCATTTCCTCTGCGCTCATATACAGGTATCCAGAGAGAGCCAAAGCTGATGCACCACATTTTAAATGGCAGCTTGGGACTCCCTTGCATAATGTTTTCCTTGTGATAATTGAGAAGGTGGCAAATTATTTTATCGTGGAGGCTATTGTTAATGTAACAACCCATTTTATTGCATCTCAGTAAGCGTGTTATTGCCTTGATGGTAATAATAGTGTGGCGACTGAGACATCTATCAGCATTTCAAAGATCCGTTTATTTAAAACATCACAACACCATTTATCATGCCTGTTGTGTGTTGTGTATATGCCCTTTTGAGATGCATGGGCATATTCGAGCCCCGTTCCCTATTTGGGAATTTAGGCTGTAAGGCACATTTACTTGGTAATAAGTCTCAGAGTGGCACTTGCTTCTAATTCAACATGTGCAACAACCATTTTTATTACATCAATATCCCACCTTTCTTCCAAGCATACATGCTTCCCACTTCCCAATTTCACCCTTGCAACAACCCTGTGGTGTAGATTGGGCTGATAGCTAGTGACTGTTCCAATGTAATCCACTGAGCTTCGTGTGTGAGTGAGGTTTGAATAAGGATCTTCCTAGTCAGACAGCTGAGCAACAACGCTTAACTGGGATGTTTCATCAAGAGGCTACTTATCACTCTGAAAAATTCTTAGTAGGCCAAGAAGTGGAACCTAAGGGACAGATCAGTGTTGTTAGAGGTGAGAATTCCTGAGCTGGACATACTTATTTCCTTAACAGGGGTCTGGGAGTCTGTATTTTCTTATGAGCTGCTGTCTTACAGATGTGAATTTCTATCTATGTGGATGGAATTAATTGGTCTTTGCTGTGGAACTCTTTGCTTACTGACAACACATTTTTCTTAGGGGCAGTAAATTTTAACAACCAGCTGCATGCCCTTCCAGAGGCGTTGCAAGACTTCCTTGTTGGGCTGGGTTTTAATAGCTGAGGTTAACCAGGTTAGGATAATATTCTGGGTTAGATCCAGAGTAAAACACAGCTGAATGCTTCTTCCTTTTTGTTGCATTTAGTTCCTATTGAAAGCAACAGGACTTTAACCTATGATGATTTTTTTCACACTGATTTCATGGGTACATATATATGATGATTACCTTAGTCTGTTTTTTATATATCAATCACATTGTGTTGTGGGAAAAGGTAGGATATACACCGAAATAAATAACCAAATAAATACTGTGGGAAGAACAGTGTGTGCCAGCTTGAGCTCTGTGGAGGAAAGGTGGGATATACTGTATTTACTCAAGTGTAATGCACACTTTTTTGCCAAATCACACTGTGAAAAATGTGATGTGCCTTATATTTGATGGTGCATTAGACTCGAGTAAATACAGTTTCTTCAAAACTCTGCTGCCGCCAGGGTTTTGTGGCAGGTCTGGTGTTTGCTTCGTGGTTTTTTCTGCCAGGAAAAGCCTCATATTTTTATTTTTTTCGCTTGCGGGGAAAGCCATGAAGAAGCTACTAATAAATTTTTATTCTTGTAAAGAGTGAACTTTTTGCTGATGCGCATTACATTTTCCAGCAGATTTTTTTGGGGTTTCAAGGTTTGGAAAATTAGATCCGACTGCACATTAGACTCGAGTAAATATGGTAAATGCCGTAATAAATTAAATAAAAAATTTGTGCTTCAGGACTAAGTGCAGGGCAGAAGCTGCATGCCAATTCAAATTCTTCCTTTGCCCATATCCACAATATGGATGCTTGTACAGTAGAAGATGTAATGGCATCCTCCCTTAGAGGCAGGTTTAGCAGTTTACTTATGTGCTTGGAGAGCCAGCTAAAGCATTAGCTATGACTGTGTTCAGATGTACATAAACTGACTCTATCATGTAAATGTGAGTAAGTGCAGGGTGGGGAAGGAGCAGTATATTGGTCTTAATATGAATCCACTTCCTACAGTCATGTAATTTCTTCTTGACATGGATACTATATGGGACAGCAGAAGATCGTGTTCATGGTGCTCCTTTCCAACCTTGGAATTTACTCTCCCAAGAAGCCCTGTGAATCAAGCCTCCCTCTGACCCACTTCCCATGCAATGTTAAACCACAGTTTAAATTAAACTATGGTTGAATGCATACAAAGTGCTTTGCTCCTCTCCTGCTCTTAAATGTGTTCCATGGAGAGGAAAGACTGGTCATAGATATATTTTTTTATTCGTTTTCAATTACATTCCAATAACAGCCTCATTATAACAATGCCAATTTATAATACAATTATTAATACCAATTATTCACATACCAAATTATATAATTTAATTAAAGTAGGCCCCCCACATGTTAATAACTTCTATTTGTGTTGACACATTAAATGATTTATAAAACCTCAAGTGAGGGACTCAAACTATATCATTGTTCTTTCTCCATCTCATGCTTCCTTGTTTTGCACCGAGAACAGCAGCTGCAAAAGTTGCTCTGTCCCAGTAAATAAACTGTTGTCACCATTTTCCCCCCTCAGCCTGGGAAGAAGAGCAGCCTGTTGAATTATAGATGACTTAATAAGAAACCTTATCAGTTCCTTGGCAGCTCACAGACTTCTTTCAACCTTCCAGCTGAAGATATATGGCCAATTATCCTTCCAGTTAAATTAAATTCCAAGTCCTCTTAGTGTTATTCAGTTCACTTCATAGATAATAAAGGATGCGGAAGAGTTAGCTCTAAGTCTCCATCATAAACCTTTTGCAAAATAGAGCTTCCCTCCCTTTCCCCCTTTTTTACACACACAGTTCAGTTTGATGTTATAATCCATATTTTAAATCCAATTTCTTCCATCCTCACTTGTACAGGTATAATTTGAACTAACATTCAGGGGAGGGTTGCCGAATCATAAATGTAGAGAGGAAAACTTTAAATAAACAAACCGTAGGCTCCCCTTCCCGCCGACGTTTGTACCGAATGAAGTGCAAATTGAATTTTATCTCAAATTCAAACCTTAAAGTCCTTGCAGTTGGTTTGTCCTCAGTTTGCGATCTCATCTCTTCTAGCACACACCTGTACTTTAGTCCAGTTAAGCTCTGATTAACAAGAGAACCTCTGTTTCTTAATGACAGCATTGGAGGGTTTTTGCCACGCGAAGTACTTTTGTACTCAGCGCCTCCCTGGCTCCTGCACTCCATGCTGCAGCTAGAGCCAGGTACTGAGACAGAGTGCGAGTGAAGCCCGTTCTTGGGGGGAATTTGCAAGAATGATTTACCCTCTATCATCCTTGTTTTTCCATCGCCTACGCTCTCCCACTGTCATGGAACTGGAAGCCGAGAGGAAAGGCTTGTAATCATGATGATGGCTTGTAGCTTGTTTCACACCAAACAAACCAGAAGGAGAAACAAAGGTTTGTTGTCTTACCTCTGGGTTGAAGAGAAACCAGCCATGAGCCTGGGTTTACATCTCATGGCAAGCTGGACTCTGGCTTGTTTTCTCTCCTGTGTAGCACAGGCATGAGCAAGGCAGGAGCAACACACTTGTGGTCATTAAATCATCATTTGTTTTAATTTTGCCATGGATAACATAATTCTGAAATGAGTTGTGTGCATCTGTTTTAAAGGCAAAAAGCTTCTTGAAATTTGCAATGCAAGCATCCAACTTCTAAAAGATAAACTTAATCTACATTTTTGTTAATTTTCAGAAGCTGGAAGAGCAGTGAGGGCATAATGCTCATGAGCAGAGGAAAGGGTTTTCTGAGCACTTTCCGTAACTGGGAAGTGGGAGAACATTTGAACACCACCTAAAATCAGAAGTGAATAGATGCATCTGCTTTGTGTGGGAGTGCAGTCTCAGAATTCTCTCTGACAGCTGCAATATCCAGCTAAAATATTATTCTCTTACTCCTACATGCTGAATATTCTTCCTACACACTTTTGGTTCAGATTAAATTCTCTCTTTTCCCTCTCCCTCCCTTGAGAATAAAAGAACTAGGCATTTTGAGTACTCATGTCTGAGGTTGATCTGATTCAGGTATGTTGCTCGTGTGTAAAGGCTACATGTGAGAATGAGCATGATAGTGCCTCTCCTCAAATTGCTGTCCTGTCCCCCCCAAGGTCCATGAGTTGGAGGGCGAAATCTGAAGTGGAAAGCTCCCTCCTTCTAGTGGAGACTCCCTTCCTGAATTTGAATGCCAATTTTGCAGAGTTCGATGTCACTTGGTGCGAGCTCCTCAAGTAGAAGAGGGTCCCCTCTTCAAGCTTGACCCTCCAACTTGTGGCGAGTAAGGCGCATGGCAGTGGCAGGGAGGGACAGCTGAGTGCATTCATCCCTGCTCACCCTACTTGCATCTAACATATATGCAAACAACATACCCAAACAGGGCTATAGTTGTTGGTACTACAGTAAGTTGCTGCCATCATACAAGCAAAACCTTTCTGCCAGTCAGTCTTCCAGAAGGCATAACACAGAAGGGATGCTTTTGCAAAGTGACCCCACTTGGAAGTTTCACCACTTTCTGTAAGTATTCTGCTTTATAAATAAAGGCAAAGTGACATCCCAGGACAGATGAAACTATGCAAGCCAAATTTATAGAAAAAGCCGTACAATGTTTGAACCATATACTTGTCCTGTATCTTTGAAGATTGTAGCGGATAGCCATGGGATGTCCGATGCAATAACAGTGTATAATGCATTCTGCGTGTGCATCTCCCCTCCTTCAAATAACACAAATTTGTTTGTGTTATGGGATGCTGGACGCAATAGGCTTTTGGTCTGTTCCAGTGGTCATTTCAGACCAAATTTGCATAGCTGCTCTAGAAAGATAATTCCAGTTAAAACTGACAATGATAAATCATGTTTTTTCAAGGAACTATAAAAAGGATTTTAAAAATCAAATTTGGAATAAATAATTTATGTTACTTCTTGAATAGATAATGTGTTTTATTGTATATCAAGCATTTGTTTAGCAAACACGAATGTTAGCAGAATTAATATGTAAATATGAGTATGGGTAATGTAAATATTGGATGCTTAATAATACTCACATTTTCTCTATTCTGTTTTGTTGCATTTGAATTATTTGGTTTTAAAGTGTTGCATTTATTCCTTCACTGCAGCTCTTGGAGTCACTCACGTTATATAGACAACTTTTCTATAAAACCATGGGGTAGCTAACCATTTTTGCCTGGAAGACCACATTCACCATTGGCACCAACCCAGATGAGCTGGGGCAGGCGATTATCACCCCATGCTGCTCATGTAATGATCAGTCTGATGACCAGGGAGGGGACAATTTATATCCTCATCAGGGAGCTTATCTAGATGGAGAGGTTAAACCTCTCTACCTAACCCAGTGCTGTGTCTACTTTTTTGTTTTTCTTTTCCCAATGCTGCCCAAATTAGAGTCCTGGGGGACCAGAAGAATTTCCTTGGTGACAGATCAGACCCCTCTGCAAATCGTGTTAGCTGCCTCTGTTTAAAACATTTATTTATTTTCTACCTCTCATTTTAGTTAGGATAACCTGAGAGTACCATGTGAAAAAATGAGGTGATGTAAAATGGATTGGGTAATTAGAGGCAGGCCAGTGCAGCAGCCACATCCGAGAAAGATAAAAAAGTGTTCAACAAGTTTTAACTATGCAAGATAAATGAGGATGATTCAGAACATCTAAATGTGGAAGAGCTGGTAGTCAATTTGCGTAAACAATAGTGTTAATGGGGAGTTGTTTGTGCTCTTAAAGACATATGCAGGTCATTTCTTTAGAAAATTAGCACCCCAAGCATGCATTCCTAGTCACCAGCAGGAACAGGTTACAGGAAGTGTAAGGATGTTTCAGAACATAACAGCCATTTGGTATACAGCATGGGTTTCCATTTTGCTGCTTAACTTTTTGAAGGGTTATAGTGTAAACATGGAGTCACTAATGAAAGCTATTGACTGAATAGTGGAATTCAGAAAGTAAGGTTTAAGTAAGGCTCTCTGAAGCACTGCTGCTGATTGATAACATAAAATAGCATTATGTGCAGGGTCCCCCCACCCCCATTATTTGCTAAGCCTTTGGCTAATAAACAGTATTTGGCCTTTTAAACTGTTTGGGTTGGGTTATTGTTTTGTTCGTTATTATGGTGCGGATTTTTGTGTTTGTATATTGTAAATTGCCCTGTAATCTTCAGATGAAGGGTGGTATAATAATAATAATAATAATAATAATAATAATAATAATAATAATAGAGAAGAGTTTGGATTTGATATCCCGCCTTTCACTCCCCTTCAGGAGTCTCAAAGCGGCTAACATTGTCCTTTCCCTTCCTCCCCCACAACAAACACTCTGTGAGGTGAGTGGGGCTGAGAGACTTCACAGAAGTGTGACTGGCCCAAGGTCACCCAGCAGCTGCATGTGGAGGAGCGGAGACGAGAACCCGGTTCCCCAGATTATGAGTCTATCGCTCTTAACCACTACACCACACTGGCTAGTAGTAGTAGTAGTAGTAGTAGTAGAAACCCAGGAGGCGGGGCTGTGTCCAGGTTTGAAGGGGGCCTGTACAAAGTGTCTTCCTCTTCCTCTTCCAGTGGGCCTTGGCAGGCTTATCTGGCTGTGTTGGCAGTACTCCAACCAACACTCATCCTGTCACAGGGTGATGCTAAACCAGGGCCATTGTGGGAAATTCAAAGGGTACTGTTTGAAATGCTAGGTCAGAAGTTTTCTAAGGTGAGACAAGGGGAGGCATCAGCCGTGGGCCCTGCCAGAATGTTGGGCATGGCTGGCGACTGTCCAAGGAGAACATCCTAAAAGGGAGTTGTATGCATTGTGTGATTTTGCTGCAATTTGAGAAAGCAAGTGCAGGAACTTTGACTCAAGGTGGATTAATACATTACAGTGAGCACTGTTTAAAAATGCTCCTGTGTGGTGGCAGTCCATGAGGAAGTGGTTTACTGTGGTGAGGACCACATAGCTGGGACTGGAACTGATCAGCTGAAGCAATTCCGCATCAACTCCTTCTCCCCCTCCAAATGCTGTTATGGAAATGCTTTCCTGTCTTTAATGCTTAGCCTGAACAATGGGCTACACTGTTATTGTGTCTTTTAAAAATCAAGCAAAATGTATTTTATAAAAACACTGTACATTTTTTATTATTCATTGTGCCCAGTAACAAAATTTGGTGTTGATTATTCTGGGGCAATAGGGGTTTGTGGCTTTAATCCATTTCATACACAAAAAAACTGATCCTCACTGGCCTTACCAAATTTCAAGGTGCAGTGTTCTTGAAAAGAAAAGAAAAACCCATTATTTTCAAAAGGAGTTTGTGATTGGAGAGAGATTCCAGAATTTAATTTAAAAAATGCAAAGTTGCTGTCCCAGCAGCAGGCCTTGGGTCCAGGAAAAGCAGAGGCCAGTCTGTGTTGATAAATACAAAAGCAAGACTGTAATAATTGTAGTTTCTTGTACCATACTTCACAAAATTAAATTTTCTGCTTCAGTGGAGATACATTTTGCACAAAAAGTTGTTTCCAAGGTCAAATATACGTAAACTATTTTCTGGCTCTGCATAGAGTGAACCAGTCAAACTAGGTTTTGGGTTTGTCCCAAATATTCATTTTTAATCTACTAAATAGTGGCTGTTTGTGACAGGCAAAACCTGAAACAGTTAATTTTATAAGAAAAAGTATAGAGATGATTGGGGATACTAACCAAACAATTCATTAAATGTGAGGTTTTTGGAACACAGAACTTCATTGCTGATCTAAATAGGACAACAGAAAAGAGTACATTTGGGCACAAATTTGGGTGTAAGTGCAGCTGCTGGGGTAGCAGATGGTGTTGCACCGAAGCAGAAAACGTGCATCATACATGCAAGAATGAAAGGTCAGTAATAAATGGAGAATTTTTATAACACTAATGTTTGGCTGGAATAGATAGTTCTGTAATCTAGATCAGGGCACTTCATGACCCATGCCAGAAGACAAGTGAACTGGCAGCTGCCTAGGGCCACACCATAGGGACCAGCACTCTTCTCTCTTGCTTCATAGATGGTTGGGCATAGAACAGGATGGGGAACCTGTGACTCTCCAAGCATTGCTGAATTACAGCCCCACTCATCCCTGAGCATTGGCCAACCAGTTGGGAGGGCCACAGGTAACCATCAGGGGCACACCGTTGAGTATTACTGATGAAGGTCCATCAGCGTGATTACTAAGATACATCAGTCCTTTATTTAGTGTTGGCAAAATGCCTATCGTCACAGCAGTTCTGGCACAAGGAAGGATTGTTCTATTCAAAGCTCCCTCGGATGGGTGCAGTGTGTTGTTGGCGTTGCTCTGCAGAATGACAGTTCTGGGTCGGCCACCCAATGTTAAAATGGACTTACTTTTCCTCCTATTGCGAATCTGTGCTAAAGGAGTTTTACTTTCTATCATGTAAAGATTGGTGGACACTCTTTAAGGTCACAGCTGAACTTGAGCTGTGCTCCTGGCAGCCACAGCAGTTGAGAACCTTGCCTGCTGCCTTCTGCATTGCGCTTCCCTGAATCCTGCAAATCAGCATGCACATCACAGTCTGTACAGTCCTCTGAAATCTTCTTTGCCTTATTATTAATGGAAGATCTGCTTTCCCCCTGCCATTGAATAAATGGAAGAAAATACTATGTGGAGAATTGTGTAAGGGCTCGAAACATTTCATGTTTCCTTGAGTGAAAGATGATGGATTATGGCTATTGTGGGAAGAAAGGGAAGCATTACCCATATATTTAAATGGCTATATAGTGTGTCGTGATTGAGAGGTATGTTAAACTGATACAGTTCTGCTGGAATAAATAAGGCTATATAAATGTATCCTATGGTCTCTCTTTGGGAGAATTGGTTCCCAGTTGGTTCCCTTTGAATCATTTCCCCCCTTCCTGGAGGTAAAATAACTACTGTTAACAACTGTAAAAATTTGTTTAGCAATCTGACCTTGACGTAAGAAGACATTTGCTCACCAATATTCTGTTGATGTAAACTTACAAATGTATAATATAGCAGTATAATTCAGATTGCCTGGTTGCTAAGAACACAGGTGTTCCTTTTTAGGCATAAGTTTCTGCATCCATCAAAGGTACATTGCAAAGTGATGTAAGCCACACACAGGGTGGCACCTGGCTTGTGGTTTCAGATGTGAAAAGCAATGGATTTCATTTTTTTGCAGGCACTTTAAAGATTCTAGGCATCACTAGTTATGGAGAAATTTTAAGATGCTGGTAAAGAAGACTTAAGATAAAGGTGCTGTAATCCTATGCTAATATACTTCTGAGAAATCATGCATATGATTGCACTATAGTGTGGGGAGTTCTAGAGGCTGTGCTACATTATAGCATAGGAAACTCCTAAAATACTTCATTCATGGTTCATTCCCAACGATAGCTGTCAACTTACAGATTTGAAAATAAGGGACCAGCAGCCTTGAAAATAAGGGACCAGCAGCCAAAATAAGGGACCTGCAGCCTCACCTGTTCCAGGCACTCCAGTCTTCCTGTCCTCCTGCAGTCTGGTCAAACGCGTGCTGGGTAGCTTTGAGAACACTGTCCAACCAACTTTCCGATTCCGATCCGAGCACTCAGCACAGGTATGTTCAACTTCTGAGCCCCTCTGAGCCAAAGGCAGAAAGCCCAGGCAGCTTATTGGGTGAGCAACACAGCCAAGCAACACAGTTGGAGCCTCCCTCCTCCCTGGCTGGCAGGGAGGGAGGGAGAGAGAGGAGCCGCTTCCTTTGAAATTTAAGGGACATCCATCAATAAGGGACAGCAGCGGGACATTGTGCTGGAATAAGGGACTGTCCCTTCAAATAAGGGACACTTGACAGCTATGGTCCCAACCCATCACATATGGGAAGCTCCCATATTAGAAGGGTGCATGTGTGCATAGCAGGATAGTTTTACATAGGAAGCTGCTTTATATCAGGACATATAACTGGTGTATCTAGCTCAGTATTATCTGATTCAGGTGGGGGGAACCTTTGGTCCTCCAGATGTTGTTGAACTACAGCTCCCCACCAAGCACATGGAAAAGAAATCAATAATCTCCCCCATTCCCCCATATTGCTGCTTCAGTCAACTAAACAGACCCTTGCATTGCATTTCCCTTTTTTAAAAAAAAGCCCAACACACCAAAGGACTAAGTGACAATACTAGACTATACTGCAGGGTTGTCATACACAGCTTTCTCACAGCCCCCACCCCCAGTGATATTAGTATGGGCTATTTTTCATGTAGTTCATAATTTCTCAGCAACTGCAGCAGAATGCACATACTAATGATGGGTTTTTATTTACATTTGCATTATGAGGGTTTTTCTTTTTTAATTACCCATTAAAAACGCAGCTTTTTTTTACATGAAATTGAACCTGAGCTAGAAAGAGCATGCACCCGTGTCTTTGCCGCTACCTTTTGATTTTGGGTGGACATGCTATTACCCGGTCACAGCTACACTAAAACCTTGGATTTCTCCATTCTTTTCCTCTGGGCAACAATCACTTCTCTTCCACGGAAGATGAAAAACCAGCTCCATAATTAAGCAGTAGCCTGTTAAGAATGAACCCTGTAGTCCTTCTCCATTGTCTGACTCTACAGTGAGAAAACTAGAGTGACACAGGCACCAAGGAAAGCCCAAAATCAGCTTCAAAACGAACCAGGAAGATCCTCCTTCATTGCCTAAAGAAGGAACTTTGTGGCTCATTTTGAAGCTATTTTTGGGTCTTCCCTGAGGCTTGTATGACACTACATTTCTCTCTAGCACCCATCAATCACAGCTCTGATTTAACTCACTGACCTGGCTGCCAATTTGGAACTGGGCTAAGTTTGAGGTGCTGGTTCCAGTATACAAAACCTAAAAAATAGTCTCATCCCTTATATTACCCACCCAATCAACCACTGAGCAATGCAGGAGAGGGCCACCTGAAGATACCATCATATTAGGAAGTCCATTCTGCACAATATAGGAATTGAGCCTTTAGTGTCATGGCACCTACCTTTGAAATTTTCTCTTGTTAAGTATTAGACAGATGCCATGTTTGTTGACTTTTTGCTGCCTACTAATGACCTTACTCTTTTAACAAGCCTTTCAAGTAGATATTTCCCGCAATCTGTGTCTGTTATTGGAATTGCTTTTAGATATTTTGGTGGTTTTGTTGCTTGTGGATTTTGCCATCCTAGGCTTCTCTGAGAGGTGGGGCAGGATATAGTAAATAGTAATAATCTTAAAGGCCAGAGCCAGCTCATATCTTAAAAAGCTGCTTCTGACATAAACTTGTACGGTAAAGAAGATGGTGCTGGTGCTTTAATCAGTCCATGTTGGGGCAGAGTGCCAAGGGCCTAGTTCGATTTTACCACTTGATGGCATTTACCAGCCAGCAAACTGGAGGATATGAAGAGGAGTTATGCAAAGATAATCAAAGCTTTGGGATATGTGAGAAGAAATTCTGAATGAGCTGCTCATGGTTAAAGGGGGAAAAAGATGAAATGGTGGTCCTGGCAGATGATTTAAAACATCTGAAAGGGTGTCATAATAAAGAGGAAGAACACACACACACACACACACACACACAAAACACCCTGACAGAAGATTTAGAAGGAGTTCAAGTTGCCGCAAAGCCATTTTGCTATTGGGAAATATGACCTAAGAGCATGATAAGTTGAAAACAAAGCTACTGAGGAGAGTTTTGGAATCTTTCCCTGGAGGGTTTTAAGGTGACCACAGAATTTCACCTGTCAGGTATAATTTAAATCTAGGGAATCCCCTTTGTGATTTCTGTTCCAAACCAAATTCTTCACGTATCTCCCAGGCTATTCAGACACATGAGATTATTGTATCTCTAAAGCCTATTTTAAAAATCAAGAAAATACCTGTAAATTTAAACTTCATAAGATTTAGTCAGGATTTGCTTGACTACAGTCGAAGACAACCTGTTTTGTTAGTGCTTGGAAATTAACAGTGTTGGCGCCAGTTTGGAACTTTAGGGTGAGGTACAGGAAGAAAACAGTTTGCCCACTGAAGCAGCATAGAAGAAGGAAGAAGCTTGAGGAATTAAGTTGAATATGAATATTAATGCCTTAATAAGTGGAAATGCTACCAAAAAGTACAGCTCTGCAAGGCTCTTGTAGACTTCCATTACTCTTCTCACAACTGTTAAACATTAGCCTCACAAGAGAGTGTTAACACAGCTGGTCTACAGCAGTCTTTTGTGTAGAATCATAGATGTGCTCTTTAGGAAATTACATCACGCTCTGTGCCGTCTTTCAACCACCCTGAGCTCAGTTCTCCATTGCACATGCAGTTAACACTGGTAGTCAGTTTCTTGTCAGGCTTCCCTCCTGCATCTTGAATTCAGTATTAAATTGGATGCTCTCAAGTCAAGAACTTGCTCACTTAAGTTGATGATAATGACTTCCCTGCTGGTGTGCTGGGAGGGTAGGACTGAATTGGCTCATGGTCTAGAAGCAATTTGTTCAGGTCACCAAGGGCAGCATTCTTTGCATACCTAAACTTGTAGCATTGGGTTTCTTTTCCTTTCAATGTATGTAGTGCTTTTGATTTAAAACTCTAGCTATTTTTTCATTGCCAGAGAGCAGGCCTGTACAAGGATTGTGGGCCGGCTGCAATCCCTTCCCTAACAATTTGTGGCCCCATTGGGAATTCCAGATACTAGCTGTTTGCGGTCTGTTTCCCACCCGCAGAGAAATCCATGCTGGTGGGGGGCGGGGAGAGGACAACTGTGATGTGGTACACCCATGGTAATTCAAAGTCAACACTTGTACAATGGAGAAAAGAGGAGTTTGCAAAAAGGTGGTGTAAAGAGAAAAGTGAGCCTATTTGAGAACAAGAGTGGACAGACATTCGGCTAATCAAATCTGCTTGGCTTTACTTCATTTGCAAGATCTACCAACCAGATCCAGCTGCAAAAGATGTATTAGTGGTCCCTCTGGACCACATTCTTAACATAGGAATTTGTTTTCAGTGCCAAAGGTGAGCTGAGGTCACAGGTTCTTAAAACACCAAACAACTTGGAACAAGGATACCTAGTAGACAGTATCCTCTGGTATAGATCAAGCCAATCTTCATGATCTTCCAAGAAGAAATCGCTGGTTTTCTGACAACCAGTGGATTGTCACTGTGTGTCAATGCAGAAGTGGCCCTCCTTGGTGATAGTGATTCAGAAGGTGGGTGTTAACTCATAGGTAACTCATAAGGCAGAGACAGTAATGACATTTTAATGTCTCTTAGAAACTTTTATCTACCTAACCTTTACTAGACTCTGGCTCTAAAGCTTTTTTTTTGTACACTGTTAAGTTGTGATATACAGTTGTTCTTTGTGCCTATCTCATTTCTATTTAGTTTCTAGGAAATGTTATTTTTGTTCTTTACTGTTTCTATGCAAACCACTCAGAATGTTTTTTGTGTTGAGCTTTACCAAATAAATAAAATCTACCACATAAACACTGGGAATATGCTCTTTCTCAGTGACTTACCTTTAAACAATATTTATGCAAATATTTATTTAAACAAAATTCAAAAATACTTAATACTAAGCAAACCAATGTTCCATTGTCTTAAGTTACATTCCCATTCAGAAATACAGGATTTAATACTACCCTTATGAAATATAATGGTGATGTCACTTAAAAATAACTATTATGGTATAAATGCAATTTTAAAAGCCTTAAAAAATAATTTTAAGTGTGTACTTGGAACAATTCAAACAACACACTCAAATTCTATCATTATAACTTCCCATGTGTTGAGTCTGGCAGCTCTGCCTTGAACACACTCATATTGAAGTTAGTTCCTTAGAAATCAGCTTTGCTGACTGCCAAATGAATCTGTTTTAGGGTCAAAGTGCCTGCCAGTTCTTTGCCAGAACTTAGCATTCCTTTTTCATTTTTGGAAACGGTTATTGGACTTCTAGGGCCAAGGCTATTTAGTTAAGCTGTTTGACAGTCAACATATGCACATTAAATGGACTGCAGGTATTGTGGAAGAGACTCACTCCCAGCAAGTGCTTGCATTTCCTTCAGGATGCTTTGAGCTGTGGGAGGATTATCTGGCTTCACCCCTCCCTCCTGTTGCCAGTAGTTTTTAGAATTATTTTTATTTGCAAATTTAACATGGGAAAGGAGGGGGGATATAATTAAGGAAGAAAAGGAATATTAATAATATATGTTATTATTATATACAAATAGTAATAAGAATAAATCACCTTCAGTTCACATTGCAAATTCAGTGGCAAATACAGTACATGGATCTTAAATGAAACATGCAAATTAATACAAGCCCTCCATTTGTCAGAATAGGTATCCACACAGAATCGATGCCTATGTGAAATGAGTTTGAATGAGCCAGTTCCTCAAACCATTGTTTAATATAGACAGTGGGTATTACCCTTCCAACTTTGAAACACAAGTCTCTTGGCTGCCACAATAAAATCCACTTTGGTTGCCCAGTTGTTAATCCCCATACTACAGGGATAGAGTTTAAAAGTGCACGGACATTTGCAGATATCAGGGAATTTAGCCAATACAAAATGGATGTGATTAACTTCAAAGCAAATGGAGTATATCAGTCGCAAACCCACATATATGTTGTGGGCTCGCCTCTTGGTCAGTCTTGATTTGGAAAAGAAAAATAGCAGCTGTGTAAGAACAACAGCAAGTACCACAAACCTTTTCTGCCTGTCATGTTCCAAGCAAAAACTATTTCTTGAAGGACGATTGTCTTTGAAAGTTTGAGCTACCGCTTTAGCTTCAAGGGGCCTTGTTTTAGGCACATATTGGAACCATTCCTGAACCAGCTGATACATTTTGCCTTGTGAGTGGGCTGGAGGAGGGAGGGCGTGCAGAGTCCCTCCTTCACCTTCCCACTCAGTTCCCTGTATGTAATTCCTTGTTTTTCTCTGTGGCTACCCAGAAAGTGTTTAATTTAAATACAAAGCTGCCTTGATCAGTGGTAGGGAAAGTAAAGCCAGCCTTTGAGCCAGGAGTCAGATCACGTTGGCAAAAATGTCCTTCCTAAATTGTCAACCCAGAGCTAACTCTCAGTAATGCTGTGCTGCTTATGAAATCTAATTGAATTTTTTTTTTAGTTCAAGAAGTGTTTTACATAGGCAGTAGCTCTAGGGATGCAACGCACGATTCATAGTTACTCCATGATAACTGGTCTGTGTGTAAAAGACCTTGATTGGATGCCATTCTCCCCACAGCATCTCTTTCCTTGTGCTAATAGAGGATATGAGATTACCCATTCCAGCCACCCAGTTACTTGCCGCTCTCCAAGCTCCACCGCACACTAAATCTTGTATGGAATAACAAAGCAAAAGGCTTGTATATTTATAGCTTTAAAATGCTGATTGCTGTACACAAATTGCAGACAGAATAAAAGCAATAACAGTCATTTATGTTGCCTGTAATAAAACCAACACAGGTTGACAATTTAATTTACATGTTCAGGCCTTAGTTTTGCAAGCCTTCAGTACATAAGGCATTCTACTCATGAGTCACCTCCACAGAGCCAGATCTCTTATTTTAAAACACAAGGAAGAGAGACCCTTTCAGATTTTCATTTGTATGCTGTGGCATTATCTCTCTCTGTCTCTTTTGCCTTCCACTTAAATCAACTGCTGAGATAGAATGGGCTGTCAAGAGTATTTGGAAAGGCCCTCTGTCTATTCTGCACTGGTTACACTGCACTGGTGTTGGGATTGTCTGCTTGTAATATAAGTGTGGAGGTATTTCTGTTCTCTGAGGAAACTAGCATGGCCTTTGCTGGAAGTATACTGAGACCACTTCAATTTTCTTTCCCGCTTGTAAGTGGGGTGGGATGCTTTTACTGAATTTTATAAAGGAGCTTTCGTTGGATGAAAACAAGAGCTACAGAACAGATGGATTCTGAGTTGCGAAATATTAAATAGTTGAAATAGTTTTGCAAGATAAATGTAATTACAAATTTGAATTATAGTAACATAGGGGTTCACTTTGCTGCTGCAGGTGTTTTACACCAGTTACACTGTTATGAATGGTGATTACTAAGTGTCTATCTAAAAACAATGAGTGATGTCTAACATTACAGGATATGACAGTTTGTTTGCTTTCTGTCTTTTGCTCTGACAGGGATTCAAGGTGGCTTACAGCTAAAACATAGAAAAAGCAATAATTAAAAAAACAATTAAACATTAATATATATGATCTATTATATACAGATCTTTACAATAAAAACATCATAGTTCCAGGCCTTTCCTTAAAAAAGTCAGTTCCCAAAAGCCTGTTGGAAGAAGAATGTCAAGAAGGATATGGACAAAGAGAATGATGCATCACTTGAATGGAGAAAGAGATTTTTTGGCAATCTTCTCTCCTGCAGCACCCTGAACCCTCTCCGTAAATCTCCCTAAATCTCTCCTGTGGGGTCTCCACCTCTCTGGAGCAGATTTAGTGGGGATGTGAGCCACTGTGTGTGGAGTGAGGGAATCGCCAGAAATTTCCCCCACCCCGTTTTGCTGACTGATTTTCTTTGTGTCAGCAGACAATCACGATCAGATGCCACCCACAATCTCTTGTGGATGAATATAAATTTAGGAGCAACTTGACTAAAACGAAACAGTACTATATGGAATCAAACTCTGGTCTGCACATATTTATTCCCCCCCCCACTGCCCTCGCCTGGTGCCTTCTGTACCCAGAAGGCAGATACAAGTACAAAATGCAACCAAATGAAGTAATAGCTTTATGACTGCCAGCTGGATTTCCAGAAGAGCCTGGCAGCAGGCGGCCTCTAAAGACTTCCAAATGCAAACCCACGTGCAAGATAACTAATTGTTCTGAACTCAGTGCTCTGATTTAATAACGAAAAACTTGCAATATTTGGCATACTATTTAGCCTATATGTGTGTGTCTGTGTGTGCTTCTTTCTCTATTTCTCTTTCTCTCCACACACACACACACAGAGAGAGAGAGAGAGAGAGAGAGAGAGAGAGAGTATACATACACATGCACACTCAGACAAATTTCAAAGTAGGCACGATGAACCAAATTATTTATTTTTAATCAGGTGTGTTTACTGGGAAGTTTAATCATGATCTTTTCCTAGATAGCAAGCCAGAATCTGTTTTTGTCATTTTTAACTGACAGATACGTTCCATGTAACTGATAGACATTAAAATAAAAATCTTTCTAATCACATCCTCCGATAGCTGTTGAATGTTCTTTCTCTGAAGGCTAAATGAGAGCAGCTGGGAAAACCCAGCCAGATGGGCGGGGTAATAATAATATTAATAATAATTATTATTATTTCATAGAACTTATGGAGAGGATCCTGAAATCACTTCTGTCTGGTAGCACTTTAGGCAGGGACTATAATATTTGTAAGCAGCTCTGCTTGCACTGACCTGATTGTGTAGAGAACAACTACCACAGGCACATTCCCCAAACACTCAGTGCTTTTCTCTGGGATTACTCAAGGGTACACAGCACCAGCACCTTTTTTTCTAGAAGAAAAGTACCGCAAACACCCATCAGCTTATTAGCAGCGCTGGTGTGCAGGTTCTTCACATAACTGGGGGGGGGGGGTGTACCCATGGATGAGAAGTTTTTGTTTTTTTTTTACAAAACCTGCAGCCTTCTCCTAGAGCACAGCCATATAGGAGCACACTTTGGTTTCTTTTTAGCTTTCATGTGAAAACTGTAAAAAACATGAAGTGGTTTGGTGTCTAAGTCCCATAGTTAGTATCATATCTCAGCCTTGGGCTCATGTTCAACCACCTCCCCTTCTGTATGTCTTATTTCCTCTTCCTCATTTGAGAAAAGCCATAAGCTCTCTTCAAGGCTAAAGTGTACTGCAGTGCCCCATCCTCCCCACTCCCCACCTTCACATGACAAGGCAGGGTTGGTTATCTTGTATGCCTAACAGAGCTATAATAAGGATGTTTTGTCCAAAATAATAAGCTTTGGTTTGTGCTTGCTCTGCAACCCCAAAACAGTATACGGTGGTACCTCAGGTTACATACACTTCAGGTTACAGACTCCGCTAACCCAGAAATAGTGCTTCAGGTTAAGAACAGAAATCGGGCTCTGGCGGCACGGCAGCAGCAGGAGGCCCCATTAGCTAAAGTGGTGCTTCAGGTTAAGAACAGTTTCAGGTTAAGAACGGACCTCCGGAACAAATTACCGTATTTTTCGCTCTATAAGACACACCAGACCACAAGACGCACCTAGTTTTGGGAGGAGGAAAACAAGAAAAAAAATATTCTGAATCTCAGAAGCCAGAACAACAAGAGGGATCGCTGCACAGCAAAAGCAGTGATCCCTCTTGCTGTTCTGGCTTCTGGGATAGCTGTGCAGCCTGCATTCGCTCCATAAGACGCACATATATTTCCGCTTACTTTTTAGGAGGGAAAAAGTGAGTCTTATAGAGCAAAAAATACGGTAAGTACTTAACCTGAGGTACCACTGTACTGGGATGTGATCCTGGTTTGCAGCGGAGTTGCAAACCATAGTTTGTTGTCTTGAATGAAATTTTGAATTCTACCTTTTAGTAGTGACTTTCTCTCCTTGCACAAATAACCCATACCCTAGCCCTTACCATTAGAACTGCCATATCTGTCTGAAACACTGACACAAGCTCTTTGCATTCCAAGCCTGTAATGTATTTCCGGCTACAGTCTATCCTGTTTTTAGCACTTATTTGCTATTTCTCCATCCACATAACAATGGTACCTTCTGAGGTGCTACCGAAATGCAAAATATTTCTGTCTCTGAAGACAACACCACTATGTAAAACAATTTTGTTGATTGCCCCCTTTTTTAAAAAAATCATTTTCATAGCAATGGTTGGAGTAATACATAACAAATTTGTGCTCGCCTTAATGATTAAAAGGCAGAGGCAGATGTGCCTCTGCTGTGGCTTTTGCCAGGATCCAGAAAGCCCATTTACATGTTGCCAAAGAACTGAATGCACACAGCAGGGTTTTTGTTTTTTGTAAAACCCGCAGATGAGTGATTTAGTTTTTTCAAAAGAGGTCTGCAGGATGGCTTGCCAGCCTGGTTTGGAGAAAAGCTTTGGCTGCAAGCTGGAATGGAGTGTGTGTGTCCTCTTGCAAACTCTGGGGAAAATGTGTGAATGGGCCTTTTTTGTATTTTTCCCTCTTCCCTCGGTATTTACAGATCAGGGTCTTTCTCAGCCTCACTTGCAGATGCTGGGGATTAAATCTGGGGCTGTCTGCTCTAGGCCTGGGCGACATATCAATATATCACCCAGGACCAGTATGAGGAGCAGACCGCGATGTCAGCTTCACTCAGCGGTATATCGCTGGTGGAACTGCCACTGCTCCTGAGTCCCTCTGCTGGTGACTTCCTCTTGTGAGCATTGCTAGCAGAGGGACTGAGGAGCGGTGGCGGTTTCGCCAGCGATATATCATACTGCATAGTGGGAGAAAAAAGCTGTATCGGCAAGGCACCGATACATCTTGTTCCTCCCTCTGAATCTTTAAACTGCTTGGCTGAGGAGTGTGCGGTTGCCATTCCCCTCGGCCAAGCAGTTAAAGGAGCAGTTAAAGGAGCCTGGCACCCCAGCTGAGCTTACTAGGCACTGGGGTGAAACCGCCTCAGCTTCTGCAGTGAGAGCTGTGGCAATTTCTCACAGGCTGAGACCAATGTAGATTGTTTTTTCAACATTGGGGTATATCGCCAGACTGTGATGTTTGGCTGGTGATATGCTGTGATGTTGAAAAGCTGACATCGCCCAGCCCTCGTGTGCTCTAGCACTGAGCCACAGCTCTTTGATTCCCCAGTACAGTGGTACCTCAGGTTACAGACGCTTCAGGTTACAGACTCCACTAACCCAGAAGTAGTACCTCAGGTTTAGAACTTTGCTTCAGGATGAGAACAGAAATCGTGTGGCAGCAGCACAGCGGCAGCAGGAGGCCCCATAAGCTAAACTGGTACCTCAGGTTAAGAACAGTTTCAGGTTAAGAACAGACCTCCAGAACGGATTAAGTTCTTAACCCGAGGTACCACTGTAATATGCTTTGCAGTTTGCTGCAAGAAGGAAAATTAAGGTACAGAGAACAAACACTAAAAAGGAAAAAAACAGAGGCACCTACCGCTTCCCAAAACGGATCTGTTAATTGGCCTTCTAACCATATTGTTCAGACCACAACTTCTCTGTCATTACAGGGAAGTGGTGTACTTTTAATGCCTTGGGGTAAGGGGTGGGAATCAGGATTTGACTAGTTCTGATTTCTTTTTGAATAGTATAAAGAACTGTGTGGCGTCACAAATCTTCCTTTCAGTACCTGAAATATTTTCCCAATAAAATGTAAAGAAGAGAAGACAGGATTATAGTCATTAGGGCTCCTATAGCTTGTAAAAAGGTTTTCTTAACTATTTTAATTTTTGCAGGAAATGGTAGACTGCAGCATCTTTTATTACTGGCTAAGATGCATGAATGAAAAGGCTGGAAATCTGGCATTTCAGAGAAAATATTTTTTGGGTAACCTGAACATATAAGCACAGATTCATACACACTTAATTAGGTAATCCACACTTATACTATACTGATGTTCCCATGAACTGGCTCTGCCCAATATAAGTATAGTACTGCAGGATCTGTTCTATGTCAGAGTTAGGGAACCTGTGGCCTTTCAGATGTTGTTGGGCTCCTAATTCCCATCAGTTGCAACCATTATGCCTAATGGTCAAGGATGACAGTCAGTGGAGACCAGGGCTGGGGGATGGAAGCACACTCCCAGTCTAAAAGAGCTTTCCCATCCCAACACCTGTAGTTTGTTCTCCTGAGAGTTCTTAGGAAACCCCTTTCCCCCTCATAGCTAGAATTTTAAGAGTAGTTTGGAATCAATCCCTCTTCTTAGGGAACTCTGGGAATTGTATCTCTGTCAGAGGAATAGGGGTTTCCTCTCAGCACTCTTAACAAACTATACTTCCCAGATTTTTTTTTGGGGGGGGATGAATGCTTCAAGTGGTCTGCTACAGTTTCCCTGGTTTTCTCTCCCTTCAAAAGCTTTTTTTAATGATCTGCAGTAAAGTCAGCTCCTTGTTTTAAAATTTCACATTTCAGTGCTACCCAAATCAGAGGATGGCTTGCATTTCAAATGCTCTGAAAGTTACTCCCAAGCCTATTTTTGCTCCAAATGATAGCGTTTAAGCAATGGGTTAACACATGACAGTGGATGCTAATTAGCAGGTGTTTCAGGGTGTGACAATCTGTTGACATTTATTAGGGTTCAGTTGTGTCTGTTCCCAGTGTTCTGTTTCAACATGCACCTACACTGAGGAGGCTGCATAGCCCTGTTTTCCCCACCCTGTGTGTCAGGTAGAGATTTCTTCAGCGTGGTGTGGACACAGACAGGGTGATGTTGATCAAACACTTCACAGAGGCAGATCCCAAAGCTTGGATACGGGATTGCATTTGGAAGAGCATGTTGTCTCCAGTTTGTCTGGGAATCTGGAAGGATACTCTTCATCTAGTCTTGTGGCATAATTAGGGTAAGGAACTCTGCCAGAGCTGATATTAATAGGAAGATATAAAACTGTAATACTTTATTCAGCACTCAGGTGTTTAATGTAGGTGAATGTGACTCTGTACCAAAGCAGCTTTGAAAAAGGGGGAAAGGGAATGGGAGAGAAGCAAAACAACAACAGTTGAATTATAACTTGCTCTTCTTATATCAGCTTAATTAGTTCAAGTGCAGTTTGTCAGGCGTAGGAGGTATCCAGAAAACTGTAGCCTTAACCCATGCTGTGGAAAAGGTTTATTTTGAAGTACATGGCAGGTGGACTCCTGGGTGTTAAAATATAGACAGTGCGGGTGGGGGGAGAATTTTTGAATACATGAACAGTTGAAGCACTTAGATGTGGCAAGCCTGACGGTCCATGAGAAATTTTCAGAATGAAGTTGGTTTTATGGGTAATGAGCAAGAGCGGGTGTGTGCACGTGTTTATACACAGCATGGGAAAAGACAGGGCTGCTATACGTCCAGATTTCCCCAGACATTAGCGGGATTTCAAAGGCGGAATTGACATCCATGGGAAATTTCCGAAAAGTGGTGCTTTGTCCAGAATCTTAGGCAAGTCAGTTTTGGGGTCTTCCTTTAAAAAGATCAACAACTTTCAGGGTGTCCTAGTTTTTACTTTTTGAAATATGGCAACTCTAGAAAAGACATAGTACACTGTACACTTGGGGACAGCAGATAGCAGCCAGCAGAGCAGAGCAGTGCCTTTAGTTCTGCTGTCAATCCCTTCCCCCTAGTTATTTTTCTGCTGTTCCTTTTCTTACTCTACTTGCCTATAGCTTTGCTCTTCAGACTGTTGTAGGGAGAAGGAAAAGAGATGCAGTTGGAAACGCCAACAGGTCACTGAGGTGAGAGAATTGCTCTCTGTGTCTCACTAAAAGTAAAACTTGTTCCAACCTTTATATTGCACCACTTGAGATGAGAGGCAACTTGTTGAATACTTTGCTACTCTGAGATTGTGTATTTTTGGCAACATGCTCAGGATCTGCTATGAAGTCTGGACCCGGCATGCTCTTGGACATGGGCTGATGGAGTGCCATTTTGGTGTTTATATGGAAAGTTTACAAGTTGGGTGCAAAACTGTATAGCCCAGGTAGTAAAAACACTGCATTTTAGCTAGGATTAATGTGGCAAGAAAGGCAAAGGGGTTTGGTCCCTCAGTACACGCGAAGGCTTCTACCAGACTATCTCAACTTCGCTGGCCATTTAATAGGATGAGCGAGAGTCTGGAAAGGCCTGTTCTCAAAATACTGCGGGCATGAGCCAACAAGTCATTGTTTTGCCTTCAAGGGCTATCGGCAAGGGTGTTGTCAGTCAAACTCTCTACTGTGAACCTACCCCAACTGGTATGTGTCACTCGTTATTTTAGAACATGCTCAGACTATAGTATGTCATCTCTATGAATCACCTCCCTTTGTCAGACTTGAACTGTAGGCATGTCTGCTGGGCTTACAGCTGATTCCCACCAGAGAGGAAAGGTAAGCTAATTACCTTTCTCAAATGCATGGCCAAGGAAAGAGCTATTTGTCTCCACCAGAACATTTGGCTTTTGCATGGGCCTAAATAGGACGCGGGTGGCGCTGTAATCTAAACCACAGAGCCTAGGGCTTGCTGATCCGAAGGTCGGCGGTTCGAATCCCCGCAACGGGGTGAGCTCCTGTTGCTCGGTCCCTGCTCCTGCCAAGCTAGCAGTTTGAAAGCACATCAAAGTGCAAGTAGATAAATAGGTACCGCTCTAGCGGGAAGGTAAGCGGTGTTTCCGTGCACTGCTCTGGTTTGCCAGAAGCGGCTTAGTCATGCTGGCCACATGACCCGGAAGCTGTACACCGACTTCCTCAGCCAATAAAGCGAGATGAGTACCGCAACCCCAGAGTCGTCCGTGACTGGACCTAACAGTCAGGGGACCCTTTACCCTTTAACTTTAAATGGGATCAAGCTCTGTGTCAGCATAAAATACATGCAAGGTATACTACTCTACCTGTATCTTTGCAGTCATTCTCTTTGCACCTGTTGGCATTTATTTTTGGTATGCCTTTTACCCCTTAATGTTGAAAGGTCAGATTCTCTGTGTTTTCCTTCATCCGTTAATTAAAAATGAGCCAAAGGTCAAATTGACATGACTCCCTTTGTTAGCTGTGTGTTGTTGTTTTTTGAAGTGCTCTCCAGAGGAAGATCACATCAGTTTATATAGGAATCTTGGGTAGCACAAGACTCTAATAATGACTTTACAAAATGGTAAGGCCAGTTGGATATGATATTGCTGTTTGTTGTGACAAAATAATGGACCTGCTGTCATTTGTTCTCTACCAGTTGCAGTTGGTGGGAATATTTCTCCTCTTAGGAGTGTGTGCCTACACTTGCTTAGCTGCTAGACTTTGCTTTTGATTTGGAATAGATAGGACTTCTCCATGGAACTGCAGTGTCGGCAATGCTTGTGTTTCTGGATAATGAATGATACTCTTTTCCGTCTTGTGAACTTGTAAATATTTAAAGTGCCCTAGTGGCCCAGAACACAGGAGTGCGTTATAACAATTTGCATTTTACAGCCATCAGTATGACTAGTGCCTATAAATAACCGACTGTTATTGCACTTGTAAGTCCTTTTTATTAGGTTTGGCTTTCGGGGACCAGGGTTAAGTGCATACAAGGGCCGGGTAGAATTCATTATGTTTTAGCTGTTTTAATGGGGTTTTAAGTAGGTATTCCGTACATCCATTTTTTTCATTGGGATTTTGGGAAGAGAATTTTATGTTTAATTTTTAAAATCGCTAATCCAGAGTCAGGCAGCATGGGGCCTTCCAGATGTTGCTGGACTGCAACTTCCAGCACCTCTGGCCATTGGCTATGCTGGCTGAGGATGATGGGAGTTGGAGTCCCACAACATTTGCAGGGTGCCACATTGGCTACCCCTGCTGTAATCCATCAAGCTTGGTAAGTAAGGTTAGAGAATCAGAAAGCCTGTGATGGTTTTGGTTGTGGTCCTCCTCCTCCTCCATCCCATCACTTCCCCTACAGCTACTCACTGAATACACCTCTGTAGCAGCAAGGCTGACTTGGATGAGGAGAACTTCTGTGTGCTGGGCTGCTCTCGTCTAGTTTGTGTCAAAGGGAAAGGAGGAGGTCCTTAGGGGGCTATAGGTAAAGTGTTTGCAGTGGCGTGAAAATTGAGAAATTAGTGGAGAAATGTGGAACGCAAGCTGCCTGTGAATGGGATTATCATAGTACATGTATGTGTGTATGTTCATGTGCATCTTCTTAGAACGATAAAATACAGTGGTGCCCCGCAAGACGAATGCCTCGCAAGACGAAAAACCCGCTAGATGAAAGGGTTTTCCGTTTTGGAGGTGCTTCGCAAAACGAATTTCCTATGGGCGTGCTTCGCAAGACGAAAATGTCTTGCGAGTTCCTGCGGGTTCCCCCCCTTTTTCCCAAGCCGCTAAGCCGCTTATCAGCTGATCCTAAGCCGCTAAACCGCTTATCAGCTGATCCACTAAGCCGCTAATAGCGCTAATCCGCTAAGCCATTAATGGGCTTGCTTCGCAAGACGAAAAAACCGCAAGACGAAGAGACTCGGGGAACGGATTCTTTTCATCTTGCGAGGCACCACTGTACTTCTTCTTTTTGCATAACCATGGCCTTCCTAAACATATCTACACCAAACAGTTGGAAAATTAATCACTCATTGTTTTTGCTGCAGCTGAATAATGTAGCTTCCCCTCTGAAATAACATTCAGATTAGCCCCAGGAAAATTCTAAGAATACCATTTGTATATCCAACTTTATGTGTCTACAAGTTCCACTCATGCCCTGGGACTTCCCCTTCGTCTCATTTCCTTGAGCGCCCTCAGAATCTGCCTCCCGGGTCTTCCAATCCTCTAGGGCATATTTTGAGAGTGTGGGTTGGCTGCAGGGGAGACATGAAGTTTTCTTGAGCAAGTGGCAGTCTGTACTAACAGAACAACAACATTGGATCTGACCCCAATGCTTTAGATTCTGTTGTAGATTTTGTTAAGAAATATGAGGTTTTTTATTCAGTGTCTTGGTAATAATATTTCACAATCAGTGTTGTTCATTTTCCCAACCTGAATTTAAACTAATGTTTGTGCTGGCCTTTCTTTTATTGGTTGAGTGAAGCAAGGCCTTTGATTTAACTTGACCATTTGACATCCAGAGATATCACATGTCAAAGTGCATGGTTATGCACGATAGAAAAGGCATTAATTAAGGCTGCAATCTGTGCATGCTTACCTGTGAACAACCCCCATTAAACACCATGGAGCTTCCTTCCAGATAGAATTGTGCTGTGATTCATTTTGCAAGCACCATTAATTATGTTAAAAGTCGAATCTACCCATTTATATGCATTGCTGACTTGTCCCCTGCAAAATTGTTTGTTATCTTGTTGTTGTGAGCTGCCATCACAACCGCTTGTTACTGGTGTGGGAATAAACCATACAATGTGGAAAGAGTTGCATGATGAGCCAGTACGCGAAGGTTGCTGAATGGAGTAGCCATCACACAGAGATCGTTTCAAGTAGCAATAATGTATGATGGTAATATTGGAAAATCTCAGTGTAGTGTTTTTATGGCAGATTTGTGTAGTTGTATTCTCAGTACTGAAACCCCAAAGTTCCACTTAACTTTCCAAGTAATTTATCATGTCAGTTGGATAAGGAATTTCCCGGGTTTCCTTACAGTCTCCTGAATCAGCTGCATTTCAGAATGAAGTTAGGAAAAGCTCCTATGTGAATTAATCATGCAGTATTTCAGAGGAAGAAAGTGGAAAATGTCTGAAAATTGCTTATCTGTGCTGCTGTTTTGGTGATCACTGCATCTCACTCATGTGCCTTACAGTTTCACAACCAAATTCCAAATTCACACTGCCTTGTGTATGAAGAACTATTGCCTATAAGGTGAGATTCTCCCCAACAGAAGGAGTAGTATGTGTGGTTGTATTCATATCTCTTTGACTTACATGTAGTTCAGAGGAACTCACATATAGTGTGGTTGTGTACATATATAGCTTGGATGCATACAAAACCTGGATTCAGTTCCATCCTCTGTAGCAGCAGAGTTGGGTAATGCACACAACATGAATAGAAGAACAGCACAAGTGGTTGATGTTGTATTGTAGGGCTCTGCTATAGAGATGATGGATTGTGTGATATGCTTGGGGCAGTAGCTGGAAGCATGTTGTGTTCAGTGGGTTTTTAATACAAGATGGTAATTACATATCTGTTCACTGCATAGTTCCACGAACTGAAACTGCTACATGTACTGGTCTAGGCTTAGGTTGATAAAGGGATGGAAAATGTTGGAAATCCTGGTATGATTTTTCAAGGTCCTCCATTATGTAGGTCTAGGTGATGTATCTCAGGTGCAGAAGATGCCTTTTGAAGATAGAAGCTGAGGAAGTATTGTTTGAAGTCAGCCATGAATATGATGGCATACCATTGCAAAATGAGTCTGCATGGTAGCATAGCTGCAAGTGTCCCTTATTTGAAGGGACAGTCCCTTATTTCAGCGCCATGTCCCGCTGCTGTCCCTTACTGATGGATGTCCCTTAAATGATGTCCCTTAAATTTCAAAGGAAGCAGCTCCTCTCCCTCCCTTCCTGCCGGCCAGGGAGGAGGGAGGCTCCAACTGTGTTGCTTGGCTGTGTTGCTCACCCAATAAGAAGTCTAAGAACGACTGGGGGGTGGAGCTTGCATGCCTTGTGTGTGGCTAGTTAATGCAAGCTGAGGGGTTTTTTGAATGCTGGACGCCATTTTGTTGCACGTGCTGCTGCAAACTTTGCAGTGCAAAGCCAGGCCGGGGAGCCATCTTAAGTTGAGGCTGCATAGGCCTTGTGGTGCATGTGATTCAGATTATATTCAGTTGAACCTCTGGTTATAAAGTTGGTTGGACAGTGTTCTCAAAGCTACCAGCATGAGTTTGACCAGACTGCAGGAGGACAGGAAGACTGAAGTGCCTGGAACAGGTGAGGCTGCAGGTCCCTTATTTTGGCTGCTGGTCCCTTATTTTCAAGGCTGCTGGTCCCTTATTTTCAAATCTGTTAGTTGACAGCTATGCATGGTAGTGTCACCAACCTGAATAGACCTCCTCAAGGGAAACAATGGATAGAGATGAGAAAATGGCAAAACTTGGTGGTCAGATGAATTATGGCATCATCAGAGATAAAATTTCTTGTAGCCTTCCATTTTGTGGGGAATATTGGTGCATAGAATTCACGGCTGCCTAAATAGTATTCACCAGGGTACTGTTGCTAAACTATAGCTTCCTAAGGAAGATAGTGGTATCTCATAAATAGAATTGCCTATTTGGGGGTGAGTTTGGGGTGGTAGTTGGAAGGCCTCTGATTTGGTCTGCAGTCATACCTCAGAAGTTGAACAGAATCCATTCTAGAAGTCCGTTTGACTTCCAAAATGTTTGGGAACCAAGGCATGGCTTCTGATTGACTGCAGGAAGCTTCTGCAGCCAATCGAAAGCCATGACGGATGTTCGGGTTCCAAAGATAATTTGCAAACCGGAACAATCACTTCTGGGTTTGCAGCATTTGGGAGCCAAAACGTTCATCTTGCAAGGCATTCCACTTCCGAGGTACGACTGTATTGGGGTTTGTCTAAAGATTTATTTCTGTATATTATCAGGAAATGGTGAAGTTGGTTACAAAGTGCTTTTCCATATTCCCCAGCAGGTCCTCCAGACGGTGATGACCTGTAAAATGTGGTGTTGGAGAGTTGCCTCTCACCCTCCCATGCATAGTCCCAATTTGTTCATGATGACCACAGTCCTCCTTTGCCAGACTCATGTTTATGATGTCAGAATTGTTTCTCAAGCTCTATGTGGAGTCATATTCTGCATGACTGAGGGAATATAATAAGTAATGCTATTTTCCAAACAACCCTTGGGCATGGTAAATAAAACATACAGTAAAAAAATAAGAATTCTTGTCTGGTGTTATGACCATCCAGGACTTTCTGTGCAGGGCTGCTCTTCCTGGAGTACTAAGAACATGGCTCTGTATTGGCACACTGTTCAGTGATGTGATGGAAGTATTCTTTGAGTCTTAGAAACAAACCTCCAGGTCAGCCTAGAACTTTTTGATATGTGTGGATCTAGTGAGGAAGAAGAACATTTCCCAAGATAGAACATTATGCAATATGTGGGAGGGAGTGGAGGAGTAGGAACAGGAAGTGCAAGTGACTCGCTGCTTCTTTTTTTTTGTATTATTCTTCTTTGTATGTTCCAAAACAGAAGCTTCACATCACTTCTCCCACACTCCCTGCAGTGAGAAGCACAAGCTCTCAATGTGAGAACAGTTTGCATGGGGACAGATTTCCTCTAAAGTGCTTCAAGGATTATAGCTGTACGGTTATTGTGGGAATGAATGGGGCTATAGCTATGTCATTCACTCAAGTGTGTATTGGAGACTAGAGATCCTAGACTGAACCTCTGGGCATGCCATTCATTCTGCCATGGTTTGGCAGGAACATCATAACCCCTAATCCAACTCCTCAGGCAGGAGCAGCCCACCTCCTCTTTGTTTTGACTTTTCCTGGAGATTACTTGGCTTCAGTCTGTTGCTCATGGGGCACATGTGTGAAAGCAGCTGAAGTGCCATTCCAAGCGTTTAGCCTTTCTCTTGGGTTGCTGTGTTTTTCAGTGACTGGCTAAACCCGCTGTTAATGGCATCCCTATTCAAGAGACCCTGCTGAGGTGGTGTTTGTATTTAGATTTGAGGAAGTTGAAGAGGATCCCAACAGCCTGCTCTCTTCTGCATGTGAAAAATGCAAAAGCAAAGCCTTAGACTTGACTACAGAGAGGGGGAGGAGAGGGGGATGAGAGAGAACCTTTTAAACACACCCAAATGACCCATCTCTACTTAGCATGAAACTTAGCAAGTTACACCCACATTCTGAGCCAGAAGCGGAATGAAAGACTCACGCTTCCTCATTTTTTGTTGCTGGCTGGATCTGAGTGCTTTGTGAAATGAGACCAGAGGATATGTTGGTGCTACTGATTAATGGTAAGTGGTTACCTTTGTAAAAAGAAACTCTGATAATTCTCCTGTTGGATATAGTTTATAGCTCTTTTTTTGACTCCCTCCCTCCCTCTGTGTTTGTGTGTGTACGCACACTATGCGTTGTGGTGTTGGTTATGTGCTGAAAGAATTATAACCTGCATGGTTCTTTCCTCTGTGCTGAAAAGGAGGCATATCTCCCTCCTTCATGTACAATTAAAAGGTGCATTTCCCCCGAAGCATTTATCCCTCTTTGCAGGGCAGTAGAAGGAAAAGGCACATGGTTTTTGAATGTTAAGAAGTGCTGGATTTAGTAGCAGTATTTCCTGAGAGAAAGAGAGGCATCTCATGTTACTCATTAAATATGCACCTTTCCCCAAAGCTGTCTGGTTCCATAATTACCAGTTACCTTCTCTAGAACAGTTTAAAGTCGTCTTGTGAAAATTTCCAGTATCGCTCACGATCCTGTTACGAGTAGTGAAATCTTGAAAACCGGGAAGGTTGTTTCTACAGCATTTACACATGTAACGAAGGGCTGTGGTCTGCTGCTGTTGGACTTTCAAACTATTTCTGAGCACTGCAGTGCATTCTGCAGGGCTACTCTGAACTTTATTAAGGCAACCCCTAACTTTTGTGTTAAGGCAACACAGCCCTTTTGTAGTATTATTGTTTGTTTGAGATATTGAAGCAGTGGTTCCGCTGCCCCCTTGGTTCCATAAATTCACCCCCAGTGCCCCTTTTCCTACCTATAAAAAGCATTCAGGTTAGCAGTTTGCATTTAGTTACTTTTTTATTTATTAAATTTGTATACTGCCTTATATCCATAGTTCTCAGGGCAGTTCACAACATAAAATTCCCATACAGAAAACACAAAATGTATAATAAAAATAAGAACAGAAACAAACCAATAACCCTCCCCCCTTCCACAGCACAATTTAGATTGACTAGATGTCAATCAGCCCAAGGCCTGGTTGAAGGGGAATGTTTTTTGTCTGGCACCTAGAGGTGTATAATGAAGGCACCAACTGAACCGCCCTGGAGAGAGCATTCCACAAGGAGGGAGCCACTGCAGAGAAGTCCCATTTGTAAAGTGATACAAAAAGAAGAAAAAAGGAAAAAGAACAAAACACAGAACTGTGTAAAGGGGGGAGGGGACGGGACATTATATGAATATATACAAAAAATACCCTAACCCATACATCCTTTTATAAATTTGATATTATTATCCTAATACTAATAGAAATATTAATAGTCTACTACATTTTGTATTAATACCTCATTTTGTATAGGGACGCTGGTGGCTCTGTGGTCTAAACCACAGAGCCTAGGGCTTGCCGTTCAGAAGGTCGGCAGTTCGAATCCCCATGACAGGGTGAGCTCCCGTTGTTCGGTCCCTGCTCCTGCCCACCTAGCAGTTTGAAAGCACATCAGGTGCAAGTAGATAAATAGCTACCATTCCGGTGGGAAGGTAAACGGCGTTTCCATGCGCTGCTCTGGTTCGCCAGAAGTGGCTTAGTCATGCTGGCCACATGACCTAGAAGCTGTCTGCGGACAAATGCGGCTCCCTCTGCCAGTAAAGTGAGATGAGCGCCGCAAACCCAGAGTCGTCTGCTACTGGACCTAATGGTTGGGGCTACCTTTACCTTTTGTATACATTTGTTCCAAATATTGTCGTATTTATCCAGGCAGAGTCTCTGTCTGTAAATAGTCCGTTCGTAGGTTGCAAGTGTTATTATCAATCCACTGATTAAAGGAGATAATATCTTTACTCTTCCAGTTCATCAATATCAGCCTCTTGGCTACCATTAGAACACGTAAAAATCAATTTTTTTTGTACAGTTGTACAGTTGTTAATTTCCATATGGTAGGTATATAGTTCAGAAGAATATTCTCTGCTGATACTTGTGTGATATTATATAGCTACAGTTTAGCTGGATTCCAAACGTCATCCATTGACGTGGTACTTTGTCATCTAGAATAATTTCTCAGGGGCAGAGACAGAAAATATATTTTCTGTACCTTAATTAAGACAGGTGATTGCTGCTTGTGACACTTCATCTGAAAACCCCATTGTCAAGACAGTTATTCATTTTGGAAGCGTTACATTCCTGGGCTGATCTAAAGAGGATTAACATTTTTTTAAAAAAAAAAGCCTCTGAGAAATGCTTGTGTGGGTGTGCCACCTCATCTTGAGCTTAAAACTGATAATTTCATTTTGAAATGCCCCGAAAATTGCTGTGGCAATTATGTGCTTAGGTATGGTAGCACCTATAAAATGCTTTATTTAGAGCACTTTTCCTTACTAGTTGGTTCCTCAAAAGTAATGTGCAAATATTATGAAAGTGACCATACATTTCATGGGGCGTGTGTAGGTAGTTGTCAGGGCCATACTTTCCAGCTTTTACATATATGGAACTGGATCTTGTGGTTCTCCTTTCTATAGAGTCAGTGATAAAGTATTACTGATACCATATGTCTAGTATGTTAACATCCTCAGTAACACTGACTTCTGCTTGAGACAAAAATGCACTATTTTTAATATGTGAACTTGGTTTTAATATGCAGTTATGGTTTGTTGATATGAACTGTGGTTCTTTGCACACGAGGGGATGAGGTGACAAGCTCCCAATTGTGTTTTGGAACAAATGTCATTTTGCCAACTCATCCATATATAGCAAACCATTAACTTTGGATTGCCCAGAACCTGGCTTGCCGTATTTGAACCAGAATCTGATCCAAGTTTTCTAGTTACGTCTGAATTGGGCCACTGAATGGGGTGAGGTGTTAAGAGGAACAGCTCTAATCTACTTGTTTACATAACCATATTCATTGACTATTATCCCAGGTTGGTTATCTGGATATTGCCTAGAAGATTCCAATGTTGTTCAGCCATCCTTTGCTATCTGTCTTGGGTCATTCACAGATTCTTCCCTGTGCACCTATTAACCTACAAGAAATAAGGGCCTGGATCTTGTCTTCTAATCCAGTGTTTCCCAACTACTGTTCCGCGGCACACTAGTGTGCCGCGAGATGTTGCCTGGTGTGCCGCGGGAAAAATTAAAAAATTCGAAAGATTTTTTTTTTTTAGTCAAATTTTCGATCGGGGCGCCGTCACTAGATGACCCCTGGGGTTCCCTCCCTCCCTCCCGCTCTGCGCCTCCCTCCTCCTCCTCCTCCGGGGAGGCCCTTCCTGGCTCTCGGCCAAGGCTTGGCGGCTGCCACTTGCTCGCTCGCCCACCCGTCCCTCCATCCCTGCACCCGGCCTCTCCTCCTCCGTCCCCGGCATGGGGGCTGCCGGGATCCGTAGTCCCCTCGCCCTTGGGCTCCGCGCCTGCGCGGGGTGCGCGAACTACGTTTCCCAGCGTGGCCTGGCAGGCCGGGCGTTTTGTTTGAAGCGCTCTTCTCCCGGCCATGGAATGAGCGCGGCGGCCGGGCGGGCAGGGGCTCTTCCGCGCAGCCCCCGCGCAGCCTGCCTGCACCCCCGCGGAGATCGGGCGGCAGGATGGAGCCCGGGGATCCCCGCGGAGGCGGAGCGGCGGAGGCGGAGGTTGCCCCCCAGGTAGGGCTGCGTCGGGGGGTTTTATTTTTGCAATGCTGCATCCGCGCCGGAGGGGACGCATCGGACCGCGGGGAGACCCCTTGGCGTGCGTGCAAGGCAATGCATGCGTGCAGGCGTTGCATGGAGTGCAGTGCAATGCAATGGCAATGCAGTGCCCTGCATGCATGCATGCAACTTCCACCGGCGCTCCGGACTTGGCAGGTGAGGGGGGTCCCCAGTGGGCGGCAGAGAGAGCCGGGAGGGCGAAGGGGAGCCGGGGGGGAGCAGCGCTGCTCCCCGAGCCGAGCCCGGGGGGAAACTTCGGCGTCGTTGCGCCGGGTGTTGGAAGCGGAGGCTGGCGGGGGCCCCTCACCTGCAAAACCTGATCGCCTCTCATATATTTCGTGCATTGCATTCATCGCCCGCTTTCTCCTCCAAGGAGCTCCCGGGGGCGCGTGTGGTTCTCCCCGTGTTATCCTCGCAACAACAGCCCTGCGAGGTGGGTCAGGCGAGTGGCCCAAGGGAGCACCCAGGGATTGTCCTGGCCAGGTGGGGTGATTTGAACCCTGCTCTCTGCCCGGTCTTCGTCCTCATTTAGCCCCCACATGTGCATGACTGTGCATGACTGAGGTTTTCCCCCCTCGTCTTGGCTATGGTGTGAGTCTGTGCTGTTAATTAATGGGGTTCTGCCTTCGGAGAAGATGAGCCAGCCCTCAAGGCGGTGATTATGTAATTTGCTAGCAATTCATGTCCCTCCCGGCGTGACACTGCGCGCTGACGTCACGGGGCTGTAATGGTGGTGTGCCTCAAGATTTTTTTCATGAAACAAGTGTGCCTTTGCCCAAAAAAGGTTGGGAAACATTGTTCTAATCTAAGGATGTAGGCAGCATCCTCTCTCCTTGTTCTTATTTTGAGTTGCAAACTTTCAGTTCACATCATTTGATTTTCTTCTTGACTGGTGCATCCCATATTTCACTGTTGGCTTTCAGGGCAATTTGGGGCATTCCTAAACATCGACCAAAAGTCTTTCGGCACCCTTAAAATCAGCAAATTAATTGTGGCAAAAGCTTTCATGGCCTAGAGTCAACTTCATCAGAAATATCCCACAAAAACCTTTTCCATAATCAATCTGTTCATTTTTATGGTGTCACCTGGTATGTGCCACTGTTTCAATGAATGCTCAGTCTTACCCTGATGCTGTTCACCTGTGCTTTATTATGAAAACTGATCATGCAAGAAAACCTGATACAAGTAGCGATAAAGCTCTCTGGGTGAAATGGCAACTCGTCAACCGCTTGCATTTTTAATCCGTTTTCGCTTTCGTAATAATAATTTGTAAATCACAGCTGAATCCAGAATTAAGCGACCACAGTGCTTAAGAGCAAATGTTCAAAGGGGCTAGGCTTAACATTGTTTCCTTTTAAAGTGTATTTCTGGGCTGTTGATTGCGTAGGGGGAAGGGAGGAGTGTGCGTCTAGCATGTTCCAGTGAGTTTTATGGAACAATAATCCATTGCTAGATGAGAGGAATAAATTATTAATAGACTATAGCGTTTCAGCATTCTTGCATGGAGATATTAAGAAGGTCAGAATACAGAGCACTGAACACAGGATTAGCAGAGTCAGGCTACAGATACTGCAGAACCGGAGGGAAAAAGTTACACAAATCCCTTAAACATTTATAATTTAATTACGGTTGGGAATGGAATTGTACTTCAGCATTACTGCATTTAGACTCAGAATGCAGCTTGCCTTTAAATATTTACTGCTGGCTATACCCCCTCAAATAAACAAATGTGAAGATTTCCCTTCTTTAGCTCAGCAGGTATGTTCTCTTTTGGTTGTTTGGCTGCTCTGTGGGACAGTCACAAGGCTTTCAAGAAGTCAGAACACAAAACATTTCCAACAAATCCAGCCCGAAAGGGGGTTGTTTGATGAAACTCTGTGCAAATGTGGGAAAATAATAATCCACCTCACTTGATTGTACTTTTCTTTATATGAAAGGGTGGATTTCTTTGTTTAGAAATGTTGAAGGTTTGGACGTTGTTTAGCCTAGTGTTAAATCCTATAGACTGCAGCAGGATTAAAGCATTTGTGTATATCTCCCTCATACGTGCTGAACTGGTTGGATCATGATCTCATGCAAAGTAAGTATATTAAGCCATATTCTGTCTACCGTTTTTCATAGCAGAAGCAGATAATATGGTAATTCTTGGGTATATTAGCTTCTACCAGTTCAAGGAATGTGTCTATAATGGTAGCAGCACTTAAGGAAGGGTTAAGAAAAACAGCCTAGTGTGGAAAGAGGAAAAATACTCTGCAACGAGTATACAAAGCACTGAAGTGAAAACACTACTACAATTCCCTCAACCCACAAGGGTGGTAGCTGTTGCTAAGCTCAGTTGGCTAGAGTATGGTACTGACAACGCCAAGGTTGCAGATTCAGTCCCTGTAAGGGACAGCTGCATATTCCTGCATTGCAGGTGGTTGGAATAAATGATCCTTCCAACTCTGATTCTGTGCAATATCTATGAAATATTCCTGACCATTGGCCAAGATAGTTGTGAGTGATGAACTGGGAGCTCAAAACATGATAGTAGAAACCCTCACTTTCCCCCTACACAGAAATGGGTAGGATGCATTGAGATGGAGGTTTTTTCCCCTGAGTCTCTATGGAGAGGGATTTCTCATGTTGCATTGAGCTTTGGGGCTATCACAAGAGTTGAGAGTCCTTCGTCCTGTTCCAAAGCCCTACACAATATGAGATACCACCCTCCCCTGACTACTCTGTTACACACACACACACACACACACACACACACAGCATAGGGGGTAGGAGAGAGAAGTGGTGACCATAAATTACGCCAGTCTAGGGCCCACAATTATTATTTTATTTTATTTTATTTTATGGGGGAACTGCTTAATTAGAAAGTGCTCCAAGCGTCTGTAATAATGCAAAGCTACATCTGCATCTTGTAGATTGCCTTTGTCTTATGCGAGGCAGATGATCACTGTTCTTGGCTAGCAGTGGTTGAGTATAGGCATACAACATAAGGAACTGTCCTATAGAAAGGGGCTTGGGTTTCCTCCAAGCAACAGTCATGAATAATGAAGGTATAGGTTTTCACTGCTGTAATGGCATGCCAGGGCGGCTTATGTGAAGTCTAAGGAAAATGTTGTAACATTGCTTTCTTGGGGTTCAGTAAGAACTTGAGCAACAGCTATCACCCTGGGAATAGTGAGGGCTCTTTGAGAGTACAGTTTTGTGGATTGGGGCTTTTAATACACTGGGGCCTGTTGGTCTATCATTCATCAGCCTGAGGCATGAATAAAGCCGTGCTCACTTTGGTGTATATTCTAGCATATGCATTTGTGAAGAAACTCTTGTTAAAACTTTTGAATAATAATGGCCAAGGCCTAGGGAAAGGCATCTGTTAGACAGGGAGTGGTCAGGTCAAACAGACCTGAAATAAAACCATTGACATAAAAGAAAGGCCTCTGTAATGAAGATCCCCCAGAGTTACAAAGTCAGTATGAAATTAAAAGCCTTGAGGTAGTTTTGCCATGTAGTTAAGCCAGAAGCCACAAAGACCAAAAGCACCACTAAACTTCTATCTAGTGATGACACGTTAACCCACTAAGCTTGCCTTCATCTTTGGAAACTTCAAAAACAGTTGCTAAGAATTTCTTTTTTTGTGGGGGTAATGGGAGAGAGGATATGAAGGCAGAAAAGTGAGAATCATAAGTGCCATATTCTGATATTTATTTGATTCTATTTATAAATTGTTTCCCATTTAAAAAAATCGTGTTGCAATTTCACAATCAGTAAGTAACTCCAGCTCCAAACATAGGGACAATGTGAGTTGATTAGAACTATTCATTCTAAAGTTATTACAATATTTGTTCATATACTAAGGAAATTGTGGGTTTTAAAAATCTTTATTAACTTGAATATTGCTAAATGATGTCTACTTTGTTTCCATAACCAATTATTAGTTCTTAGAACTCCAAGGCACAGATAGCATCATTCAGCTGCCTAGTTCTAAACACATGCCCATTCATTCCTTTGGTTTCATTCCAATTTTGCAACTTTCCCTATCCCTAGTGCTCAAGAGGGCTGAAACATGTTCTTAATATTTCCAGCTTTTCAAGGAAGGCCCACTTGTGCTCCCAGAGCTGGTATTCAAAGGCATACTGCCTCTGACATTGCAGGCACATAGTCTAGTAGTCAACTGACAGCCTTATTCTCTGTGTATTTCCCTAACACCCTTTACAAAACCACCGCTACATTGTGTGGTAATGAATTTTGTAGTATGCAGTTTGTACAGAGTCTATCCTGAATCTTTCAACATTCTGCTTTGTTGGACGACCCCAGGTTTATATTATATGAGAGGGAGAAGGAAAAATAATCATCTCTATTTACCTTACCATGCACAATATTTTAAAAGAGTAATTGGAGGTGAAAATGTGTGTAGACAGATAAATATATAGATATAGTTTTGTCAGCTGTGTCAGGGATCAGATGACCAGGTCACAGCAGTTACTATTTGGGGACAATATTGTTGCAGTCAAAGCACATTGCTGGGAACTAGGATCAATTTAACCCACATTTCCCTCTCCCAATAGAGTTGAACATATATAATGCGAATTTGCAGAATTTTTTTGCTTTTGCTTATATATGCAGATTTAGAAATAATTATTATAAATATAAATTTCTAGTGGGAAAGGCTGTGGCCAGGTGACCTGTGTGTCTGCTCAGTCTGTTGTCAAGTTACTGTTCTGGTTTGCCTTTGCTCTAGACTTAGACTAGGCAGCCTGGGCGACCCTCTGCAAGGGAGAATACATGGCTACCCTAGTAATGGTGCTAAGAACTACCAGGGAAACCCTCGAAATCCGATGCAAATTATTTCTTCATATCAATTAATTTAGTAGAAGATCATTGATGGCCATAGATTATATGATATTACCATTTAAATTTTTTAAAATGCACTCTGTGAGTTTAATTAGTTATCTTTAGAGAGCCATTAGCCATTTTTCATTCCAAACTTTGTGTTTTCAGCCTCCAGGCTGTGCACTTCATGATCACCCAAAGTATTCTGTCGGTGCCTTACAAGTTATAAATTATTGTGAGAATGTTTCTTTATGTATAATGCTCCTTGAAACCCATCAATTACAGCTCAGTAGTTATGAGTAGTAAGAGATTTAATTAGTTAGCTTGTATTTTAGAGTTGCCATGGAGCATCTGAGCTTATATTTATTGATGGTTGCCTTTGTTGAAACAGATCAGAATACTAACTAATTTGCAGACAGCATTGTAATTATTGAGGGTTATGAGCACTATGGTTTCTTTTGGATGTCATTTGCCCGGTTCTAAATACGAGCAAAACAATGCTGAACTTGTACTGCTGTGCTCACAGGTTCATTGTGGCCTAGCTTGCAAACATATGTACAGCCTTTCACATAGGAATGTCTAGAGAGTAAAGCCAGCCTTGCAGATATGGGCTGAAATAGGACATGCTTCAGCAGACCCTGAGACTGGGAACCTAGCAGAAAAAGGCAGTGGGTGAAGCTATGGTTTGTAGAGGTATGCAAGTAGGTATGGGGTTCTCCAATCCTTCCCCTGTTGTCTTGATTATCCTGCAACCACTCCTTCCACTCTGATTCCCAGACAAATGTTTGGCATTGTGTGTGTGTGGGGGGGGGGTGAGGGACAGCTGCAGAAGAGAAATGGCTGGTGTATCTATCCTCCACCCTCTCCTTTTCCTCTCAAAATCACGGTCTTCATGCACCAGGTATCTAGTTTGGCCTTAAGTCAACAGATGCCCTGCCTACACATACATGCCTGCTGTTTAGAAACAACTTTTCTAAATATTTTTTTTCTTGACACAAGCAGGGTTCAAAATTAGCAGGTCACCAGACGCATTTTGCGCCTAAAGATTCTCCCATTTGCAAGACCTCAAAAAGTCTGGGTGGCATTTTTTGCACCTGGCTGACACTCAAGGATTACTGAAAAGAATGTGCGTTGAACTCCCAAAGTATAAGTTAAAGACAGACTATATATTAAGGAGTTTAACAATAAAGAGTAGAGTGTTTTGAAAACTGAAGTATGGTACCAATATTTTTATTCTAAACACAAAATTAAACATGTATTAAGAATTTCTGACAAAAATGTGATATTAACAATGTGTCTCTAATGTGAACTGCGTATTAGTTCATGCTTATCAAAATAATAAATAAAAACTGTCCCCGCCCCCAATGGCTACTAGACATTCTGTTTTGGCAGCCACAACCCAGGTCCAACAAGTTATTTGGCTCCTAGCTTTTCTATCCCAGTTTTGAATACTGGTCACAAGCAACCAGGAGAGTAGCTTACCGCAAACTTAATAGCTTTGGCAGTGCCCTTGCAATGTACTCCCACATTGTAGAATTGCTGGATAAAAATCTGTTTTCCCCATACAGAAGGCATTTGTGCATCTAATTCACCTAATCACCTTCTTTTAAAAACAAACCAACAATGACCAACCCTGTGCCTACATATAGATTGCATTTTTCAAATGGCAGTGGATGGCTGTTGTCTGGAAGCTAATTATACTGGAGGAATCTTGTAGATTTTAAGAGGGATGTTCTGCACTTCATAGGAGTGTCTGGATTTTACTGTTATGGTCAATTTCAACAGGAAATTGAGGCAACAAATATTTACACCCCCCCCAATTACTTGTATGTGTTTTCCTATTGTGAAGGATACAAAAATTATGTGGCAAAATAAAAACAAAGCATACCAGTTTACCATGATTTCCCAAGCAGAACTTCAGTAAGTTCATGGATATACATATGTGTATACAACTATATAAAGCATGCATCCATTTGCCCCTTTCAGAATGTGCAAACACCTCTCTTTCTTAATTTGAAACATCCTTACACTGCCCGAGGGAGGTATTTGCATGAAAATATTATGTCTGGTTTACCTTTTGCTAAGTCTGTAGACACCATATTTAGCAGTGTAGCTTTAGGTAAGCTTCTCAAATAACACAGAGGGTGAGGGGGAATGTCCTGTGCATCAGAATATGCAGTCAACAATCCTGTATATGGTTTTGTTTCAAAATTTCAAAATGTGTTGAGGCATGTTAAGGCCTATGCAAAAGATGGTAATAGAATTCCTTTATCATTCCCTCAGTAAATATAGATAAGATGCATGCATTTAAATATCAGGTTTCACCAGGCACTTTCTGGCATGCAGCTGCTTTTGAAACCAGCAAAACATCTATCTGTATGGCAATTGTTTGTTGAGAGGTCAGCCATATATCATTCCGGAGAGACTATTTTGCTTGCTTGGTGCTCTGTCATTCATTCATCTCAGGATCTGTCATCTTCAAACAACTCCACCAATGGAAAGCCCACTGTTTCTGTGGACCTTTGGTCGCACACTGCCTTTTGATGGCAGGGCTGATTGAAATCAGAGGCCCAAAATCTCCATCCAGTCTTAAGCGTGATTGAAATGAATGGAAATTAAACACATGTTGGCTGTTAACTATACGTTATGCATGAACACATGTAATGGAACCCTGACACGGTTCTGTTTTAAAGAAAGAACAGTTTTGGAAAGAGGAAATCTTGTACAGAGAAACTCGGGGGGGGGGGTCTTTATGTTTTCACCACCTGCTGTTTCTTCATGGCAAATTGCCCCTCCTCACCCCTCTTGTTCCATCCCCTACAGGGTTCCTGGCAGGGTGAAGAAAAGAGAGTATAGTTTTGAGTGGAAGCTTAAGCAAAGCCCCCACCCCCAGCTGAAAGTAGATGGAGGTGGAGAAGTGAGCAGAGGTGCCAGAGAAAAAACTGAGTGAGCGGTGTTCTATTTGCCACCCTTTAGACCAGGGTTCAGCAAACTTTTTCAACAGGGGGCCGGTCCACCGTCCCTCAGACCTTGTGGGGGGGGGCAGACTATATTTTTTGGGGGGGAAATGAATTAATTCCTATGTCCCACAAATAACCCAGAGATGCATTTTAAATAAAAGGACACATTCTACTCATATAAAAATACACTGATTCCTGGACTGTCTGCGGGCCGGATTTAGAAGGCAATTGGGCCGCATCTGGCCCCCGGGCCTTAGTTTGCCTACCGATGCTTTAGACTCCATAGGAAACTCGCCAGGACAAACCTGCTGTAGCCTGGAACTGGGTGTGCTGAGAGCAGCTGAACATAGCTGTGAGCAGCCTGAGGACGCTACATCTACCTTTGTTCCTTCCCATAAAAAGCAAGAAAAGAGTGGGAGACTAGTATGTCAGCAGGTTCCAGGGTGGGATTTGGGGGGAGTGATCTTTGAGTTTGTTGGGGCCCTGAGTGAGAGGCAGGAAGCTGAGAAGTCATAAGTGGAGATAGAATCTTAGAGTTAGAAGAGACCATGAGGGTAATCTAGTCCAGTCCCCTGCAGTTCAGGAATCCTTTGACCAAAAAGGAGCTTGAATCCAGAACCCTGAGATTAAGAGTCTCATGCTTTACCAACCTAGCTATCCCAGCTTCCCAAGTTTTTTGAAAGGATAAAGAAATGCTATCTGCATGTATTTATTAGTAATTTGTATTCATGGTTTCATTGTGCATTTTGGTAACCTTAAAAAGAATTGTATTCCACTTAGAGATTTTGTTATAGTTTAAGCAGTGTGGAAACGGTCTAAATAAAATAAATGCCTCCTCAAATGTCACCTCTTCCCAAAGCTGTTTTAATTTTGGGGCTAGGGGAAGAATAACATAATAAAATGTTAATAAATGTGCTCTAATATACAAATGAAAAAATGTGGACTGTCCCACTGACTAATTTCAATGAAAAGAATATGTGAGTCAAGGAATTTGCACTGAAGGGATGCATTCACACAGATAAACTTGCAATATGTGCTTTCTCCTGCTGTTTTAAAAATTGGGATGATAAGTGATAAACCCTTCAACACATTATTGTGAACAAGAATGGAGAACTACCACGATCTTTCCACATTCTAATGGTGTGAAGTAGGATATTAGAACGTCATCTTTTGTTCTTCAAACCACCCCCACAAAGTCACAAGAAGCATCAAGAAGTGACTTTAGCTATTCTGAGCGCTGTTCAAATACCAGTAGTTAATTACAGTTTTACAGATGTCACCCACTGGTGGTGTGGGATTCATTGGGTATATTACACAGTTTGAAATGAAAGCAAGAGCGTCTGTATTTTGCTTGGAGTCCTTGCCTGAACTCAGATTTTAGGACAGAAAGCCAGCTCTGAACTTTTCCATACCTTTTGCAGATTGATTCAAAGGGACAGCACCTTGTACTCCCTCCCTCTCCCTGAGTATATAACTCATTTATAAATGGGCAGTCTTACAGGGTTTTCTAGCATCCACCTCCAATTGCAGGTTTTATCCAGTGAGCAAAATATTAAGTATCATTCTGCAAGCTACCACATCAATTTGCAACATTTGACCGTAATCAATTAAAAAAGGGTGCAACAATCGCTTGTAGATTTCAGCTGGTTTGCATATTTGCATAAATTCCAGGAAGCTGGCCCTGTTCTCAACTAGACTGCATAATCTGCAAGTAATTTATCAGGTTCAGGTGAAATGGTTGCTCTGCAACTTCTGTTCATGCATTTCTCTTTGACTCAGTAACACTTTATCTAAAAATATCAGAGAGGCAGTCACGCTATTTTGTTCACAGAATAAAAAAAAAGTATTGTGGGTACCCTAAAGAGTTCCAGATTTATTGTTAATCTTCTAAGATATCAGTAGTTTTTCAGAGTGACATGCTACTTTTCAGATGCAATGTGAGCAGCCAGTATTTGGATTACTTATCAAGATAACAGATACAAATTGTAAAGTTACATGAGAGATCTCTGAACCCATGAAGATCTGCACTATTACTCAACCTGTTCTTGATTCTACCTTTCCCAGCCCCCTTATATGCCTGAACATGGTAGAATTTTTCAAATTTGCTAATAAAACTTTGTCACAGCAGTAAAACTTTGCTCAATTTAGAATCTACATCTTGTGTAAATGTCAGTTTTTGGCAGCCTCAGCTTAGATGATAAATTCATTTCTACACTCCTAATTCTTCCATTGAAATTGATAGGACTTTAAAGTGCCTAACTTTGGCTGGATAATGCTGGCTGTATTTTTCAAGTAACATAGCTCAGTGAATAGCTAAAATTCTGCTACCTCCCGCTTCTAACAGGCCTATGAGAAAGCTGCATTAACTTTTAAGAGCTGGTTCAAATATGATAAAATCCCTATGCAGAAAGCATTTCCTTTGTAGAAAATAATCTGTTGTTTGTGGCCATATATAATTATTATATGCATTTCACTATATGTACATATGTTGGGAAGTTGTGACTAACTATAGCCCCTCATCACATAGACTCACAGTGAAATACTTGTGCGTATAGTCATCATAGTTAGTGATATTAGGGCTGTTCACCAATAAAGGTTTTTAAAGGTAGCTTGTGTGCTGTTTTCTATATGAAAGTATAAAATTTCCCCCTTGTTCTAGGCAATCCTTGCTTCTAAATAAATATATTTAGGAGTGGGATGCTAAGTGTTCATTGGAAATGAAAAAATGTTAATACTTTGATTTAGTATCAGTTTGCTCAGCATAAAGCAGTGCACTATGTATTTGTTTTTCTAAAATGAAAACTTGAGTATTGCACATATAGGAGCGTCCAGTAAGGATTGTACCCAAAAAGAGTCTTGTATTCTGAACACTCTGGTTCAGAATGTATTCTGAACATTCATCTGTAGAAGCCCTGTTGAAATCAACAATGGAACGTCCACAAGACACCTTTCTGCACATTTGGTTCTGCAGCGACACTGTGTACCAGAATATTAGAATTGAGCTAGGCAGAATTTTATAGTTACTTGCTGGCAGTTGCAAAAATAACTACACAGAACTCTTAATTAAAGCCTTCATGAACAGTTCGGACATTTGGGAAAATATCACATACAAACAACACTGTCCAATTCACAGAACTGGCATAGAGGAATTGGAACAGTGGCATGATTCCAGCACAAAGTGGTTTGTGAATTTTCCTCATAACACCTAGTACGCTCTTAATAACATTTGCAGTTAAATTGATTAATACCTGAAAGAGAAAATGTTACTAACTCTTGGGAGCAACAAAGACAAGAATAAGATTGGACTAGCCAGGGGGGTGGGGAGCAAGGTTCTGGAATCCTGATCTTACAACACAGAGAGCCCCAGGGCAAAAAAGATTCCTCTGATTTCACAGATAGCACCAGCACTTGCTCTTCCTTGTAATACATTGTTGTTTGCTTCCCTGGAATTAGGATGCTAAATGGTTTCTCATAGTTTTCTCTTATATCTTAATATTAAGGGCAGAGAAGGATAAATCTTGGACTCTTCCCAAACATTTTTGCGCTACTCTGCTTTTAACGTTCAGCCAGTAACAGTTTTTTTCAGTTTGCAAGAATTTGTTTCAAGGCCCAGGAATACTGCTGTGTGGCACATTACTAACCCCAGATACTCATTTTGAACTCAGATAGTGAAAGTACCCAACAAGGGCAGGAAAAAGACATGGGATTCTGTGCTGATCTTCAGTGCCACCAATTAGCAGGGAACAGTTATTTGATTCTTCACCTGGTAAAGACTAATTCTTTGAGGGAGAGCCAGAGAAGACCTTGAGGCTGTCCTAGAAATATATAGGTATTTTATTATAGAGCAGTTGAGCCAGTAGGAAGAAAAGAAAAAATCAGTTGAAGCCGCTGTTGCCTTCTAGTCCCCACCCCTTATTTATTCATCCCCATTTAGCACTACTCCCGTCTGTAGCTGTTCCTCTTACTTAAAACAACAGATAATATGAAGTAAATAATAATCTGACTGCCTTTCCCCATGTTACTGGAGTGCTGCAATATTGTCTCCACACTGTTAAGAAGGAAGGCTTCTTAGATAGTAGAACTGAGACCCAGGTTCCACTTTTAAAAAACAAACAGCCCCTGTTTCTTTCCCCGTGGCAGCATCCTGAAATATAGTATTATTATTATTATTTAACTCTTAAAGCTTCTGGCTTATTGTAGTACTCCCATACTACTGCAAAGCCTGATGCCAGTATCTTGTACCTGACTATAAAAAAAGCTCTGGTGGGTCCGGCCAAAGGCCTTTCGGGCCCAACATCCTGTTTCCATAGTGGCCAACCAGATACCTGTGAGCTCTCCTCACCTGGAGTTCTTAGCAACGCGTATTCAGAGGCATATTGCCTCTAACCCTGAAGGAAGAACATAGCCATGGTGGTTAGCGATCATAATGTTCTTTACTGGTAAGGAGCAGGGGCGGAGCAAGGTGGGTGTGGCGGGTGCAGTCCGCCCCGGGTGTGATAGATGCTGTGGCTTTGCCGCGCTGCCAACATGGTCCTCCTGCTGGCTCCCCCTCAGCTGAAGGGCTCAACAACTTGGGCTTCCCCCAGAAAAGTTCAACAGCTCCGGCTCCCCCTCAAAATATGAAATAAAGCCAAACCATTTTTTCAGGCAAAAAATAAATAAATAAATTCAATGTGAGAAGAAATTTTCTGCACCGGGTACCACCTGAACTTTTTACGCCACTGGTTGGGAGGTTTGTTTTGCATTTTGAACCACTGGCCAGAATCAAAGTACAGTACCCAGTCTTGTAGCACTTCACTTTTTTCTACTGTGGTGTTGCTTCCCATGTTTTGTAACTTCTGTCTTTGGAGTTCTCGCTTTCTTCAATGCATTCTTCTAGAGTTTGGTATCATTTTTATGCGCAAACACGCACCCTGCACTCAGAAGAGCATTTGTACAGGGGGTGTCCCCTGCTGTGGTGCCCGCCTATGTGCTGTGCTCTTTATAGGTTGCTATTAATTCCCGTTTCTGATTTTGCTAGTTTTAATTGTTGTTTGGAGGATGTGACCTGTCACTTACATAGAGATACAAGGTCTTTTGAGAGGGATAATTATATTTCTAATTATAGAATTTGTGTAGGATTGATGCTCATGCTGGAGGAATAATTTATTTGACAGGTTTATCTGCTTCTTTGTTTGTGAAGGTTCCTTTAAAAACAACTACTATGGCTGAAAAAGAAAGTTGCCTTCCACACAGCCCAAATAAATATCTATAAAATTACTTTTTGATACATTCCCCCCTCACCTCAAGTTTAGGTGTTTGTGTTTTGTATATGTGTCCATCTGTGTTGCAACGGGGAACTTTAAAAGACCAATTACTGTCAAGGAAAAAAGGTGAGGTATAAATAAACACATAATAATGATAATAATTCACCGAGTGAAAAACCTGTAAATGTAGTTTATGAAGAGATGAGGTGGGGGGGAGGTATAAAGAACTCAGTGATACATGTCAGTTTTGGACTTGGACAGCCAGACATTTTCTAGTTTTATATAAACTGGTTTGCAGTGACATACCTAACAATAAAAGTCCTTACGCTGATTCACATTGCATCGCATTTACCAAGAATAATTGTTCACCATTAGCTCAAACACCTCAGCCATATGCTTCAACCACAAATTATACCAATTTTGTAGCATAATATTTTTGTGTGAAAATTTATCAGATGTAGCCACCTACTCCCACACAGCAGCATTCCAAAATGTGTTATCATCCCAGAGCTTCTTGAGGTGGCTGAAAAGTTAACCACCTTCTTTCTTGGTTCTAGGCTGGACCATGTACTGATAGTGCAATCAATCAATCAAACAAACAAACGAACACTATCCTGATGTGAGTCACTGTGGGGCAAAGTTGCCTTGTTTTTAAGGAGCCTAGCTGGGATCCAGGAGATCACATTTCATTGCTGCAGACAAGCAAGTTACACATGTGCTCAAAAACTTGGGGTGTGGGGAAAGAGTGCTTATGCACAGCCAATAACTAAGGTGAGAAAAGAAAAAAGCATACTAAATAGTGTGTAACGGCTGCTTCTAGCTTTCTCATTTTCCCATATTTTTCAGTTGGTAAAATAGGTGCTGTGCTGGAGAAGTGCAGCTGGGAGCTTTTAGCCTAGGAATGGGGGACAGGGAGAGATTAAATATGTTTTAAAAAACATATTGGAGAATGCAAGTGATATATGAACCTAGTCAAGAGTACTCATAATCTTGACATCTGTAGCAGAAGTAGCACTTGCAATCATAGACATGCTTGGCTGGAGGAAGGAATACAGATTTTTCACTAGAAGATCACAATTTGCGTTTTGGGTATTAAGGAGAATGAGGGGATAAACCAACCTTTCTGAAATGACATCTAGATTCTGACTTAGTCACTGCTGCTCATCACTTGAAATTTAGAACGGTTGATGCTGGTGGTCCCTGGAAATGTCTAAAGACCCCTGTTCAGTGGTGGCTGGTGCTTTTTGGCGAAGCGTGGTGTGGAAAGCAAGGAGACCAGCAGTAGGTGGAGTCTGAGCCAAGAGAGGCAGAGCTAATTTTTTGTCCCCATCCTCATGCCTCTTGAACTCCACGAGAAGCAACATTTGACTGAAGAAGCAGATAGCCTGGATTGCTTGTGTGTAAGAAAGCAAGTGGGCTTGGAGGAATCAAGACTGAGACAAGTGGGGCAGTGCTGCATTTGCCTTAATGAACACAGCTGTTGTGATGTAAACTGGTGACCACTGGGGAGGCAACGGTGTGTGCTTGCTTCTGAATGGGATCCTCTGCTCAGTGGATATGGATGGCAATATACTGTAGCACAGCAGCTGAGCAAAGTTGCCCTCCAGCTAAATGGAATTGCCAGTTGCCATATTAAAACCCTCTCTCTTAGGAACTCAGCTGTTTGCTCTAATTGTAATGTTGCTCCACTCATTGAGAGGTTTCCCCTTCCCCACCAGAATTGGTTATTTTGAGGCATGTTCCTTGCTAGGACCTCCTACAGTGAAACCTGCCTTTTGAAACTGGCATTTCCTAGAGCTATATTCGTGAAGGTGAAGCAACATGACCCACCTTGTGAAGCGGAAGCTTAGTTGCTGGCAGAAAGGCAAGTTGTCCGCAAAAGTTTTAGTGTGTGCTCTTTTTCAGACATGTTTAATTGATAGCTGTTACGACTCTGTGCTGAGTTCCTAGCAATCTCAAGGAACATGTTCTGAGAGCCAGACTGTACCATTTCCAAGCAGGGTTTATTTCTTAGCTTATGTGGAAGCATTCATGTTTCACTCTTGACACGGTATGTACAGTGCAGCAATTGGAAACAAAATCCAACAGAAGCTTGCAATTCAGAAACGACCACAAAACAATGAAGGTGAAAAACAGGAGCGGCAAGTAATCTGCTTCCTCCTGGGTATTTTCTTTGTTCAAAATCATTTCTTTGTGATTTGAAATTCCAAAGTCTTGAACCTGAAGCATTGCAGTGCTTGTGTCTCTGGCTTTTAGGTAATGTGGCCAAGCCTTCATAGAAAGGGAATGGTATTATTAGAACAAAATGTTGAAAATTAAATATTCAATCTTATGCATACTTACAAGAGATTACGTTCCAGTTAAACTCTGTGGGACTTCCTTCTGAGTCAGCATGCTTAGGATTGTGCTGTAAGATCTCTCCTCTTTATTTGCCAAATACTGGTTTGGTTCAGGTGTACCAAACTGTTTTTTGTAATCCACTTTGAGGTACTTTACAGTCAAGTGCTGTATAAATCTCATGAAACAAATAAATAAATAAAACACTGAACTGAGGATTAGCAGTATGTGAATGAGTCTTGGGTGCAAGCACGCCTACCTGCCTTCTTCCTCCTCCTTGCATTCTGAGATTCCTTTTCCTGGTTTGTGCCAAACCCATAGTTTCTCATTACCTCTGAACCTTCCAACTTTGGTTCTACTTCCATGGTGGAAGGAAATCATAGTACAGTGGTACCTCGGGTTAAGTACTTAAGTCGTTCCGGAGGTCCGTTCTTAACCTGAAACTGTTCTTAACCTGAAGCACCACTTTAGCTAATGGGGCCTCCTGCTGCCGCCATGCCGCCAGAGGACGATTTCTGTTCTCATCCTGAAGCAAAGTTATTAACCTGAAGCACTATTTCTGGGTTAACGGAGTCTGTAACCTGAAGCGTATGTAACCTGAAGCATATGTAACCCGAGGTACCACTGTAGTGTACATAAAAGGAGGAGGACAGGAAAATAGACACACTTGAAGCTTTCAAATAGTACCAAACTATAGTTTGAGTTTCATCAGAACTGAGCCATTGTCATGGAAGAGTTTACTGGAACAATATTACAGTCTATGGACATAGTTATCATTGCTTTAAAACCACCCCCCTTCCGCAAGTCAATGCCTTTTCTTTTCAAGTATATTTTTAAAACAAAAAAGACGGAATACAAGATGCAGTTGGAAGAATAGTTGCCTGTAGGACCTTTGTTTGCTATTGGGAATCTAGCATAGTAAATTATTGGCAGCTGGCGTGATAATGAGCCTGTTTCACTGTACAGGAGCTTCATGATATTAATTTCTGCCAGCTTCTAGGCAACACATAAATTCCTTTTCAGACTCAGAGCTCAACAGCAGCTTAAAGAAATATGAGGGGAGAGAAGCACAGAGCAGAAGGAAGTAAACAAAATGGCACTAACCCTCTTCCTTCTTGTTCTGATCCCTGTAAATGAGGAGCAAGGCTGAACAGAGGAGTGTAAGCTTATTTTAATTTTTGTTTTTCCCACTTTTAAGAACCATCAGGACTCAGTGAGTTCTTATGAGATTGCCCCCTCCTACTTACTGTGCCTATCACTCTAGAAACAGGTATCTTTTTCTGAAATGCCAGTGACTTTAATGCCCTATTGGTGAATGATACGTTGCATTCTTTTTGTTTTGAATAATGCACTTCCATCACTTACCTGCTGCCTTTAATACAGAAATAGGTGGAAAACCAGGCTGTTGCTTGTGTCTCATTCTGTCAGTGGGGCCTGTACTGGTAGCTATGTATTTAATTGTGTAATTTCTTTTCAAAGAATCCAGTTAAACCAGTTCCTTCAGTTGCCGCCCTTTTAAAATTCAGCTTGTATTCTGAGCTTTTGTCAATGCATAAAGACATTTTCAATAGAGTGCTTTCATGTCTCCTTTTCTTTGCTTTTTGAGGTTGGTTCATAGACAGCCTCCTTGTACAAGAATTTATGAAGATGGCTGAAAAATACTTCTCTGAATAGAACCCTCTTTTGTTTGTCTGCCTCTATCTGTATCAGTTTTGCTTCCCCTCTGCTTTGCCCTTCTTAAGCGAAGGATGCAAATTTGCAAGAATATCCCGTTTCTTCTATAAATTTCCCATGGAATAACCATGACTGTATACTGTACCTCATTTTGAAAAGCAGACAGGGCGTACCTCTATATAATGTCCTAATCGTTTCCCTGCCTGCACACACTTCTAATAATATACAAGTGTAATTATTATACAGTTTAATGTTGATTCTTGTCATTTCCACGCAGTAAATTACTAAAGTGGAACTTTATATCCAGACTGGCTAATCCTTTTCCTTTGCTTCTCTCTCTCTTTTCTTCCCCAACAGGTTTTTGGCATATATTCACAGGCTCCGACAAGACAGTAATGGAGTCATTGGGTGGCAGCTGGTGACAGATTCTGCAGTTCCAGTAACTGCTCATTTTAATAGCATTTGCAGTTATATACATCTATATCCCACATTTCTTTTGGAGAAAGTGCAGCATACCAGTGCTGCCTTGTAAGGTATGTATGTTTAAGCATTTTGCATGGGAATTTGCTCCCTGGTGTGCAGTTTTGGGAGGAGAATGTGGCTTACCAGTCTACCTGTTGAGCAGTATAGGAGAACTGGAATTTCCATTTGGTGGCAACTGATGAGATCCTTTATTCCCTCCTTCCCTTTGTTTTCTGCTTTGAATTGCCTGCAGGACGTTTCCCGAATGCATTTTATACTTCAATGTGCTGATTATGAAACAAAGTATCTGGCCATAGATTTATAACTTAAAAAACCCCACACCTGTGATATGCTTTGTTATGGTTTCTTGTGAAGTGCCGAGTAATAAGAGACTTTAAAAAGGTTAAAACTACTGCAGGTTTATAAGGGTATATATTTAAAGTAGATGAATAAATGAGCAAATTAAGTTAATTTTTATTTGCAGAGAGGATATTAAAAATAAATTTAAGGAACAGGAGTATGTGCACAAACAAGAAGACTTTGATGAATACGGACTATAGTGCTTTATTTTATCTGATTCATCAGATTGAGACACAATTTAAATGTGATGCCGGCAGATCCATTTCTTTAAATGTAGGTCTTTTCCAATTATATAATGAAGAGAGGAATGGTGAAGGGCTCGGTTTCATTTTGCTTTTTAGAGGAAAGGCGGGATAGGCACTTACACATGGCACACATTCCTATATTCTTGATGTAACTGTAAAGCACCTATTGCAAGAGGCTATAGGGAAGAGGTAGGAATCTGTGGCTCTCTAGATGTTGCTGGGCTGCTTCCATCACCTGTGACCATTGGCCATGCTAGATCGGGCTGCTGGGAGTTGGCAGTCCAACATCACCTGGAAGGCCACAGGTTCCCTGCCCTGTTCTAAATGGCAGCTGCCAGGTTGGTTCAGATATTTTTCCTGCATACCCCTTTCGCTCCAAAAATCTTACCTTGGCCATGACTTTGGAGGTGACTATGGCATAGCTGGGCTTAGAGAAATTAGTCTCCTGCTGTTACGTGTGCTTTGAGCCCAAACAAGGTAAATTCTATTTCAGTGGATGGCTGGTTTGTTTTTGGAAACAAAGGGCATGCTATTGGTTGGATCTTTCGTCCCATTTTCACAGTATTAAAGCTTGGCTGTGAGCAGAAAATACAGATTTCATGCTAACAGCCTCCCACCAGAATCTAATTTTAAATTTGCAATCTGTTGTCTTACAAGGTACTTTGTATTTAATGGTGAAACTATGAAGTTCATAAAGCCTAAAACTTTGGTGGTTAAATTTAATTTTTCATAGTTCTTTCATATATAGCAATGTTCCCCAAACTTGGGTGTCCGGCTGGTTTTGGACTACAACTCCCATCATCCCTAGCTAGCAGGACCAGTGGTCAGGAATCATAGGAACTGTAGTCCAAAAGCAGCTGGAGACCCAAGTTTGAGAAACCCTGGTATATAGTATGGAGCTTAATTCGGAAATAAAAAAGCGTTCCAGGAAAATAGAATAAAAAACTTAGTTGATGAGGATGCCTGTCTGCATGGAAGGGTTGGGAGAATCAGCATTCTCTATCTTTGGAAATCTTCTCCTTGTACCTAATATATAGAAAGATGGATAATGACTGATTTGGTCTTGCAGTTAAATGTGTGTGTAGTAATGTAGGGGGTCCCTGTTCAATTATCAAAACAATGGCTAACACAGACCAAAGTGCGCTTTAAGTTTGTTTGCCTTCAGTGGGATCAAGCATGCTTAACTCTGTATTGGATTGTGGCTTTTAATGGCAGATCTGCAATGTTGTAAGTCTTCTTTGGTGGACTTTGATGTGAGAGCAATAAACCCAATAGCCAATTCCCTTCAAACAAATCATCTTGTTGCATTTAATCACCCAATCACTTTACTTTAGCATTTCTATAGCACTTGAGAGAATTCCAGGAACTTCACATGTGTTATCTTGTTACCCAAGGATATGGCCCTCCAGATGTTATTGGACTACAACTCCCATCATCCCTGACCATTGGCTATCTGGTTGGGACTGATAGGAGTAAGAGACTATATTTCGAGAGCTGTAAGTTACCTGCATATGCCTTAGAACAGTGGTTCCCAATTAGGGATCCAGGGACCCCTGGGAGCACACCCAGAGGGTCCACGGTCCCACCCCTTGCCTCCCCCCAACTAATTCTTAGTCACTTTTGCACGGCAATATCGCAAATTTTATAGTCTGTTTTCGCACTGTGTGATTTTTCAATATATAGGCCAAAATCATTTTTGAAACCACACTGTGATAACGATTTTGACCTGGCAATACACAGCAATATATTGCTCCTCGTGAGAGGATACTGCACGATGATCTCAGCCGCTGACACTGCTGATCTGAGCTGCCTTCCCTCACGCTGAGGGAGACTCGGAACACTCCAACCTTCTCTCACGTTGAGGGAAAACAGGGGAGCCGATTGCGAGGCGCTGCCTTCCCCTCACACCTATGGAGAACAGGTCTGCTGATTACCTTCACTTCAAGGCCCTCTGGCACTTCCTTCCCCTGGTACTGAGGCGGAGCAGCTTTTCTCAGTCAGTAGGAAAGCAGCAGCAGCAGCCACAGTGGATGTGCATCTTCGCTGGCTTCCCTGTTGATGGTGGCTTGATGCAGCCCCCCATCTCCTCCCACTCAAGCCACGCCATGGAGGTGACTCCACTTCCTCTCTTCCTCAAGAACCTCCAATTTTTCTTCATGATTGATATAAAATACTTGCATCCTACCTTTCTTTCCAACTGAAACTCAAGGCAGCTAAAAGAAATATGTAATACTGGCCACTCAAAACAAGGCAAAGAAGGGTCTGTCCTATTAAAGCACAAAAAGAGGGTCCGGTTGTTGGTTGTGCTCCCTCCCGCACCGCTTATGCAGTAATGACTGCAGTTTAGTGGGAGCCCAAGGAGGGAGGGCATTTGGACCAGACAGGTTGACTTAAAAGCTCATATATTAAGTTAGCATTTTAGCCATTATGCCACGTTGTTGTTGTTGTTGTTGGTTGTTGTTGTTGGTTGTTGTTGTTGCTGCTGCTGCTGTTCCTGTTGCTGCTGCTGCTGTTGCTATATATTATTTATACTTTGGGAAGCTTATAATACATATAAAAACATAGTCAAACCTCAAACTTTAAAAACCTGATAAAGGGCTGGCTTCAGATGTTTTCTTAATGTTCATTTCCTTAACATCTGATGGGAGGGTGTATCACGAGGAGGGTGCTACTGCCAAGAAGGCCCTCTGCCCTCAGATGATTGCTGCAGTCTGTTGGTATCCAACCTGTATTTCAACCCTTCAAATATGCCTAAAAGTCTCATTTAAAAAGTAGGATTTACATTTTTGTTAACTTGGGTGGTGAGTTAAAAGTCTTGTGTAATGCCTGTCATTCTTTGAACATAATCCAGGACAAGTTAAAACCCTCAACTTGCATCATGTCCAACGTATTAAGGATGGTCTGCTTACGTCAGAGTACTATTCAACAGATGCCTTTTATCACGACCTATTTCTTGCTAAAACTTACCCACGAACACCTGTATTTGTATTCCCAAAGATGATGGTATTAAGAGAACCATTATCACAGCTACTGAATTTTGTGGTAGCAAATGAATGCTCTTTGAGGGAAAGCACTTTTCTCCTAGCTGCTTTTATTTCTTGCTCAATAGAGATTACTCTTGGGTTCTTTTTTGGGGGGAAGCTTTTTAATTTTTTTATGATTTTGTGCATTATTTATGTTCTGTGTTGGGTTCATTGCATGTGCTGAACTGGCAAAATGCATGCAGTTGCTTTATTCATTGGGCAAGTTGCTGCGTGTCTAGGGACTGAGTTTCTGTATAGCAAGTTGGTCTAAAATTAGCAGCTCCTTTCTCAGTAGTGGAGTCTCATGCTCCTTCTTCATCTGGCACAAAATAGTGATCTCATAATTTTCGAGAATGATCCATTAGAACTTAGATTTTCCCAGCTCTAAAGAATGTAAGGTGAATTTGGCTGCTTTGGTTTGAAACCTTTTAGTTGGTAGTTGCAAACCTTCACTGTAAAACCTCTTTGTATCCTTTCTAATACACAGCAGAACATGTTGAGACTAAGCACACTTGCCTTGGAGCAAGGCCAGTTGAACACATTGACATTTACTTCTGAGTAAATAAGTATAGGATTGTTCTGAAAGTCTCCTAATTGCAGTTAAGACTACACTCTTAAGGTTGCCTGAAAGAGATTAGTTGCCCCTTGAACATTCTTAAGTACTGTGTTGTGCTTCTACTTAGGATGATCGAAGAGTGATAAATGGATGGATTTCTGCTGCCCTTTCCACTGTTGGGGGAGATAGAATTTTAAACAAAAATGGAAAATGGTGGAGAGAATGGTGGAGCTGCTCTGTTGTCAAATTTGTAAGCCCTTCTCCAAAAGAATGGCAGTGGAGCCTCGCTATGTAGGTAGAACATTTAATTCTTGAAATGTCCTACTGACAATTGCGGATGACATTTGAGTATCTTGTGTGTGTGTATGTGGGTGTGGACCTTCCCCAGGACTGTGTGTTTCACACTGTTAAGAGAGAATTTTGCACCAAGGGTAACCAGTATTCAGTGACGAGGAAACTTGTATAAGTCATGTAACAAATTAAACTAACTTTAAATGAATTTGTATTTTGCATAGGTAGGTTGTACTATTTTGCATATTTGAGACTAAAGACAGATCTAGTATAGAAACAACTTTCATGGAGCTGTCAGCCCTCATTTGGTATTAACACCTGTCTCCAGTGTACTAGTAAATTGAACAGTTGACATATCATTCTTGTCCTTATGCAGTACATTTGCTCAGCTGCCTGGTTGCTGCTGTTGGCTTTCTCCTCTTCCGTCTGAGGAACAAAGTGCCTTGAAAGTCAGGATGCTGAGATGGAAGCCATCTCTGGCACCCAAGTGCAGGACACTTCCTTTCCCAGCTGGGCAAGGTGGTATCAGGGAGAGGCAAGAATGACATACTACCATGCGACTGGTGTGCTAAAAATGGATTTTAATATAAAAAAGAGAAGCAATTGCAGCTCTTTCTGCTTCTGCATCTATCTTTAGGCATAATCTGCTTGTGTTTGTCTGTGGGAAGGGCAGGAGCTGTATAACGTCCTTCTCTCAAACAACTGAAGAATGTTTAGCAAATTCTCTGGCTTCTGAGGTTTCATCAGCTATTGCCCACAATCACCAGAACTATGAGGCTACAAACTACCATTTTAAAACTAGAAAGCATTTTTAAGAATATCACATTTGCTGGTTTTTCGGCATTCCTGTAGAATTGTGGGATACACACAGCCCTGTTTTTTCCTCCTTTTTGTTATTCCAAACAGTTTGAATTCTACCTCTATCACTTCATGCCATCCACCATCTTGGAATGTGAGCTCCCCTTTGGATCCAGCCCTTGACCTGCTGTCCATTCATTAGTTTGACTGAGGCAAGGAAGCCTTCATTCATTTAATCTATTTGCATGGAGGTGTCTGCAGATTCCAGAGCCTTGAGCAATCTGAAACACTAACGCTTTGGGACATTTTGTTTTCTTCTTTGACTTATTCTGAGCCATTCTGCTTCGGGTGGAGCTTTTAAGATTTCCACACCAGAGGGTTTTTTTTTGGCTGAGCTCTTATTCCAGAATAAGTAGCCCAGTTTGTCTGGATTTTTGGTGGTGATGAGAGTTGTGGTTCCAGGTCATGTTCAAGAGGGGCTTTTGGATAATGGTTCAGGGTTCTGTCCAGAAAATATCAAGTTTCTTTCTGGGATTTTCATTCAGGTTTGGTTTGACCCCCTGAGTAGTAGTAACTTGGTTTATCCTGATCTCCCATTAGCACTGCAACATGTATGCATCCTGTTTTAGGGAAACATGATTTCTAATTTTGCCATTCTCACTGCCCTGAGTGGCTTGTGAATACATTCTTAACTCATAAGTCCAAATTTTTAAAATAAAAATTCCACTGTGTTCAAGTGTGTTCATTGGTAACCGGTTTGACACATTGCTGAGATATAAAATATAAAACTTGAAAAAGAGCAACGTTGACTCTTAAATTCCACTGGATTATTATAGTCAGCACTCCTATTAATTTCGTTATATTTTATTGTATTTAAAAATATTTTAATACTTGTTTTCTTCTAAAAATCTGAAAGAAGTTTACAGCACAGTGCAAAAATTGCAGTGGAACTTAACACCTATACAGTGATGATAATAAAAGCAATAAAATAATAAGAACAGTTGGATTAATTACCAATTGAGTCTTGGGAGAATAAGTTTTCAGCAAACACTGATATATGAGCACATGCCATAATACAGAGGGCAGGTATTTGTTGAATTGTGTATGAGAGCACAAAAAAGATACATGTATATACATACCCACTCACAGTCAGACACACCTCGCGTAAACCATTTCAGTTTCAGACTGAGGGTTAAACAAAGTCATGGGTCACAGAAAAGCATTTTGTATTGTTGTGGGGTGTGGGGAAAATAATCGGTTAATTCAACCCCTTGGCTACCTTTTGATTTTATTTCAGTGAAGCCTGTGTTGCTTTTTATTCAGGTTATATTTCATAGATCAACATATGAATTTGGAAGTAATGGCATATGTATTGTTTATTACCTCATGGCATTGTGAGACTTGGGCATGTTTTGTCAGATCCATACAGAGCAGCTGCTTGATATATAGGATAATGAGTGGGTCTGTCAGGAACACTGGCAGGTTAAACTAATCTTTTATTAACACGAAAAGGGGGGGGGGGAACGCTTTACGTTTGGAGAATATAGGTTGCATTTGTAACACATTCATGTTTCTTGTTCTTTCAGACCCTTAAACCATGGGAAATGCAGAGAGCCAAAATGTAGAACATCAATTTTATGGAGAGAAACATGCCAGCTTGGGAAGAAAACATACATCACGTTCCCTTCGCCTTTCGAACAAAGCATCACGCCGGACCAGACATGCTTCCTCAGGAAAAATTATTCACAGGAATTCAGAAGTAAGCACACGATCTAGCAGTACTCCTAGTATTCCTCAGTCATTAGCAGAGAATGGCCTGGAGCCCTTTACCCAAGAAGCCAACTTGGAGGATTTTGGAAGCCCAATCTGGGTAGACAGGATGGATATGGGTTTAAGGCCAGTTTCTTACCACACTGATTCTTCGGTTACTCCCAGCGTGGATAGCAGCACAGTCCTCATGGCAGCCTCAGTACAGAGTATGCCAAATTCAGAAAGCGGTAGACTTTATGGAGATGAATCAACATATCTGGCTGAAGGGGGTAGCAGGCAACATTCGTATTCAACAAATGGGACCAATTTCTTGGAGCCTATAAGTTTCAAGAAGAAACGTTCAAAATCTGCAGATATATGGCGCGAGGACAGTTTGGAATTTTCACTCTCTGATCTCAGTCAAGAACATTTGACAAGCAACGAAGAAATCCTAGGCTCTACTGAGGAGAAGGAAAGTGAGGAGACTCGAGGGAGAGAGGCGGGCAGCAGTCGCCAGCCATTGGTCACCTGCCAGCGCGCCAATTCCATGAGTGACTTGTATACTCCAAAAAACTCAAATGCTGCAATCAATGGGGGTCCACGAAATACGCTAGGAGGGTACTGTCGGAATTTAATGTCTCATATTCCAGATATGGAGAACCACAAAATGTCACCAGCCACAACAGAGAATGTTCCTTCTTACAGTAATTACAACACGCTCCCCTGCAGAAAATCTCATTGCCTCTCGGAAGGAATCACTCACCCAAAAATGAGCCATAGCAACAGTATGCATGGCAGACGAGCAAAAACAACTCAGGTAAAAGACCCATATCTTATTTCAAACTTGACAACCTGTGGTGTTCACTGCTATAAATATGCTGGGTTTTTAAAAATTGAAATCGTTTGCTAGCTATGTTCCATTCAGATCCTTGATTTGTAATGAAGAGTCAATGCAGCCACGGACAGAACCAATACTTTCCTGATGATTAAGTAGAACTTGATTCCTAGGTGATTTTATCTATATACAACCTATTCTAACAACAACAACAACAATATACACTCTTAGTATTGGAGTTGTTGGTAAGGGGACTTTCCTAAGAATCAGATTGCAGTTATTAGACTATAGAACTACCATGGTTCATGAGAGTCATATTTTCATGACAAAATATTCACATAACAAAACATTTGGGTGGTAAAAGATCATATATGCAAATATCATCTTAGTTATCAGTGGCTTAATTGTTAGCAGCAACGTACTGTAGATTCTGGCATATAAGACGACTTTTTAACCCCGGAAAAGAGGTTAAAAAGTCGGGGGTCGTCTTATATGCTGGGTATGGCTGCAGTGGGCGGCGGGCTCCACGCCGGGAGGAAGCTGCCCAGCTTCCTCCCGGCGCAGAGCGGAGCCTGCTGCCCACTGCTGCTGCGGAGAAAAGGAGAAAACTACTACTTTGTCGAGTCAAAAAGAAAAATGGTGGCTCTGTAGGCTTTGAAACAATGCTACTTTTAACATTTCCTGATGTTCTATTACTTTTTATTAAATATGTTTCATTCTCAGTGCATAAAAAATAACAAGAATACCACAACCATTCATCACAGTTAATTGACATATAAATTGAAGGTGAGAGCTGTTTTGTTGTCACCAGTGGCCCTGGTGAGATGGTTTGTAGGCAGAATTGCCAGTAGCTGCTGCTTGGTAATGGAGTTTGTGTAGAATTCGTGTCTGGGGCAGCTGTCCATTCAGCAACTCTGCACTTGCATGGTGCTGGCTGTGGCATGTCTCCACTCCTAGTGCAAAGGGTGGGAATTTCCATCATTTATCAGCATGCATAAAGTGCCATCAGCTTTATCTCCCAGATCATCTCCCTGGCCATACTGGTTATCGCTATCAAGAAATTCTAAAATGCCTTATTCTGCTGCCCGATTTCTCTATTCCATCATTTCCTCCCTGATTTGATATACTCAAGTTCCTCTTTCCCCTTGTCAGTTTCCTGTGACCAGCTGTAGCAGTGATATGAGACTCTGGTCTTAAATTTGCATGATGTTGTTTTTTTCTCAGGCCTTAAGCAGTTGCCAAGACCTTGCATGGAGGTGTTCTTTTAGCTCAGATGATATGAGTGGCTTTGAGATAGGCTACGAAGCATGTCCTGAAGCTAGTAGCTTTAACTGATGTGCCAGTTTCAGGCACAGCCACCAAGTCAGCCTTCTAGGGATAACGCAGTACCTTTTCTCCAACCAAACTATTACTCCAAAATCTACTTACCTATTAATTGGGACCACACCTCCATGTTTTCTAGGGATGTAAGTGCCTTTTCATTGTATGGTATAAATACAACATGCATGAATAGACAAATATAAGCCAACTTCCTCTGTCAAGTAGTTCTACAAATAATAGCTGACAAACCAAGACGGGAAATGTTGGGGCTAATAAAGAAAGAACCATACCTTTCTTATCCCCCTTTATATGGACATCCAATGACATAAAATGTATATTTTCATAAATATACAATCATGCCAACCATAGGCTTAACATTGTCCCAAACAGAAATTTCTTGACTTGACCAAGTTTAAACGTTTGCTATTTTCTTTATTATTTTGTAGCTACTGTAAGTTCTAGAGATGGCATATTCTGCATGTTGTACCGGTCTGCTCTCAACCTAAGTAAGAGTATGAGTCAGGTCAAAAGGAAACTATGAAATTTATCCTGTATACGGTATATTCAATGTGCAACTCTTCCTGTTGACATATATTTGTAATTAATAGTCTTTACGGCATTCATCTTCTAAGAAGTAATTGCTCAAATGAGGTTAGTTATAGCGTTTCTTGGTTTTTGGTATTTGCCTTTTGTAGCTCTCTGTTGTGAAATGTAGCTAGCGGATGAAATTGAACAATCCCAGAAAGAAGCCTGAACAAATAGGTCAAGACTAGCGCTAGACAGCATGCTTCAGTGACTACTCTGATTTTATTTTATGTTCCATTTTAGTACATATGTAGGAGAGAATGCAGACTCTTATCTTGTGACCCGGAAAAAGAAAAACACTTCACGTAGGAATTGGATAGGGGTGATAAACCATCTGACTTGCATCCTGATGCTGAGTTAAGTTTGGGCAATGCACCATTCTTAAGTGCAATTAGATCTGACAGTGTGAGCTGGTCAGATGAACAGCTTCTACAAGTGTAGGTGTTGGGATAAATAACACATCAGCGAAAGATGCCCACTGGATGGCAAGGAGAAGCCTGAATGGATGGGGAGGGGGAGAGACGGGAAGAAAAAGAATGCATCAGTTGGCACTAACTTGTAGGAGGTAACTGGAGGCGGGTATCTGGATTAGCTGCTTGCGTTTGATCCATGAAGATGTGCTGTTTCTAAATATAAAAATGACATTCTGAAACAGATGATGCTGTTTTCCCACAGCAGAAGCTCTATATTAAAAACAAAAAAAACCCAAAAAGCATCAGCCTTTTAGTAGGGGTGCTTATGCAACATCAATATAGACGTTCTGCACAGTTCTATCAAGGCTGCTGAGCACAAATTAAAGCTGTTGGTGATATCCAACTAGAGAGGCAAAGGTAAAGAACCTCACAGTTGTTCATCCAAAGGCGAATCTGGAGTGTGGCCGCTCATCTCGCTTTTTAGGGTGAGGGAGCCGGCGTTTGTCCACGGACAGCTTTCCAGGTCATGTGACCAGCATGACTAAACTGCTACTGGTACACAGAGGACTGCGACGAGTGCCAGAGCACATGGAAGCACCGCTTACCTTCCTGCCGCAGTGGTACCTATTTATCTAACGCTGGCGTGCTTTCGAACTGCTAGGTTGGTAGAAGCTGGGACAGAGCAACAGGAGCTCACTCCGTCACGCGGATTTGAACTGCAGACCTTCCAACTGGCAAGCCCAAGAGGCTTAGTGGTTTAAACCACAGCACCACCTGCATCTCTACGCTATCAAACTAAGCCATACTTGAAAATAAACCCATTGAAATCAGTTGACTGACCCAAAGGTTCTGCTAATACCCCCTTTTCAGGCAAGGTGGTGGACAGGGCAGTAGCTGGACAATTTCAGATTTGTTTGGAATGAAAGGAATTATCTTGACCCATTTCAATCTGGATTCAGGCCTGGTTTCAGCGCTAAATCAGCTTTGACCATGCTGGGTGATAACCTGTATTGGTAGAGAGACAGAAAAGGAGAGCGAGCCTGTTGATTCTTCTTGATCACGCTGCAGCCTTTGATACCATCAACCATGATGTCCTCCTGAAGTAGCTCTGCAGGTTGGGAGTTGGAGATACAATGATATGGTGAGGAACAGCGGTGTAGTGGTTCTGTTCCAGTGCTGCAGTGCTGTTTTGAAAGAGCATCATTGGGGTGCTGCTGCTCAGCCACTGGGCAATTGTTCTATGTATTTTGCTCTGTCCTATGAGCACAGGGCTCTGTCTTGTCTCTATGCTGTTTTAGCATCTAGGTTCCTTGAGGGGAAAGGGCAGTGTCAGGAGGCAGTAATGGGCTGGATGAGAGCCAGTAAATTGGCACTGAATCCTGACATGATGGAGGTGTTGATGGACAGCTTTTGTGTTCAGGAAATGGAGAGACAGTTGGTTCTAGATAGAACTTTTCTTCCTGAAAGAGCAGCTCCTTCGCTTGTGGGGAAGAGAGGTGCTCTTCAATTTAACACTGGCATTGGAGACGTACCGTAGATGGCAGCAGTGGCAAGAAGTGTCTTATTTCCACCTCCGGCTGGTACACCAAGTACAGCTGTTCCTGGATCAAGATAGACTTACTAGAAGAACCAGTGTTCTGGTAACTTTGCAATTAGTCAACCATAATGTGCTCTTATAGACAGTCTGGAAGCTGTAGCTAATGCAGATTATGGCTGCTGGAGTTGTGGTGGCATATTTAACTGGGACCACATAACAACTGTTTACCAATATATTGTATGCTACTGGGGCCAATCAAGAATTTTGGAATTAATACATATAATGCTGAATGAGTTTGGTCCCAAATGCTTGAGTATGTTTCTCATTATCAGTTGTTAAGGTCTGTTGGGGGAAGCCCTTATGATGCTACTTCTGACCATCACAGCCCATTGTGCAGTGATATGGGACACAACATCAGCGGAATTACCTCCCCATAGAGATCCAGTTGCCATCCTCATTATTGAGTTTTTGGTAGCATTTGAAGACATTACTTTCACTTGGGTCCTTTGACAGACTGAGGTACCCAAGACCATTATTATGCTGCCTGTATTGTGCTAATTAAATTTGATAGGTGGTAATTTTTAAATGTAATTGGTTTATGTATATTTTAATGGTTTTATTAATGGATTTTTTATTGTTCTGATTTGGTATTGTAGATTTCATTGGGATCTTTTTAATGGTTTTAAAGTCAAATCAAATCAATCAATCAATCAATCAATCAATAAGTCAATGAAAGCTACAAATCTGAACACGCCCACATTCCTCTTGACAGCTTTAAGCTACAGGGAAAAGAACAAATTAAGGGGTGCCTGAAAGTACTGGCCTTCCTCAAAACTGTCAGAACTACAAGCCTAACTTCCTACCTCGCTGTCCTTCAGTGCTGATCAGAAGTTGCTTTATACATACTGTGTACATGTTCTCTTGGTTGGAAAAAATGGGAGATCCATTTTTTAGTGCTCAAACTGGCTTCTAAAATGGATTCTGGAGTCTTTCACTTACAAAGTGAAACTGAAAAGGAGCAGAGAACCCAGTATTCTTTTAGTCTACCAGTGTTTATGACCTCATTATGCAGACATAGCCGAAGGAAATGTTCTTTGTTTTCTTTTGAGAAAGCGAATAGAATCTTAGTTTCCTGAAGCTTAGTAGTATAACTCCCCCCCTTCTTAGCATCACTTATTTAAATTGGAGCTTAAACGTGGGAGTTGCTTTTCTTTAATTGGGACAGCCTTTTAGTGCTTTGGAAATAATTAGTGTCAATATGCACATGCAATTAATATCTAGGAGTTGTTTTGGGGGCACCCACACAGCAGTTTCATTTTAATATTAAGTGTTCACTATAGCTGAGCAAGACCTCCTAGAGAGTTGAAGGGAAAATACAATTCAGCTTTTGCCGCTGAGGGAAGAATACCAGACCAGCTCCTTGCATTCAGCTTGGTACCACCTTTTTCTTGCATTTTATTCACCTGTCAAGAGAGCAAATGTTCCAATGAGCAGTTTATTTGACATCCTTCCTCCCTGAAACAAAACTCTGGCAAAGTTTTACAAACCACTGAATTGGTAAATACACATTTTGGGAATAGTGGTGATTATGGAAAACAAAAAAGGAACAATTTATTGCGCTCTCTCTCTCTCTCTGTGTGTGTGTGTGTGTGTGTGTGTGTGTGTGACTCTTTCCTTCCTTTTCTGCTCTACTGTTTACAGTTTCCCTCTTTTTGAAGTGCTAATTATCAATGGAAAGAGGAACACAGAGCCTTTCTGCTTTACTCACTGGTTTAGTAGCCATTCCGTTTCACCACAGAAGCCCTGCAGACTGCAGTTCTGATAAGGGACTAGATCTCTTTCCCTCAAAAAATCATCATAATCCTTACCAGCTTCGGATCCTAGGATTCAAAGCAGTTAGAAAACCACAGCACCTGTGTACATATAAAATCAATATAAAATTAGTAACAATAATATGCCCATACTGTGTGAAGTTTCTGAAAAAACGATTTGATGTGCAGCTGTCGCGCCTAAAAATGTACAGATTTAGCAAAGTGCTTTTGCTCCCTTAAACTCCCCTCCCTCACCCGCTACGGATGGGTTTTTAGCTGGAATTATAATTCTGCAATCAATACTTAATTCACCATTGTCAGCTCCTATGAATCTTCCTTTAAAGTAATGGCTGGTGGGAGCGAGAGCTGTTACCTAGCTTGTCATTTTGATTACAAAATGAATAGCTATGTGTCCTGACACTATACTTCAAAATAAAATTTTAAATCCATATCATTGGAGGTAGGAGCAAATTGTCACACAATTGTGACACACACACACACACACACACACACACGTTAAACGTAAGAGCACTTTGCAGTAATTGCGTTCTGTTTAGGTTTCCAAATGAGTTCTCCACAGCTTCGGCTTTTCAGACCTGAAAGACAAGATTGAAATCGGATGTGTTTGTCAGAAGGTAACACTGAGGAGTTGAGAAATCTACCACTTGTCTGGTAGACTAAACACAGCTTTCATTAAAAATAAGGATGGGTGGAGACACATAGCCCAAAATGGCCTTTAAAATACTTGTGACCCCTCTTGATTATAGATATACTCCATACTGAAGGGGATTTGGGAAACTTTGTGCACCTCTGTTGCCTTGTCTCCATAAGAGGTTTTGTAGTCTAATCCCCCTGGGTTTAAAACCAAGGTAATTAATTTGTATTTAGTGGCATTAATTAGAGTTAAAACACTAAGAAATAATACCAGGGCACAAAGCCACATTGGGATTTAGGTGGAATCTCAAGCATACTTATTGGAAGTTAACTCCATTGAAACCACTGTGATTGACTTCTAGGTACCGTAGTTTGGAGCAGGATGAAAGATACAGTCCTAAATTTTTAATTAATATTCTCCTTTCTTGAAACTTGAAGCCATTGGTTCAGGTTCTAGCCTCCGGGGCAAGAGAAAATGAGCTTGCTCCATTCTCCATGTGACAGCTCTTTAGATATTTGAAGCTGGCTATCATAGGTCATCTCAGGCTCCTCTTTTCCTAGCTTAAACATACCCAACCCCCTCAACCATTCTTAATATGGCTTGGTTTCCAGACCCTTGATCATCTTAGTTGCCCTCCTCTGCACATGTTCCAGCTTGTCAATATCCTCCTTCATTTGTGGCACCCAAAACTGGACACATTACTCCAGGTGCGGATTGATAATGAGAAAACAAGCAAATTAATAAAATCCACTAAAAATAAACTCATTCTCAGCACTCATGTTGTTCTGTCTGCACACACACATTCTTCAGATGAACTTAAATTACATAAGCAGTTCACTTTAAACAATAGTTTGGTTAAACAATGGTTCAAAGATCAACATGCCACATGCTGGTGTATAGGGAAGAATTGTAGCACTACGCTGCTCTCCTGCTGCCACCATGCTACCAGAAACCAAGCTATGGTTTGTCTTAGCATTATATCCAAATCAAGGCTTGTCTCTCTCCAAACAAACAATGAGTGGTAAGGCAAGAACAAATGATAGTTATAGCTTGTGGTTTGTTTGGAGAGAGACTAACCATGTTCCTGGGTTTGGATGTTTTGCTAAGGCAAGCCATGGGTCAGATCCTGGTAGTACAACAGGAGGAGGAGCAAAACAGCCGCAAGTTGCTCTTTGGGCAGCAGCATGCTGCACCTTCACCTTTAAACTACAGTTAAGCTTAATTGTGGTTTCAAGCAACATGTGAACTGGGCCTTCGAAGGCTAGACCATGTCTCAATTGTAGAGCACATCTTTTGCTTGCAGAAGTTCTGAGGCATCTCCATTTGGAAGGATTGGGTAGCAAGTGATGGGGAAAACATCTGCCTCATACCCTTGAGAGCAACTGAGCAATGATGAGCTAGATGAGCAATGGTGTGACTCAAGATAAATCAAGCTTCCTACATTCCTAAGAGCAGATCTAATTTTTTTCCTGAAGATCTGAGGCATGCAATCTCACAGGACTAACATAGCACAGGTATTACCTAAGAACTTTGATCTAGTGAACCTCAAGGTACCTACTGCTGCTCTGCTTCAAAGGTGCATGGAGTGATCAGAAGGGGTAGCATTTTATTTCTTTGAGGTCCTGCTTGGTTAGCAGAAGGAGAACTCAGGAGACACGTAGCTCTTCATAGCATTCCTGGGCATGGAAGCCTTTTTTTCAATATATGCCAAAGGAACTGACTTAGAAACAGTTGTTTAATGTTTTGATAACTTTTTAATCATTTCCTCTATTTGTGATGTTCAGCTGTTGCTTATCTAGTTAAAATGGCACCACCCATGCTGAAGAGGGACTTGCCAGCAGGCTTGGAGGAACCCCACAGGATGCAGAAGTACAGAAAATATTTGGGCAAATGAAACCAGAAGTTGGAGGGAGTGAAATCTCAAAAGGAATTAAATGAGAACTGAGAGATGATAAAATGATGCCCCTTTCCCTCATTTGTTTGCTGAACATGTAAAATGCTTATGAATATTTCTGAGTAGCTGCGTTAGATGGGCTGTGACCAGCATGTTTCTGGAGGGCGCAAGGAATGTTGTATGTTTGTTTATTTCTCTCTCTGGGTGTTTTTAGCTTGCTCTGTTATCAACAGTTCTGTGCAGTCTGCAGTAATAAAAACAGTAAAATGCTACCAAGCCAATATACAGCACACGCTGCTCTATCAAAGCATTTAAAAGCAAAACAGGATCTGAAACTTAACATTCTATCCAACTTTGGCCCTATTTAATCTTTAATGAAAGCAATTAATTTTGAGTGCAATGAGAGTTGCTGTCACATTCAACCCACATTGAAAAGGCAGCATATGCTTTTCTGTATGTCTGTTGGGGAACAGATAATACTGATAAGGAAAGGACATAGGTTGTTTGTAGATTTCTGTGATGTGTATTAAAAAAAATTGTGTTTCTCAAAGCCCATTGCATATACATCAAGCAATATGCAGAAAAGGGCAAGCAAAATGAGAAAAGGGTTGGAACATGTTTCCTATGAGGAAAGGTTAATGTGTTTCAGGTTTGACTGACATTTATAAAATCATGTTCAGTGTGTCTCTCTCATGATATCAAAACATGGGAAGGTGTCACTCAATAGTTGATTGGCAGTAGATTCGAGATGAAGAAAAGAGATGGCTTATTCACACATAATGCATAATTAATCTGTGGTATTAGCAGGGCCTTTCCCCCCCTGCTGGAACTTGCCAGAACTCAGTTCCGGCACCTCTCAGGTGGGTACCATTGCCATTCTAAGAGAGTGAAAGAGGTGTTCATGGTGAGTTCTGGCACCTCCTTTTCTAGAAAAATAGCACTGGGTATTAAACTTTTGCAAGATGCAGAGATAACCATGAGTTTAGGTGTCTTTGAAAGAGGATTAGACAAATTCTGTAGGCGTTGCTTAACTACAAAGTCACTGAATGTCCATTGCTGGGTGGCAGTAGCAGGGAGTGCTGCTGCCTTCATGTCTAGTGTGGGGTTCCAAAAAACAACTGACTGGCCAATGTGGGATGCAGGATTTTGGACTAATGTGGCCAGAAAAGCTCCACTTACCCTCTTAGGTTTTCATGCATAACTTCTGCAAACAAATGTGCAGGAAAATCATTTTATGCCTTGAATATTTGACATATGAAAGATGCATCTGTGTTTAACATGAGAAATAAAATTTCTCTTATTTTCCGCCATGTGTTTGCTGTAATGAACATAAAATTATTCCAAAAATCAGTCAAACAGCTTTAAGGTTATCCTGAAAGCATGACCTGAAGGCCACACTTTGAGTGTATGAGATAATATCATGTATTAAAACAGATAGGGATTCGTATTCTAGTATGTAATAGCAAATGGTTTGTACTCCTAGAATAGACATTGTTCTTCTCTGACTCTCCTATTTTGTGCTATCAGTCAAAAGTCAGCTCCAGATAATGGCTCTAATAATTTTTGTTGTTGTACAAAATGTCTTAGCAGTGGGATTTTGAGATTTAGACAATAGTAGTTTTTTAACTGCAGAAAACCTCTTGGTTATATATTATACGTTTCAAGGACCTCCATGCAAAAATGCACAATGAGTTGCCACAACTGACAGTTTGGGGTACTGTGCTCGATTAGATGGGTGTAATTTCCAACAGTTAACCTTTCCAGTTAAGTGCATGTTTGAAACATTTATTTTCAGAATGTTTTTGTGCATTTTGCTATGACCTAGTTGGCATCTGGTTTGGGAAATCTATCTCAGCCACACACATTCATTTTCAGAGGGGTGCCATGAGACACTGTTTTTATTCATTTACATGATTGTTCAGGTAAACCTTTTCCAGATGTCTTATTGACTTGTTCAGCATTTTTTTCTGGTTTAATCTTGCGCATGTTCAAACATGTTCTCAAAGCAAGGTTTAAGTTTGCTTTAATATAGATCATGTAATAGTTTGTGTAAAGGCAGCAAAGTCATAGGCCAGGGGTCGGCAAAGTTTTGTGACCTGGGCTGGTTCACGATCCCGCAGATGCCGCGGTGGGCCGGAGTGTGTGCGTGCGCATGTGCAAATGCTATTTCCAGCACGGAGGAGGCATGCGCAGCTTATCATTGGCTGCAGGAGCTTCCTGCAGCCAATGGGAAGCCATTGCAGAAGGCGGTCCCTGCTCTGTGATGGTTTAGTGCGGTGCATGGGAGCCCACTGAGCGGGTGGCGGGGGTCCCCAAGTGGGCAGCAGGGGTCCATGGGAGAGCTTAATGACCCCCCATGGGCCTTAGGTTGGTGACCCCTATCATAGGCCCTTCTCTCACACTATGCAGAGGCAATCAAGTCAACATTCAAATAGGGAACTGCAACCAATCAGCTCCCTGATGGGTCTACCTACAAAGTACACCTTTGCAAAAACACAGGTGTCACAGCCACAGTTTTTGATATATACTTTGATGGGCCACTTAAGCTTTGACATATGAAATGGCCCAATTTCTTCAGAATTAAAGAGATCGGTTGAACAAGACAAACCACCATGCAGAAAGCCTACCCAGTTGATGCTGTCAAAAAACCCACATGCACACTATATAAAAGAGCATAGGTTTCCCACCCCTTTCCCCTCTCTCTTCTCCCCCAACCCTATACTGTGTCCCACACTAATGTCTCATATCAAATGTCACTGATCTGTAGAAAAGACTTCACAATCTGAAAGAAGAGACAGTGCATGCACTTTTGTAAACCAAGAAAACCTTTAACAAAAATTATTTGAAAAAGAAAGCGTTCCTAAAGTCAGACCATTGTTCATCTCATGGAATCTGCATTTTCTACCTAGACCACCAAAACTGATACCACCTTCAAGGTCGTATCTATATAGTCTAACTAAATGTAGGACAAAGAGTTGTTGGGCACAGATGGCACATCTTTCATCATAACACAGTGACACCAGCTATGTGAAAGTGCTGACAACAGCAGCACAGTCCCATCATATCTAAATTCATAGCACAATATAGATTATAACCATTTTCTTGCATCAATAGGCAAACACTTCCTAAGAACAAAATTCTAGATTGGTTACAGTTCCATTTCTCTGTTCCAGTGGTACCTCAGGTTACAAACACTTTGGGTTACAAACTCTGCTAACCCGGAAGTAGTACCTCGGGTTGAGAACTTTGCCCCAGGATGAGAACAGAAATTGTGTGCTGGTGGCACAGAGGCAGTGGGTGGCCCCCTTAGCAAAAGCGTTCCTCAGGTTAAGAACGATTTCGGGTTAAGAATGGACTTCCGGAACAAATTACATTCATAACCCGAGTTACCACTGTATTATGTATTTGAGAATGAGCTCTTAACTAAGCACACTTGGCTATCCAACCACTGATGGGATCAGCAAAGGGATACTCCTGGGATAAGGCAATTGTTATTGCTGGCTGTAGGTTAAAGTTAATAGTGCCTTTGTTTCAACACTTAAACTTATTAGCAGCCAAGCCAAAAAGAGAAAGGAGAATGACAGACCTGCAAAATTCTGCCCTCATCTTTCCAAACCTCAGGTGCTTTGAGTGCCCCCAAATGGAACAGATATTTCCAAATATCCATTCTTCAGTAATCAATTTGCTAAACTCTGCCAGCCAAAAAAATAGAAGACGTTTTCTTTCAATACAATCCATGTAGTTTTGTAAGATGGTTGGGCCAGGGATTTCGGTCGTAATATCTACCAAGAAGAGTGGGATAAACTCTGGAATCAACATATCAAATTCACGGCCTGTGTGACACTTAAAGAGAATTTAATGAAAATGTTTTACCGCTGGTACCTGACTCCGGTCAAACTAGCTAAAATGTATGGATCCTGTAACAAATGTTGGAAATGCAAGGAGAGGGAGGGGACATTCTACCATATGTGGTGGGAATGCCGAAAGGTCACAGAGTTTTGGGAGAATGTATATAATGAACTGAAGAAAATGCTAAGATATACCTTTGTTAAAAGACCTGAAGCGTTTCTGCTAGGTTTGGTAGAAAAGGAGATAAAGAAGAAAGACTACAAATTGTTCCAATATGCAACAACGGCAGCAAGGGTCTTAATAGCTAAGAACTGGAAACAAGAGAGCTTACCGACAACGGAGGAATGGAGATCCAAACTATTAGATTATGTGGAGATGGACAGGATGACAGGTAAAATTAGATATACAAAAGATCAGAGGTTTGTTAAAAATTGGGAAAGCTTTACGAAATATCTGGAAAGCTTAAGTAATGAACAAATAACACTAGTAGGTTTCAGAGGTGCTCTGTAAGAGGTAAAGGGTAATGCCAAAAGAAAATGGATGAATGAGAACGACTTATGGCATTACAAACATAGAAACGCGGATATATTGTTTATTGTCATTATGGACGATTCGTGGAACGACTGAAGGAAGTCTTTTTTCTTTCTTTTGGTGAATGTTATGAGTTTGATATAGCTTATTTTGTGTTTTGACTTTTGTAAACTAATAAAAATTATGCATGAAAAAAAAAAAATATTTTTTTTAAAGGAAGAAAATGATTTAGACATTAAGGCTGAACTATATGAATCTTTTGCATATTTGCCTTCCACATATTCCTGCATTGCACCAAAAACCATAATTTGATATTGTATCTGAACTGGACAAATTGTGGTTGCCACTAATTCTATTTTGCCCCCAAACTGGAATTAGATATTACAGTTGGAAAACTTTAGTAGTAACATTAGTTTGCCAGCTCTTCACTGTGTTTGCAGTTTGCTGCAAAAAAGTAGTGAGTGTAGCAGAGGATAGGCTCATGATTATATCTTCTTACCTACCAGCTCTATCCAACATGTATATGACATGGCAAATGACATCATCAGTACGATAAATAAGCAGCACTCCTCTTTCAGCAAGTGTGTAGCAATCTACATACTTAATTGTATGATGGGGCAGGGCAGATCTTGTTGCACCAGTTTTTTTCTTTTGTAGTAACTGAAGAGCTCTTGCACAAGCATGCAAATTTATAGGTGATGCAGTGGGAGATGGGTGATGCAGCTGGGTAAGGGAGGAAGAAACTTTAATTATAATCCTACCAATTGCTCCTATTCCCTGGCTATTGTGACACAGTAACTTTTCCACTCATTTGTTTGCCTGGGGCACCAACATTTGCGACATTTTAATAATCGCAAGGGAAGAAACTGAAAATGTATGTAATAATATTATTTATTTATTTATTTATTTATTTATTATTAATTTATTGGATTTATATACCACCATATACCTGAAGGTCTCAGGGTGGTTCCCAAAACAAAAACAAAATATAAAACCACAATATATATAATCAAAATTAAAACAGCAACCCAATAACCCCCCTCCCCCCAAACCCCACATTTTTAAAGGGCATTGGATGTCAATCAAATCACCCAAAGGCCTGGTTATAAAGGAACATATTTGCCTGGTGCGTAAAGGTGTATAATGAAGGCGCCAGGTGAACTTCCCTGGGGAGAGCATTCCACAGATGGGGAGCCACTGCAGAGAAGGCCCGTTCTTGTATTGCCACCCTCTGAACCTCTCAAGGAAGGAGGCACATGAGAAGGGCCTCAGAAGATGATCTCAGGGTTCGGGTAGGTTCATATGGAAAGAGGCAGTCCTTGAGGTATTGCAGTCCTGAGCCATTTCAGGCTTTATAGGTCAAAACCAGCACTTTAAACTAGGTCCAAAAACTAATCGGTAGCCAGTGCAGTCGGACCAAGATCGGTGTAATATGCTCAAACCGTCTTGCTCCAGTGAGCAACCTGGCCGCTGAATTCCACACTAGTTGAAGTTTCCAAACCATCTTCAGAGGCAGCCCTACGTATAACGCATTGCAGTAATCTAACCTTGAGGTTACCAGAGCATAGACAACAGTAGTTAGGCTATCCCTGTCCAGATAGGGGCGTAGCTGGGCCCCAGCCCAAGCTGATGGAAGGCACACCAGGCCACGGAGGCCGCCTGAGCCCTGAGCAACAGCAGAAGATCCAGGAGTACCCCCAAGCTATGAATCTGCTCCTTCAGAGGAAGTGTAACCCCATCAAGAGCAGGCGATCTCCCACCCATCCTTTCTAGGTAACCACCCACTAACAGTGCCTCATTTGGATTGAGTTTCAGTTTGTTGGCTCTCATTATCGAGGCAAGGCAGTGGTCCAGCACTTCTGCTGCCTAACCTGCAGATGTAAAGGAGATTTAGAGCTGAGTGTCATCAGCATACAGCTGACTATGTACTCCAAATCTCCGGATAACCGCACCCAGTTGTTTCATGTAGATGTTAAACATTGTGGGCATAGGACTCAGCCCTGCAGAACCCCACATTGAAGGTTCCACGGGGCTGAAAAGCATTCCCCAAGCAACACCTTCTGGGAACGACCATCCAAGTAGGACTGGTACCACCGCAAAGAGGTGCCACCCAAACCTAGTTCAGACAGTCGCTCTAGAAAGATACCATGGCCGATGGTATCAAAAGCCAACCAAGTGCTGTCCTGTGTTTACCATAAAGCAGTGCTGTTCAGATTTGGAATGAGGAGATAATGAACTTTTGGGATCAGAGTTCACAAAAAGATGACGAAAGGAAATGGTCCCTGTGCTTTGCCTCCCATTGCAGGGGAAATACAAACCTGGATATTCAGTGGTGCTTTTTCTAGGTTACTGGACCTATGGGAAGAGCTTGAATTGGTGGAGGAGAGGAGGTGCTGGTCCAGGGCCCGCAAAAGACAGCGCACTGCCTGAGATGGGCAGCTCCAACCCTTCCTCCTGTTGTGACCCCCATGGAGACTTCTGGCAGCGCTGGTCAGAGGGGAAGGAGCATTAAGAGGAGAGTGTGAAATTGGATCCTTGGGGAGGGACCCAGTGGTCTGGGAAGTGGATAGTAGGGAGGGGCCCAGTAGGTTGTCAGGAAAGAAGCCTCCCTCTGTATCTTTGGATTCTGCTACTGAATTATGTAGTTTAGGAAATGGGTGAGGTTCTGCTTCCTTCTGCAGAAGAAAATGCTAGGCAGAATAAGCAACTAAGCCATATTAAGGCTTAGCATTGCAGGGAGAGTCTATGACAGACACTGTGGGGAAATTGGATACTGGCAGTAATGTGGATGGTTTATATTCCACTGGGCTAATATTATCAAGTTCTTTTAGTAAATATGCACACAGTCTTGTTGAAGATACACCGTAGCTTAATACTTTGGGGCTGGTTTTGAGTTCAACAGAACTGCAGGCCACATATCACAGACTTTTCTGTGTTTTGGGATCACTGCAGTTTGTGAACTTGGGCAAGGAGTTTTTTGTTCCTTGTGTCTTCCCTGGTTGACTAGATCTGTGGACTCTCTGATGGAAGAGGCCTACTCTTGTTTCTTTGCTAACAGATTTCTCTTCTTTCCTCCCCCCCCACAAAAAGCTTATCAGTAGAGTTGGTCTTTATCTTTTTAACATAGTGCAGTTCTCGCATGCTAAGGCATATCTTTTGGAAATGTTTTGGTTGTTTTATCCCACTGATAGTGATTTTTATAAGTGTTGTAATGATGTGATTTTTGCTATGATTCTTGTGTTACACTGTTTTGTTTTATTATCGCGTGGCCTCCTCTGGCACCTCCTGGTGAAGGGTAGGTAATGAATGCACTTAATAAAAAATAATTTTAAAGCCTGGAGGATTTTTGCATGTAACATTATAAGTATGAGGTATTTTGCTTCCTTCGATGATATACCAGCTTAAAAAAAATTAACTCAGCTGTAGCTTTCGAAATTCGTCCATTTTATATGATAGATGATAATATAAATTTGTGGCCTTGTTCTCAGAGAACATGAAGAGGTTTATGTGCTTCAGTGTTGGAATTGTTTCCCTAGTTGAGAAGAAGATAGCTAAGAGTCTATCAAACAAGGGTGAAAGTGTTGGAATAATGTCACTGTATTGGCCTGAATATAAGTGCGGCTTAAATTTGCGACCTTACAAAAATTAAAGTGCGGCTTAAATTTGCGACCTTACAAAAATGGGCTTTTACAACGTCGCCACTGAAACAGACAAATGGAATGGGTGTGAGTGCTTGCTGAAATTTAAGGGAATGTATTATATTTGGATATTGTCTTTTTTCTCTCTCCCTCCCCCCCCCCCGAATTTTAAAGGTGTGGCTTATATTCAGGCCAATACAGTATTTGCCATTTTTTTAATCTACTGGTACCCAGTACCTGAAACCAGACAGGACACACCTCAGTATTATGTCTAGTGAAAGAGAACCTCCATTTCTTTCTAGCAGTGAAGTGACAAGAGCATTGCTCATGCAGGGAGGACTCTCAGTATGGATTCCCATGTGATTAGGTGATTAGGTGCTTCCCGTATTCTCTTCACACTGCAGAAGCTCCCTCCTGTGCTACAAAGATTGTGATAAGGGTACCTTTGTGGTACTTGTAGGTTGAAGGCGAGGCTTATCCTGAAGCAATCACCTAATCATGCCTCCATGTAACAAACTCAGTACAGATCCATTCAACCTAACCAGCTCTCCCTGGATTTGTAAGAACAATAATTTAGAGGGGGGAAGAAGACTGCCTGTACCTGTTCTCCTCTTTATATTACCTAGGCATTGCAATCCATACTCGATTTGTGAGAGGAAAGGGTTAAACCCTCTTTCACTCCTTTTAATTGTTGCTTCTAGAGAAACAGCTTGAGAAAAAGCTGGAGATTACCCTCAGGCAACCTAAGCAAGAGAAGCTGTTATGCAATGAGCATATGGATCCTGTGGAGTTTCACCCAGGTGCAGGTGGAGATGATGTATTTTTTGTAGAGTGGAGGTGATTTATTTTTGAACTTCACTTCCAGGAAAGTTGTAAAATACCTGGTAACATTTCATATTTTGGAAGGCTTTGCACACAAAATAGCTCTTAAAAGTTAAAAGTACTATTCTCCCTGGATCAGCTTTGGCGTTTGTTTCCAGCAAAGAGAGTTTCTGTTTTCATAGCAATATATAGCACACATCCTGCCAGTCCTAAATCTTTTTTTCTTCTTCATGGTCTAATGGAGTGGCTCAGAGTGTGTGTTATGAGCCAACAAGTTTAAATTCAAATCTCACCACATGCATTAAACTTACTAGATGGCCTTAGCAAGTGAATATTCTCTTAGGCTCAGCGCCCTACTCTCCTCCAAACACCCAGTTTCCGCAATATGTGCAAATAAGAATGCATAGGATGGGGGATAGTAAAAATTTGTCTTATGGGCCTCTTTTAAGAACTGCTGAGAGGTAGGTGAGGTATTTTGAACACTTGAAGCTCTATAAATGCTTATTGGTGTTGTTATTTTTTTTAGTGTTGCATGCTTAAAAGGCTGACTCACTCATCCTGTGCTTTTTTGACCTTTCTTGTCTGCCTTCTAGAGTATCAGCTCTCCTTCCTCTGTAGTACATTCAATTCTGTAGAATTCGCAGAGCTGTAAAGGAAATGCAGAAAATCTGTAATCACGTACTCATCAGTTTTTAACTTGAGCTGTCCTAGAACATCACCATCCTTGTGCGCAAGAGCGGGAAGGTATCAGCAGTTTTGTAGAAGTACCAAATGAAACAAAAAACACCCTTTTATCCTCAATTTACCTCCTTTAATTCCTACCACCATTACTCCATATTGATAGCATACTGGCATTTCTGATGTATCCTTCATGTGCTTCTGATTCATTCAAGTCACTTTGTGTCAGAGCCATTCAGTATCTACTTGTTTCCTCCCCATGTGAGTTTTCAGGTGGGATGCTCACAAGTTAAGAATAGTAGGCCGCATGCTTCCCATACCTCAATTGGGAACCTATGGCCCTTCAGATGTTGTTGGACAGCACCTTCTGTCATCCTTGTCCTTTGGCCATGCTGGCTGAGGCTGATGGGAGTTGGGAGGCCAATAACACCTGGAGAACCACAGGTTCCCTATCCTTAGTCTACACCATAAAAAGAGGATGTCTCTATAGGGCTCTCCTTTGCTACAACTTATCCACGAGTTCCAGAATCACTTTGAGGGGGTTTCCAGATTAGGCTTACTGCTTCTGAAAAGCTGACTGCAGCAACTTTGCGGTCCATGTGCATTTCAGTAATGTAGTATGTGAAGCATAACTAAATTTACTTAGAATTTCAGCCAAAGGTTTTGGGCTAGTAGTCACTATGGAACCATGAGAATTCAAACCACCTGATGTGTATTTTCTGATGTGTGAATGAGCGAGCATTTTGCAAATCTGAACATGGAGCCAAGTGTCTTATGTGCCCAAAATGATGACTTAAACAAAGCCCACCTGTTTAATGCCTGACTCACTCGCTCACTGTGAAACTGATTAGTTGTGAAATATTTTTGTCAAGGGATAATTTTATGTGACTTTCAGATGATCTGCTTTTAACTGAAAGCGAGAAATGTGTTAATCACAACATTTTAAAGTGCCTGTAGGAAATGTCATTGGTTTCTTTGTGTTTATGTAAAATATAAACAGTTTAATACGTTACAGAGTGGCATAAGGTGAACACAGATATAACTTTTTAGAGCGTTGAGCTCAATTTGGAAGCAGCCTCATTGTGTTCAATCCAAAAATACTGTTTTGTCTCCAGAATTGACTTCTGGGACATAAAACTTTTTGCAAGCTTATTGCAGAACCACCCTGTGCTGTGATCCTCAGATGAAAGATGGCGTATAAATAAATAAATTTATTTCCATTTTTTTCCTGTGTAGAAGGCCTTCAAGCTTCTGCTAATTTACTCCATAGTTTAGGAACTTCTCCTTAAGCTTCTAATTGCCCCAAATATGTAACCATGTATTACTAAGGAACAGTATTCAACGAGTCCCCTCACCACACACAATTAGTGACTTCTGAAGTTGTTATGTGGTGTTGTTCCTCATTGTTTCATGTATCTTTTAAAGTTTATTTCAAAATAAAATTCCACAGTTAAAAGAGAGGTTATCCCATTTACTGCAGCAAATAATCACCATCATCTTACATTATATACCTATTTTATTGTCTGGTATGAGCACAATGTGGTGTTATTTATTGGTGCCTTCATGTGGTCCTGTCCTAGATAATATTGTAGGGTGCTCTGCACTTTTTGGATTGTGTGGCTGGTGGCTAGAAGCAGTATTGCAGGGCTGTAATTCTCAAGTCCTGGAGAGATAGGGAATAATTCTGAACTATCAAATCCATTCTATTTGTATGTAACAGTTTAAAATTTCTCTTAATATCTCTGGTTAATATTCTGCTTCAATAGCTCTTATTTAAAACACACTTAGATATTATTGAGCTGTACTAAACGTAGTTCAATAAAACAATTACAGTGGTACCTCTGGTTGAGAACTTAATTCATTCCGGAGGTCCGTTCTTAACCTGAAACTTCTTAACCTGAGGTACCACTTTAGCTAATGGGGGCCTCCCACTGCCACCGCACTGCTGCCGCACGATTTCTGTTCTCATCCTGAAGTAAAGTTCTTAACCCGAGATACTACTTCTGGCTTAACGGAGTCTGTAACCTGAAGCGTTTGTAACCCGAAGCTTTTGTAACCCGAGGTACCACTGTATTATTAAAGTAGACATCTAAAAAAAATAGAGACAATAAACAAAAATATGGATATTTCAGTAACCTTTACTTAGAAACGGTGTTTAAAATACCGAGTAACCATTTCATAACGATGGAATTAGAAATTAATTACATATAAGGATGACCCACTTTTTCTAATAACCAAGCACAAGAAGCATTTAATCCTCCTCAGAGAGACTCTTATTTTTATCCTTTTTGACAGCTTGGTCTAGATTAACCACAGGGGCTGTGTCAGTCTAATACTGACATTTGCACAGTAGTGAAATGAGGCTTGCTATGTATTGGTAGCCAGTCATCCCAAAAGCAACCTCTTGGAATCTCTCTTCCCACCCACCTACCCTATTTAACTCCCACGCTCCTTTGCTGTGGCTAAATTATATAGATAGATAGGCAGGTATGTAGACCATGTTCCAATGGGTCTCTCTAAAATCTCCTCTCTAAGTGTGTTCCAGTGAACTAGGAAATTATTTTATGATGTTGGGAATTGCCCCAGTTCAGTGAATGATAAAGAGCAGAACAAAACCCTCAGTCTTCAGATGGCTGAAGATAGGCTGAATACTGGGAGTAGAGAAATTAGGATGATGCAAGACTTAGCATTTCAGACTTGGTATCTAATAGGCTTTCAGGAAGTCACACAAGACCAGACTGCTTCCTTGTGTACCTCTTTGCAGTGGTGTAGTGGACTGGGTGGACTTATTGGGAAAATGGAGAAGCTCAGTTATGGGCCCTCCTCATTCTTCTGAGAGGGACTCACGGGTTCTGTCCCAAAGGCCTGCGCTGATGACACCACTCCATCTTCTCTGTGAGAAAGAGTTATGTCCTGTACTTTTCATGTCACACTATAGCATATGTATAAGCATAAGTTTGATTTTTGTGGGTGGGCAGAAGTGAAAAGCATATTCCAATATATGTGAATTATTATTCATAAGCCAGTATGCTGAGCAGACTCTCCCATCAGCCAGCAACCATTCACAATTTTCCAGCATTCAGAAAGCTCTTTGCTCCAAGTGGTGTGATTGTTCAGTCCCATTTCAAAGGGAGCTCTGCCTAGGGAGCAGCTGTACCACTTAGCTTTGCTCAGAGCACCCAATCAGATTTGTAAGACATTCTCCTTGATCCGCTAGCTGGGGTGCTTGTTTTCTCTCCCCACTTCCTATCCCATGGAAGTGCTCTATGAACTACTTTGCATATATTTTAAGAATATGTAATTCGACGTTCTGAAACTACCCTCTAGCCAGAAAGAGATGGAAATTTGACAGCTTTTAACAGGCATCTACTTTGGGGAATAATAGTAAAGTGATAATCTGAAGAGATATCAAAAACGAATTGTCGTATTTCAATACATCTATATTTAGCACTTCCCCTCTGAATTTTCAGGGGCAATCATCGTTCCATTGGAGGTTGTTTTTCTCCCCTCACTTTTTTGGGGTGGGGGTGGGGAATCTTTTGTTCATTTAAAAGAGAACATCATATTCTGCAGCTGTTGAACATTGATAAGATGCAGAAAATATTTTGAAATGGCAACCAAAATGCTTTATTTTATCTGTTTGTTATTCCAGACCTTTGCATATGATAGAAAAAAGTCCCATGCAGTCGAATGGTGACTATTTCTAAGCAATGTTTAGGTACTTTATGCCTCAGTTCTGATATACCATAGGCACACAAATTAGGTTGTTCCGATTTAACATAGCAATTAGAAACTGATGGGCATCATCCAGTATTGGGCTTGGATCCAAAGAAACATTAACAGAACTCAGCTCATGCAATAGAGTCTTCCTATCACTTCTTCTTTATTGCACCCCCTGTACCTCTGTACCTGCCAAAGATATGCCTGAGGGTCAGGGGATCATGCCATTTTAAGCAACAGCAAAACCTATTATCAGCAAAGGCCATCTTAAAAAAAAGTTGGCTTTTTGCATTTTCATTCTCAGTGAGTATATATTATCTTTTCAACTAAAAATATTTAATTTATTAAAATAGATTAAAAAACTTAAGCACATGTTTCAGTCTCTCACACTGACCATAATTAAGGGTTAGAAATGCTGCATTGTTTCCAATAAATATATTTAATCACTTTATATATAAAACTTACATGTATGTAATTTTATTTTGTAACATATGTTTTTAAACTGCTGATTTAATTAATATTTTGAATTTTTTTAAATGTCAAATTGGTTCTTTATAAACTTTTACCGAGGATTAAATGTACATTTTCTGCTCTGTGTAACTGCTTAGAGGTTTTTGCAGTTAAGCAGTATATAAATTATGTTAAATAAATAACGTAACAATTAAGTTTTAAAAGAGTAATCACCGGGTCGGTCAGATAAGTTAAATAGGGATTTTTTACATGGGGCAGTGAATAACTTAATTGATTTTGAAATGGAGCTTCTTTTATATTTAGGCAAAAGAATGGTACTAGAATTATTCAAAAAGTATGCAATAACTATATTGAGACATCATTTCTCCATAATGTTTGCTTTTCTTTACTGTGTTAATACAGGATGTGAATGCAGGCGAAGGGAGTGAATTTGCAGACAGTGGGATAGAGGGGGCAACGACTGACACCGACCTTCTTTCCAGACGTTCCAATGCCACAAACTCCAGCTACTCTCCAACGACCAGCCGGGCCTTTGCTGGCAGCGACAGTGGCAGCTCTTCCACTGGAGATGGGGCTCGTCAGGGAGTCTATGAGAACTTCCGGAGGGAGTTGGAGATGAGTAGCACCAATGATAACCTGGATGAAGCTGGATCTGCCCTGAGCGATGAGCAGAGCAGTGGGACTTTGAGTTCCCCAGGACAGTCGGACATACTTCTTACAGCAGGCCAGGGGACGGTACGGAAAGCAGGAGCGCTTGCAGTGAAGAACTTTCTTGTACACAAAAAGAACAAGAAGGTGGAGTTAGCCGCACGGAGGAAATGGAAGCAGTACTGGGTTTCTTTAAAAGGTACTGTGAATACACCCTTATTTTCTTAAGAGATCAGAGAGTACAGCAACTATTTTGTGGCAGTGAAGATCTTGTGTTACTTAAGCAGCTTACTTATTGGGTGGGTCACGATATTCTGAAAGTGCAGTATAAGATGAAATCTATTAAAATAACTCTGCAAAAGGCTTGTTGCACAACTAGGCGTTACTTTTTTATGTAACACAGTTTTTTAAAACAAGTCCAGTTTCGCACCCCAGTTTTAGGCAGGAAGCTCAGGAAGTGGTCTTAGGTCTGCCTCTTATAGAAACATGTACAAAAGAGTAGTTCTGGGGCTAAAATGTTACTTGGAGTTCCCTGGAGTAAAGAGAAGATACAGATATGACATGCAAAAAACCAAGACCCAAAATATGCCTGTCACACATGCCAGTGCTCCTTCTTGTGAAGAGCTATTTGTACAGGGGATAGTACAGGTGGACAGACAGTAAAAGATAATGGGAACTGGCAAGATATAACATGAAGCTTCTCTAAGCATGTCTTTATTTCCACTGGCTATTTATTTTCCCTGCTTTTGCTATAAGCATAATTTCAAACCCACCAGAATTCTTCATCCACTTTGATCTGCGGATGAAAGTGAATGTTAGAAACCAATCTGTGACGGCAGTCCTTTAAAGTCAATGCTTTGGCTCTTCATCTATGGCTATTTGGCTCTTCATATAGGGCCAGTGTGCCTGGTAAGTGTAGCCTAGGTGAGATGGTTCTGAATCTGCTCATATGAAATGTAGGTATTCTTCTTGCGGTTTTGCCTCTGCTTCTCCGCTTAAGATGGAACATGTATTTGAAAATGTTAGGGCTTGGAAATAGGAGTGTGAGAACCACAGTTCTGAAAAGTCTTATCTATTCCCTTAAACAGGCTGAGAAAACTGAGGACAAGCTGTTACCTAAATAGGTTTCCTTGATCTGTTTGGGACGATTCCTTCCAAATTAAAATACATTTTCTAATTCTATCTATTTAAGAATTGAGACCAAAGTAAAACAAAAAACGAACTCTGAGCAAAGCAGATCAAAAGGGGGAAGTCACATTACAACCAAGTTCTGTTTTATATTGTTCAGAAAGGTCACAAAAGACCGCAAGGTTACATGCTGAGTCCAAGGAATAAAAGGTGGGCCTTGTGATTTCACTATTATTCCTTTTGGTAATGAGCATTGCCTGGAGCAGCAGTTTGTAGGAGGTGAATGCATGTAACATTGCAACTGAGGTCAGGGAAATAGATCAGAGACTTACCATGGCTGACTGAGCAAAGGAAGAGGCCACAATCATCCCAGTCCAGGCAGCATGATGGGAGAGTGTGATGGTGTGGTGCAAATAAACAAAGAGCCATCTGGAAGGAAAGAAAGGGGGAAGGAGGAACATAAAAGAGGTGTTACTTTAAAGTGTGACTTACACTGATTGTTTGTTTCTTGGATTACCAAGGCTTAATAGCGGTCTAATAATGTTTGTATTTAGGCTTTGAAGTTAACATCTGCTGTGTCTTGCTGAAAAGTACTTTTTGCTGAAAATATTGTATCTGCCAGTCTTGGGTTAACATGGTAACCGCAGATTACTTGACAGCAGAAAATCTATGTAGAATTTTAAACCAAACAAAATGAGAATTTTCTGTTAGGCAACCAGAGTGATGTTTATTATATTTACATGATAAAGCATGAATGCTTTCAGTGCAATCCTATACATATCTATTCAAAACAAATTCCACTCAGTGCAGTGTTTCGGGAGGTTTTTAATGCTTGATGTTTTTATTATGTTTTTAAACATGCTGTAAACTGCCCAGAGAGGCTGGGGAAACCCAACCAGATGGGCAGGGTATAAATCATCATCATCATCATCATCATTCTCAGTGGTACAGATTAGTAGGTGCAGGATTGCAACCTCAATTCTGTCCTTCCAAGTTCTACCTTAACTCTAAGTAACTATTAGTTTCTGTGTTGATAACAACACATTGATCACCTGATTAAATATTCTAATAGAATGGAAACCTTATGGGTTTGTTTTCTGCTGCCTTTTAATAAAATGAGCTCATATTTATTTTTTCAGAAAATTTCTCAAAGTTCATTTCTCAAAGTTAGGACTTTATCAGTTAGTAGCATCCCCACCACTCAAATAGAATATATTTACTTTTACACATCTAATGTACAATTAATGCAAGAAATGTTTTTCAGACCAGACCATAGTTTTTAAGCATCAATGTATTTGCATGCTAACTTCCCCCTTTTCATAGGTTGATGCATAAAAACCAATATGTTAAATTGTGCCTATGGGTAAAGGCTGACATGAATTTGGGTTCATATGTAAAAGTGCAACTCAGTGTATCATTTCCTGCATGTGAAAAAGTGGGTTGTAGTCCAGAAAATCCAAAGTAAATTTGTTAGCCTTTAAGGACTCCTTAAAAATTATTTACATGCTGACTGTTTATTCACCTCCATAAAACACTGTAACTGGCATCAGTTGTATTTTAGCTTTTTAAATCATTAAAGCCAATCATTTTCAGGTCTGTTTCTCCTTAACAACTGGTTTTACTTTCACTTAATATTGGCCTGTTACTTTCACAAATTTATTTGCAATTTGACCTGCCTTTAAGTTTATAATGCCAGTCCACCATGGACCCACAGAAGAATTAACCTGCATCAACCATTATATAGATTGATTGACGCTATACTCATATTGCCAAAGGCATTGTAGGGGCAATATAAATTCAACCATATGAAATTTTGAAACCATGCTCGGACAAATGGAAAGTTCCTTTTCTTATTTCCATCTCCTTACAACGGCTTCATACATTACAGCAGTAGCATGTTTGCTTCTGTGTCGTGGAGCTGCTTGTAGATCAAGACCAGAAATGTCACGTTGAAAATAAAACCTTTGGTTCCTCGAGTCTCAGAATTGCTTTTGAGTCACACAAAAGTACTTTGAAGGTTGAAGGGTTGCACATGAACCAGTCTAGACCTCAGGAAGTACTGGCAGGGGTGTGTTTGAGGATAATATATGTTGTAGTTTTATTATTGTCTAGGCTAGTTGTAACGTTACTTTTGTTAGAGATCCGGAGTCTCTTGGCCAGAGAGATTTTTAAAATTCGTTTATTTTAAATTTCAAACCAGTGCTAAGGAAAAAATGCATACCTGAAGAACAATATCAGGTTTGAAGGACCACAACCTTTTAGCAATTAGCTGACACAAATATATTCAGCATTTATAAAACATATATAAATGTATATAAAACATATTACTTTCTGGAGCATGCTGTACAAATGAGTACTGTGATTAAGGAATTTCAACTGTCTGAGCTCTCTTGAGAAAGAGACACGTAGAGAAACCCATGATATGTGTGAAAAACAGTCACAAAGGGTCACAGATTATAAATTGCCTATGCAATGTTGTATCACGCTAAAGCATTCTTTTTCTGGAATCATTATCATTTTCCCTGTTTCTGTTGTTCTGGCTGAGAGTGCTGTTTGCTAATTGGGCCAACACACAAGATGGGTTGTAGCAAGAGTCTCAAGGTTTGCATAAATACAAAAAAAGCAAGGGGAAACCTTTAGAGAGAGCTCATCAGCCACAGCATGCTGATTAACTCTTGGAGATGGGGATAGGAACCCAGGTGAAATGGAATGAGGTATTATGAAGGAAGGCATGAATGGTTGAAAGCAGCACTCCACACTGTTGCACTTCCATATGTGTTAAGATTTTTGATTTTTGGAAATATTGACATTGTATAGCTTGTAAACATGAAACTCAATGCTAAGCTTGATACAGAATTGCAGTGTTATCTTGTTCAGGTGTGCAGTTTCCTAATACTTTGCTGTTTTTCTTAAGGATGCACATTATTCTTCTACGAAAGTGATGGCAGATCTGGAATAGACCACAACAGCATCCCAAAACATGCTGTCTGGGTGGAAAACAGCATAGTGCAAGCAGTGCCTGAGCACCCAAAGAAAGACTATGTTTTCTGCCTCAGCAATTCCCTTGGTGATGCTTTTCTGTTTCAGGTTTGTTCTGTCCTTGGTTCATTACATAATTGTTTTCTTTCTTTGCACTTCCTTCAGGCAAAGACCCAAATGGTGCCCCAGCAGCTGAAAGATGGCACCTTCACACCTGATTATTTAGCGGCCTAATTATTTTATCAGCGGGTAGTCTTTGCTTTTGTGGCAGGTTCCAATACACTTCAGTGTCAAGATGCAACCAAATGGCTTTGTGACTTTCTTCAGCTTGGAGTTGATAAAGAGCTGCTTCCAGTTTCTTAGGGAGGCCAGACTCTGTTATGTAGAGCAGTCACTATGTTGTGACATATTTGGGGCACCGTCTTCTGCCACAAGGAAATAATATCTAGGATCTAAAGGGAGATGTGTAAAACGTGCAGTTAATATATTTAGGGTTGAGTAGATCTGGGGAAAATATACTTCACAGACCAATAATTCTTTATGTTGCAGATCAGGGTATAGAACACTGTGTTGCTTAGCGCAAACTAGGAACATAGGAAGCAGCCTTATACAGAGCCAGACCACCGGTACATCTATACTTTCTCCACCATTGTTCTTTATTGACACTTAGATACTGGATATTGGCAAACAAGTCCTAATCTCTAAATGCACAGGGGCTACAAAGCCTCAGAGTTATGCTTTTGCCTTCTGTCTATCTTTTTTTAAATTAATCTGTCTGCCTTATGTTTATTTTCCTATATGCAGCGAATGAGAGTACCATAATTTACATTAAAGGGGGGGGGGTTTCCTTCCTTCATGCATGAAGTGCTTTTTCCAAACTGGAGTGGCTCACTTGGTTGGGCTGGGGGGGTAGTACAAGAACATATGGAAACAGCATTAGTGTAATAGACCATGAAGACCCTCCCCAATCGTATCTACATACTTAGACTGCTGCAAAATTGTACAGATGCATTTTGTTTAGGAAACCTCGATTCTCAGAAAATAAATGTGGAAGGGGCAGAAAGGTCGCATGGAGTGCATGGCTTTTATGGCAACATAGACCTTTATTTATTGCAAGTTCCATGCTGAGACATCAGCTTAGGTTTTCCAGTAACCTCGCATGGGAAAGAGCACAAAATGAACTTCTTTTTTTTTGGAAAAAGAATGAATTAGTGGGTTCTTTTCTTTTGAATTGTAAAGCTATTTGTTTGCAGTGTGTTGGAGCCCTTCTGAATCTAAAGGATTTTGAGGCTGAAACACGAGATGGATGAGAGGGGAGGAAGAACAATTGGACATAATTATGGAAATAATTGGCAAGTTACTGTAGCCTACAAGCTTGATGTGTTGTTCAGAGAACTGCTAGAGCATGTACATCATTTGAGCTAGCAATAATATAGCCTAGCCCACATAATTCATGTACATTTAGAGTAACATGCAAACAGAATAAATAAGTTTCTTTACCGGGAATTGCTGTTTAGAATTTTCTGTGTACAAGTTCTCGACGGTTTTTTTATCTCATTTACCACTCTCTAGGTTCAGTAGAAACTGCTGATGTAACTGAATTCAAAACGATGACGACAACGGCAACAACATTAATAATGGTCTTTCAGTCCTGCCAAAAGATATTTTTCATTGTAATCCTATTCTTGCATTTTTGCATCCAAACATGCCACACGCCTGCTACTAATTTCCTCCTCAGCCAGGCAGCTGTGATGAGGCCTACACAGAGCCATTAAATTTGAAAGTCCCTTGGTGTTGCCAGATGCTTACCGCATCTTAAAATTGCATGCTCGTATTTCAGGTGTGTGCAGTTTCTTTGTAGGCTTTCACCTTTTCTTTGGAAGGAGAGTGGCCTTCTTATTTCCAGACTTGCTGTGTAAGTCTGGCCTCCTACATCTCCCCGCTCCCCAGTGCAACTTAACATAATAATAATAATAATAATAATGTCCCCTTTGTGTGACCACCCAGTCAAAACATTGCCGTAACCAAAGACTGTTTTTTTTTTGAGGTGGAAATCCATTATAATTTTAACTTCACTCCCAGATTTCTGTACATTTAGAATCAGGATTGTTCTGTCTGATTTCCACAGCTAAAAGAGCTGTTGTTACTATCCAGCTTGGTAGCATTGCTTGGTGAGCAAGAGTATTTTGCCTTGTGGCTCAAAATCTAGTTGCTTTCTCTTTGATGTGGGCTGCTCTGTTCATTGCTAGTTTCCCTCCTCAGCTGTAAAGCATTGGTAGTCTCACAGAGGTATTGTGGGGCTATAATAATTAATGATTATAAGCTTTCTCAGCAACAAAGCACTATAGTTTTCATTACGTTTACGATATCAGTGGGCACCATGTACATTAATTATTTTATGAATTGTAGCGGACTAGCTGAGTAATTATTATGCTATAAAATATACAGGCATGCTTTCTGGTTACCTCAAGGTCTAAATCATTGTGCTCAAGGATGAGCCGAATATTATTGTAGCATTTGCGATGGGTTAAAAAGCTAATTCCTGAGCCATTGCTAGGGAACCTTCTGCAGCCAAAAAGCACTGGTGGAAGATTTTGATTCTAATGCTGATTTCAAAAGGGCAAATTAAGAGTAGAATGACTCTTCATCACATGTCTCATAAGTGAGATGAATAGAAGTGGAATCATTTCAAACCCAGCATGTTTTAACCAACAGGATTCTACTTCTCTGTTTTTTAGACTTCTAGTCAAACGGAACTGGAGAACTGGATTACAGCAGTTCATTCTGCTTGCGCGACTGCAGTGGCCCGACAGCACCACAAAGAAGACACTGTCAAGCTGTTGAAAACAGAGATTAAAAAACTGGAGCAGAAGATTGATATGGACGAGAAGATGAAGAAAATGGGGGAAATGCATTTCCTCAGTTTGTCTTCTGTCAGAGACTCCAAGAAGAAGAAGACAATTCTTGATCAGGTAACCTCACTTGCATGCATTAAATATATGACTATAAAATAAAATTCAGGTGTCCACAAGTGTCTGCTCCAGTTATTGTCCTACTTTAAATAAACAACACAGTAGTAACAGAGCGATTGTGATGATCTTAAGTAGCTGGTGTAAAACTGAGGATCCATTGGACTTTCTGCTTTCTTTTTCAATTGTGTTGCTTGCGTGGTCATTGCTAATATGGCTTCAGAATGAAGCTTCAGAAGCTTCATATATTTCTTCCCCCGTGGAGCATTGCATCTGGTCGTCTTCTGTACCTTATACTTCCAGTTTGAATTTGGCAACGTTCAGCTGACTTGACCAAAAGAAAATTTACTCTGGTGGCAAATATCTGTCTTACTCTTGCAGTGGCCATTTGTAGCTGTAAGCAAGGGAACATAGGAACCTGCATTTACTGAGTCAAACCCATGGTTGGTCTTCTTCTTCTTCTTCTTCGGCAATTGCTCGTAGCTGAGTAAGATTGTCTTTCATGAACATGGTCTTAACAGTGAGTCCATAAGTGACTGTGGAGGCCAATTCTGGATCCATATGCCCTTCCACAGTGGGGACATAGGTTTTCAGGCAGGAGTTGATCATGGCGAGGGTTTGCCAAGCGTGCCTTCCTCTTAGCACATTTCTCCCTTTCGTCCTGAGTTCAAGCGTCTTCAAAGCCCATGGCACCTTTGGTATAGGCTGTTCTCCAGTTGGAGCACTTGCAGGCCAGTGTTTCCCAGGTGTCTGTGTTTATTCTGCATTTTTTTAGATTTGCCTTGAGAGAGAGTCTTTAAATCTCTTGTGTTGACCACCAGCATTACGCTTTCCATTTTTAAGTTCCAAATAGAGTAGTTGCTTTGGAAGACGATAATCAGCCATCCACACAACATGACCAGTCCAACAGAGTTGATGTGGGGGTTTTTTTATTGCACATAATTCCTTTATTTTACTGAGATTAGGGCAAATGCAGCCATTGTACAGTGAAGTGAGCTCCAGTGTAAACCTGCCCTAAATCAGGCAGGGATACCACATATGACTGTGGGGCAGAAAAGCAACACATGATGATACAACGAAGTTGATGTTGAAGAATCATTGCTTTTGACACTGGTGATCTTTGCTTCTTCCAGTACACTGGCATTAGTTTGCCTGTCTTCCCAAGTGATGTCTACACTGACTGGCAGCAGGGAGATCTCCCCACCCTACCTGGGGATGCCAGCAATTGAAACTGGCACCTTCTGCATGCACTGCAGATGCTCTGCCACTGAGCTACATCCTTGTCTAAAAGCAGATTAAACAAATTCTTTGAGGATATCAATGACTGCTAATCACAATGGCTATGTATCTCCTCCTGCTTCAGAGGCCCTATGTCTCTGAAACTTAGTCGCTAAGGAACACAAGTGGAAAAATGCTATTGCATTCATGTCCTGCTTGTGGGCTTCTCATGGTGTGATACTTACTAAGGAGCAGGCCCCACTGAGTTCACCAAGCCTTACCTCTGAGTAAGTGTACTTACGATTGCAGTGTTAATCATGGAAAGGAACATATGGAGCCCCCTTTGCTGAGCTGCAGCAGCTCTTTAACCAGGCCTCTAAATGTTACTAGAATGTTAACCAAAGAAAAACTATGCAGTATTATGGAGATTTCTATCCTTTTCAAAGTGTTCCCTACTAGCAATCTGCACGGCACAGGCTGATGGTGGCATTCTGCTCTGCATCTGACAGATGTTAATGTATTCCCCAGTGTGCTTTATTCATTTTCTTTAGTACAATGACAAACTTCATTGCTTTTTAAGCTGCTGCTGCTGCTGACAGCCTAGGGATTTTTTTTTTTTTTTTGCTGTAGTTCTGGTGTCTTCATACCTCTATTGTGTTTCAGGAAAACACTCTCTCGGTGAGAGGAGAATCCAGCTGCAATAAAAAGGAAATTAAAACCAGAATTTTAATGTTATTAGCATTGTATCAAAGTAATAGTTGTATTTGGATGTCTCCCCCTTTGAAAATAAAGATATTTACTTTGCTCCAACTTAGATCTAAATCCCCCTTATACATATAATAAATTTGGACAGTGAAAGACAATTTTATAAAATCTGGTATCTATACTTGTGTGTTATTATATTGTATCATATGGACTTTAATGTTTACTTACCTCTGTGATCTTCTTCTTCTAGATCTTCGTTTGGGAACAAAACCTGGAACAATTCCAAATGGATCTCTTTCGGTATCGTTGCTACTTAGCTAGCCTCCAGGGCGGGGAACTGCCAAATCCAAAAACGCTGCTCGCATTTGCAAGTCGCCCAACTAAAGATGCAATGGGCCGTCTTGGAATCTTTTCAGTGTCTTCTTTTCATGCACTGGTGAGTTTAAACTGATGCCAGAGGTTATTGTTGCTAAAATAGAAATCACTTGGTGCTTTTGTAAGAAGGTTAACTGAGTGTTGTTGCTGTGCAGCCTCTGTACATCTTGGTGATATAAGTTTGTGCTTGGTCTCTTTTGCTGTCAGCAAAAAATATGTCTGCCTCCAAATATTTTTAGCATTTTGGGGGTGAAAAATTTGAATCAGTCTTAACATCTCAGAGATAAAATTATTATTATTATTATTATTATTATTATTATTATTATTATTATGTTTCATATATTTTGGATGCTAGAATCCTTTTTATTGCCATTCCTTATTGTAAAGGCTATCATTCTCATTCATTCTTAATGGTGAGAAGATGAGAAGAGCCTGCTGGATCAGGCCAATAGCCCATCTATTCCTTTCCTCTCACTGGCCAACCAGATGCCTGTGGGAAACCTGCAAGCAGGATTCGAGCATAGGAGCAATTCCCCCTCCTGTGGTTTCCAGCAATGGCTATTCAGAAGCATTACTTCTCCAACTCTGGAGGCAGAGCATAGCTGTCATGGCCTTCAATAGCCCTCTCCTCCTCCATGAACTTGTCTAACCCTCTTTTAAGGCCATCTAGGTTGGTAGCCATCCCTGCCTCCTGTGGAAGCGAGTTCCATATTTTATCTCCGTACTTTCCTTTATCTGTCCTGAATATTACAGTGTTCAGCTTCATTGGATGTCCATGAATTTGGGGGGGGGGGCTTTTAGCTATCCATTTTCTCCAGGCAATGCATAATTTCATGTCACCTCTTATTTGCCTTTCCCCCCAACTTAAAAGCCCCAAATGCTGCAACCTTTCTTCATAGGGGAGTCACTCAACCACCATCAATTCATATCCCATGAGCATATACAGATATATTATAGACGTAACTATCACTGAGTCAATTATTGCATAAGCAATTGTTGGAAAACCAGTTTGGTAACTATTTTAGTTGAAAAGTGGAAACAATCATCTATGGTACCTTTTACATTATTTCTGCTAGTGTTGTGATTAGATCGTGTAAATCTTTTGGATAACAAGTTAATAGATTTAATAATACTTTATCCAGAAAAGGATAGCTGTCTGGTCTCAGCTCATCATGCTGAAGGAGGATAATGTATAACAAAGTGAGAAGTTATCCAGCAATGTTTGTAGTTAGCTACTTTAGAGCTGTGTAAGAGAGTGACCTATCCCTGATCCCACCCTCACCACAGCTGCAGCCAGAACAGAGTGGAAGGGGCAGCCAAAATGTGTCTGAAAGGCAATTTGAATATATTCTGTTTTGCTTCTCAGAGGGGAGAAGCAGATGGAGAGTGTTGGGCACCAGAGATAGTCTTTCTAAGCCACCTAAGCAAGAAAGGCAGCTGAGAGCCCCAGAAAGCTAGAGAGTAGGAAGGCATGGAGACTGAGCCCCATGGAGAGAGAGACCAAGAGGATAAGCTGCTGGGGGAGGCAAAAGTGGAGGTAACCTAGGAGTGAAGTAACTCCTTTTCTCTGCCCCCCCCCCTTTAAAGAGGGTGTGCTTTGTTGTTGTTTTTTTGTCTCAGTTTGCCCTCTAGGGGTTACTGACAGAAGTGCTTGTTAACTCATAAACTCTTATAGCTAAAGGATGTTTTCGTATTAAATTGCTCTTACGCATGTTACATAGCTCTTGCCCTGGGCTCTCTCCGTAATACAGTATAGCCATACTGGTTTCATTTCCCAACTGCGCTCCTATAATAAGTCATCCTTGTCATACCTTTCGCTGCTCAGTCTTTCACAAAATGACCACATAGGCGACCTGACTCAAGAGTTGGTGATTCCACTTGGACTCACCAGTTGGGAGAAAAATCCCAGGTGTATAAAATGTTGTCCTCTGCCCAAGTGATGTTACCTTAATTTGCTTTCAGAATAAAATATAACTTGGAATTTCTGCTAGCCGTAGTCCTTGATGAGAAAACAATAGCCCGTTGTTGTTGAGAGTAGCAATTGATATTTATAAGCATTATATAATTTGTAGGATGGTAACAGAATTGCCACCTATGAAATGTATCTAGTGTATGAATGCTGATTGTAAAACATAGTTAATGTTCAGCAGTTTGTCCTAATGAAGCACTGTGTTAGCATCTGGCTCTAAAAGTCAAACCAAAAATGGGTTTAAACTGATAGATTTCTGAAAAGAAGTATGATGTTTGACTCAGTGCAGACCCGTTTAAAATAATGAACATACTAAGTTAGGTATATTGATTTCAATGGGTATCCTCTGAGGAAAACTTTATTGATTACCACCCTATGTCTGCCCCAGTCCTCAGCACATACAAGGTAATTTTTGATTCATCATAATTTATACAAACCTCTTTAAAATCTTGGCACACCTTAACATCTATGGGTCCTCGTTAACATTATGAGGTCTGGCCCTCTAGCTTTGCTCTGATTGTGGTGTCTTTGGTTGAATGGCTTTTAATGCACCTTGCAGGTGGCCGCTCGCACAGGCGAATCTGGTGTCAGGAGAAGAACACAGGTGATGTCGAGATCAGCAAGCAAACGGAGAAGCCGTTTCTCTTCCCTTTGGGGTTTGGACACCACTTCAAAGAAAAAGCAAGGGAGACCAAGCATTAATCAGGTAGCCTACCTCTTGAGAGAAAAAAATTGCAAACTTCTTGGTTGGATCCTGAGCTCCAACCTGTTTTGGGGGATCTGATATAATTTTCCTACAATCTCTGAACTTTGCATTTCCACAAATACAGGAATGAAGTGTGGCAGATCTTGGTAAGCATCTTCCTTTGGTTTCCCACACAGGGTGTTTGGGGTGGTGATGAGATCGGCACTAGTTGGAGTTACCACTTCATAAATTGTTGGAAGTATTGCTAGAATTTCACCACAGCTTATGAGCTGTTTCTTAAGTGCACTTTTCTGGCCTTGCATTTCTCCACTTTCCATTTGATCTGATTCCCCACACATCCCTGAATGGGTCTCAGTAGGTCGCGGTTTAGATGGGGCAACCACCCTTGTTGGATTAGACCAGACAGCCATTTGCATTTGGCTGTTTTCCTAGCCAGGAAGGAATTTTATCCAATTTTAATTTGAGATGATAATTTCCTCCCTTGAAACACTTATTCATTTGTCCCAGTAACATGAGATCTTTCCAAATTTAGAAAGCATTTGCATCATCCTATTGTAATTTAAAATAGCACGTTCTGTGCCTCTGCAGGTGTTTGGTGAAGGAGCTGATTCTGTAAAGAAATCTTTAGAAGGAATATTTGATGACACTGTTCAAGAAAGCAAGGTAAAAAGAAGAAGAAGAAGAAGATTTTATTAATTTACACAAAGGAGTCCAATTAGCTCGTGAATCTGTTTTTAGAATGAAGCCCACTCCTTTAGGACAAAGTAAAAGTACTGAAGGGAAGAGCGAGTCATGCAGCAGCTCGGCTCTGCCAGATGTCAGCCTGTTTGAAACATGGCCAAGCAATGAGGTAGAGGGAGCTTGGCACTGCTCAGCTCCAAAGTGTGCTGCAGAGGGCCGGTGGCCCTCCAGATGTTGTTGGACTATAACTCTCATCCCTGATCATTGGCTATGCCAGCTGGGGCCAATGGGAGTTGGAGTCCAGCAACATCTGGAGGATCACAGGTTCCCCACCCTAAAAAACAAAAACAAAACAAATACTCAGCCTCCCAGATTCCAGAAGGGATTTTCAGAGAGTTTCATTTGGTTTCTGAAATTAAAGTTCTTTTTTCACGGGTTCAAGAAAAAACTGAGGAGGAATTACAGGGCTGTGTTTACTGTGTTCAAAGCTCTGTAGAGCTGAAGTAGCCATTGGGGGAAAATGGCTTTAGCTGAATATACTGGGATAATACTTACCTCTTATATGGATCCCACCTTATGGTCACTAAGATTATAATTGTAATTGCTTATTTGCCTGGAGAACCAGGCATGCAGTGGTTCCTGATATTCCTTGACACCTTGCCACAACTGTTCTCCATATTTGCCCTCTCAAGGTTTGAGCAGCCCTTTCTTCAGGGTAAGGCCCCTTCCTGCATTCAGCAATTCCCCAGGCCCCCAAACGTGGCTTTGCTCTTAATTCTGCGAAGCATAGTCTGTCCTTTTCCTCTGAAGAGGTGTTAGATTTTCATGAGGTCAAAAATACTTTGGCAACATTATGCATTTCACCACTGTCACAAAACTATTTTGTGCATGGCGAAACCTCACATTGCTTCCATATCACAAACAATAACAATGCACAGGCAACGTGATATGTAAAGACAGGGATTGAACATTTCACTTTTATGTGGAAAATGACTTCACAGAGACCACTGCTAATCTGGGTTGATGAGGACATATAAACACACCGTTCTCTGTGTTTGATCAATGTCTACACTGTAGAGAGACTTCTGCTCTGCCAATTACAGCCCTACCCTGTAACTCCCTAAAGAATACTGCGATGAAGCACCATTAAGTCTGGGCCAGGGGGCATATTTTTAATCGAGCAAATGGGGATGTGATTGCATTTAAAAACTAATGAGAATTCCATACATCTGTCACTTGCTTGGAATTATATTCCTCAGGGGTCCGTCTTAAACCTACAAAATAATAATAATGATAAAAAAATTAAATGCATGCAGCAGGTTGCCACTGGACAGTTCAACCAAACCCACAATGACTTTCTCACCTGCAACTCTTTCTGTTGTGAATAGTGAGAATAGTGGTGTCTCTTCTTAGATTTATTTATCCTCTTGGTTTTTGTGTGTGCGTACATTCCCCCCTGGTCCCAAGTCCAATGTATTCCAGGCGTTTTTTGCAAGCACGCTTCCCCCTTGACTCTGCTATTGCATGTGCAATAAGGATGCAGGCATCAAATAATTGTCCTTTACCAGAGTGGATAGGCGTCAAAGAAGAAGAAGGGGAGTTGGCAACTTGGAGGCCAGCTGACAATCCTCTGGGGGTTGAATTTTAATTGGTTGCCTTCAGGGAAGCCAGCTCTCTACCCGTAATATAGTGCTTTAATTTTGTTATTTAATTTGATAGAAAACAAAGGCATACTTTATGGCCCTATATTTATGTTTAACTGGCAAATGAATCAGTTGTATTTGAGCAGAATCATGTTAATAACTGTGTGAATTTCTATTCAGAGAGAAAAAGAAGTGGCGCTCACCACAGTCCACCCACATAATCCTGATTCTGACATCTGGGTTCATGAGTATTTTACGCCATCCTGGTACTGCCTGCCAAATAACCAGTCTGCTCTGACGGTAGTCCACCCGGGGGACACAACACGGGATGTCCTGGAAATGATTTGTAAGGTAAAAAAAGAAATATAGGAAACAGATTTTTGAATTTTCTATGATTATTTGAAATTGTGATTATAGTCATTTTACTCCCCTCCCCCCTCCCAGTTTCAGAGTGTTCCAACTATAATGAGCTGTCCTGTAGTTTAATTTTACCAAAAACTAGATGGATTTCCCACATTTGAATGATCTGCAATCTGTGACAACCATATGTGTATGGAAATGTTTGTCATTTCACATCCCAAAAACCATTCTGACATTCTCACTCCTTATGGAAGATTTAAATTTTAAGGTTTACCTTTTTATTTTATTTTGGCTTCTTAGCATTTATTTGTAGCTTGTGCCTATATTCTCCTATGCTATTATCATTTCAGCACAAGTTTTAATAGAATTATATATGTATTACACACACACACACACACACACACACACACACACACACAATTGTGAGTTTGGTTAAAATTAAGATGTTCAAAATCCAAGATAGTGATGTTCCAGTGCAGAGGTCTGTAAATGTTTCAGTCACACTCTTTTCCACGCGTGCTGAGCTGTTCCTTCCATTTAAGTAATGGTGGAAGCTTTACGCGAACGGGAGCTTATTGTCTGCACTAGAGCTCTTTTATGCTGAATCATTTTTATTTTGTATTAATGTATAACTTTGAGGTTTTATACACCTTCTTGCTGAGTATTCCTGTCACCTGTGGTACCTGAACTTAATGCTGTTATCCACTGGAAAAGTGAGTGAGCTCTGTTGAAATGAATTTTCTCCTGAGCTTTTTGGTCTAAATTTATTTTTATTCACATTTGAATAATGAACTTTGCACCAGTTCCCTTCCAGTGTGCTTCCATTGATTATATTTGTATATTCAGCAAAACATTTTTCTGTCATTCAGTTAAGTATGTTCTATTACTTTTTCATGTGATTCACCTATTTTTCATCTGTATCTTCTCTATCAGTTTCCACGCTAAGCAATAAAACTTTTCAACTTCACTCTTTTTTAATTAAAGTTTGGTATTTGGTTAAACTAAGAAAGATGTTGACAGAACTCAGGTGTGCTGTGAGTGTGATATATGCACCTCATTGCATTATAATCAGCACAAGAATTCATATACTTTTAGATTCTCAGGTGTATTTTTTAGGATTAATGACATCCATCTATACCAGGGGTCAGCAACCTTTTTCAGCCGCTGGCTGGTCCACCATCCCTCAGACCATGTGGTGGGCCAGACTATATTTTTTTGGGGGGGGAAACGAATAAATTACTATGCCCCACAAATAACTCAGAGATGAATTTTAAATAAAAGCACACATTCAACTCATGTAAAAACACCAGGCAGGCCCCACAAATAACCCAGAGATGCATTTTAAATAAAAGGACACATTCTACTCATGTAAAAACATGCTGATTCCCAGACCGTCCGCGGGCCGGATTGAGAAGGCCTGTGGGCCACATCCGGCCCGCGGCCCTTAGGTTGCCTACCCCTGATCTATACAAACATGGAAATGGGTCTTGAATCTGCATACAAGTAGCATTTGAAATTTCCTCTAGTACTGTGACACATTCTCTCTTTTCACACTTAGATTAGCCATGAAAGGTTGTATCATAGTAAACATTAGTGGGATTGTTTGTCTGCTGACTGTCACAATTTGTGAATTGTTAGTTTGGGAAAAAAAGGAGAAGGAATTTTCAGATAAAGATAACTGTTAGCTGGGTTGCAACAAATTTAACTAATCTGTTTTCTGAGTTGTAGTGTTGGATTCTTTTAAGTATGGGACAAAGGGATGCGGTTGGTGCTCTGGTCTAAACCACTGAGCCTCTTCGGCTTGCCAATCAGAAGGTCGGCAGTTCAAATCCCCATGACAGGGTGAGCTTCCATTGCTCTGTCCCAGCTCCTGCCAACCTAGCAGTTTGAAAGCATACCAGTGCAAACAGATAAATAGGTACTACTATGGCGGGAAGGTAAATATAAGTCCATCCCTTGTAACATCCACTAACCAACTAAATTGAAACCCTTAAAGCAATTTGTTTAACACTTTGAATCTTTCATATTCAAATGATGCCTTCAGAAACATAACTTTATGACTTTTAAAGAAAAGCCCAGTGTTGCACAGAAGGTATGAAGAAAAGCATTTATTATGGGTAATTATATATTGTATTCACTGGCAAATGAATTTCTGGAGAGTACTGACGCTCTCAGTGAGAAATGTCTCATTGTAACCAAAGGCAGATGACACTTTCAAAAAAGACACAATAGGCAACAATTATAAAATGTTCTTAGCAATCATTTTATTTTTAGAACTTTTACATAAGCAGTAAGCCAGATTCTCAGCCAACAGATATTGACTGCTCTTTTCCCTATACTTTACATTTTGTGAAGATAAATTCCTAAGCCCATGTTCTACTTCTTTTTAGGCTTTGAGCCACAAACCTATTGGGCCACAGTTGGAATTGTATTAATTTCAAGTCCACTGGACTAAACTGATCTGTAGTTCAACCTGTGAATCTGCTTCTTTCCGTACCAAATTATCAGCTTAGGGAAATACTTAGGGTTGCATTCTTTTCTGTAACATCTAATAATAAATCTCTCTCTTCTGTCTCTTGTATTCAGCTCATTCTTTTTCCTTTAATTCTCTGATCCACATCATTTCACATCAGTTTGCCACCTGCCACCTGAGAACCAGTCGAGTTCTGGTATAGTAAACATTTCATGTGAACTCCTTCATGCCCTAGATTGTGTTGTTAAGATTCCCCATGTTGTAAATCTTCCCTTGACGGTGGGAACCCAAGGGTTTCAAATGCTAGAATGAATAGATGCCCAGGATTATTGTCCTACTATAACTGTGTTGATTGTCTGGGTAGTGTGCTGTGTATTGAGCATTGGGGTGGTGGGACAAAGGTAGCTCAGTGGTAGAACCCATGCTTTACAGTGGAACCTCTGCGGACATAATCTGTTCTGGAGGTCCGTCTGCTGGTCGAAACGGGACACTAGAAGAGGCGTCTTGTGCGCTTGCACATTTGGCAGTAGTGCGCTTCTGTGCAGACGCCAGAAGCTGCTTCCGCGCATGCACGAATCACGGCAAACCTGGTGTTTACTTCCGGGTTTGCTGTGGATGCAACTTGGAACATCTGCGAGACAAGGTGTATGTAAGTTGAACTTCAGAACCAGAGGGTCAAATCTTGCCCCGCCAGACCTTTTAGTTGATGATGATGATAGGCATAGCAACCAACCTTTTCTTGGAGGTCTCCCTTATTCTGAGAGAGCTATGGCTTTCCCCACAAGAAAGTAAATAGTTTAGAAATTGCTGTGCATCAGCATATAGCCCTCGGTATGTGTGGTTAGCTTGGTGCTGCCTGGGACACTAGTCCCTGTAGGTTCTCTTAACATGTCGGAGTAAATCTCGCTGACATGCCTTTCAGTCACTGCTTCTCCTGACAGCTCTAAAGCTGAATGAGCTGTGGAATGTACATGAGGTTTTTGCTGATTGCTGACTGACAGAAAGAGGCTGTCGGAAGGAGGCTAGTGGGTCATTGGTTCCATTCACGTGGTTTTGTTTGCCTGTTCTTGCGCTGCCTTGTCAAGTTTCATTTCTGAACGTTTCTCAAGCGGCAGGCTTTACCAAGTCTTTTTGTTCGCTGATACGCAGCTGACTTGCCTTCCAATTCCATCAACGCTGAAAACGGTTCAAATTCAGTTGGGTTTATTGGGGGAGGGCGGGAAGGAAGGGGATGCCTGAAAATGAAAAACAACCTAGAGCTTTTTGACTAGGTCAAAAACTGTGCTAATAGGCAAGGAGAGATGCTGTCTTCACAACAGATTTGGAGGCAGTAGGCCACATTGGGACTGATGTTAACTCAGTGTCATATGCAATAGCTGATGTGGCTCCGATTAGAATTTGCTACAGGCCTGAGGCAAGTAATGATTGCCCTCGGGTGTGTAGATGAATGGCAGCGCTCATTTGCACTCCCTTCCCACCCAGATGCTGTTATGTTATTTCCCCAAAGGCCAGAGTATTGGAGAACTAGTGGGGTTTTAATTTCGAAAGAGATGCAGCCTTGCTACTTCTGCCACCGGCCTTGGGAAGAAACATTCCAATCCTTCTGTCAGCCTTTCAATACAGGAGGGGAAGCTGGGTTGGCTTTCTGTTCCGCACTGAACTTTTCCTTGCACTACTGTCCTTTTACCTACTGTGGAAAAGAGTTGTGGTTGTGTCAGTGGGCCAGAAGCGGCAGCTGTTTGTTCAAAGGTAGGGATAGTATGGTAGTAGTGGGACAGCCAGACATTCATTACCTTTCAGGCAGATGTGGGCCCATTCTGCGGGCCGTTTTTTGTTTGTTAACGGATCTTCTGTTAATTGTGAGGAGAATCAAAGAATCATAGAATTGGAAGGAGCCCAAGGGTCATCTAGTCCAAGCCCTGCAATGCTGAAGCTGCACTTGTTTGACTTTGCTTTAGGATTCCTCAACTGCTTCAGATTTCTGAAGTAATTCTAAAATGGCATATATAAATTCCACTTGTAGGGAATAGGGAATAAGAAGGTGGAAGTGCAAATGCCATAACATCCAGCTAACGATAACTAACTCTTTTTTAAAAAAAAAATAATGAGAGAATCTGGTAAACACATTCATGGTTATCTGTTTTGGGATAATATTATGTAATGCCTGGAATTTTAGGAGCCCTTTATCATTCAAAATTAGCAAGTATTTGATAACGTGATGGCAAACTTTGGTGAGATTCAGAAAGCAGCACCCCTGGTCTCCTACTGTATGTGCCAGATTTTAGGAGCAAGCCGTTCCCTTTTCCTATGATACAATTAACTTCTTATCTACGCCAGCAGTATTTTCATCCACACTGTAGGTGAGCAGAGCTGGACTTCAGCAGGGCTTCCCACTCAGAGGAATGCTGTTATCTTTGCAATATCAAGACGGGGATAAGCGAGCATTTCTTTTCTGAGTGGCAAATAAAGAATTATTCCGGGGTTGTTTAGACAGTATCTTTATAAAACATCCTTTTAAGCAAAAAGACCTTCCCTTCATTTTACAGGAACATCTTTCATGAAAAGAAAATGGTTACTTGTGCTCTTATCTATATCTTGCAGTAACCTTCTCTCCCCCCTCCCCCCCCTTTCAGGCACATCAGCTGGATTACTCAGCTCACTATCTACGTCTTAAGTTCCTGACAGGAAACCAAATGCAATCCTACATACCAAAGCCAGAAGAGGATATTTATGAACTGGTAATGCTCACCCTTCAATAATAATTCTGTGCAACGTTTCTTGTGAGAAAAAGACTCTTGTTGTAGTGCTTGGTCTTTTTTGGTAATTAATTGCAAGCTATTGATACTCATAAAGATCAGTAACTTTAAACTAGTAGCACAAGATAATTTACTTGTGTGGCGGAACAAAAGATATTGATTCTGATATTATTGTTGTTATTATTACACTTGAATTCTACCCTTCAAGGAGCACACAGAAGTATAAATGGTCCTCCCCTCTTCACAACAACCCTGTGGGGTAGTTTTGAGACTGGCCGAAGGCTTTAAGTCTGGGTGAGGATTTGAACCAAGGCCTTCTAATCCTAGTCCAACACTCTTAATTGCTATATGAGACACTAACTTTAGTAATTCACTTTTAAACAGGGTGATAAAATTCATGGCTTGTGATTGGTGTATATGGAAAGAAGGGAGGTGGGTCTACGTTTTCTCAGACAGAGGGAGCATCATTGTGAAAGCTTCCATGGATATTGAGGGGTGGTCTTTGCCAAGCAAGATGGAGAAAAGAAATGTGGATTTCTGATGCAATGAAAAAGATGGTAGATACTGACCCCCAGTGGAGATGAATAGTAGGACGACTGGATAAAGGGGAAATTATGTGCTTTTATTTCTGAGGTCAAGGCAGCAATCTTACACAGTTGTACCTTGGTTCTCAAACGCCCTGTGACTCGAACGTTTTGGCTCCCAAACGTCGCAAACTGGGAAGTGAATGTTCTGGTTTTCAAACTTTTTTTTGGAAGCTGAACGTCTGACGCAGCTTCAATGGCTTCCGATTGAGTGCAGGAAGCTGCGCCTTGGTTTTCAAACATTTTCAGAAGTTGAACAGACTTCCAGAACAGATTCCGTTTGAGAACCAAGGTACGACTGTATGTGCTTGCCTTGGAGTAAGTCCCATTGAGCTCAGTGGAGCTTGCTTCTGAGGAGAAATCTAGGGTTGTGGCTGAAAATCTAAACAGCTGAAAGTGAAGCTCAACACTTCTGCAGTAATTCACTGTTGTTCTTTAGAAATGCTATGCGTATACCAGAGTATAGATATGCATATACTCTGATTCATGCAGTTCAGCTTGCTCCTCAGTGCAGACCCATCCCTTTCCCACCACCTTCTGTCAACAATGACGTTGTGAACCAGTATTTAATTTAGCAGTATGATCTGCCAAGTTCTTATTTTTATTAAATTTGTATACTGCCCTTCATCTGAAGAACACAACATAACAATACAAAATGAGAAACGCAAGATTCTCTTCACATTGCTGTGGTTCTTCTTTAGACATCTTTGTCTTCACTCTTAATTTTAAAAGGAGACTGTGTGAAAAAATAACAACTGACAATATATGTCCTCACAACAGACTCTTACTCTCTCTTTTTGCATTTTCAGTTGTATAAAGAAATTGAAATCTGTGAGAAAATTACACTGCAAATTCGGATTGAAAAATCTGACACGTCGTCTGATAACTATGGTGAGTTTGACATTTATATATATATATATATATTTGCCTTTACATATCTAAGCATGCTTTTAAATACATCTTCAGAAGATTTATTGAATAAACCATCTGTGGTCAAATCTCAGGACTGTCATTCACGTAGCTGTCACAGTGTGTGCCTCAGTATTAAGCCTTCTAATGAAACATGGCAAATCTGCCATTTTTGTCTTGCCTGAAGTGGTGTGCTAGATTTTCATGAGGGTTGATTTTAAGTGCAAAGGCTGGCCATTTCAAGAGATGAGTCCTTCCAGGAATCAAGCCTCTCTTTGCTAAATAAATAAAGACTTTTCACACTAAGCAAGTCACAGCATCATCCCCAAGAAAGACTTTTTTCAAGGTCTGCCTTTTCTTTCGGCAGAAGATATTCATTTATTGTAAATGACTCTTGTGCCACTTTTCAGGATCAAAGATTACCCCAAAGCAGCTTAGAATAAAGCGATCACAAACAAGAACAATCAAACAACATTATTAACTCTACAGCAATACATAATTGTTAAATGTAAAAGTGAACAGAGCAATAGAAAATTAAAAATAACATAAAACCATCAGGGTTAAATTACTTAAACTTTTAATTACTTGCCCACATTAAAGTAGCTTACATACTTCTAACAGAAATTATGTGTTGGTCATTAGCAAATAAGGTTGCCATCTTAACCCAATTTACCTGGGATTAAGCCCCATTGTATTCAATAGGACGTACTTCTGAGTAGTTATGGTTTAGCTTGCATTGCAATTTATTAAACCCCCCTCCTTTTTAAAAGTATGTACAACTACTGACTTCTTTGTTATGTAGACACTGCCTAGTGCTAGTCACCTGAACCCAACCAATTTTTGCCTTTATACCACAAATATCCATCTCTGAAGCTGTGATAATTCAACGGTCTCATTTTTTCCTGCTGGGCTTCCATTAGGCAGTCCTGTTCATAGTGAATATATTATCTAAGATTACCCTTTCTTGCTGGCTTTGAATCTCTAAACACAATGAGATTTCTGTATTTCGTAGTACACAATGATATTCTACTGTCTTTTCTTTGTCCTTTCTCTTTCGAAAGTGATGAATGAAAGTATCTTTCCCTCTACAAAAATTACTTTGAAGGCAGTTTGATTGAGAATTGGATCCTATCACATCTGCTTCCTTATAGCTAATGGCCAATACTATGTTAAATATATTTCCCCCAGGAGGGTCATAAATATTTTGCTTAATAAACAAAAAGGCAAGCTGCTGCCTACATCTCCCTAGGAAGCCATCGAATTTCAGAGCAGCAAATGCCTCGTTTTAGAGAAAGCAATAAATAATGCATGATAGTTAACATGTATTTACATCCTGCATACTTTGGAGCAGATGATACAAACGGAATGTACCTCGAGGCAGGACAAAGTCAAATGCAGATATCAAGTATGATGCACACATCTAATCCAGGTGTTGGCAGTTATTTTCCTGAAAAAACATTTCCCTGAAACACTCTGTATCTCTGCGTCTGTTTCCCTTTCTCCCACCCCCACAGTTTTAAATATATGTGAGCCACTTGTGCCTTACCACATTTAGAAGAAGTATAATATGTGGAGTGGTAACATGGCTTTAATCTTGGTCAGGCCTGTGTATTACACAATTCAGTGTAAGTGAGATCTATGTTTTGCTTAATATATTCACTTTTTTCTCTGTGTATCATGCACGTGCAGAATCCGGAAAACAGAACCATAATGTTTTGCCCAAAACAAATAAAAAAAACCATGTATTATTGTCGTCATCATGGAGTGTGGTATTCTGTTTTAGAGAGCAACTTGCATAGATTATTTCCATACAGACTATATGAATAATGGTGGGAGTTTGGTCAGATTTGACAGGGTAAAGAAATGGTTTTACTTGATTAAAGCAAAGTTAATGGAATGGATCTTTTTGTGAAATTAAATCAAATGGTTCTCAGTTTTGCCACTGGGTATTTCAACAGGCTTTTCTCTGTCCTCTGTGGAAGAAGAGGGGATTCGGCGGCTCCATGTAAACAGTGTCAAAGAGACAGGCCTGGCTTTCAAAAAAGGTAGGGTGCCAGGGGGTGTTGTATTTCCCTTTAAAACTTTTCCAGTGTTCAACAAAATGAGCCCTTTCCTATTTCTGCTATTCAAGATTATACCAGATCTCCATTGCACCTATGACAAAAATCATTTAGGAATGGTGACAAAAAGTGTAACTCCGGTACCTTCCAAATTATGATACTGTTCAGTCTGTCTCTTAATTTTAAAAGATGAATTTATTGTAAAGCTGGTAACACAGTTATGTTGAAGGTTGACTATACAGTGGTACCTCGTATTATGTACTTAATCCGTTCCTGAGGTCCGTTCATAACCGGAAACAGCTCATAACATGAGCTGGGCTTTCACTAATGGCTCCTCCTGCTGCTGCCACACTGCTGGTGTGTGATTTCCACTCACATCCTGGGGCAAAGTTTGCAACAATGGGCATCTACTTCCGGATTAGCAGAGTGTGTAACCCAAAGCATTCATAAGGGGGACAGTATGTAAAACGAGGTACCACTGTACATCTTTCTGGACACTGAAGGTTGATATTCTTCCCTTTGCTGCATCTTTATATCTTGTGATGCTTTTGTTTCATGTTGATATAGGAGAAATAACTCAAATGATCACAAGAAGTAACCTCCGAAGAGGGTTGGGGCAGGGATAAATCACATTATGGTTATTTCTTTTTCAAATATCTATCTACATGCATGTTTTGAGAACATGAATATCTTAACGTGAGAACTTTGAAAACTGGACAGCAATATACATTTCTTTTGAAATTTTTTTTTTTAAATTATGACATTTATCCTACCATTGGAAACCTTCACACAATCATTACAACATAATTTTAGTATTCTTGCAAAACTAAATAAATTATAAGGGGCTCAGCTCCCTGTTCAGTCATGAACTGACATAATGCTCTTGGGTGAGTTACTTACCTTTCTTGGTTTTAGTTTTTCCACTTGTAAAATGTACATAATTCTTATTTTCTAATAAAATGATTGAATGGACAAATAAAATCAAGATTGTAAAACATGGAGCACAGTACCCAGAACGCTTCCATTCTGGACTGAGCCTCATGTTGCCAGACACACTTGGCTTGGCTGGACTGGGCTGTTGTATCATTACAGCACATCTTTGTGGTTTGTGCCCTAAAAGGGGTTTTCAGTAACGAAAAGTTTCTTGTTTGAAAGAAATAGCATATAGGCCAGAAGTGGCCCTCCAGATGCTTCTTGACTCCAACTCCCATCATTCCTGACTGGGGCTGATGGGAGCTGGAGTCCCCCAACATCTGGAGGACCACAGGTTAGCCAATCCCACCTTAGGCAGACATGAAATCTTAAATTCTGAATAGAAATCCAAATCTGATGGATAACTTTGAGTACGACTCTTGATTTTCTGCTTTCTCTTTGCAGGCCTGAAAGCTGGTGATGAGATCGTTGAAATCAATAAGAAAGCTGCTGAAGACTTGAATTCAGCCATGCTAAGAGATGTTCTTGTTCAGCCTTCTCTGTGCCTTACAGTACGGACTTATCCTGAGAGACAGGCAGGGCAGAAACTAATGCAGCTGCCACAACGCCGCACAGATGGTTCACTCGACCTGACCGACAGTCCATTGCGCTCTGTTGGCAATAGCCAAGGTACCCATGTTTACTAGCATTGTGGGCTTACATTTTTGAATCTTCCAACTCTTCAGTTCTATAAAAGAGACTTGCTGCTTTCAAAAACAGAAGCTGCTGCAATTTTAAAGGATACTTTTTTTAATCTTATGTTTCTCTTGCGGTGTCTTCCTTCACCTCTCTTCCAAACATCTTTTTATTTTTATTTTTTAAAAAAAAAACACTTCTTCATGTATACTACTGCCAGGCAAACCTGATGCAAACATTGATACATTTAAAAAGTTCCAAACGTTGCTTAGTTTTTGGGCTATGGCAGCTTTCGAAAGTGTCTCTCTGTTTTGCCACAAGATGTCAGCAGTGTCCTAGGTGAAAGCGGTTCTGTGTAGGATTCATTTGTCCACTGAACATGCTTGGTTAATAACAGAACAAAGATGAAAATGTTCTTAATGATGCAGTGAGGAATGGACCTTTTGAACATGCAGTTCATACTGACTGAGGTATTAGACTCCGACAGCAGGTGTTCAAAGCATGTCCTTGTATGCCCACAGACTATAACATCTTTCATACACTACTGTGTTCACCAGGAAACTTGCAGTATCCTAGTGGCAAAACAAGCACAAACAAATCCTAAGAAATACGCTTTTTAAGTCATTGTGGTCCTAAATGTTCATAGTGAAATAAGAGTTCAGGTAAGAAAGGAAGGGAAGCAATGGATTCACCTTGTTTGTGTGAATATTTTACCAGAAAAGCCCAGGTTCTTCCCAACAGGCAGGCTATTTGTATGAAATTTGGTTGCTATCCTACACTTTCTAAGCACAATTTCCTTGTTACTTTTCAAGCCGCAAAAAGTCTTGAGAGAAAAGTGATGGGAAATTGTAGTGGAAAGTATGGGATAACTAGCTGTGCCATATCACCTATGTGTGAAAACACAAGCGCAATAAGCAGCTAGACAGGAAGCTCCCCAGATCTTTCCTTTTTCTGCTTTCCAGCACAAAAGATAAGGCTTTTTGCATGGTAGGAAAGATAGTCACGAACTCTGGGATATCACTGATGTTTGCAACTTCTGCAAAAAAGAAGAAGAAGAAGAAAAAGAGCAGCAGCAGAAGCACAATTTAGTCTATGGTTGAGGTCAGTTGAGGAACAACATGTTTGAAGTGTAAGGTAAAAACTGAGGAAAACGGAAAAGGGGGAGAGGGAACTGACCTGCTTGAGCCCTGAACAGGATATAATCTCCTGGAAGTGTGCATTAGGTTGGAAGAAGGAATGTGCTTCCATGGTTGACCCCTATCCCCATGCTGTATATCAGCAAAGCACCAAGGTGCAGGACCATCAGCCAGCCTTGTTCCTGAGCCCCTTTGCACTGCATAGCATAGGGAGGGAAAGCTTCAAGAAGCAGGAAATGAATTTTTAATAACATTCATTCTTGTTTTCAAATCTCACTTTTTAAGGATTCCAGAGTGAACGTTTTGTAGCCAGCAGAGTTTAAAGCTACACTTTTTTCTTTTTTATTATTTCATTTATTGAATTTATTTTCTGCCCCATACTTTCTGTGAAGTAACATTGTTACTTTCTGTGAAGTAACATTGTTCTGGCCATGTCCAGGAAGCTTCTTACATGACTTACTGCACTGTCAGATGCTCCTCACTGAGGGCAGTATATTATCCAAGCCAGATAGTAACTTGAATAATTCATGTGCGTAAATCCCTGGTGCAATTTTGGTTGGGCACAGTGGTCTGGTTCACACATCACACTGAACAATAAATGAAGCTGCAGTTTCATGTGAACAAGAAGCATGCAGTTGCACGCTGTTGAATGTGTCTTTTCCAGAGTTTCGTAGTACTACAGAGTGCCATAAAAAGTTTTTAAAAGGTGAACTGTAAACATACACTACTGCACTGTGTTTAAATAGCAATTGTAAAAATATATGGTTTCATTAAATTGATAGGGACAGCTCTGTGTGTGTTTGTTTGTTTGTGCATGTGTGTACATGCACAATAACACATGACTCATTTTTATTTGTGACACACAGTTTTGGTTTTAGGAAATTTTATTGAATGTTTTTGCATTACTTTTTTTGTAAACCACTTAAGGATTTGATGATATCAAGCAGTAGAAATTATTTGTACACACAAACATGTTTTCCAATAAATAGATGCAGACAGTAAAAAGCATTCCATGTGTTCAGCTGTTCACTTAAGGCCCAAATGAACATTTGCTCTCTATCTGGGACTGGAGTCTATACTGCAGGAAGTAGATTAAGGCACATTTTTCCTATAACAGGAAAGAGGGCCCAGATAACTATAAAAAGTGTTAGGCTCATCAGAATAGGGTGAGATTCCACAAGGCTTTAAAGGGACTGTTGATCATAGTAGACAAAATGAAGCTGCTCAAACAAGATTGGATATGTCGGTGGCATTTTAAAGAATAGGTAGTATTTTGATTAAATATGAAATCTATTATTCAAGTAATATATTTTCAGTGCCATGGTGTTAGATTTTTTTATAATTATTTAAAAACTATTCTCAAGTAATCAAGCCAGTTGAACAATTAGGGATTTTACTTCAGCTTTGATATCAATTATTTGAGGTATCTTCTTGATTTGAGTCATATATGAAACAAATACACCATTGCTCTTTCTGAGTTTTGCTCTCTTCAGCATGTTTCATCAACAGACTTAAAACTCACGTAGCAATTGTGAGTTTGCCTATTATATCAGATTATATGAAATAATATCAATATTATATCAAATTTTCAGGTTGTTAAGAAACAATTTTGCCAGCAGAATTTTAAAAGCCTATGGCATTTACCAGTAGATCACATGGCAATTTGCATGGTGCATTTGACAAACTACTTGTTCATTATGTATTTATTTAAAACATTAGTAGCCTGCCTTACCTCAGCAGAACTCAAGTGGCCAACGACAATTAAATTAAAACAACCATTTAATGACCAATAAAAGCAGTACTGTTGTGCCCATCTGAGATACAGTATTTTATTTTGAGCTCTTCAAGGTATTTCTGGAAGCAATATATGAACATAATGTATTACTTATTAGAGCAGAATGTAGGTAATTTTAAATATATATCAAGTCATCTCATTATTACTGCTCCCATTCCCGCAGATCTAGTGTCATAAATGTTTGTTGTTTCATGCAAGCAACACTACACACAAAGCTATGAAAAATACTCAGTTTTACTCTGACCCCACCCCACTCTGATGTATACTTTTTGCAAATAGTAATAGGCTCCATTAATGGCAGTTTCAAGTGATCTAAGTGAAGTGTGCTCTAATAATGGCACTGGAGAGCTAAAAAGTGTTTGTGTTTGCTCATGACATAACAGTATTTGCTGTGTTGCACTTCTGAATTGTTGTTCAACCCATTATTTCACACTTCTGTCTCATCCTAACAGGACACTTGTTCTGCAATGATCAGGACAGCTGTGCTGAGACAACTCCAGAAGAGGCAGAAGTGCATGTCTTGGAGTCGTCCAGTGAGGGTGATAAAACTGGCAAGGTGTGAAACTTTCATTTTCACATTGTAAATAGCAGAATCACTGCAGGCTAAAAGCTGGCATGCTGACTTCACAGCTGTGTGCGATTAGAGCGTCTCTTCCAGGATAATGTTTACCTTGGGGTGTTTTTTTTTTTTTAAGTGTTTACATGATATGGAATGAACCCAATTAGAGCCTTGATTATAGCTCGACACCACCTGCTGTACCCAAATGCTCCCCCTTTGCCCATCATGGGTGGGTGTGGTAATAATGATCTTGAATATAAAACACTACAGCCCCTTTGCTTTGGTTGTGAGTCTCCCTGAATGCCATTTGCGACATTTTCACATGCAGCCCTGCCTCTGCGTATAATTCTTAATATATGATATGCTCAAATATATTTTTGCTTGTTGCAGAGTTTGCATGGAGGCATCCTAAATGGAAAGAAATGTTAGGTGTTCTACCTTTTAATTGTAGTGGAACTCAACAATTAAATTAAACTGACTAAACAACTGGATTATTAATTGGGATACCCATCCCAATTGGGAGCTTATTAACATATGAGTTTATTTTTATGGGTGCCCTGTGAAGACGAGGTTGGTTTTTTTTTGTAACTGTGTGTGCAAAAATACAATTCAGCATTAAGAGGACAAGCATTTCAAAAGTTGTTTGATGAGTGCTTTCATTTTACACTCCACTGAAAGCGTGTAACCCCTTCAGAATTTTTCTGATGGTTAGTAACAGATAAGGTAAGTAGGTCTGAGCTTCCTTTTGTGTTCCTGTATTGCAATGGTTTCCCCATAATAGTTTACTAATTACAACTTCTGCCTGAAGACAGCTTCACATATTACAAATTTATTAAATGAATGCCACTTTTTGTGAATGAAATTCCACGTTTGTAATACATGCAGGTTGTCACATGTGACAAGCACTTTAATGTTTATTAACACAAGGCAGGAAGCTGAATTTGGTGGTATATCATATATTTGGTGGGGTGTACACGTAAAAAAATAAATGTGTGTGTAATTATCATACGTGACTATATTTATGTGGGTTACATGAAATATCCAATCTCAAAATTGTATCCAGGTAAGAAAGTAATCTTGTGGGAGGTGGCTCTTGGTTACGAATTAATCCACAAATGGTGTTGTTAGGATATCATAGTGGAAAGGAAGGAAAAACCTCATGGCCTCAGATTTCCTGCCCCTTTGTCTAACTAGCCTATAGCCCTTCCTTTGATAGCTAGACAGTGGAAGTCTGCTAGCAGGAGGTATTCCCAAGCTTGAAGCAGCTGCAAAATTGCATCAGCTACTAGAGCTCAGATGCAGAGCTCATATGACAAGCAGGAGGCTGTTGAAGTTTGCACTCTGGTTTCCTGCAGGACCTATTATAGTAAGTGATGCTGGGTGGGTTTTCTGGCTTAGAAAAGAAGGGAAGTTCTGACCTCTAGAGGTATGTAGATCTTAAAATGTTAAGTATGGTCTTTGCTGGATTAATAAGGTGTTTAGAAAGGGTATGTCTCATTTTTAAAAGTGAGTAGTGTGGGAACTGGTTCATAGTTTTAAAATATTCTTATGCTGGTGTTTGTGCTATTATCTAGATTTTTACATTTTGCAAACTGCAGTGGTCATGTCCTGAGATTTTCTTCTTTTCAGCTGCAGATGTCTTAGATCAGTGGTCCCAAACTTTCTCCCCCATAGACCACTTGAATATTGCTGATGGTCTTGGTGGAATCACTTAATTATTATTCTGCTTGTTGTAGCAATTGCAGTGCACTTTGCTGGATGAAGTATTATTTTTAATTGTATGTTTATGCTTCTTTTGTTTTGTATATAACATATTTCATTGCATCACAATTTGAATTCTATAGAATTCAGATTGTTGTGCAATAAAATAAGAAATAAAAGAATCAATAAACATACAATTAGGGATCAATATGAATATTTAATGTGGACATGCCATGGACCATTTAAATGAAGCTCAGACTACAGCTGGTCCACGGACCACAGTTTAGGAACCCGCCTCTTAGATAAAGATATGTTTTTAAGGTTAATAAATATGTATATTAGGGGAAAATGCAGTAGCTTGTCAGCTCTATGTAGCAAAACATACATCGTTTATGACCAACTTTCTTAAACTAGCTGAGTCATTAATACTCAGTAGACGAGTGTAATACCTTTCTAACTTGTGTAATCTCTTCTGTAGCAGAAGAATACAATAAGGAATGGAAACTTGCTTTGTATAAACGAAATGCCATTTATTTAATGTGCTCTTAATGTGCTGAAATGCATGTTTTGTTTTTAAAGAGAGACATACTTTTGAATTAATTCTGGATTTTTATTAAAGGTTTTAAAGGTGTGTGTTTACGCTGCTTGTTTAACCTGTGTTAAAGGTGTGTGTTTACACTGGAGAAAGCATTGCAAATGAATTCGTATTTTGAGTTGAATCGTTCATATATAATGCATAGCACATTAGCACAGCACATTCTTCCTATATTCTTATGTGATTTATGACTCTTTAATAACAAAAGATTATAGGAGCTCACTTGATTAACCTTATGTGGGTGTATGCTTGAAAAGTGGTTCTTTTACGTACTTCATTCCTAATTCTATCATAGCATTATATTTATGCTGAATTAAATCAAAGCTTTCCAGCAATAGCACCTTCCTTGTACAACACTAAATGTGCTTTTGTACAGTGGTGCCCCGCAAGACGAAATTAATTCGTTCCGCAATTTTTGTCGTCTAGCGAATTTTTCGTCTTGCGAAGCATGAAATCCCATAGGAATGCATTGAAAATCAATTAATGCGTTCCTATGGTCAAAAAAAGTCCAAACAAAGCCAAATTTGGTACAACAACAGTTTATTAACTGCTCTTTAAAGTCACACATACTGTAAAGAGCAGTTCAAAAATGTAAGGGAAAATAAATTAACTTTATAAACAAAACATGTCTTTGTTTTTAGTCAAAGAAAAAAAGTCGCGAGACGTTTTCGTCTTGCGAAGCAAGCCCATAGGGGAAATTCATCTTGCGAGGCAAATCGCGAACGGAAAAACCTTTCGTCTAGCGAGTTTTTTGTATTGCGAGGCATTCGTCTTGCGGGGCACCACTGTACATCTACAGTTAGATTTCTTCTGCAGACTATGTTATATCAGTTGCATCATTAGTCTTCGTAGGACAGTGTTTCTAATAAGTCTTAAATGCCTACCCCCAAATGTTTATTAGCCGCTTTGTACCACACATACTTAGGTCAGTAGTATAGAAAAGAACAAACCTTCTTAGGCTTGATCCAGGCTTGGAAGTATGGTGTGTGTGTGTGTGTGTGTGTGTGTGTGTGTGTGTGTGTTAATGGTATCCATTTATTTCTTTTGGACAAAATTGATGTACTGCAATATAGGATGAAGCTGGGAAAAGCAAACCTCTAGAAGGAAGGATTTGGTTGACCTCTCATCCCAGTGATGTTTCCAACTGCATCTCTTTGCTTTCTGCCAAAAAAACCAATCACACTTTAACAGCATTGTGCTGTTCAATTCACATCTGACTGGGGGTGGTCTGGCTGTCACTGAGATGCTCCCTGCGGGAGGAGAGCCATTGTATTATCCTGTAATACACACGATGTACATATATGTACACACAGATGGGTTGAATTGGTACCCATGAAAATGTTTTTTGGGGGGTGGAAAGGAGATTTCAACAGGCTGAAAGGTTTTATATAGCCCCCCTTGCTTTTCTGGTATAGCCCCCCCTCTTTTTTGGGCTGCTTCTCTCCCCAATCCGCAGGCTCAGTATAATTTAAAGCAAGCAAACGAAAAGCTCAAAGGGCTTCTTCTTTAGAGAATCTGAGCCAGTCAAGGATCACATGGCCATCACGATAACAACCTGTCATTACAGCCCATCAGATTGGCTAAGTGACAACACCATGGTGCTAATTCAGAGCAAGAGCAAAAAGCATTGTCTATACTCTGATTTGGTTTTCTGTCTTTCTTCATTCGTGATATAGCCAAATCTGGTTTTCTGCATGAAACCTGTTCAGTCTAATTTTCCTACATAATGATATCACAAAGCTAAATTAGAGTGTGGATTGTACCCACTCTGAATGGGCAAATATATTTTGTACTACTCATTCCCGAAATGAGCTGTGCTGATTTGGTTGTGTGGGTGTAAAATGCACCCTCTGCCCTGTTTTGACTTGATATTTTTATTTCAAATCCCCTTTTGGGGAGAAAAAACTGCTGGCTGTTTGTTGCCTTTCATCTAAATTAAGGCAGCTATATCTTAGCACTGCAGCTAATTAGCTAGCGATGGTAGCAAAGAGTCATGATTTTTGTTCAAATTATTAAAGTATTTTGAACATGTTTCCCCCTTAAATTTTAGCAATGAAGGACAGTCGTTTTGCTTCTTGCATTCAAAGCACATTAATTACGTTCTCTCACCGTCTACTGGTATGATTTGTAAAATATCTTACCAGCTATTGGCTTTCAAAGATTTCTAATTGGCAACCTGCTTTATTTCTGGAAATGTTAATATTCTTGTGCAGCACAGGTTGTAGCCAATCAGCTCTCCGGAGCCTCAGGCAATAGACATTTATTTTCCACCGGGGATTTTGCTTCTTCCTTTCAAGTTTAAGCTGTCCTTGCTTGAGTACTTTTTCGAAAGCTCCTTGAAAGGGAGAATTAAGGACTGACTCTGCAGCTTAAATCAGAGAATTTCATTCTAGTTGACTCTATTGAGCGTGTAAAGTCTGAAGAGGAATACAAGAGGAATCTGGTAGCTGCCCATTCTCATTAACATGCAAGAAGGTATCCAGCAGTCAGGAATACTATGAACTGGAATGAGCATATGTATTTTTTTTTTTACCCATAAAGTAGGTCAAGAAATCTCGATGTGGGGTGTGTCTACCCTCCGTCCATTTTTTATTGCTGAAAATGGCGAATAATGGTATTGTCAGAGTAACATCGTTTTGGTGATGTCAGTTTATTGGAGAGTTAAACGTAAGCCCAGAAATGAAGGCACTGGGAGAGCTTCTGATTCTCTTCGGCATATGCTTCATATGGTGAGATCTACCATATAGCGGAAATAATGAGAGAATGTTATGTTGTTATGCTGCATTTTAAAGGAATAATTGGCTGATGCTATCAAAGCAAATTGGGGTTTTTTCCAAGTCTTGCCTTGAACATGCAATAATCTGGGTCACCAGAATATCACACAAGGTGAGATGGGGGTGAAATTTGTTATCCAGCTGAAAGAACATTAAATAAGCAGTGAAATTTGAGATTCAGCTGTTTTATAGTTGGATGAGGTAGAAATCTTGGGGAGCAAAATGTTATTGTATTGTGGAAAGGGGGGGAGCATTTTTAATGTGGCTTTTATTGGTCCTTGGGTGCATCTAATTCTGCAAGCCTAAAAATGCAGATTATTTCCAACCGAAGTGAATGACAATTTGGATCTCCAGCAATTACTACTTCTCTTTAAAATATGTAATAAATGCTGATCTTTAATACACATATTTTTCAAGAAAAGATCCATATTAGTGGATGAGATAATTATTGCTTTTACTATCAGTTAACTTTAAAGATATGTGATTAAGCAGGTCTCAGATGAAGTAGATTCTTGCCTATGAAAGCTCATGCTTATAGCAGCTAAGAATTCCATGTACAGTTTTTCGGCTGTATTTTGTATCTTTGGCATGTTAAAGAATCACGTGTTGTTCCTTCTGGATATAATAGCAGGCAATTTGTCTAAAGATAGAAAAGTTTGTGTAAAAACTTCTGAAAATTGTTATGAACCGGTATTTGTCAGGATATTGACATGTCCTGTCAATAAGTCCATGATTGTAGTTCTCTTTAAAACTTTTATTTGTGCTTTGATGTCTTGTGCGTCAAACTGTTCCTCTGTGTGGGGCTTGGCTTTATATGTGACCACTGCAATTTGCACAACTATGGTGGTCCTTTTTCTAAGCAATCAAAATTGTGTTAGGCATGTCCATATAACCCCTGCTGGCTTATAAACCTGCTGGCCTCATATGCCTTTTGTCATGTATTTAAATTCATTGGTCTTCATGGAAATCACACAAAAAAACAAAACACAATGTTCAATAAGGCACTAGAGCTCTGTTTCTGGTTCAGCAAACCATAAACTTCACAATCAAATGCAAACTTGCAAGACTTGGTGGAATATGTGTGTATATTACATACACATTGTATGATATTCACATACAAACACATATTGCAATATGAAATAACATTTTCATAAGCTATATAACTTTTATTGGGTCAGTGCTGTGTGTGTGTTTTTAGCTTTCTGTTAGCACAAGCTAAATCCTGCAAAGATTCAGTAGGAGAGAGTCTCTAAAAATAACCTTGTGCTGAAGTCTCTGTTTCAATTACTCAACCTTACCTATCCCACACACCAATAAAGAAACTCAATTGCTTTCTGGTTTCCTACATACCTTTGATATGCTCTCCAAGGGGCATATGGTAGCTGGAGAGGTTCATTTGGTCCTCATGATCTGTGGATGATTAGGGTACATTTCCCTCTTCTAAGAACTGGAACCAGAAACACCCCTTCCAGTTCAGATCTCCATATTCCTTGACCCCAACAAAAATGCTCCTGTTTACTCTCCTGGTATATTGTAGAAATGGAGTGTTGGAAGGGACCCCAAGGGTCATCTACTCCAACCCCCTGCAATGCAGGAATCTTTTGCCCAACATGGGGCTTGAACCCTCAACTCTGAGATTAAGAGTCTCATGCTCTACTGTGTCCTGTATGTGTTGTGCTTTCCTGCTCTTGAGCTAATCAACTAATAATAGGCTTTGTAGAAACTTTTGCTTGATGTCAGATAGTGGCTACAAGCTTCCAACCCTCTAATTGACATTTCTGGTCAGCAACAGTCTAGATTATTGTCAGTTCTTCTGGACCTTTCTGCTGTTGTTGTCATATTAATTAAATTTGTATACTGCCCTTCATTTGAAGGTCACAGGACATTTCATAACATAAATCAGTAACCCTTCTCCCACCAACACATTTAAAAAGCCATAGAAGGTTAATCAAACAAACACCTGGCATGTAAAGATAAGTAATGATGGTGCCAGATGAGCCTTCCTGGGGAGAGCATTGCACAAATGGATAGCCACCTCAGTGAGGTCCTAATCCATTTAAGGCTTTATAGGTCAAAGCCAGCACTTTGAATTGGGCCCAGAAACTTAATTGGCAACCAGTTCAGCTGGACCAGAAATGGTGTAATATGCTGAAATTGTCTTCTCCCAGTGAGCAACATGGCAATTCTACACCAGTGGAAGTTTCTGAACTGTCTTCAGAGGCAGCCCTACATATAACATGTTGCAGTAATCAAACCTAGAGATTATCAGAGCATAGAGAACAGAAATTAGGCTATCCCTGTCCAGATAGTAGCGCAGCTGGGCAATTTCTGTATTGTGGAGTGCCATCGTGCCCCTTTCCCTCAGCAACAACAAAATGGCAAATGAGGTAAACAAGCGGGTGGTAGTAAAACCTGTCAGTTTAAAATAAAAGGCATATTCAGTGTCTTCTCTGCTTGGCCTCCTGGGAACAATCTTGTGTCAAGCAATTCTAGCAAACTCCTAAGGGTGTGAATATCTCAGTAATTGGCATCTCAGACCTGGACATTTGAGCCAGCTCTCTTACTGCGACATCTGAATAACATTTCTGCACTGTTGATATAACCTCTTGTGAAGTTGTGCTGATGCAGCAGTTGGTAAACCCTGTCCTAAGCAGCTATTTCCTAGTGCAGCAGGCTTCAGGACTGGGCTTGTAGCATGCTTTAATTACCTTGTGTACAGCATCGCATAGTTCCTTTAGAAAAGTAATCATGTGTAATTTGCATTCTTCTGGTGTCGATGTAATATGCCACATTTTGCTTTAGAAGAGCCCGGTAATTTGACGTTTTTTAAATCGGAGAAACAATGATGATAGCTTAATCTGGACATTTCAATGGGACTGGTAACGATGGCACCATTGTTTCTGGCAAATAACATCGGCTATATGTGTGTTTTTAATTTTCAAGAGCACAGAACAGGTTGCTGCTTTTTGTCGCAGTCTTCATGAGATGAATTCGTCTGACTCTTGTGTGACCCCTCAGGAATTTACTGGGCCTCAGCAAGCCACTACAAGACAGCTAACCGATGCTGACAAACTGCGCAAGGTTATTTGTGAACTCCTTGAAACAGAACGCACATATGTCAAGGTGAACTGCTGCTTTTGGGAAATGCTTAATAGTCATGTATAAAAGGCAGTGTGGAGGGATGGGCTCACCCTGAAAGGGGCTTGATCCTTTGTGTGTGCTCCCCTGAAGCCTGCACATAAAACGCATGGGCAACTGGACTGTCCATTGTCTTCACCTGCCCACCCCATGGCCTGAAAACCTTGGCTGATGCAGGAGAAAGGGAAGAAGCAGACACAGAAAAGCACTTGGGACTGCGCACCCTAGCATCCCTGCGGGGAAATTGGTACAACCCTCAGTTTCCCACAAGTGATGCTGGAATGTGTAATCCTCACAAGGGCATGGGTGCTCTGAGCATCGCCACCGCCATCTCCCATCTTCTCCAGTCCTGGATAAGCTTAGTGAGGTGAACAAGAAAGGGTGGTGGTGGTGGAAACTTAGAGTCAGGTGGGAGTAGTAGCTGCTCCTCTGTATCCTGCTCACCAGAGAAAGCATGTTCGCCTTTGCAAGCACTCCCATTAGATTGTTTGTGAAATCCCTAGTCTTAAACTTCTGTCTCTTAGTCACAAACCTGGTAGAGCAGGGCATTTTTCTATTCCCCGCTGATGTCAAAGTTCTGGCAGGAGCTAAGTGGCTGCAAATGGCTCTCTCTGGGAGCCCACATGTTTGCATGGTCCCTGTAAGCCTTGGCTTTGTTTACTGTGTCATGTGACCTAGCCAATAGTTTATTAAGATGGCTTGTTTAACCAATCATTGTGTTTTACCACAATTTATGGTTCACTATGTAGGGGTTCTTTGCAACTGAAAGTTAACAAGGCAGAAACCCTTCTTTACCACACTGAATGAAGAGAGGGTTGGGGGAGAGTATGAGCCCAATGCTTAGATCAGACGTGCTGAGTCTTCTTTTACGTTTTGCTAAATTCTGTTTACATTATGTGCAAACTAGCTCTAGGAAGATGCTTTAAACCTATACTTTCTAGGATTAGGAGAAAATGCATCTAAAGTAATATTCTTTTACTTCCAGGATTTAAATTGTCTAATGGAGAGATACCTGATGCCTCTGCAAAAGGAAACATTCCTCACTCAAGAAGAGGTATGGAGCTTTTCCCAGCATATTGTTCAGGAAGGTTTGTTGGCTGAAATTAAACAAGATGCAGTGTAGATTCGAACCGTGAAATTCTGAAATGGATTTTTTAGCATAATGAAGCTGATGACTGATATTGCCAAGGATTTGTAAGGGCAAACATGTTCAAATAAAGGCTGGTTAGCAGGATTAGACTTTTATACTAAAATCAGATTGCTGGCATTTAGGAGTCTAAAAATGTAGAGATAATGTGTTGTTACATATTTCATGTGAGAGGAATAAATTTCAACCCATGTTTCCCTATTTCTTTCTCACCAGCTTGACGTTCTCTTTGGAAATTTGACTGAAATGGTGGCATTTCAGGTTGAATTCCTGAAAACGCTTGAAGATGGGGTGAGGTTGGTTCCAGATCTGGAAAAGCTTGAAAAAGTTGACCAGTTTAAAGTAAGCATTTATTTTAATTATTCATTAGCATTACTCCTAACTCTCCATTAATTTAATTTAATTCAATTCAATTCAATTCATAGTATGCCATAAGGATGTTTTCATATCCAGTTTCTCACTTGTATTTTTGTTGAAGAGTAAACAACAGAAATTTCATTGTCTTGTCTTAAGACCTCATTTCAGGCAAGGCTAGTGTGCCATTTTCTAGAAAATAACTGTGGAAATCTGAACTATAAACTGCATTCTGTTTGCTCTTGACAAAAAAGCAGAAAAGAAAGCCACTTCTTTATTACCCTTCTCTTTCCTGTTACCAGGAATTACATAATACATAAAAGAAATGTAAAGAAAAAAAGTAAAAAATAATTGCAAAGAAGCAGTATCAGAAGAACTGAAAACTGTTTTAAATATTGTATTATTAGGTTATAACATTACTAAACGGGAATATGTGCATGTTCTATAAATCTTTTTCATTTAAGTGCAGATTGTTTCAGTTTTTTACTTTCATCTGACCTCAGTAAGAGAGCAGGATTGTGTGGTAAATGATCCCTAGGTGTGGGTTTCTTGTAGGGCTGTGCATTAAATAAATAATAAGGTCAGTCTCTTGGTAGTGATCTCTCCCTTCATGAAGCAGCTTTTGATGGTCTGTTGCTATGGATGCTACCCAGAAACTTTCCTCATTCCCTCTGAAGGTAGGAGGGAATTCTAGATTTCTGAACTACCTCCTTCAGAAATGAAAATGTCCACCTTCCTCCAAAGGGGCCAGTGTTTTCTTATTGGTCCCCAAAAGCATCCATCATAAATGTCCAGATGGCAAAATGTAGGGAGGGGGTAAATACTATAAACTGCCCTGTGATCCTTGGATAAAGGGAAGTTTATGAATTAAATAAATAAATAAATAAATTCCTGTGAATTCACATTTTAAGATTTTATTAGGAAGAGAGGGAAACTCCAGTAGCCCTTTCCCCCTGCCCCCACGTCAAGGCTTTTTGTCAATAGAAATGTTCTAAGTAGAATCTTGTGCATTTTTTTTTTTACATTCTTATTGTGCTTGAAACTGAGGCTTGCCAATGAAATCGGTTGATAGTTAAGACATTCCTTGTATTCCGAATTACCAACTTCCTTCCCCTTCTGGTCTCAAAAGCTCTAGTCGTATGATATGGGCGGAGGGATGAGAAAAAGTATTGTATACTTTATAGAAAGTCTGAATGCACTATTAAAAAACAAACAAACCAGCTAAAATTCTCTGCTTTCCATTCTCTTGATCCTAGAAAGTGTTATTTTCCTTGGGTGGGTCATTCCTTTATTATGCTGATCGTTTCAAGCTCTACAGTGCCTTTTGTGCCAGCCATACAAAAGTTCCAAAAGTTCTTGTGAAAGGTAAGAGCTATATGAACGCAACATACCTCCCTTATTCTCAAATTGTGTGGTAGCCTCTCTCAAGCCGTAACATTGCATCACTACGTGCAGGGTTTCGGCAATACTAGAGCTATATGTGCTTGTAGCCCTGTGAATACAGACATGGATTATTTTGCTGTGCGATCTTTTGAGGTCTTTCAAAACTGTTAATACAGGTTTAATACCAGGATGATGAGTGATACAATATGTGTGTCACTTTTTCTCTCTTTTTTTCTCTTGTATATTGGATGGTAACAAACCTATTCAGAGTTCTCTTTGCTTAAGTAATTCATCTTCTGGAAACTGGGGTGCTTGTATCAGCAAACTCTTCCCCAAACAAACGAGATGGTGGAAAAGGAAGTTGCAAGTTCTGTAGTGTAACATAAGGTTGATTTATTTTTGCACAGGGATCCATTGATCCCTGGACTGCATTCAGGTCTGTGCACATATCAAGTGGGGGAGGCCAAAGAGGGAGCCATTTCATGAAGCCTCCTTTCTGCTAGTCCATACAAATATTTATCATGGATGGTGTACATAGAGGATGTGTTGGCTGGTGCTATGGGTGGGATGAGGCAGGTAGCTCTAGGTAGGAGAGGAGATGGAGAGTTGCTTCTTGTATTGTCATATAACGTTAATCAGCTTTCTGGCAACCAAGGAAGTTCAAATGGCGTTGGGAGGATGTAATCACCATACAGTATTTAATATCTGATGGGAAACCACAGGGAGGAAGCTGGGCCACTGGTCCATCTAGATCAATATTGATCCATCTAGCAGGGGCTGTCCAGGATTTCAGGCAGGAGTCTTTCCTAGTTGTGTCTTGAAACGCCTGAGATTGAACCTAAGACCTCTCTGCAGGTAAAGCGTTTGCTTTAGCACTGTGCCACAGTCCCCCTCTCCTCCAGGGAGCAAGCCCTAGGAGGGGAAGAGGCCTTCTGTTAATGACCTGCCCATGAAGCTGCATACCACAATCTTCAAATACTGCCAGCCAACAATACTTTTCTCTTGTGCCTTCCAAGTGGATTAAAAAAAAATGCAGTCCATGTGCAAACTTACACTCCCTTACCTCCCTGTACAAACCCTGTGCATGTCAGCTGATTCCATTATAGGCACCTCATTCAACTGACTGTTTCCGTATCCATTTTCATGAAGTCACATTTCCATGCTTGAGTTTTGGGTATTTTTCTCACCGCTTTCCCCACCACCCTCATCACCTGCCTTCCTGTTTTCTTGTTGGAATGGTGCTTGAGAAATCTGTCACCCCACAAACCATATGGGTGGTGGCTACACCTTAAAATTTAATAATATTCATCTTATTGTAAATCTGTATTTTGTTTGCCACCTTGAGTACCTTCAGGCAGAGAGAGTGGTAGATAAATAATATGTAATAATATATATTTTTAAAAAATGAAGCGAAACATTTTTGTCATGTCCTGAGAGTTGCTTTTTATTTCCAATCCTTTAGCTAAGACAGACACTGCGTTTAAGGCTTTTTTGGATGCTCAGAATCCCAGACGACAACACTCGTCCACGCTAGAGTCGTACCTCATCAAACCCATCCAGAGGATATTGAAGTACCCTCTTTTGCTGAAAGAACTCTTTGCCCTCACTGATGCAGACAGTGAAGAGCATTATCACCTGGATGGTAAGCTGATATTGAGTGCGATTTTAAAGCTTAACGTGTGCCAAGTTTTATTACGCATTTGTTTTTGTCAAATGTTCCTGCATCCTACTTGCAAGTGTCCCACAGACAGCTGCAGGAGACCAGAATGCTGGACCAGGTAAGCCTTTGGTCTAATCCAGGAGGGCCCTTCTTGTGTTCTGTAAAGCCACTTAACATGTTACAAGGTGACCCACATTTGTAACTCTTGAAAGGAGTTCATGTAGCTAAAGGTATGTGGGGAACCTGCACCTAGAGGTTTAATTGGTCCTTGCTTATGAAGATGTGGGGTAGGGATAAAGGGATGTTTTGTTGCATGTTCTCAGATGTGCCAAAGCCCTTCAAGCAGTACAGAAAAGATAAGGTCAACCCACCCTGGAAACTTTAGGGATCTTAACTGAGAAGCTATGTGCTTGAAGATAGTCTCTAGGAGTGCATACACAGGGCAACACCTGCACATTCTGTTCTGTAATTGATCACACCAGTGGGTGGTCATGCTGTTGCATTAACACATGCAGAGCATTCAGTTTTGCATGTGTTGCTGAGTAGTTAAAAACGGTGTATGTGCAATACTGTAGTATGCATTGCATGGCTGCCTAACTGGTTGTGATTCATTAAAAATAAAATTGCACAGCTACTGTCCCTCAGTACTATCAAGACTGTAGTTCAGTGAGTCCAAATTTAATCACTGCTTCTTCACACACTCTGCCCAGCCTGCACTAACTCTCCTGTTTGGCTGATAAATCACAGCATTGCTGCAGACTGAGGGACATAATGAAAAGATAACGCAGGAAAAAGAATAACCTATTCCCGGCCAGCAGGTCAAATACATTGTGATGGAAGGTGTTGTGTTGCAAACCAAGAGCACAAGGACAATTGTCTATATATTCTAAAAATGCAGTAGAAATGTAATGCAGACAAAATCTCCCAAAGGATAGTAATGCAGTCTGATATCTCTGCTCTCATTGCTTTCTGTTTCTTTGCCTTTCTTCTTCTAGTGGCCATAAAAACAATGAACAAAGTTGCCAGCCATATTAATGAAATGCAGAAAATCCATGAGGAATATGGTGCTGTGTTTGACCAGCTCATTGCAGAGCAAACAGGAGACAAAAAAGAGGTAAGGGCATGTTCTTGATAGTTTGGAAGATATTTTGATTATTTTTTTTAAAGGATGATATATCTTTTGTGACTTAAGAATTTAATCTCTTATTTCTAATTGTTAGTTCTATTTTCTTGCACTGTCTCACAAAGCATAAACAACACATACACTCCAGAAGACACGCCTTGGTGGCAACTGTATAAATTCTGGTTCAGGTACTGTGTTGGTATGGTATATATAGCCTTCTGAAAGGAGATCTTTATCCCAGATGATATCTGTGCTGGGTTTAAACTGATTTTATGTCTCTTGTCTGAAACTGTTACATATAAGTTGTAATTGTTTTTACATATGCAACTCTTTTATATAAGCCTGTTTTATATTTTTGTTATATTTTAAATCACTTTGGGATGCCCCAGTGGAACTGATTTATAAATTATTAAATTAAATAAATAATGCATAACTATCCAACCCATGCACTATATGACTGTCCTATCTATATATCCAGGCTGCTTCGGTTTGTTTCCTTTTCCTTCGCTTTCAGCCTATATTCCTCGAAACAATGATGTGGCCAATGGTGCATTAGAAAGTAATGTTTAATACCTGTAAAGAAAGCCTATCTGGAAGCTGAAAATGGAAATTGTTAGGACTAGGGCTGTCATTCAAGGAAATCTTAGCCAATAAATTGTATGGGTTTCATTGGTTTATGTTAGATTACATTTACCCATGCATCATTCAAAGAAAAAACATTATCTTAAATATACTAGGAATGCCTAAAATTGGAACTGCTTGTCTTGTTCCTAGCATCAGCTGATGCTGAGGACATGAAATTCACATGCCTTGCTTTTCAGCACCAGCCAGTGCATCTTCTCTCTTCCATTTGGGGTAGGGAGTACAGCCTGCAGTAGGCCAGGAATGGAGAACCTCAGGCCCAGGGGCCAGATCTGCTCCTCCAGGCCTTCGTTTGACACACGTTGCAGTTTTTGAAGCATTTCTTTTGTTTAGACTTGCAAAGCCATCATTTTAAAATCCCATTACAAGAATTCACCTGCATGCTTCAGTGTCAATAATTTTATGAAACCAGTTTTTAAAATGCACACTGACGTTTCTTTTCTATCTGCGTTTCTCTGGTTGGCAGGTTGCAGATCTTTCTATGGGAGACTTACTTTTGCACACCACAGTCATCTGGCTTAATCCTCCCACATCGCTTGGGAAGTGGAAAAAGGAACCTGAATTGGCAGCATTTGGTATGTGCTTTCCCCCCCCCAAAACAAAGCAAATGATAGTTTTCATTTAGAACTTAGGCAGAATTTGCCAGTGATTGTTTCTGGGGTCACAGCTCCAGGGGCGTCTCCTACCATTCCAGGTTAGTGCTTTAACACAGCCTTGCAAATAAGCCCACAAAAGTTGCTAGCTTGCAACAGTGCTGGGGCCTGGCAGAAGAGAAATGAGGAGCTGTGTTCCGCTTGCAGCAGCCTGCTAAATTTTTGTGCTGGGCACAGAAGAGGGGGCTTTCTTCTTCTGGTAGCTTGGCTTTTATGCTAAGCAAAGGGGAGGTGCAGAGTGTTCTATCCCTGCTGTTTGGCCTGCATAGGAGTCCTTGCTGCTAGAGGTGGACTACCAGGCCAGTGCTTAAATGTAAACTACTTTAGCAATAAACAGTAAGTGCAAGAAAAAGTACCTTCCCCTAAAAAAAAAGTAGTGTCTGTTGTGCCACAGGACTTCCATGCACCAAAATTGCTCCTCTTGCCATGTGGAATGTATAGTTCATGAAATCGCCTCTGTATTGTGAGTAGGTTAGGCATGGGTAAAGGTAAAGGGACCCCTGACCTTTAGGTCCAGTCGTGACCGACTCTGGGGTTGCGGCGCTCATCTTGCTTTATTGGCCAAGGGAGCCGGTGTACAGCTTCCGGGTCAGCATGACTAAGCCGCTTCTGGCGAACCAGAGCAGTGCACGGAAACACCGTTTACCTTCCCGCCGGAGCGGTACCTATTTATCTACTTGCACTTTGACGACGTGCTTTCAAACTGCTAGGTTGGCAGGAGCAGGGACCGAGCAACGGGAGCTCACCCCGTAGCGGGGATTTGAATCGCCGACCTTCTGATCAGCAAATCCTAGGCTCTGTGGTTTAACCCACAGCGCCACCCGCGTCCCTTAGGCATGGGTACCATGAGCTTATAGGTTTTGGCTGAACTGAATCAGCACATCCTGAAAATTACTCTTCACGTGTCAGTCATGTAAATTTAGGAGCCCAGTCTGCTCTGGTTGAAAATGGTGTCTAACCATGATCAACCAGTTTCTCCTTCCATCCTCAATTTAGATCCATCAGGGCTATTGGCCTACATTTTACTCCCATGTAAATGTTGATGCTGGTTCCTTTCCTTAGCACAGCAGTGTGGCAGAATTAATTGCCTGCAGATGAACTAGGAATGCATGACAATTTAATAAGATTAGCAGCATGGATTTTAAAAAAAACTCTTTTGAAGTAATACATTGGCTTTGTAACTTATGGATATCTGGGACTTTATTCACTGAATTTTGTCCTTTTTAAATATATGAGCTACTATTATGTTGATTGCTTATAGGAACCTTATTCAATCAAGAAAATTAACTGGTAATCATTAAACTGCTTGCTCTGGAGTAATCCCATTATAATGCATAAAATAATTCCCACAATATGTAGTTTGATGATAACCAGTTTAAGTGTCTGTAATGTTTTAATATAAAGCTATTATCTAGAAGTATGGTGGGCAGACTTCAGGTTTGTGAGATGTGCTTCGTTTTTTATTAGAGCCCTTACTTAGATCCACCAACCAGAGCCTAATGCAAAAGACATGAATTTAGTATTAAATTCCATAAATTTGCTTTCGGTATCAGAGCTGAATGGTGCTCACACTCCTTCCATGCTCAAACCCATTCCTGTTTACCTTAATCTTTCTTCATTTCAGGAATATAATGTTAGGATGAGGGGAAGTCAGAAATCCATGCCTATTTACTGCAAACCAATCAGAGATATACCAGTAGATTGAGATATATTTAGAATACTTGCATGCATGATTTAGAATACTTGCATGCAAAGGTATAATAATATATCTGTAGCAGTTGGGGTGGGGGGGAAACAGTGTACTGACACTTGATTTTGTCAGCATCTATTCTAGGTAGTATAAATTATTTCATATTTTTAATAAGCTATGTCTTTTTAATGTTTTGCATTCATAACCCCCCACCATCACTATATTGTTTTGAAAGCTAATGTATCAGCATTACATATGATAATATTTCCCAACCATGTTTTTTATTGTAAAATATTTCAATGATAATGTTATTATGTTTTTATATATTTTGGGAGCCGCCCAGAGAGGCTGGGACAACCCAGTTAGATGGGTGGGGTATAAATACGAAAATGATGATGATGTGATAATCATTTGAAATTTCCAAGCATAAACTTAGTTGTTTGGGTGCATGGGATATGTACTTGGGGATGTATCCACCTCCCCTTTTCCCACTCCTTTGACTTAACCATCTATTCCATGCTACAAATTACTGGTTTTCTCTATATTTTGGTCCCTCTCTAGTATTCAAAACTGCTGTGGTTCTTGTCTATAAAGATGGCTCCAAACAGAAGAAAAAATTGGTAAGTTATTCTATTACAGTAAATAACACTATCAGTAACTCCTTTAAAACCAACACATGCTGAAGCTTCCTTGCAGTTCCCAGTAGATAGACTTACACATGTGAAGTCACCTCTCAGGAAGGGATGTGGAGGCAGAAGCCGGGCTGCCTTTGAAGGACTCCATCTTTCTGTTAGCTTTAAGAACACAGGAAGAGCCCTGTTGTATCAGATCAATGGCCCGTCTAGGACAGCATCCTGTTCTCACAGTGGCCAACCAAATGCTTGCGAGAAACCCAGAAAGCAGGATCTGAGTGGAACAGCGCTCTTTCCTCCTGTTTGTTTCAGCAGCTCGTATTCAGAAGCATGCCACCTCCAAGTGTACAGATAGCATTGTGCTCACAGGTTGCATCTCAGCTGGGAAGCTGTGCCCCTCAAAGGATGCCTTTGAGGGGCACAATGCTATCCTTCAAAGGTAGCCTCCCAATGGATAGGCAACATCGCAGGTGACTTCCAGTAAAGTCAGATGGGCAACTTGAGGTGGACAGTGCACCTCACCCCAATTCTTTTGAAGGAACTGAGCACAACTGTTGCTTATATTAAGCAGCTCTCCTCAATTTCATATGGCATTTTCAGAATCATTGCAGGCACTTGCAGTTGCTATTTTGGACATAGTCAGCAACTACACAATGCATTGCACACCTTGCATTGTACAGTGCAGTGTTTCTCAAATGTGGAGGGGCGTTGGGGGGGACTATTGTAGATCGGAGGGCCAGGAGTGTTTTAATCCTTTTGAAAATTCAAATAAAATAATTAGGGGAGCCAGGTTTGAAGGGGGTATGGGATTTAAATGTTAGTTAAAAGAGGGCATGGGTTGAAAAAGATTGAGAAACACTGCCTTAGTACTTTACTAGCTGAGAGAAGCTGAGCGGACTTTGATAAGTCATTACCAGTTCCCAGATCTGGAAGAAGCTGCAAACAGTATACTATGGACAGTACACCACATTGCAAAATAAAACCGACAAATAGTATTTGTGAGATATTTGAACCTAAAGTTTTCTCAGGTCTGTGGGATGGGGAGGTGGTCAACAGAGGAGTGATTGCCTTTCATTCCCAGGCAAGTGGAATGAAAGAAACCTGAATGCAGTGCTGGCTAGCAACATTATTCTTAAGAAATGGGCAGAGATAGATTGCTAAAGGAAAGGGAAAACACATTCGTAGGAAAGAGTTTCATTAGCTTTATTTCTGTGGATACTTCAGACCACAGGTGTGAAGTCAGTGCTATAAAAATAATAATAGGCATGGTTCTCTCCCTGCTCTTATATAGGGAGGATCACACAGGGCTTCAATATACGAAGACTCAGACCCATTCCGTTTCCGTCACATGATTCCTTTAGAAGCTCTGCAAGTTCGGGCACCGGCAAGCGCAGGTAGCAAGCAAACATTTTTCTTTGTGTTTGGATCTGCTTTTAATTTATTTTTTTACTACAATGTAAGTTTGTTGTTCTAGCCAAAGATCATGACAAACCAACCCACAGCAACAGTACCAAGAAAACAATACAGATCATAAGAGCCATAATATGAGCCAACATCCATGATGTGTTTATCTTACTTAAAAACCTTTGTGCTTTCCCAGACATTCAAGGCAGGTACCAAAACATACGTACAAAAAATGGAGCAAATAAAAGCAAGTTCCAACAACAGAAAAATAGAAAATAACCTCAACAGACTCTTCGATGTAAAACCAAATGAAAGACTGAAAAAATACAGCAACTGTCTAGCATACTATGCCTTTTGGTGTGGCAAATGTGGCTGTTCAGCTTCTCCTGAAATTAAAACACACTATCTCTGCTGTAGTGAACTCTGTGTGGGCTTGCCCTTGAAAAAAGTTTGTAAAATACCATGGTTCCAAAATTCATTATTAACACTGGCACGAGTGTAGAACCCATATAATTTCACTCCAAAAACATGGATTAATTACTTCTTTCTGACTGCAGTTCATTATTCTGGTTTTAACCTTAAATGTCCCACATGACCTATGTACTGAAGGAAGCCTCCCCAGTTTTTGTGCTTCCAGATCCTTTGAGGAAGCAGGTACCCTGCCATTTAATTGCAGTGGTTCACCATTAACTCTAGAGCCTCTTTGGTGGTGGTAACACCTTGGTGGTGCTGAGACATCTTGCTCAGGGATGGCCTCCCTGCTGCCGCCACATAAGTGAGAGATGTCAGCAAACCTTTGCCTAAATTTTGACTGATTTTAAAAGAGGAAATGGCTTAAATCTTTGCCTGTTAAATTTTTTATTTTGATGGAGTATTGTGACTGATTCCTTTAATATTCTGTAAGCCACTCAAAGCCATTCTTCTGAGCACTGAATGAATCATCCTGCCATGATCCCAGGCCTCATTTGCCATGTTCAGTGAAATGCTTGTTTAGGCATGCAAGGCAGCCTTATTTGAGGTTGATCACTGCTGAGCTTGAGTCACTCAAAAGACTTTCTGGGAACGACTGGGTCCTATGCTATAGCAATGTTAGTTTTTCTTATTTCAGAGCATTCCCAATCCCTTTTAACCAGTGGCTTCATGTTGCTGACCAACCATTAAAACAAGCAAACCACCGTTCATTTCCTACATATATAAAGAAAGGTTTAAACCTCAAGCTGCCAGATTGTGTTTCCAACTTGGAAGGTGGTTTAGGTCAGCATTGATGTTCATCTGGTCCTTCCTTGATTGCAACTCACTTGTCTTGTAGTACTGCATATCGGTCTACAAAAATTCTATTGTCTGATCTGATCTCCAGAAACTGCTGTCATGGAGAATAAATAGAGAGACACTTTTTTGAAGTGCATGAAACAAGTATTCCTAATATGCGCTGCTGGTGTACACTGCATGTGGCCTGGCTGTATGAGTTGTTAGGTTCACTCTGGTGAAAGCTGAATCTTGTTGAACAGCTGGAAGCCCACTAGCAAGCAGAGAAGCTGCATGAAGCCCTAAAAACAGATAGCGGAATAGTTTTGTGGCAAGTGAGCCTACAATTCTTTTCTCTGTTGTGCTGTAACATGCAGGCTCAAGAGTACAACTTACGACTGGCAATGTTGCCCTTGAAGCCCCAGAATAAGCAATAAGAGATCATCCCAAAGGCTGTTCTCTTATTTCATTCTCTTTGCTTTAAAATGTGGATTGTGCAGCCTGTGGCTCCTCTGGAAGTACCCAAACTCTCATTTGGTGCAGTCTTTAGAAGCTGATGCTCACACAGTTCTGGTGAATCTTGCATAGCTCTCCCTTTTGTCAGTCACGGGGGATGGCCGTAGTAGCCATGAAAATTCAAAACACTGGGTTTTTTTAAAGTGTTTTTATCTTCCTTCTAGACGCAGAGGCCAATTCTGTCTGTGAGATTGTTCATGTGAAATCTGAGTCTGAAGGCAGGCCAGAGAGGTCATTCCACCTTTGTTGTAGGTAAGAGAGTGCTGTTTTTAAATATACAAATATATTTGACTCTTGTAATGAAGCTTATTGTTACTGTTTATTGTAAGCCACTCTGAAAGCCACAGCCAAGAGCAGCCAACAAAAGATGAATGAACAGATCAATAGTTACACAGAGGACTAGATAATGTTGAGGAAAGCTGGGCATAGAACTGGAAGACCTGGGTTTGATTCTGATCATTGCCAGGGTCTTTCTGTGGCCTTGACATTGTTCTGCTCCTTAGCTCCCGGTCTGTAGTGTTAGAACAGTGGCTGATCTAACAGGATTCTTGTGAGGGTGAACTCACTTAAGATTGTACAGCAGCTTGCAACATTATACAGCAAATTAAGTTAAATAAATAGAATGCAAATGCAAACAGTTTTGCTAGCTTGGTGCCTTACTTGTGTTCCTTTTTTCCTTTCTTTCATCTAGTTCCCCAGATCATCGGAAGGACTTTCTGAAGTCTATTCACTCAATATTACGCGACAAGCACAGAAGGCAGCTTCTTAAAACTGAAAGTTTGCCTTCATCCCAGCAGTATGTTCCTTTTGGAGGAAAAAGACTCAGTGCTTTAAAAGGTGCAAGGCCAGCTATGAACAGGGCAGGTACTGTAGGGTTACAGCTTTTCAAGATCCCGGTAACCCAACCACCGCTGTAAGACACGCCTGAGTTCTTTATTTGTGCAAAATGGTGGTGGTGCTTTCATGTTCCTCATGAGTTCAAATCTCACTCTTCCTTTAAAAGCACATTGCTCAGGGTGTGGGGGATTGTACTTTGGCAAGAACCTTTCAAGCTTGAAAGTTATCCAGGTGGGGTTATTTACTAGTCCATCAGATGTGTTACCAATAGGCAGACATTTACGTTTAGGAAGGCAAGTGTCTCTGTCCTTAGAAGACCCCTTGTAAGGTGGATCCATGCCTACACAATTTAGTAGTAGACCTTGAAGCAAGAGGGAAATTGCTGACTTTTCAGCTTCTGTCTCCATCTTTTATTTATTTCATAGGCTGCCTTTTGGGGGTGGGGACTACCTGTATTTCCCATGACTTAGGGCAGGTGGTTGCATTATCACATTATCAGTTGACCTTCAGCAAACTAACAAACTGGAAAGCGTATAATTGTGGGACAGAGTAGAGAGGAAAAGTTGTGCTGTCTTCAAGAAAAAAGCAAAATATGGAGCTTTACGGGATTTTTATCCTGGATCTAAGTGAAAAATTAACCATGTATCCTGGGTATTTTTACCTCTTTTGTAACAGACCAATAATATTCACAGCAGGACTTTTTGTGCAATACTCTGCACCTCAGAGGCCTGGTTATGAGTGCTGAGGAAAAACAAACTGGCGTTTTCCTTTCTGCTGTAGAGCTCCCTTAATTTCCTGCTGACTCCTTTTGTTCCTAAATAGCAGAACATTTGTCTCAAGAGAGCAGGAACTGTGTAATGCTCTACCTTTTTCTCCACTTTAAAATTCTACAGCCTGACTGTTAACTTTATGATGTCAGGTTTAGGGGTGTTTCTGATTGGTGGTTAAGTATCAAACAGCTTAGAATTAGGTTTGAGCCTAATTCACAAGCAAGCAACTTGTACTGGAATAGCTACACAGTTGCTGGGAAGACCTTGAGAATGACCAAAGGGGTTTGCTTCTCCTTTGGAATAGACACACATCCATGGACTTGTACAGTCTTCTTTAGCATCTATTCATTATCAGTTCCCTACAATCTCTGGATCTGATCCATACTTAGCCTGTGCTATGCGGACTTCTGGGGAGGAGAGTATAACCTTAACTCACTTTCCCCTCTTAAGCTCACAATTAAGCAAGAAGGAATAGGAAATTGGTTCCTTCCTTAAATACATTTTTTTGGTCCATTTCATAAGAAAGTAGGGTGGTCTGCATTTACACACGGGGCATTTTTGGTTGCTTCAGTTCATCAGAGACCTATTGAGCATGGACACCATTTGTCATGTAGTGAATGGCCTGAAGTTTGAAGGGGAGGTGCATGTGTCAGAGAATCTTATTGAACAGCATTTCTTCATGCATCTCCCATTGCTTGTTTCTTCTGGGTGCAGAAATGCATCCCCCCATCAAAAGCTATGGCATTCACTGCAAGACATGCAGAATTCTTGGGAAAGCATGTTTTCCCTCTAAGGAGATCTTAGAACAGGAAAGTTCAAGCCTGCGGGCCAAACGCCAAGCCTCTGAATCCAGCCTTTGGAACTCTCCGCAAGCTGCAGTCCTTCCATCAGGCCACACCCTTCACCAGCGTAGCTCCGCACCTCTGCCTTTTGCATGGCTAGAATGCAACCCACTGTATGTACCAAAGTAAGAGTCACTTCTGCTACTGCAGCCATTTTTGCCTCTTGCCATCTCTGGCAGGCAGACCCTGGAAGTCTTCCCATGAGGGCATATGGCACCTCAGGCTGACAAAAGGTTCCCAACCTGTGCCATAGAATAATAGAGCTGCAAAGATGGAGGACCATTAAATACCAACCACCCTTTCCACAAAGCAGGATTGGCTGTTTGTCACTATGGCCCTGGCACGAAAAGCAAACAGGCAACAAAATGGGGTCCATTATCCTAGAGTGAGGAGCTGCTGGAGGCCAGATTTCTCAAAGGTCACTGGCAAAATTTATAATTCCCAGAAACTGTCTAAAATTCGAGTTGCCTGCACAGAAAACGTTGGTGTTGCCCAACCTTCTTCTTGGCAGCTGACCCTTGACTAATATAATTGTGAAAAAGGATTTGGAAGCCAAATTCTGGGGGGAAGTGTTTTGTAACCAATTGTTTGTAAAAGCATCTGGGGTTTTATTTTTGTGTGTGCACACAGTGTCTGCCCCAAGCAAGTCTCTTGGGAGGCGGCGGCGGAGGCTGGCTCGAAACAGATTTACCATTGATTCAGATGCCGTGTTCGCCAGCAGTCCTGAGAAAGAGCCCCAGCAGGCCTCCAACAACAAGGACACTGACCGCTGGGTAGAAGAACAGTTTGACCTCGGCCAGTACGAAGAGCAAGAGGACATTAAAGAAACCGACATTCTCAGTGACGACGAAGAATACTGCGAGCCTCTGCGGAGCACCATGGTGGAAAAAGAACTTCAGGAGCAGCTACAGGCGGCTTCCATTACAAGCAGCCAGTCGTGCCGAGGCGACAAAGTGCGGTTTGCTTTGGGGACGCATGCGTCCAGAATGACTCAGCTAAAGAAGCAAGCTGCTCTCTCTGGAATTAATGGCAGCATGGAAGGCAACAGTGAAGAGGTCATCTGGGTCCGCCGTGAAGATTTCGTACCACCAAGGAAACTGAACACTGAGCTTTAGAGCTGCCACTTTCTCATTAGATGGTAGGCATAGATGTGCCCCCAACCCCCACCCCTTACACATTGTGGAGAATGACCCTATGGAATGCACACTTGCACATACAGTTATGGCAGCTAAACTGGTTGAAACCACACAGCCTCCCCCACTTTCTCTTTTCCTTTAAGGTAATGCGTAACAGGGGAGGGGGAAGCAAAACAAACTGGAATGAGCTTGAGTCCTTCTCTGTACATTACCAAGGGCTTTATTTATTCGAAACTAATCAGGCGCTGCATATTGAAATGTGATGCATAGATCTTACTAGAATACACATTGCTGTGGTTGTGTGTATGTGGTTTTTAAAAATAATAATAATAATGCATCAAATTTGCTTAAGTTGATAGCACAAGCAGCAAACAAATTTTATATGTGACATGTCAATCATGGGTTCATCTTAAGCAAGGAAGCTGCAAGGAATAACTCTTTCAGGCTGCAGTATTCTTATATCCCCCTTAAACGTCAACATTTCTCACTCTCCTCCAGCAAGGGAGTTCCATGCCAAGAAGCAGACATCAGTGCATGGACTTCCCTAATTTATGGGATGCCATGGTTTGCGTTTGAGTGGAGGGGAAAAAAATCTTTCATTCAGTACCCAGGGGTATGCATGGGGTGGAGCTGCACTGCGCATGCACTGCTGAACAGATATTTGGGGCTGTCAGCTCGGAATGGTCCAGTCACTTGCTTGGGGAGGAACCAGAACCAGCCTCCCCTTTCCCCCATCCCTTCACAAGTGATCAGTACTGACAACACCAAGCGTTTGTTTGGCATGGGAGGTACTTGTACACAGTAGCATTCACAAAGCTTACTGTCGCCTAGGGAGGATCTCTGGATCCAGCAACACTATGTATATTTTAGGAATGTGTGAGGGAAAATCTGGAATTTATGTTGTGCCGAGTTCTCTTTGGTCTGTGGCTAGTCTGATTTAATGTCAACGTTGGAAGTTCTAGTTTTACATTAAAGAAAAAAATTATAACAATGCCAAACTCTTTTTTTATTTGAAAAAGAGATCCAAATTTAACACTTGAAAAAGATATTTTTTGTATTTTACCTGAAATGCAAGGGCACAAAGGGATGGGAATTTTACAGTGTTAGCCTGCAATCTTATGCACACTTGCTAGGGACTAAGTCTCATTTGACACAGCAGGACTTGTTTCCGAGTAAAGGTACATGAGATTGTGTTTTCGTTCCAACTCTAGGATGTAAAGCAACCCTTTTAGAAAGGGTTGAGGATGTTGGTTTTATAGTATAATTCTAAACTGGAAACTCTTAGGGATAATCTTTTTTTTCCTTTTTGTAAAATAAATATAAAACTGGACAGCTGTACATATTTGAGACTGGAATTAAGTTAGCAATGTCATTAAATAGCTGAGAAACCAAGAGGGTTAAATTAATCCCTGCTGTAAATTCTGTTGGAATAGACAGTCTGCATCTAGGATGAGTTTGATCCTCTGTGGTTGATGAAGTTAGGGCTCAGGAAAAATTGAACATTTTGTGGCCAAAAAACCTGACCTCCTCCTATTATTATCCTCTGTGATATCAGTGTACTTATTGATTGCTCCCCTGCCCCAACCCACTGTGGAATATGAGCAATGTTCTGAACAATAAAACTTCTTCTTTTTTTCAATTAAAAAATTCTTATTTAAACATCTGTAACAGGGTAAAGTTGTGACCGAAATTTAAAGATTTCCAAATAATTTTTAAAGAGCACTTTTTTCTGTTTAAATATTTATATAGCTTTCCCATTTTAGTTTTGATCTGCGAAAAAAAAGGGGGGAGAGAGTTTTGTTGTTTGGTTTCGGGTTTTTTGAAGGGATCATTTTTGTATCTATTGATGTTTGACACATTAGTAGGTACGCTGAAAGCCTAAAATTTTATAATAGCTTTAGGGATTCTATTTTATACAATCAGCTGTGGCTATATTTTGAGACATGAATGGAAAATGTTACCGGGCGGCAGCACCAGCTGCCTTGTGTCCCAGCCAATATTGGAGTCTCACCCGCACTATATTCAGTGTTTTGAAAGTTTTATTGTCTTTAACTTTTGCAATCTCTTCATTGTTTTCTTAAAAAGCTTTAGCAAGGTTTTTACACCCTGTGTTATCTCACTATATTTAAATTCAAGTCGGTTGTGTACCAATTTATTAGACATGACAATGTTTTAGCTGTCCCCAGTAGAATACAATAAGCTTGTCAAATGCTGAACGTCCTGTACTTGGAGGGTGCCATTGTTCTTGTACATAACGTCATGAACTGTCAATGTCAAAGGTTCTTATATATTTCTTTTATAAGCTGAAAGAAGGTCTATTTTTATGTTTTTAGGTATATGAATGGAACGTTGTAAATGCCTGTCAAATAAAACAATACGGGGGAAAATATTGGAATAGCGTTGTCATGGCTGCGTGTGGCTATCCTGGTCTCTTTCAGTATAGACTGTTGCCTTTGGCTAACGAAAGAACATCACCACAACCCAGGCAAGCCTAAGCATTCTTAAAATTCCGAAAGCACGTTCCAGCCCATGTTTAGGTCGCCTATTGAAACTGATGAGACTTAGGCAGGCCTTAACTTTGGCTGAGTAGATCCCCTCATTTCAAATACACACACCTGTTTCTTGATCCCAACATATGTAGCACAATACAAGTCCTCTTATCTGAACCTTGAATTTCTTGCAGATCTGGTCCTGATTTGGCACTGTCGGTCAGTTGTGACTCAAAGTTTCAACTGTGCTGTCCTTGTATCTATTTTGTAAGAGGATGTTGGGTAACATAAAGTGTACACCCGCATCACTCTTTCCCCAAAACAGGGCAGGCTTGCACATTCAGAAATTCTCTAAGTCTTGTGAACAAACAGGAGAGGTGCACAGGCTATGGGTATGCATGGACACCTATTTCATCCTTTTCTTCATCAATCATCTTCGTTTTCCCACTTAAGGGCCGCTGTGGCATGAGACCCCTTTCAGCCTAACAAGCTTGAGTGTGAACCCTGGGCGGCTTTGTGGGTGGGTGGTCTTCTGGGAGAGTTAGCTGAATGGAATGGGGTTGCATTCCCTCCGAAGGAGAAGAGATATAGCATGGGAATACTCCTTGAACCACCATTGTCATTTGAAGCTCAGGTGGCCTCTGTTGCTAGGAGAGCCTTTTGTTAGCTTTGTCAGCTCTGGACATTCCTGGATAGGGATAACCTGACCACTGTGGTTCACGTGCAGGTAACCCCAAGGGTGGATTATTGCAATGCGCCCTATGAGGGGGATGCCGTTGGGTCTGGTCTGGAAGCTTCAATTAGTGCAGAATACTATGGCTAGACTGGTGCTGGGAACTGACCTCCAGCACATGGCACTGGTGTTAAAAAACCTGCACTGGCTTCCTATCTGCTACCAAACTAAGTTCAATGTTTTTCTACTAGCCCTGAAAGCTAAGGCCCAGGATACCTTTAAGGGCCACCTTGCCAGCACACCCTAAGACTATCACTGAAATCATTGGGGAGAAATCACTAGTTGTTCCCTATGGGCCAGAAGCATGACTCATGCCATCAAGGAACCGTGCTTTCAGTGCTGTGGGCCCATCTCCTCCCTACTGAATTTTGTACACGTTATATTTTAAGCCACTTGGAGAACCATGTGGCGAAAAGTGACCCCCCCCCCAGCAATTAAATTAGCAGCTTAACAATTCTGCTACTTTTCTTCCATTTCCAGGTCCTCCATCTATGGTGCGGAGGATACAGCTGATCAGTTTGCCACACATTTGCACCTGATCTATGGTAAAAGTCTCCTTACTCCTTGACAGGACAATAGAATTGTCTCCAGGAAGATAGACTGCCTATCTGGGCTTACAGATTCTGGGCAGTTCTCTGGGCAAGCACCACAACACATCTGCACTTTTATCTGTTAACTGGTAGCAAGCAATTCAAAATATTGAATTGGCTGTTGCTATCCGATTAACAAAAGGTAATTGTCCACAACATATTTCAAGGGCAACTGGGTTTTGTGGGATTTCCACTTGTGCAATGGGACTTTACCTGTGTGCTCCTAAATTTGTTTTGGGATTCCTCTTAACTCTCTGGAGCAGATTAGGGGAGGGGGCAGGGTATGCAAGGGGGAGAAGAAGAGAAGTCCAATAGTGCAAGTGGGAATCCTTGTCTTGGTAGGATGTTTACTTAGCACTGCATTGGATACAAGCCACTCTTTTTCAACTTCCATTGAACTAATCTCATTTTGGTGAAATACCTCCTTTGAAATTCGCCGTGTATTGTTCACCATCGGCATGGATTTTGGCTAATATAATTGCACCAAACATTGATTTATAAATCAACCAACCATACAAGGACGAATTTGATTTAACAGCGGGAAGTATTAGTGAGAAGAGGTTACAAGGTAAGTGTAATCCAGTAACTTGCACCTGGTCCATCACAGTAATCCTGATGTTTATACAGGCACTTCCCTTGGTTCACAGGTGCTGTGGCTGACATTTGATAAACAATAGGGAATCCTAGCATATTTTGGCTTTTAGATTTTTGGTCTAAAAGCTGCCACTTTTCTTCAAATACTTCAAAAACACATTAATAACAAAATTATCTTTCCAGTTTTCACTCTTCTGTTAAAATAATGAAAGAACTGGATCATACCAGAGGCCCAGTTCATCTAGCGTTCTGTTCCCAATCCCGAATTAAATGTCTGCACAGTAGATGTTCAAGTCTGCCCTTCTGATATCTCCTCTGTTCTACCTGATGCATAATCTGACATCTGTTTCATGAAACTTGAGTCAATTTCAAGAACATCCTCAGATACTTCTATCTAAGCACTAGGGGAGCAGCTGTTGGTACAAAAATGATGGTGTGTGTGTGTGTGTAGATGCACAGCTCTAAACAGAGTCTTTGAACGGCAGCCTTCCAGAGGTAAGCCAGCTGGATGCCATGCTACATCTGTACACCCAGAAAGGAGTGGATTTCCAGATTCCTTGCTTGTCCGCTACTGAAGGGACATGCAATTTGATTCAAGTTGGTGTCAGTGAAGTTTGCTGAGCTAATATGTGCCACTGTCTATTTTAATGGTCTACATAGTTTTTTAAAAATAAAACAATCTCAGTTTTAATTAAAGCACACACTATATGCCAGGTGCCATGGGGTTTGAACCAGGACCTCTGTGTATTGAGGGCTGGATCATTGCTCTGTATGCCACCAGGACTGCTGGTTAGAAAAGAGAAATGGAGACAGTTGAAAATGAGACATTTGCTCAACAGCCCAGAATTCTCCCTTGAGGAACTGTGTGACCCCAGAGGGCCGGATTCTTGCCCCTCTCTGATAAAAAAGCTGCCCTCCATCGGCCTGAGTATTTTATCAGAGAGCAAGGCCAGCAGGTTATCTTTGTACATTAACAGACTAATGGTTTTCTACTGGCCTGGATGTCTACAGAAATGTTTGGTAGCATTTTTCTTCCCAGTCATTGTCCTTCATTATCATTGTCCGGTCATAACTGGAGCCTCTAAAAGCCTCTCAAACAGCCAATTTTGTGCAAATGTCACACATTTCTTCTGCTAATTTGTTCTTTTTGAAGGGTGGCAGCAATGGGAGTGTTTTCTGATCTTGCTCAGCCCTGGCTGTTTTATTATCTGCTTTTAATAATTCTGCACTACTCTTTTTTCCCAATGAAGTTAATTGCATGCGTAACAGTGCATAGATCAAGCAGCCAAATGTGTTGACCCGAAAAGGCAAGCTGGTCTGGAAGCCTCGCTTGCGGCATATTGATGGTCAAGATGACCCCTACCTAACTGGTAGCAGCTGTAGCACTGAGCTCATATGCATTTCACATGCTTTGATGTAGCCCCAGGCATAGCTAGAGGGGGAGGTAATCATTAATACCATCCACCTGTGTTCCCAGGTGACTGTGTGTATCTTTACTTGAGTGCAGACAAGTAATCTCCTTTCTGTGGAGTCCATTCTGCAGAATGCTGTGATCGGGGCAAGGAGGGAACTGTTGGACCTTTGTTGTAAGTTTTAACCTTCTTTAATAAATTGTTAGACCTGATGCATCTTTCTTTGGAATCCCTGCATTCCTGAACTCCCTTGAGTCCTTCCCTGGCTCTGCAGGGCGTTTCACCAAGTTATTCAAACACTAAACAAAATCTTCAAGATAATGAAATGCAATTATAACCACACTGTGGTGTTTTGTATGTGTCTTTCGGTTGACTTGAATGAAGCAACTCTCATAAGTAAGAATGCATAATAAAGCTAGATAGGTGCTTCCTGCCCACTGCATCCGTTACAATGAAGGCCACTAGAGGGGAAATCCTTTACAAAAAATAATAAAGGAGCAAGGAATAAGCACAGATCCTGTAATGATAAAATAACACCACTGGACAGCCTAGTGATGGTTGGAGGAGAGCCATGCGCTGTAATGGATCAAGGAGACCTCTGCAATTTTAAGCCACTGAAGAAGTTGAGGTTTTGATGCCTTTATGCAATTTTATGTTGATTGATGTTGCATGAAATTTATGGCAAAGTTGGTAATCAAATATAGGTAACTGGCATCAAATAGACATATGGTCCCTGGTGGCAGCCTGCGCACCCAAGCTAAGACACCAAGTTAATAAGATAAGAGCTAATGTTATTTTTGGAATGCTGGAAAATGTGTAGAACATATTTACATTGGTCAAAGCATTAAATGTGAATTTCGATGCCAAACATACTTGTGGTTGTAAAATTTACAACCCTGTAGTTCAAGAATTTTCTGATTTCATAGATTTATTGCTGCGTAGTAATTTCACGTAGAAAGAAAGATTTGATGACACTTGTCAGTATGATTAATTGGGAACATTTCTGTTGTGTGGCCAGAAGGGGGCAGTCCTTCCTTAAGAAAAATGTGTAAAACCTTGATTGATTGATTTTTTTTTGGTAAAATGTAAGCACAGTGCTATTTGGGTTTAGATCAAAATTAAATTAAAACCGAGAGGCCTTTTCTGCTTATTTGTATTTGCCGCTGGAACGGAATACAGATAGATATAGAACAATGATCTTTCTAGGTTGCATTTGAATTTTGCGTCATTCAATCAGGAAAAAGCAATTTTAAGGGATGAATTTAGATTTGCTTTTAATTTGAGGAAGATTAAAACTTTTAATTAACTCTCTAATACCTCCTTTAGGAGTGGAGCGCCTTTCTAGTCTTTTAATCACTAATCACAAAATGGCCTAATCGTGTTTGATGTAATAGTACCAGTTTAAAGCAGCCGACTTCTTAGGGACGTAGTGAGCTGCCTTATAGCAGGTCAGGCTAGTTGTCCAATTAGTCCTCTGTTCTCCACTGTGACTGCAATGCTCTAGGGCAGCAACATCTGTAGGGCCACAACTCCAGTTATTTATATACAGTGGTAACTCAGAAGTCCATTTGACTTCCAAAACATTTTGAAACCATGGCATGGCTTCTGATTGGCTGCAGGAAGCTCCTGCGGCCAATCGGAAGCTGTGTAAGCCACGTCAGATGTTCGGGTTCCAAAGAACGTTCGCAAACGGGAACACTCACTCCCAGGTTTGCAGCGTTCGGGAGCCAAAACGTTTGACTCGCAAGCCAACCAAGGTACAACTGTATTCATTTCCTTTATGAAACGAAGCAGTAAAAACACACACAGAAGAATTGATTGCGTAAAAACAGCTAAAACATTTTCACACATGTAAACAATTTCACACACACACACACACACACACACCATACGCTTCTAGCCCTGCATGCGTTGCTCACTACCCCTGTCTGTCTGCCAGCCCCACCAACCCCCTTGGCCTCTTGCCAACACCCCTCCACTCACAGCTCCGTCATCCCTCCCATGCTGTTCTGTCGTCAACTTTTTCCCCTTACAAAAATATAGTATAGTATACCAAATGTGCTAAGAAATATAAAAAAATAATTAAATCACCTGGTTCAGGCTTCCCCATAACTGTCGTTATTGAATATGTGGATGGGTAACATGAAAGCTTGTTGCTTTGGAGATCTTTTGACATGGATGTAAGCTGCAGCTAGGATTTCAATAGCCCAGCAATTCAAAACCTTGAAAAACCTGCATTTGTTTGTGTGGTATAAGAACGTACGGAATTTGGCTATTGTGGGGGAAATACACATCAACTATGAGTTTCCAAGGTGGGAGGGTGGAGGATCCAAAACATTTCTGTGTCATCTGGTGGGATGTTATTTCTTATGCTTTGGACCTAGATTGTCAATATTCACCATCCACACCAGCTTGGCAAATACAGATCTCTCAATTCATACTGGTGTATTACCATTTCCTTTTCTTATTATTTATTCATTGTTTGCTTTGTATATGGTATGATATAATATCCTGCCACTGCACTTTTGGGCTGTTAGTAATGTCAATGAAAATATATAAAAACACAGTACAGTGGTACCTTGGGTTACAGACGCTTTAGGTTACAGACTCCACTAACCCAGAAATAGTACCTCTTTGCTTCAGGATGAGAACAGAAATTGTGCGGCGGCAACAGCGGGAGGCCCCATTAGCTAAAGTGGTACCTCAGGTTAAGAACAGTTTCAGGTTAAGAATGGACCTCTGGAACGAATTAAGTTCTTAACCTGAGATACCACTGTATATATCTCATATATATATATATCTCATATATATCTGTATATATATGCACCAACCAAAAAATAGCAAATATCCTCAGAAACCCAAAAGACAAAATCCAGCTGGAAAACCAAGGGGTCTATGAAATACCCTGCAAAGTCTGCCCAGCCACGTACATTGGACAAACAAACAGACGAATAAATGCACGTATCGCAGAACACAAGAATGCCGTCAAAAAAGAAGAAAAAACTTCCTCTCTTTTCCAACACATGAAAGAAACAGGACACGAAATTAATTTTGCAGATTCCAAATTGCTCTTTAACATGGAACATCACCACAAGAGAATAATCATGGAAGCCATCGAGATAGAGAAACACCCTCACAACATGAACAAGCGTGACGACACGTCCCGCCTGCCAGACATCTGGAAATTAGCCCTCCCCACAAAAACCGACACCAGAACCAGAGGCACACAGAACGCCGTCACCAATCAACCACACCAGACCCAAACCCAGACCCTCTCCACAGACATATTACAGACTCCATCCAGCAACCAAACTATAGTGGCACCTCCGGATGCTGCACCCCCCTGCAATCCCTACACAGATCTGGCTGGCACAAGGCACAAAACCATAGCTCGCCCCTATACACGAAGCCAAGCCAGAGCACAACTAAATGCAGCACAGCCATCTTCTCAGAAAAACTCTTCACAAGCTCAAGAGGTCAAGACACGAGAGCTTTAGCAACTAATCTACACTTAATGACCCACCCAGTGATATTCAGAATATCACTCATGAAATCACCCAAGATATCCCTCAAGTAATTAATGACCCACCCAGTGATATTCAGAATATCACTCATGAAATCACCCAAGATATCCCTCAAGTAATTAAGGAACAAAAGAAGAAAAGGCACACTAATCTAGGAACTTCCTCTCTGCCCAGAACGTTGGAGGCTATACACCACACCCCTCAACAGTATTTATAGGAACTCAAACACCAGACTCTGCTCTGTTCCAGTAACAAGAAGCCGAAAGCACCAGCCTGAAGATGATGAGTGAGACCTCGTCGAAACGTCGCACAGACACCCCGACTCTTACACGGGAAGACACCCGAAGACACCAAAACCTGCATTCCTATACCCGTGAAAATCTACGAAAGCAAATATCTCACCTCTACGGGGAGGAAACCTTCCAGCTGACAAGAACCTACGAGAAACTAGAAATCCGAAGAGCCACCATCTTATGTGATCTCCTGTTCCTACGCAACTGCCGAGACAACAACTTAACTCCCACATGCTTCCAACTTAAATTCCACTCTAAAACCCCAGCTACCGAAAGGATCCTGAAACGAACTGAACTATCCCTAATCAGAAACGAAATACATAAGAAAAGATACCTACTAAACCAAACCAACAAAGATCTGCTCACTCTTCACCTCAAACTATGCAACAAAATCCACCCTGCACTCTGGGACAAATGCAAACAACTAGCCGTCTGGAGAGCTGAAACTGAGACCTCACATAAGACAGACAGACACACCAACAAACTCTACAAACTAGAAAAACGCCAGAAGCCCAGCCACCCTCCACAACAACCCATGAAACAAACAGTACATAACATATCAAACAGGATCCTCACCCCAACTGAAACCAAAGTACTCTCCAAAGGTTTCAACTTTGCAGTCGCCCCGAGACGCATCCCCACGGAAAACATCATATGCGGAGTCGAAGCTAGCCTGACCAAAATCGACCCAGATGAAGCCAATAAAATCAGACTTGAAGTCACCAACATCCTCTGCTCCAGCAAACCACCCAGAAGCAATTTACACAAAGAAGAACAGAAAGCACTCACCAACCTGAGGAAAGACAACAACATAATCATTCTCCCAGCAGACAAAGGCAACGCCACTGTTGTGATGAACACATCGGACTACCAAGCAAAACTATCAAATCTACTCCAAGACCCTACCTACCAACCTATAAAAACAGATCCCACCACCTATCTGGAAAAAACCACCAAATCCAAAATAAAAGCCTCTCCTATCAGTGAAGAAATCCAGCTAAGAATCATCCCCAGAGAAAAATCATCCAGATGCCCCAAACTCTACGGTCTCCCCAAGATACACAAAGAAGGAACACCACTCAGACCAATAGTCAGCTCCATAGGCTCACCTCTACAAAATCTCGCTAAATTTCTCGCTAAGCAACTTCAGCCCTATGCAGAATCCATCGCTTCACACGTTACTAACTCCTTCCAGTTCATAGAAACAATAAAGAAACAATACCTACATCCCGATGACCTACTTGTGAGCTTCGATGTTGTATCTCTCTTCACTCAAGTGCCCATTAATGAAGCCTTGACAGCCATTCAAAACAAATACAACCCCCCCAAATACATCCTGGACCTGACCAACCACTGCCTAACCAACACGTACTTCATCCACAATGGACAAAGATACAAACAGATAGAAGGAGCACCCATGGGATCACCCCTCTCACCGGTCATCGCAAATCTGTACATGGAACACTTTGAAACCAATGCTTTAGACAAGTCAGAACACAAACCCAAACTTTGGCTCAGATATGTTGACGACACCTTTGTAATTTGGCCACACGGGAAAGAAAAACTAGATAGCTTCCTCACACATCTCAACAGCCTACACCCCAAAATACAATTCACTATGGAAATAGAAGACAACAACCAACTCCCCTTTCTTGACGTCCTAATCTACAAAAAACCTGATGGCTCCCTAGGACACACTATCTACCGGAAAAAAACACACACCAACCGCTACTTACATGCACAATCACACCACCACCCTGCACAAATAAACTCCGTAGCCAAGACTCTCATCTCCAGAACCAAACGCCTGGCTGACAAAGACCACTTGACAACTGAGTTACAGAATCTCTCAAATGTGTTAATCGCCAATGGATACCAGAAAAACAGGGTTACGAAGCTAATCCAAAAAGAAACACCCCCCAAAAACCAAGACACAGAAGAAAACAATGGCATGGCCCTCCTTCCTTATATCAAGGGCACTACAGACAAAATCAGCAAAATCCTCCATAAACACAATATCAAAACAGCCTTCTGCACCAACCAAAAAATAGCAAATATCCTCAGAAACCCAAAAGACAAAATCCAGCTGGAAAACCAAGGGGTCTATGAAATACCCTGCAAAGTCTGCCCAGCCACGTACATTGGACAAACAAACAGACGAATAAATGCACGTATCGCAGAACACAAGAATGCCGTCAAAAAAGAAGAAAAAACTTCCTCTCTTTTCCAACACATGAAAGAAACAGGACACGAAATTAATTTTGCAGATTCCAAATTGCTCTTTAACATGGAACATCACCACAAGAGAATAATCATGGAAGCCATCGAGATAGAGAAACACCCTCACAACATGAACAAGCGTGACGACACGTCCCGCCTGCCAGACATCTGGAAATTAGCCCTCCCCACAAAAACCGACACCAGAACCAGAGGCACACAGAACGCCGTCACCAATCAACCACACCAGACCCAAACCCAGACCCTCTCCACAGACATATTACAGACTCCATCCAGCAACCAAACTATAGTGGCACCTCCGGATGCTGCACCCCCCTGCAATCCCTACACAGATCTGGCTGGCACAAGGCACAAAACCATAGCTCGCCCCTATACACGAAGCCAAGCCAGAGCACAACTAAATGCAGCACAGCCATCTTCTCAGAAAAACTCTTCACAAGCTCAAGAGGTCAAGACACGAGAGCTTTAGCAACTAATCTACACTTAATGACCCACCCAGTGATATTCAGAATATCACTCATGAAATCACCCAAGATATCCCTCAAGTAATTAATGACCCACCCAGTGATATTCAGAATATCACTCATGAAATCACCCAAGATATCCCTCAAGTAATTAAGGAACAAAAGAAGAAAAGGCACACTAATCTAGGAACTTCCTCTCTGCCCAGAACGTTGGAGGCTATACACCACACCCCTCAACAGTATTTATAGGAACTCAAACACCAGACTCTGCTCTGTTCCAGTAACAAGAAGCCGAAAGCACCAGCCTGAAGATGACGAGTGAGACCTCGTCGAAACGTCGCACAGACACCCCGACTCTTACACGGGAAGACACCCGAAGACACCAAAACCTGCATTCCTATACCCGTGAAAATCTACGAAAGCATATATATATATATATATATATATATATATATATATATATATATATCCACAGTTTAAAATGTGCCACCTCCTTGAGTGGTCCGGAGGGTGGCAATACAAGAATGGGCCTTCTCTGCAGTGGCTCCCCATCTGTGGAATGCTCTCCCCAGGGAAGTTCACCTGGTGCCTTTATATACACCTTTAGACACCAGGCAAAAATGTTCCTTTTAAACTAGGCCTTTGGTTGATCTGATTGACATCCTATGCCCTTTTAAAATGCAGGTTTTTTGGGGGGGGAGGGGGCTATTGGGTTGTTGTTTTTATTTTTATTATGTATTTTGTGGTTTTATATCTTGATTTTATTCTGTGAACCGCCCTGAGACCCACTCCCCCCCCCCGGGTATAGGGCAGTATATAAATTCAATAAATAATTACGTAAATAAGCACTACATATATGAAGTAAATTCAAGTCCAATACAGATACAGTGGTGCCCCGCAAGACGAACGCCTCGCGAGACGAAAAACTCGCAAAACGAAAGGTTTTTTTGTTTTCGAGTTGCCTCGCAAGACGAATTTCCCTATGGGCTTGCTTCACAAAACGAAGCTTGCCCCCGCACCCCGGACCTCTTTTGAAGCAAGGGGCGGCGGGGAGAAGCGATCTTCTCCCCGCAGCCCCAGGTCCGGGGACAGCGGGAAGCGCAGCGCTTCTTCCCCGCTGTCCCCAGACCTCTTTTGAAGCAAGGGGCGGCGGGGAGAAGCTATCTTCTCCCCGCAGCCCCTTGCTTCAAAAGAGGGGACAGAGCAGCGCTTCCCCTCTGTCCCCGGACGGTCTCCATAGGAACGCATTGATTGATTTTCAATGCATTCCTATGGGAAACCGTGCTTCGCAAGACGAAAAACTCGCAAGAAGAAAAAACTTGCGGAACGAATTAATTTCGTCTTGCGAGGCACCACTGTATATGATGCATAAGTCTTCAGTTAGAAGGCTTGTTGGAAGACAAATGTCTTCAACAGGTGGTGGCAGGACAGTAGAGCTCAGCTCCTGCTGCTCAGGGAGCCATGAGCAGAGATGCCTGATAACCTCCATCTGGCCATGTAAATGTTCCTCAAGGCATGAACACTTCAGATGTTCTTCTGTGAGCAGGACAGATGTTTTGTACTCTCTTTTAGATATCTAAGGAAAAATATGAATTGACTGGTGAATTGGAATACACACTGACAATTCAGGTGAAAATATGGAGACTGCACACCAACAATTTTATAGACAGTTTTTAAAACCTTGGCGGGCTAAACATACGTTTTGCACCCTGTTATGAAACCGGCAAGACTTTTTGTCTTGTAAAGCTGCACAAATTTTATCTACGTTCGATTGTTTACTATCTTGGCAAGAGAGCAAACATACTCTAACAGATGTGTCTGACTGTGCACTGTGAGTTTTACAAACCAAATTTATCCTTACACCAAGCTATGCCTGAAGCAGGATTCTTTTATGCGTTGCTCTAACCAGGGCAGCCTGGAGTCAAGCGCACGTAGTATTTCTGTCCAGTCATTATTCAGGTAACAAACCAGGTTCTCCAGCGACCTCTGCTATTAGCGTTGGTTTCTCCATTACACTATTTGAGATGATGTTATCCAACCTAGTACCCTCCGGAAATTGCCAGAGTGTAACTCCCATCATCCCTGACCATTGCCTATGCTGGCAGCACTAATGACAACTGGATGCCAACAACATCTGGAGGACCTCATACTGGTTACTTCTGACTGGGATAGCCCATAGTTGTTGTTTTTTTAATCGATATTTTGAATACAGTAAGAAGCTGGATTTCAGTTTCTTACTTTCTGATAGCTCTTGGACTAAGAATCTTGCCCAAGATTGTTCCAAGCTTATATTTTGTATTTGATCAAGGTCTGTGTGAAGAAGCTGCTGCTATATTAAAGGAACTAGTTGGTTGGAAGAATATATTGCTGGAGAGGCAAAGGAGGCATGGAGTTCAGATTAGATAGAAAGTTGCCTCACAGAAGTAGTACTAGCAAGCATGTCTTATCATCCCTCTGGGCCACCCACACAAGGCATGTTAATCAGTTGGGCCTAGCAGTAATTGGGGGTCTTGCAGTCAGATGTGCTGATTCAACTTTATCACTGGAACTTTATTACTGATTATTTTATTTATTGAATTTGTGAAACCACCCATTGATAAATATTTCCTACGTGAATTATTGACTAAAGAACATTTTAAAAAGATAATAAATTGTTTCACAAATTCCAGTTCTTCAAGTGGTGAGAACTTCAGGGATGTTACATGTATCTGGGTTCTGTTTTCTTGGAGCGAAGCCAAAAAGAGACTTAAGGAGTTGTTGTGATATCTATATAGTTTATTTACACATATATACAGGCAAGCATAGGACGAGGTACAGCTAAACTCCAACAGATATCTGAAAGTTCAGTGCTTCAGAAAAGATTTCTAGGGTGACATAGCCAGCTCCCCAAATGTTGCTGGTTTACAAAGTTTAAAACTGTTGCGATTGGTTATTATTTCATGCCGAGATCATAATAATTCAGGATGAGCAAGTGAACACTCTTGAAGGAAACAGTGGTAAATAAATTCCTAATTTTGTTGCAGTTGCCATACAGAATAGTGTGCATAACCGTCTTCCCCATCTTGCTGCCATCCAGGTACCATCATCCCTGACCATTGGCCAGAGTTTATGGGAGCTGTAGTAATAAAAAAAATAAAAATCTGAACAGCACTGGTCTGGGGAGGGCTAATATATGACATCGTGAATGAGGATGAAATGTTATATACACAATGCCCATCCACAAAGGGTTGGAACCAGAGATCATTCTGCAGAAGGGGATTGGTGGAGGATAACTTTGGTGCCCCATTCTCTCTGGTAACTCGTTCAGTCCTTTCAAAGTTCTGGAACTTTCCTGGGAACTGTGGTATGTGGGGCTGAGGAAGAAGGAAGGGAGTGCAGGACATCAGATAGAGGTAACTTCTATGAGGGGGAGGTCCTGCTCAGAGAAAGTGTTCGCACCTCATCTGTGACCAAAGAGATTTGCTTGTAGTACAACATCTCTTAACAGAAGATAAATAATATATAGTCTATCCTTGTTTTGGCCAATGTAATATCCTGTTGAGATGGGAATGATTCTATTTGTAACCTTGAACATCCTTTTTTAAAACCCTAAGACTCTTCTCTTTCCTTGCCCTGCTGTTCTGACCACATTTTTCAAATAAATAAACTGAAGTTGCCCTTCTTGAGATACCAAAGAGAGAGAAGTCTGTGTATGTAATGCTCTGTATGTTGGACCTTTTTCGAGTCGCCCAAGGGGTTTTGCATTCACTCTTCCAGAAACTGTAGCTGTTGGGTAGAAGCTAGCTATTGTTCAGTTATCATTCCAACTGAAGCAATTAATTTGAACGCTGTTGGAATAAGTTGCTACTCAGAGGGGGAGTGCTTCTGCCTTCAAGGGGAAAAACAGAAATGTGAGCTGGTTTTTGTTTCAGAGAAACAGCTTTGAAGAAAAGGGTATTGCTATGGCCTCATGCCAGGGCCTCCATATATACTGTCTCCTCCTTAGTCTCCCTTAGGTTAATAAAATTCCTTTTCTCGGCACAGTCTTTTGGCTTAACACACCAGATGCTTGCAGACACTGCCAAGGTCAAAAAGGTTTGTTAGTGATGGAAACAAAGCAATGAAAAGTCAATTAACAGAGCAAATAAATGCCCAGCCCTTCAACCTTTATGCCACTTACTGTAGGCCCAACTCACTTATTTTCACATACAGGTATGCATAGAGGCCAGGCCCTGATATTAGGCAAAGTGAGGCAACTGTCTCAGGTGGCAGATGCTGGAGGGCAGCAGTGGCAGCCCCTTGGCTGTCTCTCCTAAGGCCCCCTGGCCATTTCCTGCTGTTAGAGGACCAAGCTGTATGGCCTGTCCTGGCCCTCAGACGCAGAGGAGGGTGCCATTTTGTCACCATTGTTGGAGTATGATTCAGCTGCCAGTTCAGCCAGCTTCTGTAATTGAAATGAGGAGGGGACCCCATCTTGTCCTTTGCCTCAGGCTATGTGTACCCCTCTCTCATCAAGATAGTTGGTGCTGGACTTAGGACCCTGCAGATCAAAGTTCAAATCCCCACTCGTGTAAATGTGGTAGCAGTAGTAATAAAGTGTGCGTGAATGAATGAATGCCTGTATTGCCCCGGCTTTCTCTGACCCATAAAGTTAGACCCTGAATTACTGTTTTTACTTGTTTTTATACAGATTTATACTTCTATTTTACTGCTTTTACATTTTGTGTTATTGATATTGTTTATTAATACTGTACACTCCTTATAGATTTTTAAATATTAAGTATTTTGTAAAAATATTTAAATAAAATGAGCATTTATAGAATTAGATGCATGGTTGTTGTCTTTTGTTGTTGTTTTTTTTTAAAAAAGCATCTTCAGAAGGTAAGCAGCTTAATCATTTCTCAGCAACCTCCCCCTCCCCCCCCCCCAGTTTTAAGACGATGTACCTTCTTGTACTCTCACACTTGTGGCAGTGTATTTTGTAATTCTGCTGTGTGTAATGACAACAATTTATCTTGACATTTTAATTTAAAATAGTACAGCATTAAATGGCCACCACATTGAATGTATAAACATTTGTATGAATGAATAAATAAATAAATATATTCTGACAGAAATCAATCTAGCCTACTAACAAAGTGGCAAGACTTGTGTTCACCATCCACACTGAGGAAATTTCTGAGATCTCTGAAGCAACTGATCCCAAAGTTTTAAGGGTACTTTCCTAACCTTTAAGTTTCTCTATAGGTCTCATCTATTTAGTTTCAAAGGGATTGCTTGTGCTATTAAATAAATAAAAATGCTTTGATACTTTGCTGGGTCAGCATTTGTAGACTGGATAGTATCTGTCTTTTTACAAGTAGCTTCAGAATGAGTAAAACAGTTGATCAGTAACACACAGGTTTTGTCCTAGAGATAATAGGGAGAACAAATGATTTTGAAATACAAGCAACAGCTGAAGAGTTGCCTTTCGTGGGCCTGGGCGGGTTGACACATTTGTAGGAAACTGTTTCTAAATATTGATTGCTGTTGCTGAATTGGTGTGTACAGTATTTGATTTTTTTGGTGAGTTTTTAACTCTTGTTAGATAATCTTATGTGTAAATTGCCTTGAAACACTGGAGTAGAAGGTGATTAATAATTCAATGATGATAATAATGTTAAGCCCCAGAGACTGAGGGCTAGGAGATTAAAGATCTCTTTCCCTCCTGAGGTATGCATGCCTAGCCGTGGAAGTTAACAACTTCTAATGCCAGGCTGTTGAAGGACAATTCAGTAGCAAGACAAGTGGAAACTGAGTTTCAGAGAAGTGACATGAGTTGACAAAGCCGTCATAGGAGGTTAGTGTCAGAGTTCATACACAGGTATTGTTACTCCCATACCACTATGGCAACAAAAACGCATTGTTGCAAAAAGCCTGCTCTCTTTATGTTAATTGTATGTTGACATGAAGTTCACCTCCCTGGCAGTGCACTAATTTGAGCTTTGTCAGACAGATAAAGATATTAGGCTAATGCTTTTTTCTCTCTCTCCTGAGTGCAAGGTTTTAGTCAGTGAACAGAATTAATTGTGTTGATGTAATGGCATTAATGTCTCCTCCAAATGCCTGTCTGCTGTCACGGTAGGTGAGGGATTTGACAAGTGTAATATTGCTGTCAGGATTTTTTATTATCTTCCAGTTATCCAGACAATAAAAGCCAGCCATTTGGAAGAGAGCATGAGGAGGCATTAGGGCGTAATGAGGTTTAGCACGGGGACCAATTTTGTTGATGGAAAAAAACAAGTGTGACAAGGCCCTTTGATTCAAAACATTTCTGAACCTGAGGCAGAAGTGCTCCTATAGACTGCATAGGATAATGTACACAAGGGATAGTATGATATGTATCTCTTTCACAGGACCCACATTGCCCGAAAAAACTGAACAGTTGAAGGGGTGAGGAAAAAATGAAATCTTCCTGCCTCACAAACAGATATTTGGTTATTTCAAGTGTTTCTTGATCCAGGATATGCATCTCTGGTGTTTCTGTAAGGAAATATTACTGGTATCTAATAATGGAGGTATACTACTCTGTGCTTGTGGGTTGTGATCCTTCCTCAGGACTCAGCTTTCACAGTCCTGTAAGGATGGCAAGTCCTCCAACATCTCTGGATTTTATCCGTTTTCCAGTTCTCCAGTGCATATTGGTGTTTCACAAAAGGTATTTCTCTTATTAGGGAAAGCAACATAGCCTAATGATAAGCAAAAATTTGCATGTAAAAGGTCCCAGATAGATGGACAAATTTGTCTTTGTTTCCCTCAGTTACTTCCCCCCCATTTTTTTTAAAGTTCATCACATTTCCACATTAGTTTGCAATAAAAACCGCCCTCAGAAACATTTATCTGCATTTTATTGCACATTTCTCTTTATACACACATTTTTGCAAGTAGTTTCCCTTCAATAGAATGCATTTTAAATGTTGTTTTCACTAATGTTTGCATTTTTATGCACACTGCCACCTACCATATTCATATTTTTCCTTGGAAAGGGCAGATTTTTCAGTTCCTGAAATAATATGTGGTGACTCAATTTTTCTGTAAAACAATTTTTCAAAAAATAATTGAAGGAGAAACAACTCCATTTTGAGCACATCAATGATAATAATATTTCAGGGGAGTTAAGTGCTGTCTGTACTATAAAACAGCATTCCTAATCACGTTCCCTCCAGTTATTCCTTTTCCTTCTGTGATGGAACCCCTATTTGGGGACCTCCCTGGCTTTTCTGGCCCACGTAGGACCAGTCTGGATAGTTGGCCTTGGTGAAGATTTGACGTTTTCTCCCCCAAACAGTTTTTGATCTGGGCTTCCACTGAAATGAGGCTGCATTTTAAGTAGCATTTTAACCTTGTTTTTAAGTTGTATTTTAATCAATTGTTTTTATACCTGATGTTAGCCGCCCCCTTGGCTGGGGAGGCCGGGTTTAAAAATAAAATAAAATAAAATAAAATAAAATAAATAAAATATTGTGGACTACAGCTCTCACGAACCCCAACCAGAAAGGACAATAGTAAGGGATGATAGCAATTTTAGTCAAAACATCTGAATGGCACCAGGGCAGGAAATGCTACAGTATTGCAAAGTATTTGCCATTAAACATTCTTTTATTATTCATATTAAATTGTGTGCAGTATTAATTCAGATGTTACACAATTACATTGGCCTTGGCAATAATTTAGCTTTGGCAGGGCAAAGAGCAGCTTTTCAGGTTTCCTTATGTCATTTCTGCATAGGCAAATTTTGCATTTTTGTTTTCTTCTCTGTTTAACTCTGTTAATGTTATTGCCCTGAGTATAGAGGAAAAGAAATGAACTGAGCCTGTGAAAACCAAATCCCCCCTCCCTGAGAGACACTGCTCTTGCAAGGAAACTCTGCTTTTTGTGCTTGATGGATGCTTGACTGCACAAGGCCTTAGATTTGATAAGGGGGAAAGCAATGAACTTCTTGCAAGCTGGAAAAAGCAGCTGATGGCATGAAATAAAAATAAATTAGCTTGAAGTACTTAAATGTAGAAGAAAAAGATCTAATCTTCAGAGAGCACAATAGGCACCCATAATTAACTGAACAAAAGCCACAGATTGAAACAAGAAAGTGACAAAAGGGTTTAATTTTTTTTTATAAGGCATTGGTATTGATTTCAGCTCTCTTCTGCCCGTACAAAAAGTATTGGAACCTCTGGTTGTAAGGTTCAGAATAGGCTTTTCCAACATGGAGAAAATGAATCCTCAGCTCTTAATCAAACAGCAATATTTTTGGCCTTAACCAACCAGAATGACTGTTTCTGTTAATATTGCTCCAAAAACGGCTCCTCTGTTGTCATTTGGTAAGGAACTGCAAAGACATGCAAACATTCTAGAAACAAGTTTGCAATAAAAAAGTAAACTTATCCGCTTAGACTTTCAGTTAAATGATATTGGACATCACTGATGGGGACCTTAAAGAAATGACACAAAAATGCTTTTCTCACCTTCCTACTAGACACCAGAGGCAGAGAGGGGAATATTAGGGGTTAGAAAATTATCTCCACAGGAGAAATTGACACAACAGATTAATGCAACCACTAGTTATCCTCAGGCTAATAACTGTAGAGCACAGCCTCATCCAACCTGATGCCCTGCAACAGCTGGCAGGGGCTGGTGGGAGTTTTTCCTCAAATCATTTGCAGGGCACCAGGTAGGTGAAGGCTTGTATGGTCCAGTACTACAATTTTATTTCTTCAGAAGTATACTGGAAAGTAACAGGACTGCTCCATTCTCCTTTAGTCAGACCACACCTGGAGTCCTGTGTCCAGCTCTGGACACTACCATTTATAAGGAGGATATTGACAAACTGGAATGTGTGCAGAGGAGGGCAACCAAGATTAGGGTTGCCATACGTCCAGAATTTCCTGGACCTACCTGGCAATTGGCCGTTGGAAGCTGTCAGAAATCATTGAAACCCAATCGCATAAATCACAACCCATGTTGGCAGTGTCGTTTAGGGCAATTTTTTTTAAAAATAGCTCAGAAATGTCATTTCCCCCCAAGATTTTGCGAAAAAGGTCAACAAATTTTCTGTCTGGCAACCCTAACCAAGACGATCAAGGGTCTGGAAACCAAGCCTTTTGAGGAATGGTTGAGGGAGTTAGGTGTGCTTGGTGTGAAAAGAGGAGACTGAGAGGAGATATGATAGCCATCTTCACATATCTGAAGGGCTGTCACATGGAAGATGGAGCAAGCTTGTTTCCTGCTGCTCCAGAAGGTAGGAGCCAAACCAATGCATTCAAATTCCAAAAAAGGTGATTCCAACTAAACTTTAGGAAGAACTTTCTGACTGCAAGAGCAGGACTGGACTACCTCAAAGGGTGGTGGACTCTTCTTCAATGGAGGTTTTAAAGCAGAGTTTGGATGGCCATCTGTCAGGAACTCTTTAGCTGTGATTCCTGCATTGCAGGGTGCTGAACTTAGATGCCCATTGGGGTCCCTTCCAACTGTGTGATGATTTTATGAGTATATTCTGACAATTGCTCTCATATGGACCATATTTTAAACTGACAACTTAGAGCTGGAAGCGTTTCTTTACCTTATAATTCAAGTAGTTTCTTAGCATTCTATCTGACATTCTTCATTCATCCTGCATTGGTATGCATACACTATGAATGAACAAGTCCATCATTACATTGATATAATACCTCGGAATTGCTGGAATAAATATTGATTCGCTATGCTCACAAATAGTTTAAGGCATTTAATATGTCAAAAAGCCGACATAAGACAGAGCCACAGTGCTGTCATTCTAATTCATGGAAGCAGTTGAATTGTAGTGCAAGCTAAAGGGCTTGCTCTGTTTATGTAAGTGCTCAAGTCCATGTGACCTGTAACACTGAAGAAAATCCCACTTTAATTAAGGATGACTGCAAGGTTAAGCCAGAGTTTTTGCAGCTAACTCAAATGTGAATTTCCTTTGCACTATCAGCAATATGTTCATGATGAACAATTTCCAGAAAGTATTTACATTTGAAGTTAAAGGTCACTATTCTTGAATAATCCTGATTGAATATCAAGTTATGTGTTTTCCAAAGTGAAAATGGCACACAATCAAACTATTATTTAACATTTGGGATCTTTTTCTTTTCCTAATTGTTGGTATTCGAACTATGTCCCACAGAACCCCTGGAACCTTATCAGCAATTTTTTCAACTAAAATAGTGCATTGGTGCTTGCCCATATTTACTGATAACCTAAAATATTTCCAGTGATCCTCACAAATTATAGTTCTAATGACCACAAATTATTATTGTGGGGCTCAATTCTAGCAAGTATTAAGAACCTGAACATTTTTAGAATCACAACCTTTATTGCCTTGAGAAACTAGAAATTCCAGAAACTTTTCCCTCTTCTCTATATTCAGCACCACAGATGCTAAAATCCCCAAACAGATGGAACATGTTTTGAAAATATATATCTTTTGTGAGCAGAATAAACTGGGTTTAAAAGGATCCAAGTAAGATTGTTTTGGATTGAGCTATACTGAATTTGTGTTCTAAAGTGAAGGAAAATGATCTGGGCTTTGAAGTTTCCTTTGATAGTTACCCAGCAACATCAGACAAGCCTCATAGGAAAAAGTGGGAAAAATATTTCTGATTGTGATCCTTCAGTTTAGGAAATCAGTTGTTTGCACTTTACCCTGATTGCAAAAATACATAATTGGAAGTGAGTAGCATATATTAAATGTTTGTTTATTTGATTTATTAAAACAATTATATCCCACCCTCTTGGTTCAAAAGCACCACTCAGGACTGTGTGTGATTCATACAACATTCAAATTTACAATTTCAGACGTAGAATTCTACCACTGACTGGGCTAACACAATTCAAGGACTGACTGGCATGTTAGTAGCAAGCAGCATTATGGGCTTGTTTTTGATGTTTTTTTTATATTGCCAGCTTCCCTCTGTGGCTGTCTCTTTTTCTCTCTATAGTTCCCACAAATATAATTGAAAAGCAACAACAACTAGGCTTTCCTCCACCCTGATCCCCATGAACTTGGGTATTCCTGGCAGAAAGAAAAGCTGTACCCCTCTCCCCTTCTGTGTAAAGTCCCTAAAGCTACTGAGGCAATAACATGGGCTACAGAATTGCTTTCCCAAATAGCCAATTTCCCCACAAGCTTCTGTAGAGCTTTGAGCACTGTGCAGCTTGGCACTCCAAACTGCTTTATTCATTTGAAAATTTTTAAATCCACATTTTCCTTTTGTCAGCTTACAGCAGATAAAATACAATAAACCCAGTTGATAAGTATCTTTAGAAAACATGTCATATTTCATATTTGTATCTACCTTCCCTGTGGCTATTTGTGGTTATTCTCATCAATATCCAAATGGTTGCACCATTTCTAAATCAATACTCACTCCCCAACATTCTTCACCCAATAATTGCTGAAGAGTCGCAATCAGAAAAAACAATAGTGAAAAATGTGGTGAGAACAAGAGGCCTGTTAGAGCAGAACAGGGGCTTATGTAGGCCAGCCAGATGTGTAAGGGAAACCTGCAGATGAGCGGGATATAAACATGCTGCCTCTGATTCTGGAAGCACATATAACCATTATTATCCACTGAGAGCCTCATCCTTCATGAATCTGTCTGATCCTCTTTAAAGTCATTCAAATTGGCAGCCATCGCTATGTCTTGTGGTAGTGCAGTCAGCATTCCTACTAAGTGCTGCTTTGTTAAGAAGTACTGTACTTTTCTGTGTGTAAGACGAGGTTTTTTTTTTACTTTAAAAGAATGTTTAAAATGGGGGGGGGGTCGTCTTATACATGGATAGTGCTGAGGCAGGTGGTGTGCGATTGGTTGCAGCCATGAGCTGGAGCTTGTCAGTGGCGATTGGGCGGGTGAATGGTGTCTGCAGCAATGGCTGCTGTGTACTGGCTGCTGCTTCGCCTATTTGGTGGGTTATTGGTGGATGCGGCAATGGCTGCTGCGGATTGGATGCCGTTGCTGCAATTGGGCTTCTTCGACATGTGCATTTGTTTGCGTTTGTCCATCGGGTGAGTGATTGTCGGCATTCCCCCCCAAAAAAATTGCTCAAAAACTCCCCCTCCAGAAAATTTCAACAACTCTGGTCAATTCCCCCAAAAATAAGCTCAACAATTCTTGGCAATCCTCCCCCCAAAATGTTTAACAAATCTAGGCACTCTCCCCCATTTTCTTAATTTGGAATCCCCAAAAGTAGAGGGTGTCTTATACACGAGGGCATGTTATACACAAAAAAATATGGTACTTCTTTTTGCCTGTCTTTAGCTATGTTGGATGGTTCTGGTGCTATGAGAGAGGCATTAAAACTTCTCTCTATTCACTCTCCCCAGATGGTGCATAATTGTTTACATTTCTATGATGTCTGCCCCATTCTCACCTTTTTTTGGGGGGTAAGTCTTAAAGCTCCTAATATAGTAACCTTTCTTCATAGGGTAATTGTTCCCATTAGCATTTTGGCTGTCCTTTTCTGCACATGATCTCCCACTCCCATCTAAATTGATATTAAGTGCACGCAGTCAGCTATAAATTCTTGACATGGGGGAGAGGGAATTCCTAAGCATATATGACATGTTGATTTTACAGAATGCTCAGCACTATCTGCTTATAATAGAAAGCCACCAGAAGAAGCTATTATTCTGGGATCTTGTTCCTGCTCAGCTCAACAGATTTTTTTTGGGAGATTCTCATATTTTGGGGGGAGAGCTGCAGCCCAGCGGCATCTCCAAACAGGGCTGGAAATGTTCTCTGCATGAAACCTTGGAGAGCCACCGCCAATGAGTTTAGACAATACCGAGCTAGATAGATAAGTGGTCAGACTTGGTATCAGGCCGCTCTCTAACATGTGTTTTCTTCATATTTGATAAACAACACAGCAACACATCTAAAACGGCGGGTACAAATGCATCAATTACCATTCAGAAAATTAATGGTTAGGTAGGAAAAAATTGTAACCTGGTGATTTGAATTTGGTAGATATGGTGCCAGGTGAGAACCTATAGGGAGAGAGTTCCAAAGCTGGAGTGACACGATGGAAAAGGCCGTATCTTCAGTCACTACTTGCCTGTCTCTTGTGGTGGGAGACCGCTGGAGAAGGGCTTCCAATCATAGCCTCGAGTGATATGTTACAAGCATGTAAGTGAGAAAGCAAGAACAGAAAGGGATACCTCAGAAATATGTTGCAGGGAAATACAACTGAATTTCAAATAGCAGATATAACTGGGGCAGAACATAGCGATCGGTAGATCATGAAGAATTACGCTTTATAATATTCTTGCATATACTTTAGAAGTGAAGAAAAGCAGCTTTCCATACAGTAAATTCTCTTTAAACTAGGAACGTTATAGCAATGAGCAGCTAAAGTAGATTTACTTGCATCACGTAAGTACTCTTAAACTAATCCTCAGCCCAAACCTAAGCCTTTGCATGGATAGCTAATGTAGGTTTTCCATAGATAGATTCCATGTATCAACAGAGTAAGTAGTTCAGCAAGTACTGTAGGCTTGTACAATGCAGTCGGAAATACAGGCATAATGAAGTATTGAGAGCACACCAGATAAATCAGAGAAAAAGTATGTGTTTCTTGAAACTATGCTTTACATACTGTTTTCATGTTGTTTTGGAAACTGTGAGTTTAATAGATTTGCCGTAAAATGTGCCCTGTAACAATGGGACCCTGTAACAAAATGTTGCTGTGTGGAGTGCTCCAAGCCAGGGCTAAGTCGCTCCATTCCTTTCCACCACCCCAACAGTTTGATAGAACATATAGCCTTAATTTAGATTCTGGACACCACGTGAAGGCATGTTGGCATTGGGTCAGGGTTTTCCATTGAGACGCTCTGAACAGCCTTGTGAAAACCTGAGCTTTCAGTATACATAGTTTGCTTTGTGAAAGAGCAACAATTGTGAGAATGTCAATGAAATTACTTTTTATAAAACCATGAGTGCATGCTCCCGCCCACCTTTAAAAAAGAAAGGAAAAAGAAACTAGAACTTTAACTGCGGCGCAGCTTTTATGCCAAGAGTGTTTTAGGAGAGAATGAAGTAATCTTGAAAGTATAATACAAAATGGAGCTCTGTATCATTTTCACACTAGGTTAGTATGGAATCCAGAGGAAAATTCCAGTCATGTGGTTGAAAAAGAGCTGTAGAATATTCACAAAGGAAAACTGTTATTGTCAAACTCTCCTCCTGCAATGAATTGTTGTTTTTTTTGCAAAATAATGAGAAATGTTAGTATTCCTAAAAGCAAGACTAGTTGGTGCAATTGGAAAAGCTCTGTGAGGAAATTCTTGCACAATAGAAGATCAACTTGTATGTCAGGATCAAACCAGTATTTATCAGTAACTTAATTACATAAGCAGTACACATTCTTTTGCTTGTCTTAATGGACATCTAAATTACTACGCGGGTTTAACTTTGCCCTGACTTTGCTGCTATTGTTCTTGAACAGGTTGTATTGCTTTGAACTTCTTTCTTTCCAAATATGGATTTCACCTTTTATCATTTTTCTCTCCTTTTGTTTGAAGCAAAAAAGAAAAAGCAGACAAAACACAATTACTGCTCTAAAGAAAGTCAATATAGATCCCCAATTATGGCAAAGTGGAGCCGTGTGTGTGTGGTTTTTATGTGTGTGTTTAAAGAGCTTTTTGTTGTCCTTAAAACATAATTGTGGGTAGAGATTGAAGAGCTGAATTACGTGGGTAGGGAATTGAGGAAATTGATACCTTGGGAAATCTTCAGAAGTAAATTGGGCTAGAGAGAGGAAGGCATGCAATGAAGACATTGGCAGGTGCTCTAGCTGGATTGTGGATCCACTCCAACCTCACATGGTCATTGAAGACCATCAGATGCTGGCTGAGTTTGTTTTGTAAGGATTTTAATGGATTCTTTGCATTTTCTGAAAGTTTTATGAGCTACTTTGAGGACCCAGTGGAATAACTGGGTACTAATTATTAGATATACTGTATAGCACTTAAGTGGAATCCACACACATATAAAAACTGTTCTGAAAATGCTTTTAAAAAAAGTATTTTTAAAAGTACATTGAATTTTCCACAAGGCTCACCATAGCCATCTAGTTTCACATTGTATATTTCACTTAAAACACACTTAAAGCGTTTTATTTGCAGCTGTAAATGCTGCTCCTTTTGTGTGTATTTTCTGAAACACCTCGTGAACACGTAGCCCTTAACCTCTGATACTGATCAACTTCTCTAAAGGCCAAGACCAAGGACCATTTCATTTTTCTTGTGAATGAAGGTATTCAAGTTGGCGTACTGGTCTATCATGCTATATTAGTTAAAGGTAAAGGGACCCCTGACCATTAGGTCCAGTCGTGACCGACTCTAGGGTTGCGGCGCTCATCTCGCTTTATTGGCCGAGGGAGCCGGCGTACAGCTTCCGGGTCATGTGGATGACCAGAGCAGTGCACGGAAATGCTGTTTACCTTCCCGCCGGAGCAGTACCTATTTATCTACTTGCACTTTGATGTCACAGTTTAATTGGTCATCCTATGAAGATCTGTTCTCCTTTCTTTTTCACCTTTGTGATTGAGGTGCCTCTGCAGTGTCCCCTTGTTTGTTGAGTAGACATTGCAAAGGTTTGAAGAAAATTGTGTTTCTTCATTGGGCTGTAGCGATGCTTTTTATTATCTTGCCATGTTTTGTATGTATGGCCAAATATAAAAAAATGAAATAAAAAATAGTGCTGGGCATGCATGATTAGAAGTAAGCTTAAATATAACATAATAGTATAAATCTTTTCCATACCTGTGCAGGCGAAATGCCATGTGCAACACAACTTTTATTGTTTCAAAGCAATCCAATATTTTTTTACTCAAACAAGCTTTCTTGACAAAGAATGGATAGTTCTTAGCAGTTTTATATTGCTCTACATATAAGACCTCAGTCTTGTAAAGTAGACTAGTGTTATCCCTTTGTTAGAGATTAAAGTGAGGATAAAGTCCTAGTGAGGCCAAAGACCTGCTCAAACAATGAGAACCCAGTATGTTGGGATCGTAACAGCAGGCCCTAGGCCCCAACCTCTCCTCATAGATTGTGTCTTGCACACAGAGGCTGGGTGAGTAGGTTCTCTCTCCCCTCAGCAGAGAGGGCCCTATGAAATATATTGAGTCAGCTTAGGTTCTGTATACAAGATTGTCTGCAAAGTATGACTTATGCATAAAGATTAGTTACAGATAGGTAGCCGTGTTGGTCTGCCATAGTCAAAATAAAAAAATTCCTTCCAGTAGCACCTTAAAGACCAACTAAGTTAGTTCTTGGTATGAGCTTTCGTGTGCATGCACACTTCTTCAGATACACTGAAACAGAAGTTGCCAGCTCCTTCTATATAGTGAGAAGGTGGGGAGGGGTATTACTCAGAAGGGTGGATTCTTATCTCATTATACATGACTAAGCCATTTTTCACCTTCTCACCCCTTGCCTTTTCCTGTAAGACCTATTGCAGTCGTTAAGAGTCGTCAACAGGCTCATCTCAGCTATCTGCCAATCTCCCATTCCCACCACCCTTCTGAGTAATACCCCTCCCCACCTTCTCACTATATAGAAGGATCTGGCAACTTCTGTTTCAGTGTATCTGAAGAAGTGTGCATGCACACGAAAGCTCATACCAAGAACTAACTTAGTTGGTCTTTAAGGTGCTACTGGAAGGAATTTTTTTATTTTGCATAAAGATTAGAGGGCAGAATAACTATTGCTCATGATCTGCTCCCCTTCCATGTGTTCAGTGTTCTCAGTTGCAGGCTGGCTCAAAACATTTTGCTGCCTGAGCCCAATTAGCAAATGGTACGTACCTCTATTTGGTGCACAGTACCAAAGGCAAGGGAAGTTATTTTGGTACCTGAAGCAGGCAACCCCACAAGTGTATGTCCTGTTCCTTGGCACTAAAAATAAAATAGAAATAAATAACTGTGTAAGTTTGCTCGGCACCCCAAATCAGCTGCCTGAGAGGGTTGCCTCATTTTGCCTACTTGTTGAGGCGCAGTCTTGTCTGAAAAGGGCTTAATAGTGGCTTAATTAAGTAGGTTTAATAACTGAGGAGATATTGGAACTTGAGATACCCTGGTTCATGATATATGCTCTTAACCACCTTGCTCTGCTTCTATCCTTTTTCTTTAACTGCTTTCAAAAAACCCCAAAAAACCCAACCTTTTTATTTGGTTTTGGCATTTTCAACAATATGGCAAACTAAGCATGTCATAAAATGAATGTATTAAAAACATCTTAATATTTCTATACTGGGGGGGCGGGGGTGGAGAGAGACTATAAGTGTTTCAGATGCTTGGAGCTGAGTGGGTTAAAATCATTTTTCTAAAAATGGACAGGGGTCAAACTGTTGGTATCTGTATCTGAATTGTGTTTGGCCCTCGGGGATTTTCTCCTGTAAATGTGCCCTTGGGCGCATTTGTTACTGCAGTTTGGCTGGTCAGACTGTGCTAAATGATTGCTGTCTGCGTGGAACTTACTTTGGGATTTATCTGAAGGAAAATGCTGTTCAATTATAGTACTCTATTATTAATAGACCATATGGGCATCAGGCTTGAGAGAGAGGAGCTTAGCGGGAACACAATCTTTCAGATCCTTCCTCCCTGACCTAATGCATAATCCATTCTCCTTCCCATCCTGAGCGCAGAGGAAGAGATCCAAATGTGTCAAGTTCCCAAACATTAGTTGGGGTGAGGGGGAGTATGCTTTCATTTAAGATTGATTTAGGGAAATGCTTCCAATATTCCATATACATATTTCTTAAATATTGATCTCACTGGTATGTGAAATGCTTCTACAAAAGGAAAAAAATAAGGACTGGGAGAATAAGGACTGTGTGTATTCAAGAGTAAAAGATCATATCTGGGTCTTGCTTGTTTCCTCTTGCTAAGATTTCACTTCTGATCTTGCTTCTCGGTAAACAGTGCCCCTGACATAGCAGTACTTTCCTACTAGATCAGGACAGCTCCAGAGCTCAGTCTGAACAACAGCTGTTCACTTTCCACTCTTAAATTCAGTTCTCCACATTTCCACTCAGTTTGTATTTTTTTTTGGGGGGGGGAAGGCCTCATGCAAATTCACCAACATTTTAGTGTTGAATTTCTCCCAATTTTTAAACATATGTACCACTTGATTGCAAAGGGGAAAAAATGGTTTTTCACAAATTGGTTTTTCACATATATACATTTTGCATGCAGGTTTGCCTAATATGCACACTTGTGCAGAGCAATTTCCCTTAATGCATATTTTGCACGTTATTTCCTTGAATGTATGCATTTTAATGCATGCTTTGCTGCAGTAATGTTTGTAAACATTACTGAGCTGGAGAAAATGTGGAGGAGTGCAAATTTTGGAGTATTGGTTGTGTTGCAGTTCGTGCGTTTAAGTTTGGAAAGAGCAAACTGAACTGAATTTCTCCTCCAGCCCTAGTTCTGACTAAGGTTATAGCCCTCTTCAGACATTCAGTAAACTGTGTGGCCTAACATGTGAAGTGTGTGTGTGAATGTGTGCAGGAACAAGCCTGCTAGCTCCGCTTTCCCTAGTCACATCTCTGACATCCTCTACAAGTTTGAGGCTGATAGTCTGAAATGGGGAGCCTGCTTCTTCTACTTGTGTAAGTTTCCTGCATGTTGCACAACCTTCCCTCCTTTCTCACATGTTAGGATACCCAGTTTCAGGGCTGCCAGCTTTAATAAAAGATTGGGGGGAGGGCAGATAAGCCTCACCCTGTGTACCGGTAATTGTTCACATGACATGGCATGCACACAGTATTTGAATGACAATGCCCATCAACATGGGGGGCGGCCCCCTCAAATTTTTTTATTGGGGGTCTAAATGGACCTCAGCCCCTAGGAGTTGGCTCCTATACTCTGTTTGCTGAATGTCTGAAGAGGTCTTATGTGAGAAGCACAATCCCAACCTCTACTCAAAATCCTGGGCAGGATTTGTATCATTTGTATCTAGTCCTTCGACTGGATTCCTGCAATCTTTGGGAGCATTCAGTTTTGCAGCCCAGTTCTGAAATTTAGTTTTCATTAGCGTATGAGCAAAATTGATACAGTTATTATTATTATTTATTTCATTTATGAATCGCTTCCTATAAAGCATCTCGAACCAATTTCACAATACAATTAAAGAACACAGTTAGATCACATAAAATTATATGGGTGCCTTGAAGTTAATAGGATAATTATTCTTAAAGCCATTGTGGGAGCAAAGAACCCAATTAATTTTAAAAACAGAGCCAGATAAATGAACACAGCCTGACAAAAATCTACTTTTGGTGTTTTAGGAGCTTACTGGAGTTGCAAAAAGTTCTCTCTCGACTCCAAATGTATTCTTTGAATCATCAAAATGGACAGGACTGGAAATCCATTATCAGGCAGGGCAGAATTGGACTACAGGGATAAGACATTTCTCTTGTGAAGCTTAGATTGCCCACACCGTGCATTTAAAGCACTCCTGCACCCCTGCAAGAATCCTGGTAACTATAGTTTGCGGTAGCCTTCACTGACCTAGTACCTTCAAGATGTGTTTGACTAAAATGCCCATCAACCTCAGGCCAGATTTGTGCTTCCTGGGGCTGATGGGAGTTGTAGTGAAAAACATGGTAGAGCACCAGTTGGCAAAGACAACTTTGAGGCAAGCCATGGCGGTAAAATGGTTAAGAGTGCTCTAAATGTATGCTGTGGTTGTGACTTAATTCACTTAAGTAAACTTTACATTGATGCACATAGACCACATAAGAGGAAAAATTCTGCCTGAAACAAAATGTGACTAAGGTCAGATATGCTTATGGTATTTTAACTTTCCCCTACAAGTCAATCATTTTAGCAATTGGTAATGATGGTGTAAACCAGGGGCCAGCAAACTTTTCCAGCAGGGGGCCGGTCCACTGTCCCTCAGACCTTGTTGCGGGGTCAGACTATATTTTGAAAAAAAAAAAAATGAACGAATTCCTATGCCCCACAAACAACCCAGAGATGCATTTTAAATAAAAGGACACATTCTACTCATGTAAAAACACACTGATTCCTGGACCGTCTGCGGGCCGGATTTAGAAGGCGATTGGGCAGGATCCCCCCAGCCTTAGTTTGCCTACCAGAGTGGTGTAGTGGTTAAGAGCGGTAGTCTCGTAATCTGGGGAACCGGGTTCGCGTCTCCGCTCCTCCACATGCAGCTGCTGGGTGACCTTGGGCCAGTCACACTTCTCTGAAGTCTCTCAGCCCCACTCACCTCACAGAGTGTTTGTTGTGGGGGAGGAAGGGAAAGGACAATGTTAGCCGCTTTGAGACTCCTGAAGGGGAGTGAAATGCGGGATATCAAATCCAATCTCCTCCTCTTCTTCTTCTACCTATGGTGTAAACAAACCCAGTTTCTATGCTGAAACCACCACTATGGCTTGCCCTGTGGCCGTCTCTGGTGGGGGCAGGTGCTGTTAGCTGTGCTCTCTGCTTTTGCCTCCTCTTCAGTCTGATTGTTGCAGACAAATTCTGGCATTCCTCAGACTGGGACTCAAGGCGGCTTACACAAATTAAAACAGCACAGAATAAATACAGAAGGCTAAGAACATATAAAATATAATAGTTAAAAATCAAATTAAATTGTAATTATAATAGAATTAAAACAATATAAAAACAAATCTATTAAAATACAAATGGCAAAAACGGCAGAGCACTGTTTCCTCGCATATTTAATCAGGAAAAAAAACAACTAACACAAGATTCCCTTCATCTGAATGCACCCTTGGAACTTGGCAATTGCTCTTGTAATTGATTTATGGTCTTTCCTTCTCGACCCTTCTAGAACATGGGGTCTAGGTTCTGCTCTTTCCTAGCCACTGAGTTAGACTGCCTTAATAAAAGTTTACTTCTTTACTTACAATAAAACCCCCATGGTAGGACCTGCCATGCCTCTTTCTCCAGTATATTTCTCACTGTGTCTTTTATGCCTCCTTTCCTATTTCTTTAAGACTTGTCTCTTCTTTGCCCTGTGGCCATATGCAGTTTTGTTCCCCTTTCCCGGTATTTTTCCATCTCAGTTTGCTGGAGCAGTCTTCTTTCTTACTTCCTGGTTCAGTCAAACAGAAGATGAGATAAAATGGTTCCAGAGCTCAGTACCTTAAAACCTGCAGGAAATGGAATTCCATGATTGAATGAACCTCAATTTAAATTTTTTAAAACTCCTCACTTTACACAGAAAGCAAACACTTGGGGAATTTGAAAGGGCATGTGGGTGTGTATGCAGAAGACAATTTTTGAGAGCAAAACTTTCTGAAAGAATCAGGAGTGTGTTCAGATCATGCATGAGGAGCATCATGGACTACAGTCATGTCTACCTTGTGATGCACAGTTTATCCTTCCATTTTTAAAATGAGTTGGAAAAGTGTTGGAGTTTCCACTTCAGAATGCCCTTGTACTGCTGTCACTTAGTAATTGATACTTAAGAAATAATGTATCTAGAGAAGTATGGCTATTATATGTGCGCAGCATAAGTTGGACCTCCTGAGGTGTTAGCAGGCACAGGAGTTAATTGTTTGATAGGCTTAATAAACAGAATCACTGCACAACAGCTTATTTTAGGTCTTGTCTAGTGGTAACAAAGTGTGACCTTTTTGTTTCTTTTCAGCTGCCTAAAAAGTCACCATGAACCTATCATTAAGTATCGAGTTAGTTGTGTGTTGAATGCTCTGATTTTGCAACCCTAAATCAAATCCTGCTATTGGAATACAGTATCAAAATTAGGCAGACTTCATAAATACGCACAGTGTGTTTGGAAAGACTGTTTCAGAACTTGGACCTACTCCTTTTTCTTTTTCTTTGTCAGTGGCAGCGGATAAAAAACTTCAACCTTGTGTCCTCTTCCTAGGGAACAAGTTCCTCTTTTCACAGTGTGATATACATAATTCTAATTCTTAAATAAGCATAGGCAGTGGCAGGCTGCAAGAATCACAGGGGATAAGGGACTGACTAGCAATGAATGCGGAGAGATGGAGCATTAGGGTTGCATTGTCTTCTAAATTGCTTTGGGATTTACACTCTGTGAAGCTGGGTCAGGCAAAGACCTACAGCCTAGCTGGGGCTCCTTAGCTCTGGGAGGAGGTGTATGATTCCTCAGCTGGCGTAGACTCAGAACAGGTGAGGGTCAAGCCCAGATGCTTCAATCAGCATGCAAAGTATAAAAGGGCAGCAGATCTGAGGTGCTATGTCTGCCTAACTGCCCAGGTTGATGGACCTTGGCTTGGATGCTCCTGACAACATCATCTCTGATGAATGTTTGCTCTTCTGTCCCTGATGCTGATACAGCAGATTAAAATTTGAGGCCATTAGTTCTTCTTGTCCTTAATGATGCAGAGATACACTTTGTCATCCAAGGAAAGTATACCAGTTTTTCTGGAAGTTTGTGACAGTGCTTGATAGTGTCCAAGTGCAGAAGTGCTTGGGGCAGAAAAGGAGGGTTATAGCTATTTCCCCCTTCTCTCCAGTACATTCAGGTATTGAATTTCTTTGTAAACAAGAAAGAAGTCAAGAACGGTGTCTGCAGCCCTGCTAATGCTGAATATTTTTTCTTATTCTCAAAGGTGCTCTGAGAAAGCTGCATGCAGTTATAATGAGAATATATATATATATTTCTCCCACTTCTGTAAAATATGTGGCGGAATGAAAACAAGTTTGCATGGAGAAAGCAACAAAACTATGATTTCTTTGCTGCATTTATTAAATTTCACATGTTTTGAATTATTGCCCCTTTGACCTATGTAAGTGCTTCATCATTTTGGAGGAAATTCAGGGGAGCTGAATAAATAGCACTACTGTCAAATGTTTTTAGAAAATGTTGGTGGTTGACTGTTTTATCATCATTGCATTGTTTAATTTTTGCTTTATTGTGTTTTAAATGGCATTTGTAAAATGCCCTAGGACCCTATTTGAATGAAGAGCTGTCAAGAAGTTAATAAATAAAAAGTATTTCTGACATTAAAAAAACCAAAAATTGTTTATTTCAATCATTCTCATATTCTGTCTCATAAAAACACTTTCTATGTTTAGCTACTTTGAGCAATGATAATTTATCTTAAAGGGGTCACTGAATTGTCTTTGTGTTACATTGCAAGAAGATTGATTAAAAGCCATTTTAAACATTATTTTATGCAAAAGGCTTAGGATCCATTCACAGATCATTTAATGAGATATAGAAAGGAGAAATGAAGCTTCCCAAATTAAGTACATACTAGGTAGGATCTTGGTCTTCAGAAGGCCCTAGATTCTGAATAGTTTCCCTCGTGCCTACAATGTAAAAATAAAGCCTACATTAATTAAAACTGTGCATTCAATTTCAAAATGGTATCTTCTGCCTCCTCTTTTGTTGACAATATGCACACCATGCACACCAATAAAATGCCCTTATTGTTACAGAATTTTTATAATCATCATAAAAACTGAGACCAGAACCTAATTATTATTATTTTATTTCAGGTCATGGAAAACAGGTGCTTAATGGATAACACTAGGAAATGAAATGACCAGGTAGGATGACTCAATCAGATGTCTAAAATCTACAGGGTTCTGCTCTCGGTCTTTGTCTCTTATGACACTGGGGTGGGGGAAGCAAATAACATGAAAGGATAAAAGGAAGCACACCTGAGTTGGTTGTGCTTTGAAGGTCCTAAGGTTGCATAACATTCAAATATGACTGTGTGCCATGGCGGTGAGTTGCGTATGTTGTTGTCTCAGGACCTGGAACAACTTGTGTTACAAGTCACTGCTGGAATGAGTTGAGAGTGGAACAAATGGTCTTGCCTTTGGGTGTTCTAAACAATAAGGAAAAAGAAGGAATGCACCTCAATTATACTTTATTCCCCGCCACCCCCACTGGGTTAGAGCACCCAATGCCACTTTAAGGCAATTGGATCAAGCAGTTGCTTCATAAAGTCAGAGAAGAGCCTCAGGATGATTGCAGAGTCTGGATTGGCTCATCTGAGTGGTGGTCCTTGAGGCATTGCAGTTGTCATATCATGTGTAGGCTTCTTCTCTGCAGATGTCTGTGCTAATGTTTAGAGCTTTGTAGTCTGTAGCTGTTGAATACACAGTTAGACTAATCTTCATGTGGCCTTGTAAATCTGGTAGTAAAATGAAAATAAAGTTGGCTAGGTTTCTAATAGTGTAAAGGACTGGAGCCTTGTTCACCCATTTGGAGAATTACATATGGTAGTTAATGACTCAGTGAGCCTACAAGTCCAGTGGATTGGTTAGAAATCATGACGCTAATATTATCTGTTCTGGGCAAGATGCACACAAGGGACTCATCTATCTGGAAGGGTTCCCCTTTCATTTCAGTGGAATGAGTCCATTCATATAGGTATTCCTATGTGCAGGTGAACCTGTCCCTCCTATTGAAATTAATGGGAAGTTCTTGGAGCTCAGCACAGCTTGCTTTAGCCTGCCTTCTAGAGCCGTGTTTAATCTGTTACTACTGATTGGCTAACCAACTGCAGCACTTTGCTTGTTTACAGTAGAAAAATGCATACTGAACAAAACTTTATTTCGACTGATAGTTTTCTTGAGTTGCCCCAATAACATCCTCCAGACATTAAAAAAATATAGGTAGAGGTGGGGAGTATCGAGCCCTAGAAAGGCACACATACTTTAGGAGAAATGAGATTTTAATGTTGTTGGCACTGAAAAGCAGTAGAGTGAATTACAACAGCAGTGGGAATAGCAACCAGTCATAAAAGCGAGCAAGAAGTAGTGCGCCTCTTTCTAGTGTTTTGGGATTAAACGGGCATACCGTTCCATTTTGCTCATTAAGATTAATATGCAACAACAACTTTAAACGATAATTTCCAAACTTTTGTTTGCCTGTAATTTGTAACGGCAATGTGCTTATAACCCAAGCATTCAATAATTTAGCGACCATAAAGCTAAGTGTGTGGCTATTTACTTTTGCTGCCTGATGTATATTCATTATAAAGTGAAGATTTTTCTGAAACCATTGCAAAACTCTTTGTGGAAGCCTAGCACTATAAAAGACTCATTGCTGTCTAGGGGCGTAAAGTTCTAGAGGAAAGGCAAGGATCCAGAAATGAAATACTCAACATAACAACCAAAAATATATTTGAGATAAGCATGTGTGTTCATAAAAATAATCTAATAGCATGCATATAGTTAGGATAGCCAGGTGCTCTAGTTTGCAAAGGATAGTTCCTCATTTGCAAACTGCTTTGATGTTTTACTATTATAAAGCGGCATAAAAAGTTGTAAAATAAATAAATTTGAGTCCTGTATGTTTTAAATATAAAAACTGTAAGAAGGGAGATCTGCAGGGGCCTTGATCTTGCCAGCCAACATTTAGCACCTAAAGAGCAGACTGAGAAGCCACCTGGTCCTCTTCTTCCCCTCTGCAGTTTGATATATTTCTGTAATATATTTGTTCATGCTTATACATATTAATAAGCACATGTGCTGTGTAAGTGACTATCCTTCATTCAGTTAGATATTCTGCAAAAAATAATAAGGAAAACCCCAGCACCACCCCTTTCAGAGAAGCACCCCCATCCCGAAAGGTCAAGGGTCAGTGAAATCAAAGAGTTTCTGTTCTTAGTGTCAGTAATTTCAACAAAGTCAGGGTAGGGAAACTCCATCGAAGGCAGAAAGAGAAGAAAGAGAATCTACAGCTGCTGAATTTATTTAAGGATTGTAAGGATTTATATGCCAACTTTCAAAACAAAAGTTTATCCAAGGGGCTTACAAACAAATACCTTAAAATTCTTTAAACTCTAAACTGAAAAAGCAGCACAAAAACCATTGAGCAGTAAAGCTGAGGAGTATCTGGTCACTCGAAACAGCAGATAAGACCCATAGATAGCAGACTATTACATAGCCCTTCCTGGTCCTCATTTCTCATTGGCTATGGAGCTTGTAGGCCAAATTGTACATTACATTATTCATATTGTTTTCCTTCAAGGTCTTACCTTTCACAAATACCAGGACCAAGACCACCAGTTTAGATAGCGATCCTGGCATGGGGTAGGTAGCTTTAACCATTTGCTCCCTCCTGCAGTCTCACTAGATCCAACGAAACACCGATTTCAAGCCCAATTGCAGCATGGTGGAGAATTATTGGTGGAAATCGCTGAGCATTGCAAGGGGAGGGCTAACACTTCACTTCCCAGCTGCATCCCATGTGAAAATGCCCCCTGTGTTGCAATAAGGCTGTTTTAGCTCCAACTAAACAGTTACCATAGCCTCATGAATCTATGATAACAGTTTGGTTCAAATTATCATTGCAACGTTGTTCCCCAACTGTATGTGTTTCATGTGGCAAGGGCTAGCTGAGGTTCCTACTTTTCATCTGACATGATTGCAGTGCTTGGTTTCTTAATTAAGCTTATTTGTTTTATAGGGAAACCCCCCCCATCTCATCTTGTCCATTAATGAACTAACTCTGTGAGTTCCAGAGCTTGCACATTCCTGCCAACAGATATTGGTTCAATGAACTCATGCTTTCTCTGTGAGTTTCTGACAAAAGCAAACAGAATGGCAGTTTCATCTAATAAAAGTGCTATTGCCCATGGATGGAAAAGGTCAATTAAGTCATCACTTTCAAGTTCGTGTCAATACACGATTGCTCTCTCATGCATATTTACCAGTGTCTTGTCAACTCAAGATTTAGAACTACTGTACATACTGATCGTAAGACCTACTGAAACCAAAAACTCAATACAGTTGTATCTCAGCTACCAAACGCCTTGGGAGACAAATGTTCCGGCTCCCAAATGATCGAAAACCAGAGGTAAGTGTTCCGGTTTTCGAATGTTCTTTTGAAAACCGAAAGTCTGATGGGGCTTCCACAGCTTTTGATTAATCAGAAGCCACGCTTTGGAAGTCGAATGTTTCAGAAGTCAAACAGACTTTCAGAAAGAATTCTGTTCAACTTCTGAGGTATGACTGTAGTTAGTTAGGCAGCAGTGAGGACGAGGCCCCATGGTTGTCATTGAGACTAAAGCACATGAAGGAGGGGAATGTTTTAAAAGGCTAATAGCAGTTTGGGGTCAGGAGTAATTTTAATTTGGATCACAGATGGGGACGGCGAAATTTCCTCTTCACATTTGCTGCAGTGACAATAAATTCTGATGTGCATGCCTAGTATTAAACCTATAAAACCGGACCTGCTTCTAAGTAATGTGTTCAGCCTCACATGCAGTTGGGTCCTGAGACAATGTGTGTCAGTTTTGATGGAAAACGCCTTTCTCCCTCAATGTGAGTTGAAAAAGAAAGAAAGAAAGAAAGAAAGAAAGAAAGAAAGAAAGAAAGAAAGAAAAGAAAAGAAAGAAAGAATAGTTTTGAAAAAATATCTTTGCCTAAGGTATGGTTTAAATGAAATGCAGAAAGTTCACCAAGAACTGAGTATTGGATGCAGGGGTCCAGGGGGTCAGGGTCATGTTTAAGTCAGGTTGCCAGTGCCGGTCCCTCCAGCATTACTACATCAGGGATTCATATCTTCAGAGCATCCTGTGGAGCATGTGGAATCCTGCACAAGCAAGTTAATTGTTACACAGAGCCATGTTTAAATGAAGCTACTAAAACGCTGGCAAATTCTCGAGGACTTTTTAAAATGTAAGTCCTCATGAAAATTTGCCATGCTTTTAAATTACATTTCTCCTGATTCACAGATTTGAAACGCATATTTGCAAGCAATCTCCAATAATATAATACATTTTATATGTTATTTTCATGAATATATGCATTATTATGCACACTTTTCCATAATACGTATATGCATTTTTTGTACACAGTATTTGACTAGAGAGCTTCATTGCTACATCTCGATCCATTTAATTTATTTATTTAGCAAAGGTTACATACTGCTTAATCAAAAATACGTCTAAGCATTTAAAAATAGTCTCAATAATTCTACTGCATGTATTGTTTCAGGAAGGGCAAGCCCCACTATGTTTCATTATCAACATCATCATCACTTAAGCAATTTATTTAAGTCCCATTAAACTAAGACAATCTTAAAGTTCTGTTTTTAGTTGTGAACTTCTTAATAGACTCTTCTGCTAAGCACATTTTTATCTGTATGTTTTATTTTATCATTTTTCTGTTTGTTTTCTTACCCTGGGCAATTCTCAGCATCAGTCCCTGGATCTACAGTCATGGACCTACAGGATATATCAGCTGTCCCCTTTGGCAGCATAGCTGGTTATCAGGGCCAATCACCTTGCCAACTTGTGCTGGGTGGGACTCCCCCTCCCAGTGCACCAACAAAATTCTCAGCGCTGAGTCCTCTGTGGGCATCATATTTAGCCCCGATTTAACACAAATCAATACAATCACTACCTAATGGGACTGAATGCTGGGTTGTTGCTGTTTTATTATCCATGTAGCAACTTTTTGTTCATTCAGACTATTCTTGCTAGAATGGAATGATTTTGTTTTTATTCATTTGTGAGAGTTGGAAGTTGAAAATGTCCACAAGCTATATGCAGCTGCCCCAAGAATCTATCAGTATTACAAACAGGCACAAAAATATTAGGAATCAGGGCCCAAATCTCTGTGCTAATATTTTGGGTGATTTTATCTGTTACTAAGCTATTTTGCTTATTTATTTGAACATTCATAACCTGGCCCGCTCTTTCACATAATATAGAAAGGAGGCTCACAACATATATATAGCTAGTCTATAAATATCCATGGAATATATCTACACTACCAGCGGAAGTATAGTGTCCAGATCAAGTAATAGCACCACTCTATTCTGCCTTGGTCAGACCACACATGGAATACCTTGTCTAATTCTGGGCACCACAATTTAATAAGGATGTTGACAAGCTGGAACATGTGCAGAGGAGGGCAACCAAGATGATCAAAGGTCTGGAAACCAAGCCTTATGGGGAACACTTGAAGGAGCTGGGTATGTTTGGCCTGGAAAAGAGGAGACTGAGAGGAGATATGATAGTCATCTTCAAATATCTTAACGACTGTCACATGGAAGAGGGAAGGTGCTTGTTTTCTCCTGCTCTGAAGGGTAGGACTTGAGGCAATGGCTTGGCTTCAAGTTACAAGAAAGGAGCTGCTGACAAACTTTCTGACAGGAAGAGCTGTTCAGCAGTGGAACAGACTCCCACGAGAGGTGGTGGACTCTCCTTCCTTGGAGGTTTTTAAACAGAGGTTGGATGGTTATCTGTCATGGATGCTTTAGCATTGTAGTGGGCTGGACTAAATGACCCTTGGACCCCTTCAAACTCTATGATTATATGTTTCTATAAAACATAATTTAAAACATTAAAAAACACTAGTTGATACTGGCTGGTTTAAAGAGAAATTCATATTGTGATGGCTTGTTTCCAGAAGACATCTAAAACAAGACAGGGTGGTTCTACAATCAGAGTTCCATGGAGCAGGGCCTGCCACCCTAAAGACTTAGTTCCTAGTGAAGGCAAACTGAACCTCAGGGGCATGGGGAACCACCAGAAGCTCCTCTGTTGGAGAAACTCAGTGATTGAGGTGTAGCACAAGGGATCAGACAATCCTCAAGGAAATTTGAACCCAGGTTGTTTAGGGCTCATTAAATTTACACAAGAACCTTGAACTTGGCCTGGGAGCATATTGGCAGCCAATGTCACCTTGCTGCTGCAACCCCCTGAAAATCTGTTTCAGTTGAGGGCCCTCCAAAATAGCATGGAAGGTGGGGGGGGGGGCTGCAGGGGGGAACGAGAAACAGGAGGAAATGGCCTCCCCCTCTCTTAACATTAGTAGACGCCTTAGTTGGGTCAAATGTTGTTCCGCGAGTAGAACATCCGCAGTGGATTTCACCTAATAAAAATCAGAAGCTGTGGTGTAGAAGCATTTCAAACCTTGCATAAAAGTCCAGGGCATGGAGAGCTAAAACAAATTTCTTACATTATAGCTGTGTGTGTAGGAAGAGGAAATAAGGTTTGACACAATGGCAGTTTTATTCACTTAGACAAAGGAAGGCTGTCTCTTGTGTGTATGCATGTGTAAAAGAGACAGAGAGAGAACAATGTTTTGTCTATATTTGGAGAGTGTTTTTGGTTGGCTGCAGCATTCTTCAAGAATTTAAAGTGAGTTGGCCCTAGCAGGGGTGCAGACACACTCCATTAAGGTTGAAAAATGTCTTGAGCTGACATTGGGACAAGTTCACTAGTGCTCATTCACTTCCTACCTACCAAGGCACAATCTGACATTGAAGTACTAAAGGAATAGAGCAAGAGTTCCCAGGCTGAAATTTCTACTGTTGTTATGTCTGAGAGCTGCTGGGGGCTTTTGATCACTCTTTGAAACCACACGTATAGTAATGGGCACGCAGTCTTCTGCAGTGGTTGCAGTTCTTCCAATTGCAGGTGAGGAGGTTTTTGATAAGAAGTACTACCTTTTTTATATTGCAGCAGTTTTAATTTATACAGCACAATCACATAATTAATTTCAGCAGGTACCTGTGCTATTGATTAATTTACAAAGTTTCTGAATATCCTATATAAATTCAGAGTTGGAGTGGGTCTGCATCATGCATTCATTACTTGTACTTTTTAACAGGACTGTTTCTTAGTGCCTTATCTTAGTTAAGGCAGATTTGGAAGACTTGAGGGGAAGACGTTATTAGGTGAGGAGTTACAGGGCAGAGAACATTGATTTCAGTTATGAGGCGGAAATGGGCAAAAATCCAGGCTGCAGTACTTCCCTAATTATGCATTTATTGATTTGATAATGAGCTGAATATGGATTGCACCATGTATTAATCCAGAGGATGGTAACATCAGGCTTACTGGCAGTATCTGGCCCTAAAGGCTCCCTTTGATCAGCTTTCTCCATCCATTCTTGAACTGGAACTTGGCCTCTCATATAACCAAGATCTGAATGCTGGCAACTTCCAGCTCTGCCGCCACATCTAAAAAGTCAGTGAGTTTGTGGGCTGCTAATATGAGAAGCCAGGCAACCAACGCAGAGGCTGGGATGGAATTCTGACCCAAGAAGAAGGTCGCCCCAGCCTCTACCCTGAGGATATAGCTATAAATTCTAGCACAATCCACCCTAGTACAAACTGTGTGCCACCAGCACAAAGCTAGGATTAGAAATGCAGGTCAAACCGAAGCACAATGATCTTCTTCACAAACTCCACACCCCTTCAGACATCCTTTTTATTGCTGTCAGGGCAGTCGTAAGCAACCTGGCTTTCAAAATGATTTGCACCTGCAAAAGTTTTGGGGCAGTTATACTACTCTGTTTCCAATTCGTGCTTAGCCATGATTTCTTTCTGAAATCCTGTAACCTTTTCATACTACAAGTGTCCTGGGTTTGGGTTTTTTTGTCCTGCTTTCATTGTGCAGTAGCCCCTCTAGATAGCAATAATGTGATAGCGTTGCAGAACAACTAATAAACTTCTAGAATGCTGCAGATTCCACCAAGAATATGTTCATCTGGAGGGACCAAAATCCAGGGGCAAACTCTAAACCCATGTACAAGCTTTCAGTATTACCTCAGTTGTTCTTGACAACAGGGCTTCTGCATGCACAAGTAACCCTTTTCTGTTTGATCAGCTTGTTCCACTAATATTTACAAACTGCGATATTTGTGTAAAGCTACTTATATGTAAGATGCGAACAGGAGAAACTGGCTTAGGCTTGTTATGTGATCCCCCTGCCACCTGACCTGTCTCCGGCTGAGTTGCTGCTGTGTACCAGGATGGAGAAGGGGCATGGTGCCAGCCAATCTGGTGTTCCTGCCAATGTAGTGCCCACCTCCACCTCCCCTTTTACTGTTGCAGCATGCAGCAGGGACTTAGCTGGAGGGAAGTCAGGTGGTCATGCTGTCCACTACTGTCTACACTGATTGGCAGCAGCTCTTCTGGATTCCAGACAGGGGTCTTTCCCAGCCCCTACGTAGAGACACCAGAGATTAAACCTGGGGTCATCTGCATGCAAGGCAGATGCCTTACCACTAACCTGCAGCTGTTCCGAAGATGAATTTGCCTGTGGAGTATACTTCAGCACATCCACAGTAGTGTTTTGAGAGTTTTAGACAACTATTGCACGTCACAAAAATATTTTAAGGAGTTTTCTATGCAAACATATCTAATCATAGGCTAATGAGCACAACTGTAGTTGAACGCTCCTGTGGGTTTTCTCTTTGGCTCGTTGAAAGTTATTTGGGGTGGAAACTTAATGCTTGTTTACAGATTGTATATTAAAGCCATTTGGCTCCATTTCAGAATGTTTATGTACTATCTAACCTTTTGCCAGGAGGAGGAAAAAAAAAGGTAAATGACAGAATTTCTTCAGAGACACAGGTGTGCCTTCCAGAAAGAATTTTTCTGGTTGCAAACCCTGTTGTGTTTGACCTTCCACTGGCTTTGAAAGTTGTTAAACCTGATAGATAACTCCATCCTTTCCAAATGATGGGGGCAGTGGAATGCTCCACTCAAGCAGCAAGGAAGCAGCCGAGTGCTAATCAGCATGCATCTGATTCAAACTGGTCTGAATTAGCAAGCATTTCTGCAGGTGACAGCTGCACAAGCTGCTTGAGAAAGGTTTCTCTTCTGCAGACAACCTGTACCTGCAAAACGAACAAACACCCTACAGCCCTGCGCTTGAACAGAACGTATCTGGAGCTCTGTTCTGGAATGAAGAGATGGCTGCTGCTGCTTCTGCTGCTTTGCAGTTTGCTGGACTGATCCTTGGAGGCATTGGCGCAGTTGGGACTTTCGCCATCACGGGCATGCCCCAGTGGCGAGTGACTGCTTTCATTGAAAGCAACGTGGTGGTTTTTGAAACCTCCTGGGAAGGCCTGTGGATGAACTGCATACAGCAATCTAACATCAGGCTGCAGTGCAAGGTCTACGACTCCCTCTTGGCTCTGCCTCCTGACCTCCAGGCTTCAAGAGGTCTGATGTGCGCAGCTTCAGCCCTGGCGTTCCTTGCATTTGCAGTCGCTGTCCTTGGCATGAAGTGCACAAAGTGCACAGGAAATGACGACCGAATAAAAGGGTATATTTTGCTGGCAGGTGGCATCACTTTCATTGTGACTGGCATCGTCGTGCTCATCCCAGTGTGCTTCGTTGCCCACAACATCATCCGAGACTTCTACAATCCAGCCATTCAGCTGGCTCAGAAGCGGGAGCTTGGCGAAGCCCTCTACATCGGCTGGACGTCTGCCTTCTGCCTCGTCGCCGGAGGAGCAATTCTTTGCTGTTTCTGCCGTTGTGAAGAAAAAACCAGAAGCTATCGATACTCTGTGCCTTCACAACGTACAGCCTTCCAGAGCCATCGTACGCCAAGAAGAGCTGAAAGTTCGTACACTAAAAGTCAGTATGTTTAGTCTGCCTTTGGTTTACTGTCTTTCCAAGGGAAGTATCCTTTCTGATCAAACTTGGATTCTAGAAGAAACTCTGCTAGTACAGCACACTGTGTACAATGGAGCGAGATCCAGGAAACTGTCTGTGACCTCTAAGACAAAGCAAGCTCTAGAACACAAGGGAACATCTTCAGATATTTCAGAGCAGCATCAGAAATTTGAACTGAATATTGTCCAAGGTTTTTGTATTTTTTTTATTAGCATCTATTAAGGGGAATATGTTTTCATTCTAATAGCGATTTGAAATTGCTTTGCAGTGTGTGTGGGGGGGTGTAGGTTACAGCAAAAATTCTAACTTACTGAAGTCCACTATGTTCAATACTATATTAATATGCAAAATATAGCAGAGGCTCTTATTGGGAGGTGAGGGGGAAAATGAAGGGGGGGACTTCTCTAAATCTATATTTGATTTTTTTTTAACCACATAAAGTTTTTATTGAAGTGTTGCTTAGCTGTGTAAAAAAAAGAAGAGAAGTGATGTGCATGAATTTTTTAAAATTTTAAAGTTTTCAAAGTATGCATTCTACATTTCCTGAAAACATTTTTTTTTTGCCCAATAGTACTAACTCTTCTTAGTAGTGATAAAAGGTTGTGTGCTTTCTTTTCTTGTTTTTCAATCTAACTATATTCTACCATTATTTTCCTGCACATTATTGTTTGTTCTGTGGCAAAAGAGTTTTAACACGTTTTAATAAAAATGTTTTAAACTTCATCTGTTTTGTGTGACCTTCCTGGCGATTTGCAGGGTGCATTAGGCAGAATTGTAAAGATATACGTAACCACAACAACATGCAGAATGGCAGCCATGAAGAAGCATGTGGCATGCTGTCCTGTAGGCGAATTCTAATGCAGTTTGGCATCTTTCTGGAACTGTATGTGGCTGATGGAAAAATGCACAAATACTACAAATCCAAGTATAAACACTAACAAGGTTTGCCTGTGTGTGTGTTTGTGTGTGTGTGTGCATGCATGCATGCATGCAATACTCACAGTGCACTTTAGCTTAGTTAATTTGACAGGTCTGTAGGGAATGCAAACCATTCATGTTACAGTAGCTGCTAAGGCTAAGATCAAGTGTAGTGTAGTAATTTTTAAAAAGGTTAACTGAATATATAATCAGGTGAGTCACATAGCATATAACTAGAGTTTTCCAAGCATACTGTACAGTTTTTGCTATTCCAGTCTTTCCACCAGCTGAACTGGATGCCAGCCAATTCCCTCCCTTCCACAAGACTTCAGCAAATTCCCCACCCCAAAGACTTCAGCACTGCAGTAAATGTTTCTTATCTTGACTCTCCACCCTGTCCTACTTCCCACACCCACTGCTGTGCAGAGTTCTTTCCCAGAAACATATTCAAAGTTACTCTATTGGTTTGTTACTTATAGAGGTATTGGTTATATTTATGTGACAATGTCCTGATATGTTGAAGATAACCTTGCTCTGTTTAAACTGCAGCAGAATGTTATGTGTGCCATGCTGAAGAACTAACAAAATGTCCTTTAACTGTGGAAATGCTTTCAACTGTTAGATTATTTTCATACGGGAGCAATTTCATGAAATCCAGCTGAATTAATGTCAGGGCCCAGAGAGGAGCAAATTAGCACACTCTTGGGCCCTGCTCGCTTGCCTTGTGGTCACCCACTTCTACTGGCACCACTACCCACCACCTGGCAAGGCTCCTCAGGACTCCAAGAAACCTGTCTCACCCTCATGCCTTACTCTGAGCCACCATGTGCTTCCTCAAAATGAAGCATTCTGGCTGAGGGGCCCAGGAAAGTCTAGCCATTTTGCTGTGGCTAGAAATTGTTTTTGTTTAAATAATAAAAAATAAAAGTTATAGGTTAATAAAGTACCGTATTTTTCGCCCTATAGGACGTACTTTTCCCCCTCCAAAAATGAAGGGGAAATGTGTGTGCGTCCTATGGGGCGAATGCAGGCTTTCGCTGAAGCCTGGTGCGCACCGACCCCTCTCGCTCTCCAGGCTTCAGGAAGCTATCTACAAGCCTTGCAAGCCCGTCGGGAGTTCCCGCGGGCTTGCAAGGTTTGGGGGCAGCAGCCTGTAGCCCGAAGCACGGGGCACCCTCTGGAGGGCGCCCCGTGCTTCGCGCAGGTGTCCGCAAGCCTGTTCTGGGGGCTGGGGTCGGGGGAAGCTTCCCCCGCCCCAGCCCTGCGGCTGGGGGGGGGGAAAATAATTTTTTGTTATTCATTTCCCCCCCCCAAAAAAAACGAGGTGCGCCCTATGGGCCAGTGCGCCCTATAGGGCGAAAAATACGGTAACTTTAGTAGGAAGAGCTAGGCACACAGGAGGCTAAGGCAGAGAGATCATGTATGCTGCTGCATTAGCAATAGCAAAACAATGTTTATAGCAAGTGGGGTGAGAGGAAGAGTGAGGATGGCGGGTACACAACTCCATACCCTCCAACGTTTCTCTGATGAAAAGAGGGATAGTCCATTCCAAAATGATAATTTCACTATTTATACCCCATACATTTTATCGGGCTGCCCCAGTCTCTCTGGGCAGCTTCCAACATATATAAAAACATAATATAACATTAAACATTTAAAAACTTTCTTGTACAGGATTGCTTTCAGACAGCTCAGGGGTCGGATAACTTTGTACCCTCCAACATTTTGCCAATTAAAATAGGGACATCCTAAGGAAAAGTGGGACATTCCGGGATCAAATCAGAAACCAGGATGGCTTCTCTAAATCAAGGACGTCCCTGGAAAATAGGGACACTTAGAGGGTCTGCATCTCAGGCAGTGCAATGCTCTTTGTTTGCTCTGTTTACTGCTGAATTCCAGGAAAATTGTAAGAACTGGGAGGAGTGACAGAAACAGCTTGCCATGTGCAACAGCCTCTATCTATTTGCATTTCCAAATGACTAACATTGCATGTGTGAATTAGATGTAAGAACATGTTCCAGGAACATCAACTTAGCTGGGAGCATGCAGTCTCTGGGAGAGTTAAAACATGAGGACGGCAGGTTTACACTGATTCACAGGGGCAATAAATTTTCTGTCCCATTTGGCAGCCCTACAGAGCCTCTGCTAAATAGCAAAGCAGTAATGAGAGTGGGAACTATCCCTTCATGGGTTTTCCACAGAATAACCTGGTTTGCAGTCGAAAACTGGAACCAGGACCTCAGTCTTTTCTCTTTTACACCATAACAATAATGAAGATTGTTACTCAACTTTGTTTTACAGGTTTGCTAATAAAATAAATCGCAAACTAAACCCACAATATCCTTTGGAATTCTGGAGAACACATTCAGATACAGTCTATGTTTGTGGAATTCATAATACCTATATACTCATCTGTCCTGCTGCTATTTCACTCCCCTCAGGCTTCAATACCAGTAATTATTCTATCATTTGAGATGACAAGAGTGTCTTTCAGCATGGTTACACCTTACACACAAAAATAAACACAATCTTCTTTTTAGCTGGTGCGGTCTAATGCTGTTCCTCAAATATTTCAGCTCTATTGCAAATGTTAGTTACAGTGACTGGTATGCGAGCAGCTTTAGTTCGTCAGGTGGCTCACCTGACTACCAATTTTAATTGCCTCTCTGTCACAAGTCATGAGGAACTTGGGCAATTTAAGCAAGGGCGAATGTATCCCTGATTCCTAAACAAACAAAAACCATACCTTTGAAGCCTCCAAGAAGGAAGGGCCAAAATGCACTTGCCTAGTAGGTGCCATCTTCTGAGGTAATCTGTGAGGCAGTTTTTCTGAGGCAAGTTGCTGAAAACAAGAAATTGCAGAGACACTGTGGCCCTGATACAATTTGAGACAGCTTTGTGGGGAGTAAAAGAGGGTGCATTAAGAGTTTTGTTTTTCACATTAATGTTGCTATACTGTGCCCCAAGTTTCATTATTTTTATGACAGTTTTGGGGTTTTGGCACTCAAAAGTCTGCTTAACCTGAATGCCTTCATGCTACTCAAGTTTACGCCATCAAGAAAGTGACATTTCCCTGGACTTTGGACTCTGCACAGGATCTTTATACCGTTACCTAATATATGTACATATACACCTTAATATTTGCTTAAATACATATGCTTTACAATTCTTCTGGAGAAGGGAAGAACATGGGGCACAATATTATTGTGAGGAGAGAACAAAACTTCATGGTGAGTGCAGAATGTGTCTGTGCTACTGCACTCTCAATCTACAGTGCAGGGATTCCCAAACTTTCTATCCCCAAGGTGCACTTGAGATGGCTGAAAACTGCTGAGCCACTCCTCCCTCCCCCCATCACAAAAGGATAGTGCAGGGTCAGAGCCAGTTACAAAATGATGACAGATGGAGACAGAATTTGGCATAATCAGCTGGCATCACTTTCTACTGATTTCTACTCCATCTTTTGAAATTGCGAAATCCTTTTGCTATCGTGTTTTTCTTGTGGTGTGAAGTTTCAGAGCTCAGCTTTCCATAAGCTTTAGAGGAGACATTTGCTATGAGGTTATTGTGACTCAGTCTCCCCATTTTAAGGAGAATTTGGAGAATCTCAGGGTCCCTTCCAACTCTACAATTCTATGTTACTGTGCCTCCCAAAGTATTTTTTATCATTTCTTCACCCATTCTTCTTGAACTATATCTTCCGTGCCTCCCCCACAGAACCCCTCCCAGTTTCCTCTCTCTCTCCTCCTTGGTCCTTTTATAGTCACATTTTCCTCCTACTCCTGGCTGTTTTTACTCAGCATGCAGGGAGCTGCTAGTGCTGGCACTGGTCCAACCAAAAGCCTATGTCATGGCTGAATGGTGGGGAAAGGCAAGTGAGGAGGCGCTGGGCAGGCTGTGGCACCGAGGCCCATCTGAAAGTGGCCGAAGAGCCACTGGTGGGTCTTGGCTCACTCTTTGAGAAACATTGCTCTCATGCATCATTAATGGCCTAGAAATTCCAAATTGCCAAATTATGTCCCTTTCCTGACAGTAGGCTTTCTGACCCAGCAGAGTCTTCCATCAGAAAGTGGGCAGGACATTTTTCCAGGTTCCCCCTTCTGTCTGTACTGGTTCCTCTATCTTTTTTGGAGGGGTGACGGGAGTGGCTGCTGAAAAGGCAACACACATTTCCCCTTTGTGTATTAAGATCCCATTAGCAAACTAAGCACATCTCTTGAGAAAGTTGGGCAGAACTTAGAAAAGACATATAGCAGGGGTGAGCAACCTATACCCCTTCAGATGTTGTTGGACCACAGCTCCCACCATTCTTGTCAATTGGGCATACTGGTTGGGACATATGGGAGTTGTTGGCCAACAACATCTGCACGAGCTCAGGTTGTCCACCCTGATTTACATTGTAAAAGTGTGTGTGTGTGTGTGTGTGTGTGTGTGTGTGTGTGTGTGTGTGAAGGTACAGGGTTATAAAGACTAGGACTAGCCACCTCAGAAACAGTTTCTATCCAAATGTGATTTTGGTTTTAAACGCAGTGTAAGGTAGTCTCTATGGGAGTATATTGTATTTAATTATGGACTATCAGAGTTTTTAGGGGGTTAACCAGGCTGGGATAGCTGGGATAGCAGGCTTGTTGGTTTTTGAATGTCTGATGTAGATTTTTTTTCAAGTTTGTTGTTCTGTATGGGACAATGATAATAAAGATTATTGTATCGTATCATATATCCACACACAGGTTCATATTCTTTTGTTTGCAGCATTGAAAAACTTCTAAACTCAACCTAAATAAACCTTACAATTTTTTTTTGTCACCAGTAAATTGTAAATGTGTTTATGTGACTTTTTAACCGGAAAACGTGATTAAGCTATTGTGCTTTGACACTGATGCAATGATTATTGCTGAAAAAATAATTATTAGTGCTGTAATTGGGTATCTAAAATTAGAGCATAATCATTTAATTATAGCATGTTAGCAGCACTCGAACACACACAAAACAACAATGTCAGGTAGAATATGTCTGGACTCACCCTTGCACAGAATCTGATTGGCCACAAAGGCCTTGACTCACTGTGGAACTTTAGATGAAATATATAGAAGCTCCTTCAGGTTAGGCAGAAGTGGATTTCTTCCTCCTTTTTCTTCAGGATTACAGGCATAGTCCATCTTAAATTCATCTGCCACATGAAGAAACTATGGGGAAGATTCGTATGTTTTGGGGAGAAATGCAAGATCTACTTTAGAAAAGTATCCCTGAATTATTTTTGCTTGGGCATCACTTTCTGAGAAGCCCCATGGCTTGCTGTGCATTGCAAACTGTGGCCCTGCTGCTTGGGGGCATTGGCATGGTTGGAACGTTAACCGTCACTCTGATGCCTCAGTGGAAAGTATCTGCCTTCACAGAAAGTAACATCATAGTCTTTGAGACCATTTGGGAGGGTCTATGGATGGTGTGCGTCAATCATTTCAAGAAGCATCAGTGCAAATTCTACGGATCCTTGTTGGCCCTTCCACCTGCCTTGGAAGCATCCAGAGGACTAATGTGCACAGCATGTGCCCTGTCAGTTATTGCCTTTCTGATTGCCGTTGCTGGCACAAAGTGCATCCGATGTCCTGGCAGTAATGAGCAGATGAAGAACAAGATTTTGTTGGCAGCTGGAGCAATTTTCCTTCTGACTGGGGTCATTGTGCTGATTCCTGTTTCCTGGACTGCCAAAAACATCATCGAGGACTTCCACAATCCAGTAATCCAGTTTGGCCGGAAACGTGAACTGGGACCTGCACTCTATTTAGGCTGGATCACCTCAGCATGTCTAATCAGCGGAGGAGCCATATTTTGCAGCTTTTGTGCCTCTGCAGAAAAGCCTGGAAGATACCGAGATTCATCGCCATCCAGTCGCAGACTGAACAAACCTGAACATATCAGGATGATGCCTCTAAGTGTACATTCTTATGTCTGATTATTTCAGTGTTGCATGTTGAGCTTGCTTTGGACAACAGCAGAATTCTTTCAACCTATATATACACCAGTGAGGCCAGAGCCACCCAGATCCAATAAACACAACTCAGTTGTGCAAAAAGATTTCCATGCATGGATCTGCTATTTGGATGTGCAGAAGTGTGTGGGATTTGACATACCATAACTATATATTGCTACCCTATGTATTGGCTGGCTTCTGCATTAGGCATTGTCTCCACATGGGTAGCAATATGAACACCGCTCTCTGCTGCTCCTGAAGTTCTATGGATCAAGGTGAATATGGTTCTTCAGCATTTTAATGTGACATGCAAGAAACTTTTTTGTTTGTTTAATGTAGCCTAATTTTCCAAGTTATATTAAAAACACAGTGCCATCGGTTCTTTAGGATTCAGTGCTTTTTACAAGTGCTTTCAGTTATATTCTGAACCTGCTAGAGGACCCTGGCTTCATTTGTGGGGCACTTTAGGCAAAATATGTTATATTATTTCAACTAAAGCATTCTAATCGCAGCTTCTTCCTCTGGTTCTCTTCTTCAATGTAGCAAGCATTCAGACAACGAGAACAGAAAGGGAGAGAGAGGTATCTTAAGGCCCATGTAACCATATTTAGTTAATTGGCGGCATTCAGCTTGATGGGTCAAAATTGTTTCAGGAGGTCGTAAATGAAATCAGAGGGGAAGGGAAGGGAAGGGAAAGTGTGCAAGAAGAGCCAGATAAGTTCCCTGGAGCTATTTTATCCAGACTCCAGATAAATTTTAATCAATGCAAGATAAAGTTGCCCAGAGTTTCACCTAGAAGGAATTTGTTAGTAAATGTTCAAATGATAAGAGACATAAAGCTACAGCTGTCCTTGAATTTTATATGCAATGACTGACTATCCTATATAATAGGGAAGCCCTTTTTGCCAAGTGGTATCAAATTTCTTATATCACCTGACAATTCTGTGAGCAGATGCACAAGATTGTGTGGCAAAGTGCCTTTCTGGCCCCCAGACCTGGTTAACAAAGGACTATATAAAGCTAACTTAGACCACAGGCCCATTTAGCTCAGTATTGTCTACACTGACTGGCAGCTATTTTCAGGATTTCAAGGCAGGAGTCTCTCTGAACCTCACCTGCAGACACTAGGGATTTAACCTAAGACCTTCTCCTGGGATCCAGTGGGTGGGATTTGATGTTCTAGTTTTAGGAGTGGAATCCAAACACTGCCACACTCAAATATCTTTTTTCCTGGTGCGTACTATTTTAAGGAATACCAGGGCTGCTGAATCAAAGACTAGTTTTTCATAATTCAGCAATAGTTTTTTTTTATAAACTAATTTCAGATCAATCAATATGAATAGATACTAAAAATGGCAGACATACTGTGTAAATACACATTTACGTTTGAAGAAAGGCAACCCTATCGCTTTTTTTGGAGAGTAAATCAATAGCAAACATTTGCTAGCCTCACTTGTCAGGCTTAATTCATCTTTCTAATGCAGTTATGTACATTTTCTGGTTTCAATAATCTCAGATTACCAGTTATTACAACATTGTGTCACGGTATCGACTTGTCCCTGAATAAATCAACTGTTACATCCGACAGCCTGAACTTTTTTCTTCCAATGCCAGAAAATACATACTGTACCTCAGATGGAATGTGCCAACAGCTGACAAAAACCAGCATCAAACACCATGAAAGTAGTGAAGCTTTGCTGACATGTGACATGGAGAGGGGCTGATAGATAGATCTGAAAAACAGTTCTGAGACAGTTGCTACTATAATTCCGGGTCAGAGGCCCTTGCCCATGTGTATCTTCCGAAGGAGGTGTGGAGGGCAGCAACATGAGAACGGGCATTTTTAGGGGTGGCTCCCACTTGTGGAATGCTGGCTTCTGGGAAGCATACCTGGCCCCGTCACTGTCTATTCTTAGGCACCAGGTGAAAACATTTCTTTTTACCAATGACCCTTAATTCAGAGGACTGTGGCCTCTTCCAGTGGGTAGGATGTCTTACATGTACATATATGGTTATGTTAGTAGGTTTTTATTTCGTTCAGGTTTTAATCTTTATATTATTTTGTAAGTTGCTCTATTTTGTGAAATAGTGACAAGTGCAATTAACAACAGCAGTCACATCTGTTGCTCTACTGAACAATAGTTTATCTTCAGATTCTAATAGCTCGTATAGATCATAGACCTGATCTCAAATTAAAACATTAGTAAGTCAGATCTATTTTAATTACTGTGCCTTGATTGCAACACCAGTTTCATTATTGCTTGTGTTCAGAAATACAGGAATATATATTCATTTAAAAATAAATTTATCTCTCCTTCACCTTTAAACCTAGGGCCCCAAGATGAAATTAAAATCATCCATATAAAAGAGACACAAAACCATTACTCAGAAACATAGGAAGCTCCTTACATTATCAGAACTATGGTCCATTTAGCTCAAAGGTACATCTTTTGTAGGGCAGCCTTCCACAACCTGGTGCTTGTCACTTCTTTCGGACTACAGTTTACATCATTCTTGGCTGCTGACCATACAGGCTGGGGCTTGTGGGAGTTGTAGTCCAAACCATGTGAATGGTACCAGGATGTGTGTGTGTTTGTGTTTCGTAGGGGGTGGGAGGGGAGATTGCCCTATGGTTTCCCACTCATGTCCATTACTTTAATGGAATTGTTACATGAGGCCAGATGCATCCAATGTAGTGCCTTTCGGAAGTTGCTGTAATGTAACTGCCACCATCGGGCCATGTTTGATTCTTTTTATCCTTAGCCTGATTCCTAGATAGGAAGTAAGCCCAATTGGGGATGGGGGAGGGAGGTTGGCAGGTGGTGTTACCTATTCATAATATTTGCCCCCACATGCTGGTTACTTTAACAAATGTAGGTTGGGGAAGTATGTTTGCCAAGGTAATGTATACTTCCACCTAGGGAGGAGGTGTGACTTCTTTCTACCCTGCTTAAATACATTGGAGTTCTCTGAGGGTTAAAAAGGAGCAGAGAGTCACAAATCAAGCTTCTCCTTTGAAGTATTTACCATTCTCGTCCCAGGTTTCTGAGCTAATGGGAAAATAAGCTTACATGCATGTTTATCTTCCAGCGACATTATGGATTCAGATAATGAAGCTTGCTATCTGAACAAGCGCTGCTAATTAAAATACATTTTAAAAGAGAAGTGCCATCTTGATCAAGGTTTCTTTATCTGATTCGAAGAAGTGGCTGCTTGCCACCATAATGATTCGCACTGTAAATTGAAAAACACAACTGCGCCAAAAGAGTGGAATGCAAATGATGGGAAAGTATTTGCATTTCAATACCTTTTGATAATAAAGTATGATTTTTAAACGACAAATATTATCTCAAACAATAGATGTGTTCAAGGTGACTAGGATAACTTCAGAGAAACTCCTTGCTGTAAAAAAATACACAAAAAAACTCACAAAAAAGCATCAGGCTCCAATCTTAGAAATAAGTCCCTCTGAGTTCAGTAGGGCTTCGTTCCAAGTATGTGGACATAGGATTGCAATCCAAATATACCACTGTACTTTGCACAAAGAACTCTCGGTCCCATTCACGTTAGTCCTCCTGCTTCTCAGGATGGTCTGTGAGGGCTGGCAAGAGGTTGTGACTTCCACCTGCAACTCTCAGAGGCAAAAGTGGAATGCTGAAAGGTGACTGAATCTTGCAGTGTCTTCAGGGTTCCCAGATACAGAAAGATTTTGAAGAAGGAAATCTCATGATGGCTAGGATTTTCCAGCAATCATAACATGTACACTAGTGAGACTTGGGAGATGCCTATATCAGATTATTTCCCCAAGTTCAGTCTCATTTGATGGCAACAAGCAAGCACCATAGCCTGCCCACCTGGGATTACCACAGGCTTTGGCTGGCTGCTCTTTGCGGGACTCAGGAAGGAATGTTTCAGGCTGCCTCAACTGGCTGATACGGGATTTTTAAAAAACAGTATCTTCCTGCAGTAGTTTTTATGCAGAGAGGATGAATCCTAATTAAAGTTACACTTCCTGCAACAACTTCTAAGGCAGGGAGGAATAAGGCCCATAGATTGTGGGAATTCGGAATATGTCCTAACACTCTTACCAAAGAAGGGCAACTCCCCAGTGCTTCCTTTAATCAGCAATAGTGTTGGTAGGGGTAGGAGTAGGAGTAGATCCTTTTCACATGTACTGCTAGAAAGCCAAGTGTTTCCCCCTCTTATATTTCTGCATCTGGTTCTTTCTGGTTAAGTGCAGAACCTTACGTTTGTCCCTATTGAAATTCATTTTGTTAGCTTGCACTCAGTTCTCCAATCTGTTAAGGTCGTTTTGAATTCTGATTCTGTCTTCTGTGGCATTAGTAACCCCTCCCAGTTTGGTGTCATCTGCAAATTTGATAAGCATCCCCTCAATTCCTTCATCCAAGTCATTTATAAAGCCGTTGAACAACATCGGGCCCAGGAAAGAACCCTGCGGCACCCCACTAGTCACTTTCTCCCAGGATGACAAGTAACCATTAATGAGTACTCTTTGCGGGGGGTTTTCTTGCCCCAGCAAGCTCTCTTCCTGCCATGTGCAGGAATCCTATTCAAATGAATAAACAGCTTTTTCTGTGAAGTGGGAGGAGGGCTGGCTCCTCTAGAAGTACAAATCCAAACCACCCAAGAGAGGTTGTACTATTGTGCTGCTGCCGTCCTTTGAATTCCACTTGCAGCATTAAATACCGTAAAGAGAGTAGCAACTGCCTCGTGTCCTATTTATGATCTGCAGGGTTTTGTCTGCAAGTTAATTCTTACCTTGAACCCCAAATAAAAGCTTGTTGGGAAAGATTTTTAAAATAAAAGGGAAATATCAGTGACATTTGCACCAAATGTTGACCTAATTCAAAGAAGTGTTTTGAAATCCATGTTACCCAGTTTGGGGGCACGTGCAATCAATTTCAGGTCTCCGTCTCCTGTGCTTTATTATGTTGCCTATGATTACTAGATGAAAGATGATGGGTAAATCTGCATTTCAATTTCTGTCAGATGCCTAGGTGACGGACAGAGAGACTGATCTATGATGTTTTCATTAGAGATTTCATGATGGAGTGCCAGATGGTTCCCTCTCAGAGTAAGAGCTTCAGCCCTCAGACTCGGATATCGCCTTCTGTATTGTTGCATGCATTTTCCCCAATTAGCATGAATCAGAGCAAAAGCTTAACATGCTCAGATACCTTACAATTCACCTGAACAGCAGAAGTCAATCTGTTCATGTAATATGCTTCTTTGTCTGATGCTGCTTAATGTGGGGATTGCAGAGGATCATATAAAACCCATTAGCCTATTTTCTTTATGCATACAAATTTCCTTCTTCAGTCTATGAAGGTATTGTGATAGTGGTGGATAAGCAGAAGGATTGACCCATATTGGGACATGGATGTCAATCCAGTCAGCAGGGCTCCTGAGCTACATCATGACGGCTGCTGAGATCATGAAATGCTATGGTTACTTGGAGCCCTTTTCTCATTCCATTTTCTCCCATCCAGTCTTTGGGGCAGGGCAGGTAGTAATAATGGCATCTCTGGGGAGGGATCTGGAAGACATGACAGATACAGGAGACACAGGGATGGAAGAGCTTTAAACTGTACCCCAATCTTTATCCCTACTGTATTAGGATGACTCCGGAAACCATGACATATATGAGCAGTCACCCACCTGGTGCACTCCAGATGATTTGAACTACAGTTCCCATCATTCCTGGCCATTGGCCATGCTGGCTGGGGCTGATTGTATTTGGAGTCCAGAGTATTCGGTGAGCACCAGGTTGAGGAAGGCTGACATACTGGTTTGATTTTCATCGCCTGACTGGCTTGAGAGATTCTGCACAACATCTAAAGGTCTGGTGAATGATTGGCTAAATTACTCCATCACATCACAATGTATATATATTGTGAAGTTATTGTTTTAGGGGAGGCTCCACCAAATACAACCGTGCATGTGTCATTTCCTTGCTCTCAATTCATCACTGCCACCACACCCAGAAAGTGCAGAATGTCATCTGAGAAGTGTGTGGAAATAGTCTTCAAAAGAAAAACAAAACATCACCATTTGCTGTTGGTTTCCAGCAATAAATTAGCCGTGTATAGCAAAGGAGGCGAAGCATTAATACACAATGAAATGTTTTCTTGCAAAGGACACCGGAAGCTGATTCCATACTCCATTCATGTTACTGTGGTGGCACTCTGTTATGAACTCTGAGAACTGCTTTGTGTCTGAAGAGTTGGGAATTTGGAGGTGGTACTTCCTGTGCATGATTTATCAGTGAATTTGAAATTCTATTTGATGAGCCACTGCTGGAGGATCATATGAAATTATTGAAAATCATGATTGAGTTGCCGAGGGCCTTCTGGCGGTTCCCTCGCTGCGAGAAGCCATGTTACAGGGAACCAGGCAGAGGGCCTTCTCAGTAGTAGCACCTGCCCTGTGGAATGCCGTCCCACCAGATGTCAAAGAGAAAAATAACTACCAGATTTTTAGAAGACATCTGAAGGCAGCCCTGTTTAGGGAAGCTTTTATTGTTTGACAGACTATTGTATTTTAATATTTTGTTGGAAGCCACCCAGAGTGGCTGGGGAATAAATAATAATAATAATAATAATAATAATAATAATAATAATAATAATTTGCAGAAAAGCAAAAAAGAGAGGTAGATCTCAAAGTTGTGAATGAAGGAGAATTTATGAGTGCAGATACTGGCCAAACAGGGTTCTATTATTGCATAGCTGCCAACTTTTCCCTTTTCTTGTGAGGAATCCTATTCGGAATAAGGGAATTTCCCTTTAAAAAAGGGAAAAGTTGACAGCTATGTACAGTTATTGTTGTTGGCACCATACCCTGCTGTAGGGGTGAGGAACCCTTGGCCTGTATGCCTGATGGGGACCCCCAAGCAATTATGAATGCAGCCCCAACAATTTGGTGGTGGGACATTTTCTTTTCTTTTACTATGTCCATCCAAAGAGTGCCTTCCTTGCCCTGTGCCTGCTGTCGCATGTCCTCCCCCCCCTTGCTTTGCGCCCTGCTTGAGGGCGCTCCATAGGACTTCTCTCACAAAACAGCTTCTTCTTTTTTAAAGCTCTAAATAAACTTTTCTTCCTCAGCAACATCCTCAAGGCCATGGTGTTTTCCAGCAATCTCTCTCTCTCCTTTTTTTTCCTGCTGGTAGTTTGCAGCACTTCAGACATTTTCTTTGCCCAAAAACAAAATGTATGAGTTGACATTTCAACTTCCACTGTACTGTGTTGTTCGTGTAATATTTCAAAGGCGGCTCTGGTTGTTTATTCCTGCATTCCTTCAGCCTATGTCTCTCAGTTCTCCCCCCTCAAAATGAGGCTTTTACCTTTTCCATTTCCTGTTCTGCCATAACTTTTAGAGCCCCAGATAAACTCTTGCCAAACACTCTTTTCTTGAGATATATTATTTGCAAGACTGCATTGTATTTTCTAATACCTTTATGCAGAGACTGTGCACAACAAACAAATCAATCTCTATAACTAGCCCAGAATCACAGAAGAAAACGGTAAAATACAATTTAACATACATAGATGTGACAATCAAGGAAGGAGATATATTGAACTCAAATTCTAATTATTGGCAAAATATACAAACATCACAAATCCTTGTCAGGCCTCCACTAAGCAGGCACTTTAATGTTCAGCATTCTGCAGACTTGAGTATCAATAAATGTCACTTTCTAGCTCACAGCTGCTGTATTCACATTGTTCTAGTGTATTTTTGAAAAGTTAAAGAGCATTAGGAATATGTTCTTGTTATTGTTAAGAGCAACTTCAAAAGCAAAGAGGATGTTGTTCAACAAGATGGAAGGCGATCCATCCTGTATCTCTCCCTTATCAGAATAGTCCTGCCACTGGTGACATCAGTGCTGAAAGTTGGTGCTTGGCAAGGCTAGGCTGAAAAAATGAGTTGTCAGTCATCTCAGGCTCACAGCAGGAACCTTGCATTGGAGGCCAAGAATTGTATACATAATAATCAGCCTGATTCTTTTCTTCTTCCCCTCCCGCTGCATCATTTTAATACTAAAAAGAAGTGACTAATGTGAATTACTCATTAATAAATTTAAAAGCCTTTGTTCTAAAGCAGTATATTGGGCTTTGGCATGACCCTTAGCAATAGCTTTCTCACTCTGCTCCTAATTCACTGCAGGTCTGCTGGAACGAAGTTTTTACCCTGGTGACTTACTGCAATTTAAATGATCGATTTGTTGCAGTGCTTCTTCTGATGCCTTGCTCTCCCCCCGCTCCTTGTGCCTTATTATCATCAAACAGGAGAACCTATGTCTAGTCCTCAAAGTCTTCTTTGATGAAGACCGCTGCAAGCAATGATACCATTTTTATTTTGCACAGTGCTAGTATCCAGTGTAGCTGGTCTTTATGCTTCCAGGGAATCCAGCAAATAATTTAAAAACAAAGCAAAAATAATGCTCAGCAACATGATCAATAACATTAATTGCACATATTTAAACATTATTATAGACAAATGAGCAAGTGCCTTTTTTCTGGTAGAGGTTTCCAACAGTTTCACACATCCTCTTAGAGGGAACTCATCTTAAAAACCCTTCAATGAACTTCCTAATTTATGACATTTTGAAACATATTTACTTTTTCTACCGACTTGCCTGAGAGTAAGCCCTTTTGAATTCAATAGGACTTGCCTCTGAGTAGCTATTTTTAGGATTACACTGTTAGTATGGAGAGTGTAAATATATCATCAAACCTAAGGTTGCCATTTGGGGCCAAACCCAAATTACTAGTGATTTTAAGCCGGGGACGCGGGTGGCGCTGTGGGTTAAACCCCAGAGCCTAGGACTTGCTGATCAGAAGGTCAGCGGTTCAAATCCCTGCAACGGGGTGAGCTCCCATTGCTCGGTCCCTGCTCCTGCCAACCTAGCAGTTCAAAAGCATGTCAAAGTGCAAGTGGATAAATAGGTACTGCTCCAGCGGGAAGGTAAATGGCGTTTTTGTGCACTGCTCTGGTTCGCCAGAAGTGGCTTAGTCATGCTGGCCACATGACCCAGAAGCTGTATGCCGGCTCCCTAGGCCAATAAAGTGAGATGAGCACCACAACCTCAGAGTAGGCCATGACTGGACCTAATGGTCAGGGGTCCCTTTACCTTTACCTTTTTAAGGTTGCCATTTGGGGCCAAACCCAAATTACTGGTGAGTTTAAGCTTTTGGAGCTGTTTCCACTGCTTTTTCCATCACATTGCCATACATCCGGGTTTTCCCAACATTTTGCTGATTCAGCAAAATCCCCCCCCCATGCCAATTTTACACCAGGAAACCAGGACATGTCAGGAATTTTCCTGATGTATGGCAAGCCTAATCAAACCAACTCTATGAGACAAAATTGCACATATCCCTAATTTAAATATGCAGAGCAGAAGCTACAAGATGGACTTGCCCACAGCTGCCATGTCCATAAGTAAACCTTGTTGGTTAGTGGCACTTGGACATAACAATGTTTTACTTAACAACCTTAGGTGGGAGTCCATTTCCTTTGTTGCAGAACCACATCCTTGGCTTAGACTGTCTTAGGCTAAAAGCTTAGACACACTTACTACAGAGTAAGCCCATTGAACACAACAGGATTCAAACGTAGGTTTGCACCATCTTGCTCTTGCATGCACAAGTGATCTCTCTTCTGATGGCACCCGACTTCAGTGATCTCTCCCTGTGGCTGTTCTTCCTTTTTACTTATCTGCTTTTCCCTGCTCAGCTGATTCTTTCCTTCTAGCTGTTCTCGCCTCCCAAGTCACAGAGACCTTTGCCTTGCCTAGGAGGGAGCCTGATTTTGACATCAGCTCAGGTATTCTCTCTCAAGACCAGCAAATGCTTTTATCACAGTCTACAATAATCTGCACACGCAGGCAAGCACTTTTCTTTTCTCCAGCTAGCATACAGGTCTAGAGAAATACACGGCAGCTAGTGTATGTGATACAGAAGTCCTGGAGATACAGAGCCTGGCTTCAGCTTGTGAAAAAGATTTGGGGACCTAAATGAGAAAACCACCATTAAATGGAGCGGTTAATGTGGTGCATCTATTATTCAAACTCATCCACCCAACAGATCATGGTAGAGCTCAAACAGGATGAAAAGCTGACTTACAAGCCAGTTAACTGGTTTAGCCAAAGTGGTAGTGGTGGTGTTTTTTTTTTTTAAAAAATGCAAACCAGCAAGAGGATCCAGTTTGGTTCCAGACTCTAGCTCTTCATTCTATTATGAGCTTAGTAATATGTAAGTGACCTATTCTCATGTAAATTATTATTATTATTATTATTAATACCCCACTCATCTGGCTGGGTTTTCCCAGCCACTCTGGGTGGCTTCCAACCGAATATTAAAAACGCAATACAGCATTAAACATTAAAAAACTTCCCTAAACAGGACTGCCTTCAGATGTCTTTTAAAAGTAAGATAGTTGCTTATTGCCTTGACATCTGTCGGGAGGGCGTTCTACAGGGCAGGCGCCACTACTGAGAAGGCCCTCTGCCTGGTTCCCTGTAACCTCACTTCTCTCAGTGAGGGAACCGCCAGAAGGCCCTCGACGCTGGACCTCAGTGTCCGGGTTGAACAATGGGGGTGGAGACGCTCCTTCAGGTATACAGGACCGAGGCTGTTTAGGGCTTTAAAGGTCCGCACCAACACTTTGAATTGTGCTCGGAAATGTACCAGGAGCCGATGCAGGTCTCTCAGGTGTTATATGGTCTCGGCGGCCACTCCCAGTCACCAGTCTAGCTACTGCATTCTGGATTAATTACAGTGTCCAAGTCACCTTCAAAGGTAGCCCCACGAAGAGCGCATTGCAATAGTCCAAGCGGGAGATAAGTAGAGCATGCACTACTCTGGCAAGACAATCCACGGGCAGATAGGGTCTCAGCCTGTGTACCAGATGGAGCTGGTAGACAGCTGCCCTGGACACAGAATTGACATGCACCTCCATGGATGGCTGTGAGTCCAAAATGACTCCCAGGCTGCGCACCTGGTCCTTCCGGGGCACAGTTACCCCATTCAGGACCGGTTGAGTTATCAAAAAAGGCATAGTACACCCCCTCCTCTATTGGCTTCACATGCGATGTTGCAGACAGTAATAACTTGCTTCTAGAATTCCTAGTAAATAAGCATAGAAGGTTGTTATTGGGTGTGAGTAGCTAAGGTATAAATGGCCTTAATTAGACTAAAATAAGCCAGGTTTGAATTGGTAATTGCACAACATCGTTCTGGCTGAAGACTGTACTTATCTGACAACACATTCAGTTTTCCCATTTCCTCATAATTCCACTTTAAAACGTGCCTTATTAGTACAGGTTTTTATCAACAGGTGTCACCAAACAGGCAACTCCCAATACAGTGGTACCTTGGGTTACAGATGCTTCAGGTTACACAATTCCGGGTTCTGCACCACGCCGAATCTGGAAGTACCAGAATGGGTTTCGGCATTCGCACATGTGCAGAAGTGCTAAATTGCGCTTTGCGCATGCGCAGAAGTGCCAAATCACGACCCACGCATGCACAGACGCGGCGCTGCGGGTTGCGAACGTGCCTCCCGCATGGATCATGTTTGCAACCCAAGTGTCCACTGTACAGCTACACTGATTGTCTCATATTAAACAAGATTTTCATAAATATTTGGAAAAATATTAGCACACTTTCTTGATTGTTTAGTATGGTATCACAAATATGAATCAGTTGCTTAGTACTTCCATTTATAGCCTACCTAATGCAAGTATGATAAATAGCAGTCACTTTCCAGACATAAAAATACAAAAATTCTTTATTTGAAGCAGTGTCATTTCCTTAATAGTTAATGAACGGAAGGAACACTTTTAAAGAAAACTTCCAGAATCATAAAACTGGTTGGTTGGAAGGTCATCCTAATTCAGCCCTCTTCAGTGAGGCATGGTCCTCTTGCCTGAGCAGTTGTGTCACATTATCCATTTGCAAGGTCATTCTCTCTGCCATGTGCTGCAAGCATTAAGCATGACACAGAAAGAGAGTGTAAGGTTAACTATGCCAACAGTTCCTTTACAAGTAAATTTGATGATGTACATCCCCAAAGCTCAAGGATGCCATAGTAACATATGCAGCATGGGAAAGCAAAAGGCAGATACTGCAGGGGAAAAAATACCCTAGATACCAGCTGTAGTACAAAATGGTCCATAAAGTAACATCAAGCGAAAGTTCCCCCCCCCCAGCAGAAATCTGTTCTACATCCACAGCAGCTCATATCTACAGAAGTGTTCTAGTTGTATGAAAGACACAAAACTGAGAAACAAAGACATCCACAAGCACACGTGGTAGGGGGAGTGTGTTTCATTCTGATCAGCTAAACTGGTAGGGTTTGGCTTTCTAAGTACGTATCTGGCTGCAAGCTTAATATTCTGCCAAGGAAGTAAATACAACCTGTGACTAGGGACCTATATGCAATAAATCAAAAAGACATTACTGCTTTCCTATGTGGCCACCCAGTTGATTAAAGCACTGAATAAGGCAAGCCCAGGTTTAATTCACTCAACAAAGCATCCTTGGAACTTATTTCCTGTTTCATGTGTACTGGATCATACTGCAGATCAGCATAGTAGATCATCACACATCAAATATTGTTGACGGTGACTTGTAATGGTTGTGTGTGATCTGTATAGTGAAATTCTATGAGTGAAAAGACTTCACCTGTGTGTGGCACCTCCATGTAGCCTCCAAGGAGCAGCTGCCCCTAAACATAATATTAGTGAGCTAGGGAAACAACCACAGCAGTTTATAATCCGGAGCAGATAAACTGAGCAACTTCATTGCTTTGAATGCCACTTGTGCCTCTTAGAGTGATGAAATGGGCTTTCCTGCCTCGAAAGACACCCTTAGAATCATAGCATTGCAGAGTTGGAAGGGACATCGAGAGTCATTTAGTCCAACCCCCTGCAATGCAGGAATCTTTCGCTCAACGTGGGGCTCGAACCCACAACCTTGAGATTAAGAGTCTCATGCTCTAGCAAATGAGCTGAAGATCATTTCTGCATCATTTTTTTTAAAGAGATTGTATCTTTATTTTATGGTTCGCCTCTTTGATGGCTTCAGGCTGTGAAGAGGTATAATAATAATGACATGGATCTCTGTCCTGTGATCCCCCCCCATTAATCCCTCTGCTTGCCTACAGTTGAATGGAGCCAGCTCTGCTCCTGGTGTTCCTCTTGTGTGGAAAAGGTAGAGATTGTGCTGCAGCTGCTGTATTGCAATGGCCCCAACTGGATGGAGGCCCAAAGGAAAATGAAAAATGCTGCATTTCCTAGAATCACTACTTAGCATGACATTTCATCATTTTTATAAGTATTTATGGGATCTATGCACAGCAGGAAAAAGCTCTGTGCCTAGAATTTATTTATTTTCACTAGGTTGTATATATTAATTAAGAAGGACCAAAAGGTGGGAAATTCGTATATCATTATGATCAGCTTTAAGAATAGACATCAGGGCAGAATGACTTGAAACGTTCCACGAAGTTGACAGTAATTTGTCAGATTTCTGACAAAGCAGCACTCCTTTAAGTCCAGATGTCCTCTTTTTCTGATTACAATGAACTTATGATCTGTATTTCTGAAGGGAGCTAATTGCTTCTACAGTATTCGAAGCTGGAGTACAATTATGGAGTTGGGACATCCATTAGTGGTAATAATTCAATTTGCTGAACCTTTTGTTGCAGAAGCAGAGAGATTTCATGAGGTGCCTCCGTTAGCAATACTTTTGCTCCTCATATGTATTGGAAGCAACATTTAGAAGATATATTTTCATGAATTAAACATTACTGAATCAATTCCCCTGTCCACCCGAAACAAAGAAAACAAACACTGCTTTTGGGACAGGAGGCTGGATACAAATGGAGTAGCATTTATACTTTGACAAAACTGGAATTACTCTGTAAAGAAAACTGGGCCTTTTGAGAAATGTACTTAATTTCACCAGTATTTTTCAGAGAACTATCAACCACCAGCAAAACATTTGAAGATAATATGTCTTGAACTGCAAACTCCAAATGCACATTATGATGAACCCTTCGGCCCAGAATTTCTCAAGCTTTATTAAAATGCATACCCTTCTAAACTTGCAAAGACTTTCCTACCAAGGCTTGTTTTGAAACAGGGATGGGGGGAACTCATGCCCCCATCAGATGTTGCTAGAGTACAACTCCCATGAGCTCTGCCTATTGGTCACACTATCCGGGGCTGATAGGAACAGAAATCTCACAACATCTGGAGACCCACAGGGTCCTCATTCCTGAGCATGCTGAGACTTCAGTCTGTGCCTGCTGGCTTGTTTTCCCATTTGCCTGACTCTTACACTCCACACACCATGTTTCTTTCCTACCATCTTCAACAGGCACTGAAAATCATGTCAATCAGTAAGCTGCAACTTGACCTAAAGGTTTGAAGCAATCACTCCCTGCCCCCATTCTATGTAGTCTCTTGTAGTGCACCAAGGTAGCATATGACCAACACTTTTCAATGTTGTAATTATTCAGATAGAAATCGAATGGATCTTCCTTGAACTTCATAGAGCCCATGACCTGTGATGAAACTGAAGCCTGGTGAAGTCAGGAAGACACTTAAATTTGTTTCAAAGGCCTCTGTATCTGGTTCACTGGTTTTGATAGAGGGCAACCGTTTTGAAACTTGCTTAGTGGAGGAGAAGTTGTGCCTTTGAAATAAGAGTGTGTAGGTGTTTATAATTAAGTCTCCCCTGCTACATGTGCTTCAAATTACCTTTCCTTGTGTGTGAGGATGTAAACATTAGCAAAAGTTTTGAACAGAATGCTGGTCATTGCCACCACCACCCAGAATCTTCAAGTAAATAGGCAAAGTTATATTTCTTTAATATAATAAAGAAAAGAGTTGCAACTTAGGAGACAATTTTATACCTGAAGATCAGCAGGTGAGTACAAATACAGGAAATACACATGGTTACATATTTAGCTGCAAACCATCAATGGTGATTTCAGGGACTGGCCAGAAGAGAAAGAGTGGTGGAGACAGTCACCCCAGGAGGCTTCTGGGCAGGAGGCAAATGAAGATAGCATGGACCCAGGTCAGATTCATAGTGGTGGCAAACACAACACACCCCAAAAGAAGAGAGCTGGGAAATCATGCAGGGTGAGGAGCAGGAGCAAACTAGCAGATGCCCTAGTCCTGAACAGAGACACAAATCTGAAACAGTACAACAGACAATTGACACCATGTCACTTGAAAGCCTGGTAGGGCCTACTCCTTCTCCTAGAACCAGGCACTCCCTTCATGTCTCAAAGCAGAAAGCCTAACAGAGCCAGAAAGATTTCCTTGCTGGCCACTGTAAACAGGAGGAGGGGTCTGGAAGCTAGGAAGTAACTGCCAGTGGGGAGGACCAGGCACTCTGAGCAACAACTCAAGATTGAGGGATGAAATGCTATGGTCTGCGTGTATTTCAGTTCATTTAAATAAAGAACGGGAAGAAGCTCTCTGCATCTCTGATTTCATTGGCAGTTAGCCCTGTTGATGGCATCCTCCTGACAGGTGACCGGTTAGGTGTCAGATATATTACTCATATATTAACACTGTGTTCAATTTTGGGCACTACAATTTAAAATGGATGTTGACAAGCTGGAATGTGTGTAGAGGAGGGCAACCAAGATGATTAAGGGTCTGGAAACCAAGCCTTATGAGGAACGCTTGAAGGAGCTGGGTATGTTTAGCCTGGAAAAAGGAGACTAAGAGGAGATAAGATAGCCATATTCAAATATCATAAGCGCTGTCACATGGAAGAGGAAGCATGCTTGTTTTCTCTGGAGGGTAGGACTCAAGGCAATGGCTTCAAGTTACAAGAAAGGAGATTTCTACTAAACGTTCGGAAAAACTTTCGAACAGGAAAAGCTGTTTGGCAGTGGAACAGACTCCCACGAGATTCTACTTCCTTGGAGGTTTTTAAGCAGAGGTTGGATGGTCATCTGTCATGGATGCTTTAGCTGAGATTTCTGCACTTCAGAGGGTTGGACTAGATGACCTTTGGGTACCTTCCAACTCTAGGATTCTATGAGTCTATGACATGTATGTATGTACTAATACTTTCAGCACATTTTCTTGTTGGTTATCTTTCTGTCTAAAATTTTCAATTTCTGTCATTAATCTGTAATACATTACTACTAGTACTTTTGAAAACAGAAAATTAAGTATCCATGTTAGCCAGAGGTATTAGAGAAGATTTAGGGCTTAGGGTGGATATAACCAATTGAATATGAATCAGGAATGTAGTGCTTTGACAGAAAGAAAACAACAACAATAACAAAAAGACAGAACAGTTTCAGATGGTCTAAAGAAGAGTCATATCCAAGACTATGGCAGCAATGTGGCCTATTTCTTTATCGGTGGTAAGAGCTCATTTTGGAACAGTGTGTTCTTATTTGGACACCACCAATCAAGAACAGCACTGACAAAGTGAAAAAGGATTCAAAGGAGAGCTTTAGAGATCATACAAAGATTAACAGTGCAATCTTATACAAGGTGCAATCTACTCTCAAGCCCCTTTTGTTTGGGAGGCATCACAGTAGTGGTATATTCTTGCAAATGCAACTGCTGCTCACAGGGCACTCTGTATGGAATACATACAGGGCTACCTCTCTCTTGTTTGTGATGCCATTTTGTGCTGCATGCCACTGCAAAGTGCAATAAAAAGTGGGCAGCTCTTATGTCACATTATGTACTATATGATTTTCCTTTATCCACCTAACATGGAACATTCTCCATCTGCAACTTACCGGGGCTCCGCTCCATGCACTGAAATAACATGTTGTGGGGCTATAGGGCTGTTTGGAGTAGCCCTATCCCTGCCAATCATGCACCAGGTGGCCATGCACTCACTGGTTCCATGCGTTCAGATCTAGGATTCCTTCCTGGGTGGAGTACATGGTTTGAACACATGGGTGGTGGGGTTATAGCCGCCAATGCATCAAGTGTACTGCTAGCCCCTGTGTCCCTGAAACAACTTCCCCACCCCCCAGACATGACCCAGATGTTTGACCATGATGGAAATGAACAGTAAGGAAGCCAGAGGCAAAAGCAGACAGAACAATGAAAGTGTATCTTGGTTCAGCATGCTGCTGATACTATATTAATAGCTCAGAGCCTTTATTACAGTTCAAGGACACAATCCAGGCAGGCAAAAGCCTTGAGGAGCCTTGTGGCTTGAGGAGAGGGGTGTGGTCTGGACATAGTCCTGAAGACCAGATATAGAGGGATGGAGAGCTGCCTTTAGCTCCTAGCCCTGAGGTTTGTACTACTGTCATTTCACCCTTGTCTATTGGAGCTGAGGACTGACATCCTGTACCCACTTACCAGGGACTAAGCCTATTGAACTTAGCAGGATTTACTTTTGAGCAGACATACATAGGCTTGTGCTAGTAAAGAGCAGTATCTGGTGTCTGGTGTAAGATAATCAAATGATATGTCTAATATATGGCAATTCTGAATTTAGGCACAATCTCCTATGGCCCATCCCTATATAATACCTAATTTGTTTGGTGTTAAGATCCCCAAAATAGAGAGGTGTACATAACTTTTGCCCTGGTCACTGCAAAAGCAAACCAGTCTGGCGGTATTGGATTCTTGTAGTCTGAGGTTCTTTTCTGACATTCTGTGTTGTTCATATTTTGAGATTGTTATAGCCTGTGGGTGGTGCAATATATAATAAAGTAACAACAAGTAGTAAACAGGAAATGAAAAAATCTTGTCTTGCTGATGAAGTACCTCTATTTGTTCCTGGGTAAGGAGTATGAAGTTTGGGGGCAAACGTTTTTACAAAGCTATTATACATTGGAAACTGCCTTATACCAAATCTATCTTCCTCAGTATTGGGACACAGGTGGCTCTGTGGTCTAAACCATTGAGCCTCTTGGGCTTGCCGATCAGAAGGTCGGTAGTTCGAATCCCCGCAACGGAGTGAGCTCCTGTTGCCCTGTCCTAGCTCCTGTTTAACCTAGCAGTTTGAAAGCATGCCAGTACAAGTAGATAAATAGGTACTGCTGTGGCGGGAAGGTAAATGGTGTTTCCGTGTGCGCTGGTTTCTGTTATGGTGTTCCAGAAGTGGTTTAGTACATGCTGGCCACATGACCCGGAAAGCTGTCTGTAGACAAACACCAGCTTCCTCGGCCTGAAAGCGACATAGTTGCATTTGACTGGACTTAACCATCCAGGGGTCCTTTACCTGTACCCTTTATCTACCTCAGTATCATCTACACAGACTGGAAGCAGCTCTCTGGGATTTCAGGCAGGATTCTCTTCCAGCTCTACCTTAGAGACTCCAGGGATTGAACCTGGGATCTTCTGCATGCAAAGAAGAAGAAGAAGAGTTTGGATTTGATATCCCGCCTTTCACTCCCCTTCAGGAGTCTCAAAGCGGCTAACAATCTCCTTTCCCTTCCTCCCCCACAACAAACACTCTGTGAGGTGAGTGGGGCTGAGAGACTTCACAGAGGTGTGACTGGCCCAAGGTCACCCAGCAGCTGCATGTGGAGGAGCGGAGACGCGAACCCGGTTACCCAGATTACGTGACTACCGCTCTTAACCACTACACCACACTGCTCTAACCCTGAGCTATGGCCCTTACCTAAAGGAAGGGAATGAGAAACCCATGAGCCTCCAGACATTGTTGGATTACAGCTCCAATCATCCTTAACCACCAGCCATGCTGTCTGGGGCTTATGGGAGCTGGTGTCCAACAACATCTCAGGGGCTACAGATTTCTCTCCCTGTAGTATGAGATCATTATAATAGCTAATTGAAGCTTCAGGTTTCTGAGCACCAGATGCTGTGGATAGACAAGAAAAGGCCACTGCCTTCATGTCCTGCTTATGAACTTCTCAGAAACAACTGATTAGCCTTTGGAGGAAACAGAATGCTGGATTAGGAACAGACTTTCATATGAACTGGAACATAGGTTTGTGTATGAATAGCTAGTCAGGAACTGGGAGAAAAGTACACAAAGAATAAGGGGATGTACTTCTGGGCACTAGTCTACCCATAGGAAGGAAGGACATTACTGATATTTAATGTCTGATAGGGCTGGCAACCTGCTTTGTTTTATTTAATTTGTATAATTGATGGCAGGCTTATCAGATGCTCTAACAACAGCAGATTGTATGCCATCTGATGCTGTCAAACCAGCAGAGCCTCAGAATGCCCCAATGCCTTTCTTTTTCTGAATGCACAGACATATCCAAGAGATATAGATGCTTCATGCTAGAATAAATAAATTTCATTCAGTCCAACCTCAACAGAATCCAGCAAATTATCCCTGTCCAATTCAAGATCCCAGTGGCTGGATCTTGACTTTTCTGCATCTACAATTCACCCTGCTTTGACTCTAGCAGAAGGATTGGATTTGGGACGAATGATTCCTATTTGCAACAGAAATGATATTCCCAAATGACAAGCCTATACAGGCACTCCACCTGACCCTCCAGTAGACCCATTTCACATTCTGTCAGATACTTGTGCTCTTGACATATCACTGTGTGGGGAGGCTACTCCATGAGGCAAGTGAAACAACTCCCCGTGCAGTTTCAACAATCTTGAGAACGCCATTAGAACATTTTCCCTAAAGAGGGAAGGTAGTCAAAAGCATTGAGAAGACTACTGAATATACACAGACAGCTTTGCCATACAAAATGGACTTCATGTGACCATCTACCAGGGCCACTCATGCACTTGCCTGGATACTTGAATCATGCCTAAGTGAAGTGCATTTAGATGCTGCAGAGACTGATATAATGCAAATCTCCCATATTGGCACTGACTTGCAGAAAGACTTTGTATGGGTACATAAGTTCTACTGCTGTATTCTTTGGTCCTTTATATTCTTCCAATGGTTTTTTTTAAGGTGACCTGCTCCTTTTTAGTAAGTGAGTAAGTAAGTAAATGCCTATTTTTTCATTTTTTCCAATGAAGAGTCTTTTCTAGATGCTTGCTGGGGATATTGCCATCTATGTATGGGGAAACAAAGTTGGCAGAATATACCACATTGCTGGGCCAAACAAACAGATTGAGCTCCTTAGGAGAAACACACAATCCATGCACAGGTTTAAGGCAAATGCTGTTGCTCTCTGCTTAAAACAGGGGCTACAGATGGTGGCAGGTAGCACAGCACAGACCTTTGCCATTATTAAAGAGCTGAGCATGGTTATCAACTCCTGTACTAATGCATCTCTCATTGCGTTAGCATCTCCTCTAAAGGATTCCATGTTTTGGAACACTTGAAGCACGGGATACAAAAAGCAAATCAAGCAACAAAAAGATAAAGTAGAGCCTCTTCTATCATTAGCAAATTAAGACAGCTTGTCTTAAAAAGTGCTCAGGGACAATTTTGGCAACCAGCTGTAAGCTCTGGTAGAAATAAACAAATTATTCTTTTCAGCATTATGTTTCAAAACCTTAAATGCTTGTTCAGTTTTTATAGCTCACTTCTTTCCTTTTGCTTAAATAGCAATAGAGCTACAATTAAAAATTATTATTATGCCCAAGGATGAGCCTGTAGTTCCAAAGGGAAATTTAAGCAGTGGTAAAAATTACCACTTTTTTGCAATCTTTCTCGTTAAAAGTACCGTATAAAACATTTAAGTTATATTTTTGTAGCATTACTCTACTCTCGTATTTCCCATGCCATTTTAATAGCTGAAAGGAGAATAAAAGCAATTCTAAGCTGCAGACAGGTTTAGCGCTAGCATAACCACGAAGAACAAGTTATACAAGTGGAAAGGAATTTATTTATGGTTCACACTGGTGCATTGGTAAATACCCTGCTAGAAATACTTCTACTGGTTCAACAACTATGAGCATGAGTTCAAACCCCCAAGAAAGCTAAAGCTACCTTCTTTTTATTTTCCCTTCACATTCTTTCCATTCACCTTGCCCTATCCTGAGGCTTCAGTACAAACATGTGATCTTCCTGAAGAATTCAACAGATACCCCTTTATCAGTGGTGGATTTATAAGTATGCATAGCATGCACAAGAATTAGGATCCTCTGCAGCTGAAGGCCCCCAAGATATAAGTATACATTGTTAACATCAGAGGATATCCTTGAAACGTGACTACAAACAATGAATCGCCATTGTTGAAATTTAGTATTTCAGTTTGTTGCATTGTTTCCATTTCCCCTACTCCTCGGTTCAAATCATTGTTCATGAAGGCCTTAACTGGCAGATTCTCAGCTTCCTTCCTTCCTTCCTTCCTTCCTTCCTTCCTTCCTTCCTTCCTTCCTTCCTTCCTTCCTGCAGCACTGTCTTGCCCCTGCAACTGCCCGGGGCCGTGTGCCATCACTGGGGCACGCGCTTACACCACAGGGGCATTTGCTCTACGTCATCACTCCTCCCCCACGTGCTGACATCACTTGTGCTTGTAGTGGGGCAAGGGGTCATAGCTCATGTCCACAGGGGCTGTGATGATGTAGCGCATGCATCCCAGGGTGGGTGGGTGCACACGGCCATATTGAACTTTGTGGGTGCTCAGCCTCCTCATTTAAAATGTTGTGGGAACCACGGCACCCAGGGTCACTGAGACCTGGTGCCTATCCTTCCTTCCTTCCTTCCTTCCTTCCTTCCTTCCTTCCTTCCTTCCTTCCTTCCTTCCTGTAAATCTCTACCCCTTCTTGAAAGTTATGAAGCGCAATGTTCAAGAAACCTTCTAAGCATTTTCTATTAAATAAGCCAGCCTAGCTTCTCTCCCACCTGTCAGTGTTTTTAGCCAATGAGAGAAGTCATAGCTATGATTGATAAATGGGTTGTTTGTACACCAGTCAATAGGAATCCGAGGTTCAGATCAGGAGTAATTGCACCAGGGCCTATGCCAGCAGAGACTCCACCCTTTAAAAATAGTACAGTGGTCAGTGGCAGAGCTTCAAGCTCTGGCAGGGGGTGGAGAGCAGGCGGGGGCGTGCATCCCGGGGGTGTGGCACGCTGCCCACAGGAGGTCTGGCGCCCAGCGCCGGGGGGGGGGAAATCATGATGGCACCCCACCAGGATTGTGCTGCTGGGAGCGGTGCACTCCCCCCGTACCCCTGTTCCTCTGCCAGTGACAGTGGTACCTCAGTTTAAGAACAGTCTGGCTTAAGAATGATTTGGTTTACAAACTCTGCAAAACCGGAAATAGTGTCCTGGTTTGAGATCTTTACCTCGGTTTAAGAACAGAATCCGAATGGTAGAAGGGCACCGCTGGCGGGAGGCCTCGTTAGGGAAATCACGCCTCGGTTTAAGAATGGTTTTGGTTTTAGAACAGACGTCTGGAACGGATTAAGTTCGTAAACCGAGGTACCACTGTAATTGTCTAGCCCTTCTAGAAAGTTAGAAAGCATAATGTGCAGGCAACCTTCTAAGCTGGAAGTCACCAACCTGACCGAAGCAGAGGGATAAGTATAATGCTTCTTCTGTCTCTGTAGCACAGAACACTTGCTGGAGTTGAAAGGACCACCCAATTGGCTATGATATCAGGGGAGGTTATGGCTACTGCATGCCAAACAATGCGTATTGTTCCAAAGCTGGGGAGGACACAGCACAGAGGCATCCTCACCGTTATCCCCCCTTTCCTGATTGTTCTCAAGTTGTTTTGCAAGGGCAGTGCAGAGACAGCATCAGCCTCACCATCCTTCCCCCGATTGTTCCCAAGTTGCTGGGTTTTGGTTTGGGGGTTATTGTTTTTTGTAAATTTTCAGCACACAATTTTTAATATGGTTTGCTTGTGTAGTTTTCTGGTTATGGGCAAATCTGAGGGATCAAAGAAAAAATATATATGAAGCTATACTTCATCAATCCTGGATGTTCCACTTCCTCCTCCACTGTCATGGCCTGGGAGGGGTGGGGTGGGTGGGGACGGGGATGTCACAGATTTGTGATATTAAAAGTTGGAGTGTATGCTAGAATGTGTTGGAAATAGTTACAAGCATGGCCAGAAAAGAAATGAAAGCATTGAGGAAGTAGTGGGCATAGAAGGGGGAATAGCAGAAAGTAACCATTGATCCATCCACCTCAAATAAACTGTGACCCAAGTGGAACAGTTGGTGCTCAATTTATTGGACTATCCCTGTACTGTATTTGGTGAAGTCAAACATTCAGGGGGGAAGCATTGAGATTGGGGCTGTTAATGTCCTATGGGACCATGCAAATTACCGTAAGCAGGAACGCAAGCAACTGCAAGCACAGTAAACTGTATTGTAGACAAGCCCATAGCAGCAGCAGCAACAAGAAGAAGAAGTAAGAGAAACCAAACAAAATCAAAAGCATGAAAATATTGCACCCTATGAACTTCTGCAGAGGTTAAAGACTAATTCTGGCAGGAAATGGATACTTACTCACAGATCAACATTTTATTGGATGCCTGTTAATAAAATCTCACTGCATTTAATATGTGTACCTGGCATGTAGGAAAACAGCTGTCCTAGATAATTTGCTAGGACTGTCTATTAACAAAGAAAAAGACAAAACTTTCAAGCCTATCATTCAGAAGACCAGGATCCATGCTGACACTACGCAGTGGAGATAGCTGCTATTATTAATTATGTAATTATTGATAATAATTGATACACAGTGGGATGGATAATAACTTTTTTATCTGCACACAGAAGGAATAAATTAAATGCACCCTTTTTTCTTCACTACTCAGCATTACAAATCTTAACTCCAATTCCTCTATTCCTCTGTTTGTTTTTGATTAATAGCTCAAGGCGAGTTCTATAAATTTAAAAGAACAAATATACTGATAGTGACTTCTGCTGTATCCAAAGTATTCAGCAATAATGCATACACATAAATGATGTTAATATTGGTTTTAATATCAAGCATTTGTGAAGTATTGAATTGGAGAGCAGAATAATAATTACAAGTAGCAGGGGTGGAAACCAAATATAGTTGATGGTTTTCGTGGCCGAGCCATAGTTAAAAGAGTATTATGAATTCTCATGAGCCTTTTCTAAGCCCTGAGACAGAGGCTAAAAATACATCAATTCAAATTTAATATTTGTATGGCCCAGGCAGCTTTACAGTTCTTTAATTAAAATACCTCAGATGTCATTAAATCCACATTCATAAAAATGATCTTTGAAGAATGGTACTTCTGATAACAACTGCTTCTCATATCACCCTAATAAAATAGTAGGAAGAGATCACACATTTCTTATTCATGACCAATGACATTTCCATGCCTTTAATACATTTATATAAAGAGCAGGCTGATAGACAGAATTATTGCAAGCACCTCCCTTGTTTGCACCACCCGAACATGCATTTGGACAGAAGTTCGGTTGGAGATTGTCCTCGGTTTGAAACAGTGCCGTATCCGCAGTTTCGCCATTTGTTGTTGTTGTTGTTTAGTCGTTTAGTCGTGTCCGACTCTTCGTGACCCCATGGACCAGAGCACACCAGGCACTTCTGTCTTCCACTGCCTCCCGCAGTTTGGTCAGACTCATGTTTGTAGCTTCGAGAACACCGTCCAACCATCTTGTCCTCTGTCATCCCCTTCTCCTTGTGCCCTCAATCTTTCCCAACATCAGGGTCTTTTCCAGGGAGTCTTCTCTTCTCATGAGGTGGCCAAAGTATTGGAGCCTCAGCTTCACGATCTGTCCTTCCAGTGAGCATTGATTTCCAGTGAGCACTGATTTCCTTAAGAATGGATAGGTTTGATCTTCTTGCAGTCCATGGGGCTCTCAAGAGTCTCCTCCAGCACCATAATTCAAAAGCATCAATTCTTCGGTGATCAGCCTTCTTTATGGTCCAGCTCTCACTTCCATACATCACTACTGGGAAAACCATGGCTTTAACTATACGGACCTTTGTTGGCAAGGTGATGTCTCTGGTTTTTAAGCTACTGTCTAAGTTTGCCATCGCCTTTCTCCTAAGGAGCAGGCGTCTTTTAATTTCATGACTGCTGTCACCATCTGCAGTAATCATGGAGCCCAAGAAAGTAAAATCTCTCACTACCTCCATTTCTTCCCCTTCTATTTGCCAGGAGGTGATGGGACCAGTCCATGGACTCCATGAACAAAGACAACAGGCATATAAAAGTTTCTCCATAGGGGAGCAAAATTCTGCACTTCCTTTTATGTCCTTGAGAGTAAGTCCCCATGCTATACCTAGGGCGGGTGCGTCTCCACCATGTGCAGGCAAACCACCCAAAGTCAGCCAATCCACAAGGAATTCTTATACAGCAAAATAATGCAGTCCCTTCCCCTTTGTCCTCCCTCCCACCACTGAGAGAAGGAAGTCTGTAGGTTTGTGCCCCATCCTGCCCTTCTTCTTCCTGGAGTGGGCAAGGAGGGTCACATGCTGCCTGGGTTTGGGCCTGGGTTGAAAATAGTGTGAAATGCCTTATTTTGTTACCTGTATGGTAGTCTGGTCATTTTTTGTTCTTTCTATCTGTTGCACATTATGGTCTGAAGAGAGAGATGATATCTACATTTATATTATACTGGCTAGTCCTTTAGAAATACTTTGATATGATGACTATTCGTCTGTTCAGGGAAACTGACCGATGTCGTTGCCATATCCATGTCGCTGGTATCCATTATTACTAGCTCCCTCTTTGTCCGCTTCCTTTATTGTTATGATTTTATCTTTGAATAAGTCTTCAAGGGCAACTCTCTCAGGTGTTGGTTGAGTTATAGCATAAGATGGCCTTTGTTTTAGGGTCTTGCAAAGTTTTGCTGTGAACATTACTAAAGCTGGCTGCTTAATTGAATTTGGCCTGAAGTGTGGTGGCACCAGACAATGGCAGCTCTCAAATTTCATTGGCGCCCTGTGCAAAGCTAAAATATGGCACCCCCACCTTTCTTGCTCCGTTCTATAGCATTGTTGTGGTGCCCAGTGTGGCCAAATTAGTTGTGCTACCCTGAAACTGCCTGTACACCACTGTTCTTTATGTTTATCTGTTTCACTAATGAACCCACAGATAATACTTCACCAAATTTAATGCTGACTGCAGACTCTTTCACAGATCTGTTTAGTGTCTGTTCCAAGTGCAAATCAGGAGACACTTGACTGAATATTTCCTTTGTTCCTTTCACTATTATTGCTCCATTAATTATTTCCAAGATGTCTAGTGGCCATCATCTTGAATCATGAGCCCCTTGTAACTCTTGACACTTACTGACATTTAGAAATGAGTGAAGGACACCAAAATGAACATATGTTTTCAAGGTGTCTGGTGGCTGCCATTTTGAATTGTGAGGCCCTTGCAACTCTGAAAATTTCTGGCATTTAGATATGAGACAAGGACACAAAAATGAACATCTTTGCCAAATTTCAGCTTTAACAGATGCATTTCAAATGAAACCACAACATAATTGCTTGTACTGGGTGGCTATAACTGAGAGTGGATTTCCATGTTTACTTTATGCCCTGAATTGCTTGTTTTTAATATATAGTGCTCTCTACCATGCATACAAAGCAATATGGAAAGGGCATAATTGTAGTTCTTTTTAGTAACCCATCAGTGAATTTCTATCTAACTATTTATTACAAAAGCAGGTGTTCCCTTTGCATTTTGATCATAAGGAAAAAAGGCAGGAAAAAATACCATCTCAGCATGATCTGTAATTTTCCAAAAGCAGGTTTGGCTGGCCTAAGCATAGTAACATGGCTATCATACCCATAAAAGCAGATCTGCTGGTCATTCTCTTTGCCACAGTATCTCTGAAACATAACTTGAATCATAGAATCAGAAGGGACTATGTGGATCAGCTAGTCCAACCCCCTGCAATGCAGATTTTTTTCCACCAAGCATGGGTCTTAAACCTACAACCCTGAGATTAAGAGGCTCATGCTCTACTGGCTGAGTTATACCAGCTTTTAAGTTCATTTGATCTCTTTTCATATGTACCTGCAACCCTCTTCCAATGGCAAGGAGCATCACACATAAAGTAAATGTGCAAGCGCATCTTAACAGCACTGGTAGAATCCTGCAGAATGACAGAACCCCAACAGTGAAATTATAATAATGAAATGCCAAGACCAACAACCACTGTTTGCACATTCTTTCCTCGTCCCCACAGCCACACTGCATATGGGAGGGGGTGGTTGTGGTAGAATGCTGTATGGAATACAAAAACCTTGCTTGAATAGTGAGGCAATTGTTGGTGCATAAACAATTATTTTCCAACTCCCAACTGATGAGGAAATGTTGGCCGAGAATACCAATAAGACTACTAGATCTACCTGTAGTAATTATCTGCAGATTCATAAACAGAAATAATTTCACAGTGCACACGCACACACACACACTCCTTTCTTACTAAAATATATCCCTTTCCAAGTGCCCCTTCCTTCTATGCTGAAATGAACTAAGGGAAGAAAGGACGAGCTAGCTAGCTGTCAAAGTTTGCAACACCAGTACTCTGAAGTTGTTGACTATGGCCCATGTTATTCTGAGGTTCTGCACTTGTTGCACCCTTCAGCTGCTTTTCAGATCTGAACTCAGAAATCTGATAGTACTCATTTAATATGAAACAAAGACGCCCAGGAAATCTTTTGGTCAGCACTCTTCCCATATGTCTAAACATGCAAAGAAATAGACATCAACATGTTTATATTTTTCTTAAATCTTTTTTGGGATTGCACTGAATGCAAACTTTATTGATGAGTTTGTAAGGGCAACTTCCACCAGTGATTTTGCTAAAAAGAATCAATTAATTCAAAGGTTTTCTGAGGCTTGTAGACAACTGGAGGATGGGAAAAAGAAAGCAAACTGTGTAGCGACATAAGACACAAGTCCCCTCCACTTCACCGTTGGGAGGAGTTGTGGTGGACCATGAGGCCACCCACTCTCTTCTGGGGGCAGGGGACGGAGTCCCGCGTTGCCCAGGGGATGCCGGCCACGTCATCGCCCAACCGGCCAATCCGGTGGGGGGGGGCCATGGCCAGGCAATTTAAGCTTTGGCGCAAGCCAGATGGCACCCCCCTTGGCTCACTTCTTTAAACTCCCACCCTATTTTACAGTTTGCTATTTCATTGGCCTTGCTATGGACCTCGGTTGGTCACCATTGAGGGGCCTGGTAGGAATTTGTCCACTTCGCAAAATTGGCATGGGGCCATTTGGTTTTCACCTACCTCGTAGTAATCGTCACAACTTTGTAAGGTTTTGTGGTTAGGCATTGTTTGACCTTTTTGATGGGGGAGGGGAGGTGCGGCCATCACCTGCCCCTCCAAGCTTAAGGGTATTCCATTAAAGGAATCCAGGGGGGTGGATCTTGTCCGAAGCCCAGCGCGGGGCTAGGGCCATTCCATGACCCCAACAGGAACATTTGGGAGAGCTCGAGTTGGTCTGCATCGACGGGGCTCCCTTTCTGGTGGTTTACCCTTACCAGACTTCCTGCACATCGGGCAAGAGTCAGATATAGTCAGGTTCATTCAATGCCTAAGCCAATACTGCTCACAGTCTGTAATCAATAAAGTTGTGGCCAAAATTTGCCCAATAACATTAACATAATATCTGTGTCCTGGTGTCTTCTTTATGAGAGGGTGGTTGCGGGGTCTAGACACACAACAGTCTTCATGCTCCCAAACTGGAGGGACTTTCTCAAATCCACACTTTCTGAAACAATATGATAAATTTGCCTCTTAATGCAAACTGAGTCAAATTTCTCACCCTTCTTGACCTGCAAATCTTGAAGTGGAGTAATACAAGGGGACATCAATCAGTGTGAGGTGAGGCTGCACTAACTTTTCTTGGGATATACTCCTAGAAAAATTAATTCATACCTGTAACACAATGGCAACACTTTGATTATGATTGGTTGTGGCAGCTATTAATCAGAAATCGCTTCAAATACATTTTACATATACATTTTTACATACCTTTTCCCTTAAGGAATGTTTATTCCATTAAATATTCCCAAAAACAAGCAGTGGCTTAAGCATAAAATAATATACACCAATATTCAGATGAAGTTTCTTGTCTATTTTAGCTTGTAGATTTGCTGACCTAGTGGCCATCTTATCTAAAGAGACATCCAATCTTTGCAAATTTTGCGTAATGGTTCACTGAAGCCTATAATATACTGTTTGTCCTTGAAAATGTTTTATGAGCACATCACTACACAAACGCACATACACACATTAGGGAGCTTAATGGAAATATTTTCTTCACCGCCTGTTCATTTACTAGAATTTCGGAGACTTATTTTTTAAACTATTTTTCCATTCATTTAGAAAGAATGTTATCCATTTAGACTGAAATGTTTTGCCTCCCATAACTTTTTGTGCTTGTAAGGAACAGGTATTACAATTTTTCTAAAGCTATTGTGAAGATTAGGAGATGACTTTAAGTGAGTGAGATGCTAACAAACAGAAGGGGTATATTCTAGCTAATGAGAATCCAGATATCCAATTTTAAAAGATGAAATCCACCCTTAGTAGGAGTGGATAATAGAAAGGAGATGCATAAGCTGAGCTCATTTGCTGATGAAATGGCATGATATGCTAACAATAAGCCTAACAGTGCAAGCCTGCTTAGAAGTCAAACATGGTCGAGCTGTGGAACTTGTTCCCCCAGGAGATAGTGATGGCTACCAGCTTGGACGGCTTTGAGGGAGAAGTAGACTAATTTGTGGAGGAGAGGGCTATCAACGGCTAACAGCCATGATGGCTACGTTCTACCTCCATAGTTGGAGGTAGAAATGCTTCTGAATATCAGTAGCTGGAAACCAGAGGAGGGGAGAGTTCTCTAGTGCTCATGTTCTGATTGCTGATGTCACACAGGCATCTGGTTGGCCACTGTGAGAACAGGATGCTGGACTAGATAGGCCACTGGCCTGATCCAGCAGCCTGTTCTTATGTTCTTTAGTCCAGGGTTCAGCAAACTAAGGCCCAGGGGCTGGATCAGGCCCAATTGCCTTCAGGATCTGGCCCACGGTCTGTCTGTGGATTGGCGTGGGGATTCTGTTCGTTTGGGCTGTGGCATTTCATTCCCCTCCTCTCCCTCACACACACCACGGCAGCTGCGCCTCCTCCCTCCCTCTTTCTGGCTTCTTCCCACCCTGCCTAGAGGAAGGAGGCTGGGCTGAGCTGGCTGAACGCCATTTTGAGCTGCCCCTCTCTGGAGCCAGCCCTTTCACGCCACTCATCTTCCCTCTGCCGCCACTGCCCTGGTGCTCCTGTGGGCCAGAGAGCAGATCGGACGAGCTCCCTCTGCCTACCCACAAGAATCAGCAGCGGTGGTGGCAGTGGCGGCAGCCCTTGGGAAGGTAAGCGCTGGGGCTGGGGGCTGGGGGGTGGGGAGGAGGACTACTTGCCCCCCTTGCCTCTTCTTCCAGCTCCCCCCTCCCCGGTGCCACTTCTCCAGCCTGCCACAAGGTCTGAGGGACAGTGGACTAGCCCACGGCTTAAAAAAATTGCCGACTCCTGCTTTAGTCAATCCCACTGTATTCAGTTTAAATATATACATATTTCCCTCCCCCCTCACCAAATGACGCACACCCATTTCACCATCTTAGAAGAGGCAAAATGGTGAATGCTTTTTCTAAGGCAGTTTCTGAAACCAAAGTTTTTGGAAGTTCTTTGAAGCTCTGCTGCCCAATTGCGCAGTGTTATCTGCTTATTAACTTAATGATTTGCTTGTTATGTCTATATCCTACCCTTCTTCCAAGAAGCTCAGGGTGGTATTCATATATGGTCCCACTCTTTTTAAATCTTCAATACAGCCCCGTGAGGTAAGATAGAGGGAGGGCTTGTCCACGAATGAGCATTATCTAGCTGTTAACTCACTTCTTCCTCCCATTCAAATTAGACTGGAGTAGTCCATACCCATTTGTGGTTGATTTTGTATATGAGGAGCAATTTCAGTCTTTCTCATTCTTACCAATACCTTTTGTGTTTCTTCCTGTGTTTATTTGTTAATTCTGTTATGCTGATTAAGTGCCAACAGGGCAAGCACACTGTGCACACATCTTGTTTTTATAGAGATATAAATTTTCCCTTTCCGGGAAGCAGGCAAATGAACACAGTCAGGCAATTATAAATTTGTTTGTGTAGGCTTCTGGTTTTGTGCATATCTGAGGGATCAAAGTGAGGGCAGGGGGAAATCCTCCATTTAGGAGCATACTGGAAATAGTTATGAGCGCAGATAGAAAAAAATTGAAAACATTGAGGAAGTAATGAGCATGGAAAAGGGAGCAGCAGAAAGTGACAATTCATCTACTCACCCCCAAACACCAAAACAACCCTGACCCATCCAATATGGGTATTGGATTATACCCACATTGGGTGAACCCAAATACAGTAGTACCTCCGTTGTCAAACACTTCGGAAGCCAAACATTTCGGTTTTCAAACGTCGGCAACCCGAAAGTGAATGCTTCTGTTTTCGAACATGTTTTGGAAGTCGAACGGCTTCCAAGGCATGTTTCTCAATTTTCTCAATGAGATTTGCCGACCGCCCATTGAGCCTCAGTTGTTGAGCGTTTCAGAAGTCGAACGGTCTTCCGAAATGGATTACATTCAACAACCGATGTACCAGTGTATACAGAGGAATGCATGGAGTAACTTCATGTGGTCCTATGAAAATTAAATGGGAATGCACACACCCAATAAACCCAAGTGTGGACAAGCTCTGAGAGACACTAACCAGCCCAAGATTATCCAGGTCCAAAGGTTTTTTAAAAAGTGATAAGTCTAACTGATTAATTGACTAAAGACTGAAGTCCTAATTCTAATGAAGCTGAAGTCAGTAAAGAGATCATTTTTTTTAAATGACCTTTTTTAAAAAAGCAGGCAACCGAAAGAAAGTATATATGTAAGACTACATTAATTCTTTGGCATCAGGGGAGTAAATTTTAAGTAAACTTTTGGGATGATAGATTTTACTTAGTTCTACTAAGTATAAGCCATAAAAAGAAGCAAGCTCATGTTATAATTGGGAAATACGGTGGTTCTATCTGTGCCTACCGCCAACAGTTCACAGCTAAACAGTGACATCCGATGGCTAATGAATAGAGCCCAGGTGTTTATATTCTCCTTACCTGGCCTAGCCTATATGTTATGCTCACAAAGGGAAGGCTACTTTAAACTGTTACCATGTAGTGGAGGCATTCAGTACAAAAACAGTTAATACCATGGATTCAGTGACTTTTCTCCATGCCTTTCCAAGCAGTGGCAGGCAATGAGTTTCTCTTGATATTGACACTATAAGCAGAGCCAGAATCAGGGCAAGTCAATTACCGTATGTAGGATGCAGCATTAGCTAAACATCACTGAAAGTTTAAGCCAGAGATGGGAAACCTTTTCTAGAGTGGAATCATTCCCTTGTCAGCAGTCTTCTGGGAGCAGCATGACAGTGGTGGGTGGTGGCTTGGGTTTTGACAGCACAGTCATACATTGGCTTAGCTTAGTGTAGTGTGGGAATGGGTGCTCATACCTTTTTTGGGTGGGTGGCTGTCGCAGCCCCTTGTGGGCCTGCTGCAATCCTCAGCAGCCAGGACCCACGGACTTGGCTGGCTGTTGAAATTTTACCTGGCCAGCCGCATTGCAGGGCAGGATTGCCCACCAAAACCACTAAATTTGAAAGGGCCTATCAGGGGCCCTAACACAGATAACTTTGGGAGGAGCAAAGTGGTTGTGTGGTCACAATAAGCCATTGTGTGAATTGGTTCCTACTCCTAAGGTGTCTTCCTCAGTTGTCAATGAATGTGTAACACACAATGTTGTCACCAGAATTTTGTCGTTTGGGTGATCTAGATAGATAAAGTGAGCTGACCAGTCATATCCATAGGATTACTGTGCACAGATGATAAACCAGGAGAAAAGCCCAACATTTTGTATCAATCCAGATTTACCATATGTGCAAAGTAGTCCTATGAATATGAGGAAGACCACATGGGGGTTGAGAAGCATTTGGTCCTTAGCATTAATTTTATCATCGTTTGCCACATTTGTTTGATGATAAGGCTTCATTTGGTATTGTGCCATAGTATCTTAGAAAGTTCATTCATACATTTTATGTACATACGTCTTGTAAGATTAAAGCTGAATTATATTTTTGTACAAGGTTGCATTTTTTTGTACATTTTTGCCCCTTCCAAATTCTGTGACTAAGGGTTCATCCACATTTATCTTTTGCCCCACGTTTTCCAGGCACATATCCACGCTTTCCCTGTATGTGTCCAAGTGACTTTTCCCACTCTGCTACTTTCCCCAGGAAAAGCTGGTATTTTGTGCTGTATTGGAGCAAACAGCAATTCAGGTTTTCTGCAGATTGCCATTTACTCTGATTCAGTGGTAAAGAGTGGGTTTCCCTGGGGAAAGTGCTGGGATAAAAAATAAAATAAGCTGTTCTGGAAAGCATAAACCTGTGCCTAGAAATGCAGAGCCAAAGTAAATATGGATGAGCCCTAAGTCAACAAAGAACTTGACTATTTCCGGTGGATGTAGGAGAGGAAAGAGTAGGAACAGCAGGAGTGGGAAAGGCAGCTTCATTCAGAAAAACAGCTAGATAAATTATGTTTGAACATCAGACAGATGAAGGACGAACAAAGGGAGAAGGAAATAAAAAGATGAGGTTAAGAGGACAGTTTCATAAAAGAATGTCCAAAAAATACAAAGGCATCTTTGGAGATAACATCATGCCTTTCCCTCCTCCTGTAAATGAGGAACAGAAAAATAGTAATTTAGGGTAAAATTCAGCATCATGCTATTACAAACATTCTGTCTGGGTGAGCGTATCAGCTTGATAGAAGGAATTATTCCCTCCTCCCCCGTACACTGTTTTGGGGGTTCTTCTGAATCCCCCAAACAAATTTCAGGGTGGGTTGAGATGAATGTCCCATTGCACAAATGGATGCCTTTGTGCAGTGTTTTTGCTGATGGGGTTTGTTAGGTGAATCGTGTCTTTAATAATTTGTGGTAGGAAGAAATTATTTAGCTTTGACAACAAGTTTTCTTTGAAAAGGTGTAGAAAATTACTTCTCTCCCCCCCCCCTTTTTTAAATTTGCGTCTAAGCTGCATTTATGTGAGATTTGAATTTCACTCCATTCATACCAGCCACTTTGACAGCAACATTGGGCGCCTTCTGTACCAACTTTTAAATGCCTGCTGGGGGAAAATACCAATTCTGCCAAACCTATGCAGGCAATTAAGAGTACATCCCCTACAATGGTCTATCATGTTTGTTTTTAATTTCTTTTTGTTTTTCACTTGTTACAATTGTATTCTTTGCTTTTATATTTTTATACTGTTGTAAACTGCTGTGATATAATTTTGTGACACAGTGGTATATAAATACTTCACAAATAACTAAATTGACTTGGGCCTAAAAAATAGCAGGGAGCCTGTATGGAACAAAATGCTAGTCATTTACCTTTAAACACTACATGGCTGGGACAAAGGGTACCTTAAAGAGAACCTTCTGTACATGCCCTGAATGCTTTATGACTATTCAGGAATGCTGTTTTTTCCCCATGTTGAGTTGCTTCTCAGTATAGAATTCACTTTTTAAATAGGCCCACAAGACCCTTCATGGGATCTTTGCCAACACATAAGTTTTTCAGGAGGCTTTTTCCGGTCAACTTATCTCTCTGCTTCTGCTTGTTTCTTTCAGAACCTTTTCAGTCCCTAAATAGAGGAAACCCCATTATAACTTTAAATGAAACTGTTGAAGCTGCTACAGGGGTTAAGTGTTTCTTGCTTCAATAGTATTAAAAAAATGAGTAAAAGTTTACCAGAGGAGGATGCTTTGACCCAATGAGTTAGAATTGACATTTTCCTTACGTCTCAGTGGTTGCAAATGTTAATCTTTATTTTGCAGCTCTATTAATATGTCAGCCAGAACTGAGACACATCTTCTCTTTTTACTGCAGCAGCTTACAAATAATTCTTGATTCGAACCTCTGACCCGGAAGTAAAACCCATTGAAGAGCTCAATGTTCACTGTCAGCAGTCCAGGTCGACCCCGCCAGCCAGAAAAGCTGTTGTAGATGTTTTATTCACACTGATTTCAAACATCACTCATCATCCTAACCTTGCTTCGTCTTAAGCCACTTCTGTGTTCCTCCAAGGACTTTAGAGCCCTGATAGATACTTCAGGAGTCTGTCTCTCTTTCCTGGGCAGCATTTGTACTGCATGTCGTGCCAATAAGATATATTTGAATATAAATTTATCTGGCATACCGTATACCCCTGCAGCACAGGTTACTGGTGCTTTGAGCAATTTCTTCTCCCCTGTATCATCTCTGTCCTTTTGATCTCATTTTGCTTTTTGCTCTTTGTTGTTTTCTTATATATATTAATCAAAGCTCTGGAGAGTCATTCCAGAAGCAGGACCTAAGGTGATTCTTGAAGTGAGGATTTGTGCACTGCATTGCTGTGATCTGTATGTCTGACCATATTTATTTTTTCCACATTAGTCATCTGCCTTCATTGAATACTACAGAACATCATTCATTACACCTATACCCTATTAAATGCAATTAGCTGGAAATGATGGCCCTTAATTTCAAAATATATAGTACTTTAAGTATGCTTAAGACTACAGGCCACTGAAATATTTGTATGGACAGATGGCTCGGAATCCACTGGAGTATGCTCCCTTACAATTAGCTGTTAACTGTAATTAATTGTAACTAATAATTTGGACCCCTTCATGGATCACTGCCTTGCCATGGCGAAGGGGCTTGAATAACTCAGAGAAGCTATGAGCTATGCCGTGCAGGGCCACCCAAGATGGACAGGTCATAGTGGAGAGTTTTGACCAAATGTGATCCACCTGGAGCAGGAACCAGCAAGCCACTCCAGTATCCCTGCCAAGAAAGCTCTATGGACAAAGAAGCTACCAGCATGAGTTTGACCAAAGTGCGGGAGGCAGTGGAAGACAGGAGTGCCTGGCATGCTCTGGTCCATGAGATCACGAAGAGTCGGACACGACTGAACAACTAAACAACAACAATAATTTGGACCAGAGTACAAATTTCCTTCCTTGCAATCCACTTTCATTTTGCGTTATGTCTTTTTTAGATAGCAAGTGTGAGGGCAGGGGCTAGATAGAAAAGGATAGAAAGTTTTGGTGTGAGATAGGTCTAGTGTATTTTGTGATGGTAAATTGTGTGCAAGATGTTTAATTTGGCAGTGTTGTTTTAGGCTGATACATGAGATTTCCTTAAATTTCTTATCTGCCTGGTTATAATTCACGGGATTATTTTGTATGCTTTGTGCATTTTTCTTGGAACAGAGAAAATTCCGAAACCAGAATATTTCCCCCCCTACAAAGATGAAACACAACCCACACTTTATTTAAATGTTCAGTTCTGTACCTTCCTTCCTACACAGTTTTGGTCTCTTGTTGACTGTTTACACCCTGTTGTGGAGCCAGGTGCATAATAGTGTTCAAAAGCAAACTTCAAAGGCCTCTCATTTGAAAGGAACATCTAACTTGGGTAGCTGATGGGCACAAAGGGTGTTCTATTGCTGCATCGAAGAAGATGCTTGTGTCACATGATAAGTGGAAAGTAGTCTTCCTCTGAGTCACTCATATCCAGGTATTTAAGCATAGTGCTCACTCAGTCAAACCTGCCAGCGACCAGTCCTTCAGGCATTTAGCCAGCAAACTATTTCTGTTCCATTATGATTCTCTAAATGTCTTTTTAATTGTCTGCACCTTGTTGTTCTTTTCTAATTGTGCAGTTTTATGGTGGTTGTAGGAATTTTTACTTGTTTTGATTTAATTCCTAAAGTGGGATCTGTGGTATAACATACCCTACAACATGTGGAATCCCCAAACCAGGACATACGTCTTCCCATCTGTGCTCCCACATCAGTCACATGACCCGCATGAGATCATGGAGCCCCAAAGATGTGCTGGGGAGGCTGTGTTTTGGGACACTCTGCAAGATTGCAGCCCTCAAAAAGTGGTGTTTTTCCCCAGACGGAGATCTTGGAGTAAAATCGCATGAGATCATGGAGACCAAAATGGCCAAATTGCGAAAGAAAAAGTGAAAAGTTGTGATATCTGGGTTTGAGGATTGAAGAAATATTGGTTTTTAGAAAGTGGAATAGACGAAGAATCAGAAGTTATTTCCCACTTTTTCTTTCTTTTTCTCTTTTTGAATTGTGTTTTTACTTATATTTATAACATACTTATAAAATATAAAATATAAAATATAATATACTTATAAAAATGGGTATTTGATATTAACTTTTGTATATCTTTTTTTCAAATTTTTATAAAATCTGGGATGGAGGGGACTCCAAAAAAGAGCAACTCTTACAACAAGCTTTTTAAAGTTCAAAGGCTGTGGATTCAAGAACTTTACCTGAATACTTGTTTGTCACAAAGAGCTATATTTATACGCCACTTTATTGCAGAATTAAAAACTCTTAAGTTCAAGTACAGTATGGGCAATGGGCTCAAGCATACTCAGGTATTTATTAGACTGTGGACATTATGCTCAACTGAGCACTGAATTTTCCAGTGTGCTACTGGCATGGAAAACTACAAAGTACACGCTCACACAAGATTGCCAAAGGATTTCTCAATTACTGAATTGATTAGGACTTTCAAATCTTTATTTCAAAGGCAAGATCATGCAGATGGAAGCATTAGGCACTCCTGCTAATGCATCCTTCAATTAATGGGCACTGTCAGCAATAACAAACACTTGTCTGCTTCCATTTTAAATCAGCCATGCTGGGTATTTCTTGCCTCCTTTCTTCCAGTTAAATTGAGAGTTAAAGACGTAATTATTTTTAAGATGTATTACCACTAAGTGATACAGAGCCCCAGGGGTTTAACTGCTTTATTGACAAGCAAGAAATTATGTTGGCAGCTGCACTGCAAATGCAGTTTTGCTAACGGATGACCTGATCATAAGGGACCCATAGAGCTGAAACTTGAATGAAAGCCACTGCTGGAGTGGCAGGACTCTCATCAAAATGGGCCAGATTACAGGTGGTATGAAAGGCTTCTGCTGGAGAGAAGTTTGCAGTTAGAGGAGATCACACTTTGCTTGATTGACATGTAGGTTGACCTATTATATTTGCCAGTGTCGCTTCAAACCGCAACTGCATCAACTTTACATCAGCCCTGTACTCAATGAGGATAACATTTAGCCATACCCAGTGTCCACCCCACCGATGTCACCATGCCAGACCATAGGTTATGGTGCAAGCCAGCACCCAATCAGTTTATATACTGCCAATATATAAATCCCACACAGGAAGACCATTTCTCCTGCAATAGACATTCAATATGGGGATTTTCTCTCTCTCTCAGCTCACATTGCACCCACCTGAAGAGAAAAGGCAACTGAGCTGAAAGAACACTTTGCACAAAATGTGTCTCAGCAACACGCAGGGGTAGGGGAGCATATTAACACTTCCCTGCCTAGACCCTTGACAGAAACCTCCCTTTGGGACTCCAGATGCAGAAGAAAGGAAGGGGAGAGGAAGCACTCAGCTCTGCATGCAGGTTAGGCTTCTATTGGCTCTCCATTCTGGCCCCTACTATTGCTAGCTAAACATTCACAAGCACTTTTGCTGTGCAGGAAGACAGCCTAGATGCATGCATACAGAACTCCCCTGCAACCTGCAAGGCGGGTGGAGGCAAGTAAGATCACAGCAACTTCAGTGTTCCAGTGTAATTAGTTTTTAAAAGAACACACACTCGTGGGGAAGGGTGGTCAAATTGAAATATGCCCCCAGTCCCTTATTGTGCTTCTATTTCCTCTCCAACCTGTAAAAGATACACGAACAGTTGAAAAAGAAAAACAACACACACTCCTCAAGCCAGCCCCCTCCCAGGCTTGAAATTTTGAAAAATGTTTATCTTGTTCCCTGTTCCTGATAACATTGCTGAAAATGCTGCCCCATTTTTCTTGGTCTGCAAATGGGGTTACAGTGAGCAGGGTAGCATCCCTGGCACAGTTTAGCTGTTACCTCCTCGTGTCTCAGTTTTGACTGCTTTCCTGTCGGCACTCACCAGCTGAGTTTGCTGTTAGAGGGAACGATATATAGTGTGCTGTCATTTGGGGTGACTGTTATGATTAAACATTATATAGTTGCATATTACTTACTGATACATCTTTTTAGCAGTTTGTTTTTTTTAAAAAATCATCATCAGTATCAAATATGGTGCTGACTTTTCTACATGCTGGCGACAGCTTCCAGGTGGTCTGATGAAACCAGAAGCTAATTCAAATTGGTGGACTTGTTTTATTCCCCCTCCACACCCAGTTTAATAACAGTGGGATTGGTAATTCCATAAACAACCAATAATATATATGAAATCAAACAGAAAATACAATAACCTTGTCCCTACCAGCTTTGAAAGAGCTTATTGCAGTGTATGGTGATTATGCCCGCAAGCAAACAACAAATTGTAAATTAAACTAATACCAGGTTTATCATTAGGAAGCAAACATTTTAAGAAGGGTGGAGAGAAGCTAAATTAATCCCAAAGTGGATTGGGCCCCCTCATTACGTAAGACACTAATCCACAGCAAAAGCCCTTTTAGTAACATATGGGCTGCAATAATTTCCGGTGCTTTTTGCTTCTTAAGCATAACAAGCTGTTAACCTAGGGAAGTTTTCTCTGCATTAGAAGTTTGTAAAGAAATGCAAAATGAAATCTCCCATTTTTGTAGAAAGAAAGAAAGAAAGAAAGAAAGAAAGAAAGAAAGAAAGAAAGAAAGAAAGAAATATGATGTTTGATATTGATAGTTGCTTTTTTAAAAAGCGCATCAGTATTTCACATGCAACTGGAGACTCCCGCAGTTATCATTTGGTTGTTAATTTAAGGAAAGAAGGACACATTTTAGAAAAGTTAGGCAGTTAGAGTCTCTAAATCCTTCATAAGGCTGATCTTTTCTTTTCCAGCTCTATGCAAATGATTGTAGAGGAAATTAATTTTGCAGAGACTCGCCCTGCTCACAGCATCTCTGCCACCAGTAACAGATCTTTGCCTTTTGCATTGCCTTTTGCTTATCCAGTGTCAGCAAAATGTTTCATTCCAGAAATATTCAATCCCCAGACTCATTTTCTATTAACTCCAACCCATTGAAGAGAATCTGTATAAGGGAGGAAGAGGGATGCACTTCATGAAAATTTAAAGTTTAATTACCATTGTGAACGTACCGTGAATTATCTTTCTAAATCTATTCATTATAGGCATTAACTAATGTGGCACTAGCATATATTTTCCCAAAGCATAGGCATATTGTCAATTCAAACAACAAGCTGCTATTTAGGACTGTTCTTTCTCTTACTGGCTTTTTGTTTTTTAAAGCAATGCTGCTCAGAGCCCAAACATAGAAAGGGGGGCAACTGACAGCTTGGTCAATCAAATAAACCTGCACAAATTTCCCCTGGCCTCACTTTACATGGTCTTCAGCACCTATTGAAGTCACCCAGTATTCCATTCATATCATACTCCCTTCTTTCCTGTTCATTTCTTGCTCCCTCCCTCCAACCTGGCTTTTAAAAGTATTTCCTCAATTGTTCTGTATGGTCTTTGCACACAGAGCATCAAGTTAAGTTTATTATTATTATTATTATTATTATTATTATTATTATTGAAGAGTACAACTGTGTGGGTGCTAGAAACTTCCATCTTGTGGGCCCATATTTCCCTCACCTCAATTCTGTACTCTATCTCACTCTGCCAAGCTTCTCTGACATTTCGCTGAGTGGGGTTCACTCTGCAGGCACATTGTAAGGCTGCTGCTGGTGTATTGCCCTGGTATCTTCCCCATTGCAGCTACTTCCTGCAATGCAGGCTGATGGCACAGCTTGGCTCCACTGTGGCAGCTCCAAGTGATCCCAGAGACTCTGCTGCGCTGCTTGCTCCCCCTACAAGTGATGCCAGCCATGCAGAAGCTATGTATCAACCACATTTCTGCCCTGCAACAGTAAAGGCACATCTGAGCTTGAGGGAGGAAGAACTCAGGCACCCATTGTCTCCATCCCCAGTCTCTAGAGGCACCATGTAGTTTGGTGCCAGCATCACGTATATGTATCGTGATCATACAGGGTTGCTAACTATAAGGTGTGACTGTGCAATGGTGACAAAGGTGATAAATTTATTCTGCATGATGTTTCACTGTGTGGAACTATAGCCTAGAACTATAGACCCAAATGCAAATTGTTTGCTTAAATCAAAAATAATAAATGGGAAAAAATAGAATTAGAAAAGACAGGATGGGTTGAGGAGCTGGGATGAATTTCAGCAGAAAAAGCTTCACTCCAATAGCTGTGTCCAGTGCTGTTTTTCTAGAAAAAGAGGTGCTGGAACTCACCATGAACTCACCCTCGTTTTCTTAGAATGGCAATGGTGCCCACTTGAGAGGGGCTGGAACAGAGTTCCTGTGAGCTCTGGCTGAAGAAGAAAGCCCTGGCTACATCCCAGAGAATTCTTTTAAGAGCAAGGGGAAGAAGCATGTGAGACCAAGGTTATTTGTTTCCTTGGCATCCAAGGATGACCATATTCTCCTTATATGGTAGAGACACTATTTTCACTTTTAGCAAACACTTGTCTGTAGCAGGGAGGTATAGGGATTGTGTCCCAGACACCATGAGACAATTGAGGGGGAGCTTTGACTCAGGATAGCTTATAAAGATCCCATTTTGCCTCTGACAAGTTCATAATCTTCAAAACTCCAGCCTTTGGCTCAGGATTTGTGATTCACCCAATCATTTGCATTTCCCTATTTTATACATTCATATACTAAAACATTACTTTTTTAAAGAAATATTTTGCCTGTTTAATCAAAGATGCATTTTTAGCCATCAAGGAAATATTTTTAATCAGTTAATTTAACCAATTAATTGTTTAACGTTTGCTGCTCAAAACAAATACACAGTCTTCCTCTGTTTTTCCCTATCTCCAACCCTATCCCTACTTTGTTTTGTCTCCCCTGCATTACATTTCATATTGTTAGCTTGTCTGGGCACAAATCTGTCCTTTTGTACTGTACATTATACACATTATAAATGATTCTATATAAGTCATATTTAAATATCCATTAAAATTCTATACTGCCCTTCAGCTGAGGATCACAGGGCAGTTTACAATATAAAACCGCAAAAATACATAACATGTTGTTGTTGTTGTTTAGTCGTTTAGTCGTGTCTGACTCTTCGTGACCCCATGGACCAGAGCACGCCCTGACTTCCACTGCCTCCTGCAGCTTGGTCAGACTCATAACATAGTAGCAAACAAAAACAATAACCTCATACACAGTACAGTGGTACTTTGGTTTACGAATTTAATCCATTCCGGAAGTCCGTTCTTAAACCAAAGCATTCTTAAACCAAGACGTGCTTTCCCATAGCAGCAGGGGACTCAAAATGGAACACACTCAACAGGTGCTTGGCAGGGGGTTGGACTCGATGGCCCTTGTGGTCTCTTCCAACTCTATGATTCTATGATTCTATGAAGCATGTTCTGCTTCCAAGGCAAAGTTCACAAACCAAAACAGCTACTTCCGGGTTTGCAGCATTCTTAATCCAAGTTGTTCATAAACTAAGCTGTTTTTAAACCAAGGTACCACTGTATTTATTATAATTAATAATAATAATATCCTGAAGAAGAGGGGACTAAAGAAAACAAACTGACTTCTAGGTCATGGTGGTGCACAGAAAGGTGACAAAGGTGAAATTGCACAGACCACTCCCTTTTGTTCAATTTGAAACTGAAGCTGTGAATATCTCACTGCATATTATCAGGGTTAAAAGTCTAGTATACACAGCTAGGATGTAAATGTATTTGTTGACTGATTATGCAGACCCATACGCTCGCCTCACTGAGATTCAGGCTTTAAACCATTTATTCCTTTTGTGGGATAAAAATATTACTAGAACACAAAGAAAAGATAAAACTTAAATTCTCATTGCAGCTATATGCCCATTTGATGTAAGACTTTGTCTGAATACGAATATTAACTCTATTATTTCCCTCTAGTGTGTAATGGTTTCCATTAGTAATAATAGTAAACCTATCCCCCAAACTGTTTGGGTTAATAACTTACTGTTTGCAAATTGCTCTGGAAAGAGCAGATATACTGTTCGCACTTGGGGTTGTTAGTGGCTTTGCTCATGGGCAGCAGCAAAAAGAAATTCTGCCTCATCACAAGTGCTCTGTGAATTTTCAGCCTTTAAAATAACTACAGTAGTTATATTTATACGGCGCAAGAGATGCATTGATCTGAACACACACTGACTGGACAGTGTACTCTGCCCCACAAGCATTAAAAACAAGGAACAAAGCTAGAAAGGGGAGTAACTGTTTTTTTACGTTCCCTCATTCCTTGAAAGCAGAAATAATAGCTGGAATTATATATATATATATATATATATATATATATATATATATATATATATGCAGGTTTTGGTGTCTTCGGGTGTCTTCCCGTGTAAGAGTCGGGGTGTCTGTGCGACGTTTCGACGAGGTCTCACTCGTCATCTTCAGGCTGGTGCTTTCGGCTTCTTGTTACTGGAACAGAGCAGAATCTGGTGTTTGAGTTCCTACAAGCTCAAGAGGTCAAGACACAAAAGCTTTAGCAACTAATCTACACTTAATGACCCACCCAGTGGTATTCAGAATATCACTCATGAAATCACTCAAGATATCCCTCAAGTAATTAAGGAACAAAAGAAGAAAAGGCACACTAATCTAGGAACTTCCTCTCTGCCCAGAACGTTGGAGGCTATACACCACGCCCCTCAACAGTATTTATAGGAACTCAAACACCAGATTCTGCTCTGTTCCAGTAACAAGAAGCCGAAAGCACCAGCCTGAAGATGACGAGTGAGACCTCGTCGAAACGTCGCACAGACACCCCGACTCTTACACGGGAAGACACCCGAAGACACCAAAACCTGCATTCCTGTACCCGTGAAAATCTACGAAAGCAAATATATATATATATATATATATATATATATATATATATATATATATATGATGGGAACCTGTGTCTCTCCAGATGTTGTTGAACTGCCTCTACAGCCATCACTCAGTGATGATAGAAATTGCCATTTGACAACATCTGGATGGCCACAGATTCCTCATTCCAGTGATAAAGGCAGTTCAGTCTCATGGTTGATGTGTTATGATATGTTGCTATATACAGCCCCATTGCATGCATTCCCATAATTAGTGGATCCCCAAACATGAAGAACATTAAGTTGAGCCTTGGTGGATCAGGCCAAAGGCCTATCTTGCTCAGCATCATGTTCCCACAGTGGCCAGCAAGATGCCTGTGGGATAGGAAAGCAGTAGCGCCCTGCCCTGCCACTCTGCCCTGTCCTTCCTACAGAGTCTGTATTCCACTATATGGGAGGTATTGCCATTTCCAAGACACACAATCAAAGGCACAATAATGATAGGGAACCTGCTTTATTTATTATTTGCTTATTTGTTATAAAATTTGTCACCTAGATGTTGTTAGACTGTGACTCCCAGGATTATGATTTATTGAATCTATATACCACCAAGGAGCCAAGGGGTTTTTGCCCCCCCCATTAAATATCAGAGGCCCCAATCTCTAAGTTAATGAGCATTGCCATTCAAATGGTGTGCATCATGTGATCGATTATGTGGGGCAGGGCTTAACTGCCCCCCCCATATTTTATTCAAATTGGCACTCTCATCATGCCTGCCTATTGGTCATACAGGCTGGGGATGCTGAGAATCGGAGTCTGAAAACATCTGGAGCAAAGGTTGCCAACATCAGGGCCATGGGTTCAAGGGTGCCCACCAGTACCTCCCGTAGCACCTGTGAGAGTTCTCAGCAAATATCCCCTCAAAAGTCCATAGCATATGTGAGACTCTTGGCTATTTCTCCTCAGTTTCTGTTTGGCCTCTTGTACACTGAAAATACACACACTTCCCTTAAATGTGTCCGCGTTTTGTTGCATGCCAGCTTGAACACCCAGCCTCCCTTCCATTCTGAATAGATGAGAGGTGCACACAGCTTCTCTCTAAGGTCGGGTTGGGTGGTGGCTGATGTAAACACCATTTCTTCCACTGAGCGGGGGCATTTTCACACCATTTTGTAGAACTCTCTCTCTGCTCCTTTAGATGTGGCAGACACTTTGAATTGTGCCGCACACATCCATTTTGTGACTGGCACTCATGATACTTTCTCAGAATTTGGGGCCTCTAGACTGGCCATCCCCTGATCTAGAGGGCCACAGGTTTACCACTCAGTACTCAAGGCTGCTGTGCAAATGATGTTTGAAGGGAAATCTTATACATGTCTACTCAGAGGTTAGTCCCATTTAGCTCGGTGAGGGTTATTTCCAGGTAAGTGTGCAAAGAAGTGCATCCTACATAATGCTGACTTGCAGAGGCGTGGAAGCTTTCATAGCTGTGAGACTCTCTAGAGTTTCCCCCCTAATATGTTACTGAGTTAAACCAATTATTGGACTACACATCTCATCCTGATTTGAAATTAATGGAGTTGTAATGAGCCAAGCACACCAAAATATTCCTGTGATATGGTTCAGTAGTAATCAGACATCTCATACATTTTTTTCCTGCCTGTGTTGTAAGCATCGCAGCTTTCAAGAAGTCAGAGAAGCACGATCTGAAAATAGTACAACATGAATGTTGCAAACATCCAAGTGATTCTTTGCATCCATGTCTGTTTAATGAAATGAAACTATTTCTCTTGATCCTTTCTGTTTTGTTAGCATTTTCATCTGCAACAGTTACATTTCCAGACAATTCAGAAGTTGCCTTTTGCATTCATTTCCTTCAGTAACAATATCTGAGTTCGTGGCAGCAGCCTAATAAAGATGCATTGCTCTTACTGTAGCTAATATATCCTGCTCAATATACTTGTTACAGCTTAAACTTGCTTTACATTTTCTTCGAAAAGAACCATGGTTGTAAAACCCTGGGTGTAGAAATAAAAATAAAAGGTATCACAAAACAAGATTCAAAAGGCAGGATCTTTCTGAAACCTGGTCACCCCAAACCCTTCAATAAACAAAAGGGGGTGGGAAACAACTTAACAAGTAGAACAAAAACTGTTATATGAGCCATTGTTGGATTTTGCAGATTATAAGAAGTACAGGCTTGGCAGATACCTGTCATCAGGCTTGGCAGATCTCTGAGGATCACTCGCCTCAGGTGGGTGGTGACTGGGCAGTGCAGTGTTCTCCTGGATGCAACTGATCATCTAGATCCATCTCAGTCTAGTTTCTGATCTAATTTTCAAATAGAAACTGTTTGGGTCACTCTGATGTATTATCTATGCAGTGGTACCTCTGGTTACAAACACTTCGAATTACAGACTCCACTAACCTGGAAGTAGTACCTTCGGTTAAGAACTTTACCTCAGGATGAGAACAGAAATCTCGTGGCGGTAGCGGGAGGCCCCATTGGCTAAAGTGGTACCTCAGATTAAGAATGGTTTCAGGTTAAGAACAGACCTCTGGAATCAATTAAGTTCATAACCAGAGCTACCACTGTATTGGCAGAGACAAAAGGGTTATGTGACCCTGTTGATTTTCCTTGATTTCTCAGTGGCCTTCAGCATCACTGACCATAGTATCTTTCTCTACTTTCTGGGTTATGCATTGGATGAATTGATTTGTGGTTATTCTACTCCTTCCAGTAGGGAATTGAGAACATGAGATTAACCCAGAGGAGAATGGTAGGAGGCTCACACAGTGTAATCCTTGGCATGTCTACTGAATAAACCTTCTGAAGATTGACTTCTCAAAACATGTAATGATTCAGATTTACTCTGCATCCTCCATATAGCTTTTACATAAATGTAATTACAAAATCATTTTAGAGCAGCATTGGTGTAAAGAAAACATTGTTGTATTTTTATTTTTATTTTGAGATCCAGTGTTTTCTACTTGTTAGAGTGGTGGTCCAGGACTGGGGAGATCAGGGTTCAAATCCCCATTTGGCCACTGGGTAACATTGGGCCAGTCACTGCTTCTCAGTCTAACATACCTCACAGAGTTAGGAGGAAAGTGAGGAGGGAAAGATTCATGCATGCCACCTTGAGCTCCTTGGATAAAAATGTGGGATATAAATGCAGTCAATCAATCAATCAATCAATCAATCAATCAATCAATGCATATTGTTTGTGGGAAACAGCCTGGGAAACCTAGTTTCTCCACTAATGCACAACAGCCTATGGACATTGGGAAGTAAGCAACCAATTCCACCATGTCTCTAAAAAAAGACTCTAAGCCAGTATCCCATTTGTAGCTTTGTCTACAGTTGTACCTAATTTAAATGAAGCTGTCATGCTCTGCTGGTGTTCTGGAATCGGCTGCGCTCAGAACAGCTGACCACAGCCACTAAGTAGACAATCAGCACTCTGCTAGTGTCATCCCTAGGCAAAGTGTGCTGCTAATGTCTAAGGACACCAAGAGACTATTGCTTCAGCTGGGCTTACAATTTCAGTGCAAACATCAGTTTCAGCTGAAAAAAAGCCCTGCTTTTCACTGGGAACACCTGGGATTGAATCTTGAACTCCATGCATGCAAAACATCCACTAACTACAGAGAAGCTTTCAGTCATGTGAATCCCACCTGCAATCTGAATTGCTATAGGTTTACCACCCCATTGGTTTTCATAAGAACCAGAACTGGGTCTCTCTGCAAATTAGGTAATTCCACTGAGATGGCCTCAAGTGTGGCTTAGTGTGTGTGCGTGTGTGTGTGTGTGTGTGCGCGTTTTATGGCAAGACTAAACTGAGCCATGACAGATCAGTTGGGCTGAACAGGGAGAGAGTAAAGAACGGTATAGAGAATACCATTCCTTTCAGTATAGCATCCAGTCAACTGATTGTGAATTATTGTGGCTTTTCACTTGCCTCAGATACCAAGCATACAAGCATTCCTGTCTAGTGTTGGTGCTTGTAATGGCCCTGTTTCTCATTTCTCATTTGGAATGAAAAAGACTGTACTGCAGAGGATGAAGAACCTGTGACCCTCCAGATGTTTCTGGACTCCTTTCACCCCTGCCCATCGGGCCATGGTGTTTGGGACCATTGGGATTTGGAGGCCAACTTCGCATGGAGAGCCACAGACTCCCAGCCCTGCTGCTCTGCATTCTTTCCCCTTCTGGCAGTATTCTCCAAGAGCACCGAATACATGATCTGGGAACAGAACAGTTTCCTCAAGCAAGGAATGAATTCAAGGAAAATAAACTTGGGGAATTAAACTTCAGTGTGCCTAACTAGTAAATGATAAATATTTTGCACCGTCCCTTAGGTAATCACAAATACTTGTTTAAAACCATAAAAACATTTAGAACCTTTTCCTTTGCAGGAGGAATTTATTTTAGCTGACAGAGTAAAGCCATCTCTCATCTCCAGTGCTAATACAGCATGTAGTTCGTGACCTTTTCTAAGGGAGAAAATGTTTTGCCCGTATTCCCTTTCATACTATAGCAGAAAGTAGTTCTGGGTTGCTTTACAAGTTCTTCACGTAATGTAAGAGTGCCTCTGTAGCCATGAAAAGACAGCTGCTTTATTGCAATAACACAGAGATTCGAAGGGAAGCATCTTAGGGCTTTCCACACTGCAGAGTGCTGCAGCATAAGAACTGCAGGCAGTTGGTTCAAGGGACTTCTTGCATCAAATTCCTCTCTTACCATAAACACGGTTTTACTGTAGAATAAAAGTATGCACTTGATGGGGTGGGGAGATGGAATTGTGAAATCATGCTGCTTATTTTACATATAAGTTAATGCTTCCTTTTAAATAATTTTTAAACAGATAAACAGTGAATATCCAATGGCTGTTTAAAATCAATTCCAGCTGGAAGATAGGCAGTGCAATTCTATTGATCTTTATTCAGCAATAAAATGTTTTACACGCAGCAATGTGCTCCTGAGTAAGCAGAGTTGCACCACTGCAACCCTAAGCTTGCTTATTCAGAATTAATCCTTTTCTAAATGCAAAAAGGAATAGGAATGATGACGTGTAGTAGTAATACTTTTAATTTGTACACCACTTTTCTACACAGTCGTACCCGAAGTGACTCATAACCAAGAGTAGAAATACAGTCTTCATATTAGCACAATACACTTATAGAACAGTTAAAGAAATCCACCCAAGCATGCATATGTATAACCTCATAAAATAAGCCACAATCCTTCCTGGAGGAGCATTCCTGCCTGGAATGAAAAGGATATCTGCAATCCAAGGTAAAGCCCCAAACCACAGTGCCAATACAACAAATTCTCTAAAACTGCTTTCTGAATATAATGAACTTGACATAAATATTAAAACTCAGGGCATACTTTCAGCTTCCTTGTGCTGCAAAGGCAGGCTGCAAACAAGGTCTGACTATGCAGAAGACCATGTCAAGAATAATATCGGCTGTAGGGATAAAATAAGAAAACCTTGTGTGAGTAAAGTCTGAACAAATCATGAGAAGCAAATATGCATTTGGGGCACACAGCCTCCTAATATGCCCTTGTCAACAAACTGTCGTGGTAGGTCATATCCAAGGTCTGTTCCAAGTGGGCTGAATAGAGAGGAAGGTTGGTACAAATTAGTCAGAGGTCATCTTCTTAGATGCAACCCGGTTACAATAATCATTTTACCTTAAAGCTCATGAGCAAACCATTATCTACCAACCTAACCAAGGGTTGTAGTGAAGGGAAACCAAGATTGTAAAACATTTTGTATGCTGACAATAATTTTTTAAAGAAAAAAATCTGTTAATCTCTTCCTATATGTTCCCTAGGTCACATATCTTATCTCTATATCTACCACTGTGATCTATTAACCTGTGTTTATGGGTGGGTGGTTTTGATCTTTCTTTAGCATTCCGGTCCAAAGGCCTGGCACCCTGCCAAAGAACAGAAATACCATAATATAGTGGTGAAGAAAAATGAATGTAATACCTACAGGATACAAATAATTATGCTGTAACATTTTTCTCCTTCAAATCAATGATGTGTAAATCTATAGTCTCTAAGATGCTAAACAGATATATAGTGCAACCGTACTTGGAATACCATGTAGCGTTCTGGTCTTCTCACCTCGAAAATAGAAAAGATTCAGAAGCAGGTGCCCAAAATGACCGAGGGGGTGGGACCAGCACTATCGGAAGTCCAAAGTGTTCTGGCCCACTTCCAGCTCTTGAGGCTCCTAGCCATAATAAAAATAAGAATGACAGCACCTGAAAGCAAAAGAAGGCACCGAAAACAGAGCAAGACGTATAAACGCATGCGTTGTTGTGTTTTCTAACTGAGAAATAGCTTTGCTATTTCCAGGAATGAGAAGGCTTGGTTAGATTTTAACATTTGCTGAATCCAGGGATCAGAGGGGTCTGGCATAAAGCTTAACACTCCAAACTCATAACACAGTTTAACCTGATAAGATGTTTTAAAATATTTCTTCCTGTCCAATATTACCGATACTGCAAACACCCACAATTTCATTTTAAAACATGGCATAGCTTTGGACTGAGTATCAAGCTTATTACATAAGGGATGCTGAACCCTCCTTCCTTCCTGCTTTCCTGCAGTGTGGTGTAGTGGTTAAGAGCGGTGGACTCGTAATCTGGTGAACCGGGTTCGCTTCCCCGCTCCTCCACATGCAGCTGCTGGGTGACCTTGGGCCAGTCACACTTCTCGGAAGTCTCTCAGCCTCACTCACATCACAGAGTGTTTGTTGTGGGGGAGGAAGGGAAAAGGAGATTGTTAGCCGCTTTGAGACTCCTTAAAGTAGTGATAAAGCAGGATATCAAATCCAAACTCCTCTTCTTCTTCTTTCTTCCCTTTACTCTTAAACTTCTGCTTCTTTTCTTAGAACTAGGCTGGAAGAACAGTGTCTGGGATAACAGTCCAGGTAATTTCAGTCAAGGAAGCTCCAGGTGCCTAATCCATACACTGCTTTGGGAATACAATTTAGACACCACCCCATTCCCACCACTACACTTACCTTATGCAGCACAGCAGGCCTGGGGGAGCTGTGTCCCTCCAGACAACACTGGACTACAAATCCCATCATCTTTGCCCATATACTGGTTGGAGCTGAGGGGCGTTGGAAGTCCAAAAACACCTGCAGTATTCACAGGTTCCCTGTCCCTTTCACAGGGAAATACTATTTCAGATATCAGTTTTCCAGCTGAGGGGAATAAAGATGCCACCATTTCCCCTTGCTGTTATTTGAAACACTCAATTATTAGTACTTTTTCACCTCACGCCAAAATGACAAATTCAGAACCAGGTGTGGAGCTTATGTTACCTAAGGTGAGAAAAACACCACCTGAACCTCAACATGGGAAGATCAGGAATTGGTGCTATTCAACATTACACAGAAAGTCTGTAGCAGTCCAAGGGATTAAAAATAACCGTGTTGATTGATTTCTCACTTTTGCAAAGGCATTTTTTATTGCTAAAAACACTGCATTATGTATCATAGTCACAGTGGAGGAACTTGACCTATATCAAATGGATTGTTTCAATTATCTGCACTTCAAGATAATTAAGAATCACAAGAAGTCCAAAGTGATCTATGGGGAAGGCTGGCAGTGCACTTGACAACATTACTAGAGATACGGTCGACCTTCCCTGACCTCAAGTTTGATCCATGTACCTAACAATAAGCACGAGGGCAGAAAATGGCTCAAATTTTTCTCTATCCCAGCTATCACACAGTATTCTAAAGCATCCATTTTCAGTTGATGGCAATGCTGGCAACTAACTTCCAGACGTATTCACAATACAGCAAAAACAAGCTATCCTGACTGAGATATATTATCCTGTCTCATTTTGTGCAGAAAACACAATGAAGTGCTTCTATAGGATCAAATAACAAGATTGTCATCAGCTAGCTGCAATGAATGCATTCATGCAGCAACACAACAGAGTGGACAGAATGTGAATTAATCCAAAGTCAAGGATAAAACAAAACAAACAACAGAGCTGAAGTCTGTGCGGCCCATTATCAATCCATATACTACTAATTTTATCTGTTTTTATTGGGGGGGGGGAAATCAACTGAAGAATGAAAGAACTAGGTATTGTGAGCATAGTTGTTAACGGTTCCCTTTTTTAAAGGGAAATTCCCTTATTCTGAATAGGATTCCTTGTAAGAAAGGGGGAAAGTTGACAGCTATGATTGTGAGACGAGGTTAAAGGAAGCTGCTTGCTTTAAAGAATTGTTTCATTGGGATTTATTTACAGTATTTATTTCAAATTTATCTCATTGTTCTTCCAAGAAGCTCCAACCAGTGTGTGAACAGGTTATCTACTTCCCCATTTTTTAAATCCACAAACCTGTGAAGTCAGTTAGGCTGAGAGATAGCAACGGGCAACGTTATGGTTGCTGGACGATTTGGTGCCCAGCCCTCCCTGCACCTAGTTTAACACTCTAACCATTTTATAATGTTGGCTCATCAGGAATCACAAACCCAACAAGCATAGAAGCTCTTGAACTAGTTAGCAGATTGATACAAGTTCTATCTCTCAATTCGAGTTGCAGGTTTGAGATAGTGGAGTTGGGGAAGGGAGTGGCACTGACAGCATCCTTTACATAACTGTGCCCCTGCTGCCTAGATATGCCTCCTACACTGCTGGTTTTTACACATTGCTCCATCCTGCCCTTCATCACATTTTTGCTACTCTGACTGCTTTCACCCACTGACTTGAGTGTCTCTCTTCTCTGGCTGCACTGCACCATAGTCATTCCTTCCCCTTTGAACCAGATGATTGATTGGCTGCTGGCTTTGGTCTGCCCTGACTACACTCCCACTCTTGTGATCTTGAAAGGATTCCACAGTTGCTGGTGAGGGTTTTTGGCTTTGCTTCTTGCCTCTAGGATGGGTTTCTCAGCTGCTTGCCACTAGCAGTCTCAGACTTTGTCTTGCTCCCGCTCCCAGATCTTGGCTTAGATTGTACAACTTCGTATGACTGCAAGAACACAAAACTGCCAATGATGTTGACTCATTAGCCATGACAAAATGTAATTTATGAAGCTTTGGGTTTTGAAGGGGGGGAAATAACCATATATTATTCCATACATATCTAATTCAGACATAGCTGAGAAGTAATTCTATAGGAAAACAGATTTCTTTCTTTCTTTCTTTCTTTCTTTCTTTCTTTCTTTCTTTCTTTCTTTCTTTCTTTCTTTCAGCACTGAGGGGTGGGGAGAGACTAGTGGGTTGGCTCCCAAACACTGTTAATGTAATAACATTTGTGGCCAGTAATAATTTTATTTTTTTGAAACTCAGTATGCGTTGGCAATAAATTAGAATTTCTGGGTTGGGGCCAGAAGATTGTGTATGTTTCTAAGAAGTGGGGTGGATTTTAAGAAGTCTGGAGAGCATTGGAATCTGAGGGGAAACTGTTTAGAATCACATATTGATTCTAAACGAGGTACAGTACAAAGGACAGAGTGGATGTGTATACAAGATGCTAAATTAATCTTGAGGTGAGGAGAGAAGAAGTATAAGGAGAAATCGATAATAAGTGAATATATAAAGATAATAAGTGAATGCTGAAAGATAAGTTACAGGTAGGTAGCCGTATTGGTCTGCTGTAGTTGAAACAAAATAAAAAAATTCCTTCCAGTAGCACCTTAGAGACCAACTAAGTTTGTTATTGGTATGACACTTCATGCACACAAAAGCTCATACCAATAATAAACTTAGTTGGTCTCTAAGGTGCTACTAGAAGGATTTTTTTTTATTTTGCTGAAAGATAAGTTCAACAAGGAAGGTTGCTAAAAGTTCAGTGTTTTAGGACATTGTGAGCCAAACCTGTAATGCCCACAACAGAAATACTCTAGATCAATTTAAAGTAAATGTTACACTTCCCATCATAAATATTTTTAAATTGATTTGCTTGTTATATTGTTTCAACATTTCCATAGTTCAGTTAAACATTGTGTCCAGTAATGTTGCAGTGATGTGGCTTTTGCTTTGGTGAGCTATATTCTAAGCATTTAGAAGCTGGTTCAGCACACTTTATTTTGGGCTGTTTGTTTTCTTTTCTTTCTTAGAAATAATACATCCCCCCCCAACAGATATTGAAATGTGATATTTTTGTATTAATAAGCATGTCGTTGTTCACAATAGGCTGCAGGTCACTGAGAAGTTTGAGAGTTTTCAGTGGGGAATTATAAGTGACAAGTAGTGTCCTGCAATTTTCTCTTCTAGCTCTGTCATGTAGATGATGGTTCCTGAATATCAGTCTGGCCCTGTTGATCTTCTCTTTCACTTTTGTTGAGTAGGTATTGCAGCCTGAGGAATGTCTGACATGAATTCTTCAGCTGTGAATGTCTGTCTCATTAGCCTAAACAGATGCATGCAGGATCGCTCCAGTAGCAGTCCTACATCAAAGCTACAGGGATAAAGTTTATAATGTAGGACATATAAATAGCCTTCATTTGACTACCCTAAGCTGGATTCTTGCAGTAAAAGTCAAATTTACTCCCATAATAGGCCAAGTTGGAGTAGCAATTTTGGCATGACTTAAAACAACAATAGAAACACATTTTAAGCAACCTAAAATAATTGGTTGTGTTGTTGCAAGTAAGCTCCCATTTCTAAAATGAAGGGACATTACTAATAGGCATAACATTTATGTGTGTACATTTGGGTCCAGTTCAAATTGATTAAATATTTTTCAGCTGCAAACCAGTGCATAGTAACCTCAGAGCTCAGTAGGACTTCTGAGTAGACCTGTGCAGGATTGTGCTGCTAATTAAGCAATGCATTCCATTCAAATATGTTTGCACATTTTATTTGCATATTACCAAAACTTCAGTGGCCGAATTCAGAGGCTTGCACTATGTATGCCCATGGGCTGACATGTCCAGTGAGATTTTTTTTATGTTTTCCTTTAGGCAGAAGATCCCCATGTTGTTTCACTAGCTACTTATGAAGGCCTCTGTAGTTCCAAAAATTATGATGAGCCATGCAACATGGGGGCTGCTGTTAAAAAACCAAAACTCAAAGCACCTTTGGAGATGTGGAAATAATGGTGCAATTATTTGGACGGTTGGCAATACAAGTGCCTTTATTGAGGTATAAAAGGAAGTATAAGGAGAGGGCTGCAGCTCAGTGATAGACCATCTGCACTGCATGCTGAAGGTCCCAGGTTCTGTTCTGAGCATCTCCAGGTATGACTGAAGGAGATCCCTGTCTAAAAACCTGGTGAGCCACTGCCAGTCATTGAAGACTATGCTGAGCAAAGTGGACCGGTGTCTGACTTGGCAAAAGGTCAGCTCCCTATGATCCTAAATAACTTCCAGTTTAACAAAGAAGATGGCTATGCATTGTTAGAAGGAGACACTCTCTTAATTCCCCTCCTTTAATTTGCTATTATGATAGCACACCAGAACCAAAGTAGCTAAAGCAAGTGTACCCTTAACTCACAACCCAATTGATTACAACCTGTCCCCACCAATTAAAACTGTCCCCCAGCAATTAATTGATCAATTTAGTTGATTAAGCTGCAGCCCTGGGAAAAAGGGCTTTTGTTTGGTGCTGCTCGCAGAGGAGCCATGTTTGCAAGCATCAGTCGAGACATAGATTTGTCTGGACTGATCACACAGAGAGTCTCCCTGCCAGTGCTACGCATGCCTGGCAACCACTACTGCGAAGGCTCTGCATGCAGTTGGCCAGTTCCACATTGTAAGCAGCTTGCAAGCACTGTGGTTTTGCCATGGAGTGCCTTTGGAGCTTAGAACATTCTCAAGGTATTCCAATGTATTTTACTAATGCACGGAATTAAATATTGGCAGTGCAATGAATGAGTAAGCAAATGTGGCAGCCAGCCTGCTCTGAACAACATCTCACATGCAAAAGGCTCTGGGCACCGAAATCTGCTTGACACAGAAAGGGAGCACTGGCCAGAAAAGAGCTGGGATTTCCTCTTGACTCTTGTTTGTTTCATTTGAGGGTACGTCAGGATGCTGGCCAGAGAAAGGCAACAGGGAACATGATTTGGATGTGAACTAAAACCTAGGCTGGTACTTCAGACAATACAGTCCTCCAAGTGCACTGAAATATAGTGTTGCCACTGAATACTAATTCAAGAACTGATGTGAATTCTGAACTGTTGACTCAAGAGGTCCAGAGGCTAAAAATCTCCAGGAGAGCCATAATGATAAGAACGGGTGACATTCTCTTTTAAAACAAATTTGCAAATATTGCCTGTACCTTTCACACACAGTCTATTTTGATTTACAGTGTGTTTTCTACCCCCTGCCATAACAAAGCCAGTACTTAAAAGTTAAACAAGACTTATGCCTAAGGTTACTGTCGGTAAAATTTTAAATCGTCACATCATCCTTAATTGGTACAGCCTAGCATGGTAATGCAGTTTAAACCCTATCAAAGCCTTTTTGTAGCATTTGAATAGTCTCATGTTTACTTTTGAAAATTTATATCATACATGAATTCAGTAGCTGGCAGTAACAAATCTCCTACGTTTTGTTATACTGTACTTGTTCATTTTCTTGTACTTTACTTCCTGTGTGAAAAAGCATTTACATGATTTTTTAGGAGTAAAATAAGTTACTAGTACAGCCGGTGCATTTTCCATTTCAATTTTGTAATTTTCTGCTTGAGAAACATTGCCTTATGTCAATGAAGTGGATAGTATGGTGACTGACTTTTAAATTGATACTTGTTCATGCATCCCCATTATGAATCAAGTCAGGAGAGCAGTGGAAATAAAACTTGTTAATCATCATTCAGTCATATTCTGTCAGTGGAGACGACAAGATATTGGCAGGCCCCACATGAATGCTGCTGCCTTTGATTCATATTTTCATGGAATTCACAGGTAAATTCCTTCCGAAGTGCTTGTAAATTATGTTTTTAAATACTGCGTTGCAGGGAACTGATCGTGGCAGGCCAGAACTCCCCACGTCTTGGAGCCCAATTTGTATCTTATATTTTCAGTCTCCAGTAAGCCAGTTCTGAATAAACCCTGCTCATTAGGAAATCTATGGTTGCATGAGGATTGCTTTGGTAGTCAGCCCCATGGAGAACATATAGGGACTCACTGCAACTAGAATAAATCTGGCCTCTGAGATGCAATCCAGACCATAGCTTGCCACAAGCTGAAAACAGGTGCACTTCAGAAGGTTACTAGTGGATTCAGTGAAAAAGGGTAACTGCCTTGCCCACCGGAAGCCCAAGCAATGGTTTGGCCTGTGTGGGAATGCCAAGCAGCAGCAGGCAAAATGCAGTGGAGGCTGGAGATGAGCACCGCACCCCATAGTGGCCTTTGACTTCAAACCTATCCATTCTTAAGGAAATCAGCCCTGAGTGCTCACTGGAAGGACAGATCCTGAAGCTGAGGCTCCAGTACTTTGGCCACCTCATGAGAAGAGAAGACTCCCTGGAAAAGACCCTGATGTTGGGAAAGATGGAGGGCACAAGGAGAAGGGCACAAGGAGATAGGAATGACAGAGGACGAGATGGTTGGAGAGTGTTCTCGAAGCTACCAGCATGAGTTTTACCAAGCTGTGGGAGGCAGTGGAAGACAGGAGTGCCTGACGTGCTCTGGTCCATGGGGTCACAAAGAGTCGGACATGACTAAACAACAAAACCGTCCATCCAGGGGCAGTGTCCCAACCACCTCACCCAGTTCCTCACCTGCCTGTCATCTTTCTTACATGCAGTCTAGGGAGCATAGGAGCCAACTCCCAGGGACTAAAGTTCTTTCGCCCCACCTCCCAATAAAATATTTGTGGAGCCTGCACCTCCCCAAAGGTGATGGGCATTCCCATTCAAATGGTGCACACCACATCTTGTGGTTGGTTGCTTGGGGTGGGGCTTACCTGTGCCCCCATATTTTATTTAAGTTGGTACCCCTGCCTGCTAGCTTCCTTGGTCTCCCCGTTGCTACTTGTAGGAAGGAGGTGGCTCTGCCTGTCATTGACTCTCGCTCAACCTCCCGTTGGCCAATCGTATAGCATGGCCACTTGTGGTTCCTGGCAAGCAACAGAGTCCCATGGGCTTTTTAAAAAAGGTTGCATGCTGGATATGAAGTGTTGGTGGCTGAAGTGGATCGCGGGAAAGTCGTCTCTAGACCCCCCCCCCCAGCAGGAGCGATGAGGTCATCTGCAGGTGCACCTGGACAACTGATGGACTCTGGCAAGCGAATGTGCCTTTCAGGTTTTCACTATGATCGCGGCATACCAGCATAAGGGAAGCAATAAGTGAAGCCGGTCACAGTTCTATAGCTGGGTTCAGGCCATACTTTTCAAGCACCTGGCTCCCCCTCCCAATCATGACTCGCAGCTGATCCCTATATAAATGTATCCACGCAGCCCCTGCAGTTTTATTGAGGGCGTGGCTGCAGGCTCTGAGCCCTCGACACGCGCCATTTACACCCCGGGAAGCTTGCTGGGCTGGGTAAAGTAAGTAACCCTCGGGGAGGGAGAGGTTTTTAGTCTCGCTGCTTAGCCCCGCAACCTCGAAGCTGCGTTTCCGAATCGGGTCGAGCCTGCCATTAGCGGCGAGCGAAAGGCACTCTGCATATGCTCAGCGGCGCTGTCTCCTCCGATCTCCGCATGCCCCGAGCTGAGTCTTAGCAGCGGCCCCCGAGGGACCCCGGGTCCGTATAGACGTTCAGTATTTAATTCGGTAGAAGGCGGCGACGAAGGGGCAGGAGAGACCTGCCAAGCGGGCGGGCCGGAGAGGAGAGCTGCGCCGCCTGACGTCACCAAAGGATTTTCGTTCACTTTCCGTCCAATTGATCGGCTTGGAGTTGACAGTGTCCCCTTTAATGAGCCCCGAGAGCGGCGCCGGCCAATGCGGAGAGGAGCTTAGCCGGGATCATCAGGCGGCGAGCAGAGACTCAATCAATGCTGGAGCGAAGGCGCCCAAAGTAGTTTAGTTTGTGCGGGGAAAGAGAGCGAGCAAGAGAGACGGAGGGAGAGAGGCAGGCAGGCGCGCACGGAGAAGCTGCTCCTCGGTCCCCGCTCCCATCTGCTGGAGATCCGCCTCGGCCAGGGGACCTTCCCGCTTCCCTTCCCGCTCCAGCCCGGATCTTTCCCCCGCTTGCGCGCCTTTTCTCCCGAGGGACACTTTGGCAGGTCTCATGAGGGAGCCGCGTCGCCGGCCATTTCGAGCGGCAACTTTCCAACCTCACGAACCGCTTCGCTGATCTCTGGGAGGAAATCTTCCTTCCCCACCCTCCTCCCCACCCCACACACACTTAGCATCCCCGACGGCTGTTGGATGCAGAGGGGCAGCGTGATGGACTAAAAGGGGGAGAAAGTGGGGGGTGGGAGACGACGGGAGGGATCGTAGTGGATCCCCTCAAGCAGCAAGATCGGCAGATCTTCATGGTGTAAATATAACCCCCCCACACACGCCGCGATCCGACCCCCTGCACCCCGCAAGCATCCATCACGCCGCTCCTTACCAGGATGAAACAAAACCACGAGCAAGAATGAGGGATCGCGATCCTGCCCGAGTGGGAGCAGCAGCTTCTGCATGAGGGGCGAGCAGAAGCGGGGCCGAGAGGCTGAAGCATGAATCCCGGCGAGGAGTGAAGAAGATGGAGAGACCCCTTTGCTGCGAGCCGAGGCACTCCGCGATGGAGGCCGGCGCAGGACTCTTCATCCTCCTGCTCTACCTTTGCCTAGGCGTCCCCCAGACTTCCCAGCAAGTGCTCCGGATCGGTGAGTGCCGGGCGAGAGGGGGGCGGGGGCCCGGAACGGGGGGGATTGGGTGTGCATTTGTTTTACATAGGGGAAATCTGCTTGCTGGCTTTTATGCACGAAATACCCCCCCCCTTTTTTTTAAATTACAAATTGCACGCACAGGGATGAAAATGGGGTAAGGCATCCCCGCCCCATAACCACGCTGTGAGAAAAATCAGCCGGCAGTAATTCTATGTATGTATATCTCCCTGTGTGTATCTATATGTGTGTGTGTGTGTATATATATCCTTCACATGACTTGGAAAGCTTGACTTGTTACCTGCTAAAGCGCTTGCCCAGGTCCGCAGTGTGCGGTGGTGACTGGGCACACTCGTAGCCCCGGGCTGCTGAGAGGCTGGCTGGCTGGCTGGCTGGCTGCAGTGCACGCAACTGACCTCTTGCCTCCCCCCCGCCCCCAACTCTGGTCGGTCCCTGTTTCTTGGGAGGTGTTTGTGTCGTCTATGGATTGCCTCCTGGCTTTCTCTTTCTCTTTCCTCGTGTTTCTTGGATCAGTAGCATTCTCCCCCACTTTCCAAATGCAGCTACTCAGAAGGTCTGAGAAATAGAACGAGCAAAAGAAGTTTGGTTGGTTGTGTGCGCATGTGTGGGGTTTCTTAAGGTGAGTTGCACTCTTCAGCACTCAGCCCTGAAAAAGGAACGGTTTTCTTCCCCTTTAGGGTTCCCTTTTCAGGTTATCTTTGGTTTGGAAACCACTCTGTATGGATTTCTACCCCCACCCCTTGCATTTGCAAGAATGGAGCAGTAAAGGGTTAATTTCCCTGCCCCCCTCACCCATTGAATTCCAAGTGTTTGTGTGGAAGTGTGTTTATGTGTATGAGAGCAAGTAGGTTAGAGGATGTTAGTTTACATTAATTCTGGGTCAACTATGTTCTGGTGGTTCCATTCAGTCTAACTCGCTTGAAACCGATGGTGTTGAAGTGCTCATACTTCACATTAAGTTCTTTTGGGTGTCAAACTAGGGAAATGTTGGCGGCTTCTCCCTATTTAACAAAGCACAACCTTGAATAAAAGATACGGCATTTAAAACACTTGCTGACAGGGCATTTGAAGCTAGTGTGGTTATTCTTTGTAAAAAAAATAATGGCACCCAAGAAACGGTGTGACTTGATGACTTCAAGGAGCAAGCCAGAAAGTGTTTCTTTGAATCTGAACAAAGAGTTGGAGCTAAAAATTTTACAGTATTGTTGATCCATTGCCGTGATGGTGTGTCACAGTTCTTTTCCCCACACTGGTACTGATTACTTGGCAGAAATACACCACAAAGGCTGCACATGTGTGCAGTTTACTGGAGAGAGAATTAAAGGGAAAACTTTGCTCCATGGAAACCAAGCAAAGTTCAGAGGAAGTGTTTCTTCCCACAGTGGGCTTCTTGTGTCAGTCAAGTGAGACAGTGAATACCAAGTATCAAAAGAAACGGAAGCAGACACTGGGGAAAAGCAACAAGAAGAATACATGACTCAAGCAGGATTCCCAAACATGTTTCTTTTTGCTGACTGAACTTGCATAGCGAAGTGGCTAACAGATGCATGTTAAGTTCGTCCTTTAACCAGGAAACTTTGAGACTATCTCAGAGATTTAATGCTTTGTAACTGTGAAGAAAGGCCTATTAAATGGAAAGGAATTCAGTTATATCAATAGGCATATGGCTGTATAATTTGAATTAAGCTCCAGGAAAAATTGTTCTCATGCTGATAGGATCTCTCTCCTACAAAACAGGCAAGATGTTCCTTGCAAGTCAAGTGGGACTTGACGATGCTGAGTATTTCATATCTTTCTTTTGTGAGTACGTAACAGTTTTTTGTATAGGAAAATGCCTATATCTCATCCAGTCTGAATAGTGCTTTATAACATGAGAGCACAGTGCAGTAGCAATATAATAAAGAGGGGAAATGCTGCAGGGACATATGCATTAAAAATTAAAAGCAGCAATAATCCCCATACAGCCATGCTTCTGTGAACCTCTGAGACCTCTGGGTATAGGGCGGTATATAAATTCAATAAATAAGAATAAGAATAATGTTTCTGAGATCAGCCATGGGAAACTGTCCACACTAGACAGTGTTCTGTAAGAACCTACATGCAAACATAAGTAATGGAAAGAGCCCATAACATGCCAAAGGGTTATCTTGGGTGTTGTTCCTGAAAGGCCTTCACTTGCATCCTATCTAACCTTGATCCTGAGAACTCATATGCACTCTACCTACATGAATAATCCTTGTAAAGTCAATGAGCTCCCCTTTGTGATTAAATGGAAGCTTGATGCATAATGGGAATATGTTCAACAGTGTGTGAGCTGCTTTAGAGAATGCACATCAAGAGGGGCTTAGGATGCAATCTCGGAACTAGTTACACTTAATTATTGCACTGAAATTGTTGTGGAAACTATATCAGATTACGGAAGATGAAAATGGCAGACCAGCAGCCCTAATTCAGCTTAAGTTGCTGTGCTGCATCTGAAGCCTGATTTCATTCTTAAGGAGCATTCTTAGCTTGCTAGCTGGGAAATCTGTCCTTTTTCATGTAGTAATGCACAATTAACACTGACCCTTATGGCTTCTATAGGGCTATATTGTGCAAGAAGGCAGAAAGGGGCTCTGTGTTCTTCCTGTTCTTCTTCTATCCACTCAAGAATGATACAAAGACCCTGCTATGGCTCATCTGTGCTACACAGAGATTATGGGAGAAACCCGGGAGCATGAACCCTTGTAGCAACTTAAGTTAGGGTCCCAGGGCTGTGTTAACTCTTCTGATGTAGCATTCAAGTAAGGAGCTATCAGGATGATAGCTTGAATCTCTGCAGTCCAGAACCTAGAAAGAAGCATGGACATAATACAAAACCATAGTTTAGTGTTGCATCACAAGCTTGCTCCCCCATTCCTTCTCGCTCTTCAGTGTGGCTGTGAAAAGAGGATGGGAAACGTCCACTTCCATTTACAACTATACGTAATTTGCTTTGTCCATATAAGAACAAACTCTGGTTGTTTTAAAGCATGATTTGTCCAAGCAAACTGAGAGCAAACAATAGTTTCCGATCCTGGCTTCAGATAAACTAGGGATGGGAAACCTATAGCCCACCAGATGTTGTTGTGCTCTAACTCCCATCAGCTCCATCCAGCATGTCCAATAGTCGATGATGATGATTTGTTGTACAGCAGCATCTGCAAGGATGAGCCATAGTGAAAACTAACCAAATTCCCAGTTAAAATAAAATGATAATCAGCAGTTGGTTGAAAACAGAAGCAGATGCTTATAATCTCTTCTTGGCCAGATCAGATGAAGAGTGCTGAGTGGGGGATTGGGGTAGGGAATATACTTGTGTACCTCACTAAAAGGTATATTGTGCCGGATTTCTCAAGACTGTACACCACAGCATGACATCATATGGTTAGTAACTTAGCAGGAATTAGTCTACTATAGGAGGACTTTGCTGTTAAGCTCTGTCAGGTATGAAAACTGATGGCATTAACAGATGGGAACATCTTCTTCCTCAAACTGACAAGGGGAATATCACAGAGTGAGCTTCATAGCTTCCATTTCCCCTCATATGATGAATTCTTGTGAGTCTGTCCTATTGTATTTCTTAAGAAGGGATATCTCTTCCTGTTCTCTGACACATGGCAGAGCAGGCTCCAGTGCAGAAACTGTTCATACACTTAACAATTGATTGTTGTTCCATTTATCTGCATCATCTTGAACCAAAGTACTTATTCCTAAATACTGTAAGTTTTTAAAAACTGCAAACAAAGAAAAGTAGAGCAAGCATTGCTGCAATTGGGTTTCAGTTGGTGGAAGGTGTGTTAGCTGCACTTCCAATGTTGCAATTTTGACCATGCTGCAGTTGCCATGTCATTATTACTTATTAGAATCTGGTCTTGGCTTTTAACTTCAGGTCTTGAATTATCTGCACCCATGAAAAGATACAGCTGCATGCTTTGATTCTGTCCTAGAAAAAAATATATTCTTTTTATCTTTATTTTCTTATTACACTGAAAATATATGTTCTCCTGTCTATATTGATTAATAAATCTCTTCTTATTTAAGTGAGTCTGTTTTCTGCCAGAATCCACTTAGCAGGATTTGCTAAAGATTGCAATTATGTCTATTGCTTGGTTAAGCTCCTGGGAAAGTGTTCATTTGGGAATGTGGTGTGGAAAGGAATTGAAAGGCATGCAGCACTATGCTGTGCATGTTTAATCTAAAGTAAGTCCCTATGTGTTCATAGGTTCAATCCTAGGTTCATTGAGATTTACAGAGTGACAGGGATGACACTCAGCAATAAGGCAAAGATCTGCAATCTGAATTAATTACTACCAGTTGATGACATCAGGGCCATGTTGGTGTGAAATAAATAATCACCGAGGATATTGACATTATTCAAAGTGTCTGTATGATGAGTTTAGTATCGGAGTTAAAACTGGGATCAGTGTTCAAGTTACCAATGACACCTGGGTGTTCAGGGATAAAGTGAGGAATAAGCAGCCTCCAAAACAGCTCATTTCTATGCCACATAGATTTGCATAATGTCTACATGCCTTATTCTACCACTAGAACTTCTAGTTACAGATAGATAGCCGTGTTGGTCTGCCATAGTCAAAATAAAAAAAATTCCTTCCAGTAGCACCTTAAAGACCAACTAAGTTAGTTCTTGGTATGAGCTTTCGTGTGCATGCACACTTCTTCAGATACACTAGAACTTCTGTTACACCTGTGAGTGCTTGGATGACTCACCATTGTACCAACCAGGCAGAGGGCCTTCTCAGCAGTGGCACCCTTCCTGTGGAACGCCCTCCCACCAGATATCAGGGAATTAAACAACTTTTAGAAAACATCTGAAGGGAGCCGTGTTCAGGGAAGTTTTTAATGTCTGACATTTTATTATTTTTTCTATATTGCTGGAAGCCGCCCAGAGTGGCTGGGGAAACCCAGCCAAATGGGTGGGGTGTAAACAATAAAAATAACAAGAATTTCACAAATTGGCAGGTGCTTATGACATCATAGAGAGCACTAATAACTTATCCCCTCCACATACTATATCCTCTCTAGGTTTTCAGTATTAGACCTCATAGACTGGAGTTGGCAAACTCCATCCACAATCTAACCATGTTCATTTGAATGTCTGCAAAGGGCCCTGGATGTATGACTGTATGTATGTAGAGCTAGCTATACGTAACCAAGAACTCGGCAAATGGTTGCTTCTGTTTCCCTGAGGAACCTGAGAGATGGGTGATTTGTCAACATCAGCAACTGAGCCCACAGCTATGCAATGATTTCTACTCAAATCTCTTAATGTCCAGTTTTCTCTTATTCAACAAGACTGTCTCCATCAGTGTGGAAACTACTATTGACTTCAGCTGAATTGTACTTATATAAAAAAAAACACCTACTGAAGTGCAATTATTAAGGATGACTAACTTGAGAAAGAGGTTAACTTAATATGAATATTTTCATAGGAGGTGGTAAGATCATGCAAAGTTCTTAAGGTAGTGTCAATTATTGTTCTTATCCTTGGTTTAATTTTTGGGAAATTTCATATCCGTTTTTCCAAGCACTATGTCAGTGCAGTATACACTGAATAAAAACTTCACGGAAATGAAAGGTTCAATTGTGTGATGCAGTATCAAAGTACTATGCCCCCAATTTACTGGGAAGTTGTCCTGTACAAGCCCCATTGAAGTGAATTTGTAAAACTCCCATTCATTTCAGAGACGACTGATGCAGGCAGCTTCTTCTGAAAACCTTACTGAAATGGAAGAAAATTGCACTGGAATAGAGGATCAGAGACTTACTTCATCTATACATAAAGAATGAACTGGCTTTTTGACAATATAACATTTTGATTTCAGTGGGTTACTGACTTTATGATTTCCAAGAACATGTTACAAAAGCCTTTCCTTTGATGTATGTGCTCGCAATGCACTCCACAGTAATAGCAAAAATGTTATCTTTATATGCATACACAGTCATGCGTATTACCAAAAAAAGAGACCAAGTTCATGAACCCAATACATTTGATTTGATATCCAAGAATTTTCATTTTCTGTAGTGAGAAGAACAACAAGACTTTATCAAACAGTTCATGAGGCTTTGATGAGATTAACTAGTGGATGATACAACCTGACCCCTCAAAGTGGAAATGTACATGCAGAGTTCATGTCACAGAGCTCCAGCTGTTGCGGTCTTTGGATAAGAAGTTGTCCACCGTAGTCCCCTTGTCTGAGTGGGGCCACTCTTTCATCTCTCTGTCATCACTGTTCATCAACTTGCCCTCTCCATTGGCCTCCATCTGTAGAGCTGTCCAAAAGCAGAGGACAAGGTGGGTGGAAGCAATTCCTCCTCTGTTCGCTTCTCACTTGTTTAGAAGGGCCAGATGAATCAGTAGTGATAGGAAGGATATTGTACAATACATCAAAAATTAAATAAGCAAGAAAATACAATTAAAAACCATGCAGCATCTAGCACAACATATTACAATTGCTAGAGCAGGGAGAAAAACCATTAATTGGTCCACCAAGATGCTCAGCAATTTTCAAGGCATGTTTGAGAACTAGGTGAACAGAGCATCCTTGAAAGGGCTGGCTGGCACCCTGAACAGGAACACTCCACTCTGCCGTATAACATTTTTTGCAGGCCCAACTTGACTACGACGTTCACTCTTGTGCTTTTTCACTGATTAATGCCAACATGTTAATCAATCTTGCAAGAGGCATCTTATTACGGTTTTATATATGTGTGTGAGAATTAGTGCCTTTATCATTACCGTCTTAAAACCCATGGTTACAAAAATATATTTACACCAGATAAATAAAAGGCAAATGTCCTGAAAATATAGTAAACACATATATTTATCAGTTATGTGAATTGATACTGATTGATAGCTTTGCTTGTACCAAAATGCAAACATCCGTTTAGCCAAATGAGGATATGATGATGCAGGGATTAGAAAACGCCTGCTGCATCACATTTGATTATTCTAGAATATCTGCTTTTGAATGAGCAGGATGAAAAATGCCACATTCTTTTGAAATCCATATGCAATCAAAGAGCTATGTTTTTCATTTTCAGACAAAAAGTGGCAATCTGAGTTTTATATTCCAAAGTCCATCACCTGCAGGGTAATTGTGTTGTAATGTGTTTGATTTACAACATCTTCACTTAAATTACAAACCTGTTACAAAAGCCCATTGATTGACTATTACAGTTGGAAGGTGAATAGTCATGTGACCAACAGCTTCCATTGAGATTCTGTGTAACCACTGTAAAAGAAATACATTTTGTTATCAATCACATATACTCCAGACTAGCAGACAAAGTGGTATCCTCTATGGGGCAAGTATGACTGCACAATTCCAGTCCCCTTACTGGCAAGCGCACTTGCACTCCTCAGTTTCAGAAGCTGCTGCAGTTCTTGCAGGAGGAAGTTCTCCTGTTTGCCCAGCACTGGGAGAGAGCCTGGAGATGGCTATTTGTACCACGCCCAGGCAGGGAAGCCCATCAGAAGGACTCAGTTTGGAATCTTGCCTTCACCTTTGTTTGGGTACAACAGTAAATCTTTCTCCTGTGTAGATTAGGTTACCTCAAGTGGAATTCCAGTAGTCAGAAATTGAACCCCCCTCCCCTGAAATATGTTGTTCACATGTGTTCTATTTTAGAGTCCATAATATACAGCTGGGCAATGCATTTAAGGGGGAAACCCCACATGTTAGTGTTTTAGAAACAGATCACCAGCTGTTGTGATGCCCAGTGGTAGGTAGGCTGGAAAACCAGCAGCGTAAGGTGCAAGAAATGCACTAGTCTCCAGGTCTGGTTCCTTAGGGGAATCTACTATGCAGAGAGCAGAGGGTATCTGCTGGGCATGCAAGATGCAAACAAATTGTTGCCCTGGCAAACCCAAGTTTGACATGGAAGATTTTATCACCCTTTCAGGTCAGGGAAAAACTCCTTTGGTTCGAAGACTTAATATGGAGCCTGAGACAACTTAATAAATGCTGGGAACCTTTTCATCGGCAGCTCTGAGTGGCTTGGCACTAGGACAAGGGAACATAGAACCAGAGGTTCAAGTCTCTAGCCCCAGAGACTCCTGTAACTGTTGTTATGGATCACCCTGAACACCCTGAATATAAATAGAAATGACATTTTTATTTAAAATGTATGTATTCAGCCCTTCATTCTGTTCAGAATTTCAAGCCACGGTCTCATCTATTTAGTAGTAGTAGTATTAACCTCAGTTTTTATCCTGTCCTTCCAAAGGAGGCAGTTGTGCAACATCATAAATAAAGCAATATCTTTAAAAATGGAATTAAACACTAAAAACATATTTTCATTATATATACATAGTTGCTGAGCATACCAATTGCCTGGATGCAGAGAAATCCTTTCAGGCAACATGTAAATGAGGGCAGTATGGGAGACAGCATCACTTCAGTAGGGAGGGAATTCCATAATCAGGATGCTGCCTTTTGTGGGTTGTTGCTCTCTGGGCCATACCTACCACCAAAGTTGGGTTAAACATAATAGGAAAGTGAGGGGTGCAGGTGAAGAGCCCTCCTAAGTACTTTGAAGCATGTGCTAGCAATATGCTTGGATAAACAAAAATGTTTTAGCCTGGCGTAGAAAAGCTTCCAGTGTATGAAACCAGGTGAGCCTTTAGCAGGGATGGAGACCTCTGGATGACTGGGTGGATGGATGGAAGGGTGAATGGATGGATACAACTCCTAACACCCTGGACCACTGGCTGTGCTGACTGGGGATGATTGGAACTGGGAGGGAGCTACACTCCGCTCCTGCTTTATAGAATACATTTGTCTTGGCTATTCCAGAGCTTTGGTTCTAGCAGCTGAGGGCTATGTGAAATTCTATGATGGGCTGCAAAAAGTTGGTTGGGACACTGGCTCCCTCTGTTGCTCCTTCCCACATGCTGCTACCTTACATAACACTGATGTGAATTACATATCGGCTAAAGCTGAGTGCCAATGGGCACTACAGCATCAGCATAATGGTGAAGAGGTGACTCCCATAGGCTACTATTGAAAGCTTGCAGTGAAATTGTGTGCTCTGCTGCCAGTGTGCATAGGATTAGACTTTAAGAGCCACACTTTATCAAATATGTTTGTATTCTCCAGAGGCGATAACTGCTACATTAATAGTTAGCTTGTCTAGTTATTTTTCAATTTTGGTATGCTTTTCTGATTCTTACTGTGGCTACTAGTCACTTCAGGGGATAAGAATGATATTTTCTGATATTTTCTATGCAACTCTCCGGAAGCCGGCAAAACTGGAAAGGTCTTCATTTGCAACTGTCCCTGTTTCTTATAATTTGAATATGGTGCCTGATATTCTTTCATTACCTGCACTTTAGATCAGTTCACATAATATTTAGTCATCTTCCAATTATTTATATAACTTTTTAAAAAGTTGGTATCAAAGCGGTTAATAGAAAAAAGAAAATAAATATAGCAATAGCACAATGATGGATGGAAGGCTTAATGTTTACTAAGTACTGACTCTTGATATAAAAGCTTTTTTTTATTGCATTGTCAGAAAAATTAGCACAGCGGCTGAAGCTTTGTGGAGGAAAGGCAGAATCAGAGTCCATTCTGGAAGTTTGGTGGGACATTGTCATTTATGTGACTAAAAAGAGATGTACCCATTATGCCCCTGCTCAATAGGAGTCTTTCTGCAAAACCTCCATTCCTCCTAGTTTATCTGACATGCTCTTTCTTTCTTTCCTCCCTTCCTCTGCTAGTCTGAGTACCTGAAAAGACAAAGGAGACAATTGATTTGATGGTGGGGTTTGTTGTTGCTTTGTTCTTTTCCTTTGTTGTACTGTATTCTTATTGTCTGCAAATGATTTTTTTTTACCACAATAACCACAATACATAATAAAAGAAATGATATAACCACTATGACAAACATGGCCAAAACATCCAGGCAAAAGCCCTCTCTTTTGTCCAAGACTCTTCTAGTCACCCCAGCCCTCAGCTCACTGGAAATATCAACCTTCAAAGAGAAAGCAGAACCACCACAAGGAATTTCAGATAGCCTACCTTCCAAAAACAGAGACTCTTCTTTCACCAGAGTCCCATGTCCTGAGCCAAGAAAGGTCACTCATTATCATGTACATTAGTTCCAGTTCCCTCATGAATCTGCTCTTTCCCCCCAGCAAATTCTGTAATGCTGGGCAATCACAGCAGCTCCCATGATCATGGCATTAACCTCTTAGCATACCAACCGGCAGCCGAGGCCCATTGTGTTTTGCCACCTGAGGTGAAATGGGAATGCACAAAGCTCCATGATCATCTATTCCATCCACAGTTCCCCCACTTCCGCTGGAATGCCACCCCTTTTGCCAGTCTTGGTGAGAGCCAGGGCAGTTCGGAAGGTGGTGTCACTCATCTTCTCTTCCCCAGGGCAGGGAAGATGAGCAGCAATGTTGTGCCCAGGAACAGCCCCTCTCATCAAACTCAGCGAGAGCTGGGGCACTCCAGAAGATGGAAGCAGTGGGGAAGGCAGGGCGCCACCTTTTGTGCTTCTACCCCCTGAGGCGGATGCTTCACCCTGTCTCATCAGTGGGCTGGCTCTCCCAACTAGTTCCATGATTTGGTGTAGGCTCACCCATCAGTACTACTTAAATAATGTCTTGAGCCAAGTCCCAGGGCTGATCAGAGGAATTGTTGCACACTATTTTGTCTAACAGTTGTGTTTGGCCACTTGAATATGTGTCCTCCTGCCCAGGTATATTCAGAACTGGCCTTGAAGATGTATTGCAATAATAAGATACACTGGAAATGTTGGGTGAGAAATCAGGCCTCTGCTTTTCTCTCCACTTTGCGCCAACATGTAAACAGCATCCAGCAATTTCTGGCTCTGACAGATTCCATGCTTTGCTATAGTTTCATAGCAGTCAATCAGAAGACTTGGTGCTTTAGGAAATTCTGATGTGAGAGAGGTCTTTCTTCAGGTAATTTGCTTACTTGAGCTTGTAATTTTATTTCAGCATAAAAATGAATGAATCAAAGAATTGGCAAGATGTTATTCCTTGGAGGTTTGTGCCTTGCTCTGCTGTGGTATTGAAACCTGGGTGAATTTCAGATTTATGCAAAAGGCAACCACTTAGATTCCAATTAAATCCAAATGGTCAGTAATTAGCTCTTGTTTTAAAGCCTCTCAGGAATTCTAAAAGAAACAATCTTCAGAAGGAGCAGCAATTAGGGAATGATGCTAGATTATGCTTAAATTCCTTTAAATTGCATTAAAACTTGAGTTCTTCCTGAAAGATAGAAACTATTTCAATAACTGGAAAATATATGGATAGGAACAAAATATATAATTGTTTGCAATGTGCATTTAGATTTATAAAAGATAATCTGAAGACTAAATGGCATACAGAACTGAACATTTCTTGTCCTCAGTGGCTCACGCTATAGGCAATGCCTTTGCTGCAACATGAAGGCACAAAAGTTGGTCCTGCAAACTCCATAAGCCATTAATTAATGCACAACTAAATTCCTCACCCTTTACCTAACAACTCTCAGCACCCTAAACATACTTCAGGTCCCAGGATCCTTTGGGGGAGCTATGACTATTTAAAGTGATATGGAAATACATAGCGTAGATAGGGCCAAAGTTGTTTGTGGCTTATGACTACAGTGGCTGATGTGTTGCTTCTTTCGATATGTAACTATCCAAGTCCCAAGGTCATCAATGGAGACCCTTCTCCAAGTGCCCTTGCCACAAGAGAAAGGGGTTTCTTAGCAATGGCCTTTGGGTTATGGAATGCCCTCCTCAGAGAGCTGGGTCAGGCACATACTGTACTATAAAGTCCTTTTAGCGCCAGGCATTTCACACACCTTTTTAACCGCCATGCTTTTAATTTCCGGCATTGTGCAGTATGCTCATGCATCGGCTCAACTCCATGGAAATGGTTAGGCCTTTTATTTATTTGTTGCTGCTGCTTATGATCTTTGGCTTCCCTCTCTGATATTAAATTACCATTTTTATCATTGCTGCTGTGTATAGGAGGTTCTTGATGTGGATTTTTAAATGTTTTTATCATTTTTTGTATGTTGCCCAGAGTAGGTATGCATGTGTGTGTATATATGTGCATGCACACACACACATGCGCACAAATATATGTGTGTGTTAACCTAAAGCAATGTGCCTGTGGTTTCCTTGCAGTCACCAGCTTGAGCCGTCAGAGCATACCCTGGGTTCATATACCTATACATGCATGCAATATATCAATATATGTGTGATCTTTCTCTCTCTCTCGATCTCTCTCTCTTTCTTTCTCCCTCTCTCCCCCTCCCTCCCTCGCTCCCAGGTTTTCCATATCATGCTTAGTGTCCCACTTCTGCAAATAATTTCACAGACAATCAATACTGAAAACACTTCTCCTAATTTTCCCTGCTCAGAGGGCAATTGTTTTCATCTCCCATGCCTGCTATAAAACTAAGTACATTCTGTTTATACTGGTGGAGAACGACCTCTTTGGTGTTTTCCCTCCCCTCTTCATTATGGACTATTTTGTACATACTGTTCAGTAATAAAGCTTAAATCTTTCCTCCCCTCCAAGTATTTTAAGCAACTCCCTTTAATCTTCTTTTCTCAGAAAGGCTTGATTTGACTGACTGGTCCAGAGATTGTTCAGCAGTTAAAAAAAAATAAAAAATCCTGTCCAAAGAACTGATTAGTTTTACTGCCTAGCTTTGGATCTGTGACCTCGAAGCCCAGTTTGTCCTAGTTTATGGAGAGTTTATGATTTAGGAAAGGGAATGTTCCCGTTACCTTGCTTTCTCTGCTGATGCAAATAAAACTTTACAGTAATAGAGTTGTTTAAAATCAAATGTTTTAAACAACAGGCTTATAAAAAATAATGACCAGCTGCCTCTATAATTCATAAGTGATTGTATCAATTTGCCACTGAAGTGAATGGGAATTGTGCAAAAACACTCAGGTGAGCAATGCAGCGAATAGTTGCTGCACTGCTCCTTTGTGACTCTTGTTCATTTCACATGGAACAGTTCCCAGTGGACTGCATTCACTGTAGCTAGTATTTCTTTTTTCTTTTTCTTTTTAAATTGTGTGTGGATGAGTATGAATACTAAAGGAAAAACCCAACTACTTGTATTTGCAGCCAGAAAATTATGGAGGGTGTAAGAACCTTTTCCTGTTTTTACTCTTGTTTCTGACACAGTCTATCCAGAATTTAAAAGGAAGGGTTAAGCATGCAGTCGGCTCACTCCCACTGAAGACAACAGGCTTTTAATGGGCTTGAGCTTCAAGTATCATACTATCCCCATCTTGTATGTTCTGACAATGGCCTTTAGAGGTCAATCAGTGTAGTTTGTTCTTTTACAGAAGGGTGACTGTGGTGGAAGGGACTCCAGATCAAGAACAACTTCCCACTTTACATCTTTTAGATGTGTGCCTAAAAGTGTGAAGTATGAATATGGTAAACTTGCCTTTGAAAACATGTGCACTTTGTGGCAAACTTACTTGTTTTGGGGCAATGCATAAAATGGCCTAATGTTTGTATACTCCATTCACTGAAACATTAAGACCTCAAAATTACTGTAAACAGTATATGATGCTTTGATTCTGCTATGAAAACACTAGTTATTTTGTGATGCTAGTTCCATGGAATCTTGATCTGAAGAGTAAAACATATTGCCAATGGAATTAAGTTACTGTAGCAACTGTATCACATCTCTATACCTCTGTAGTGCTCTCCACGTGTTACCATTAAGTGTTAAGGAAACGTGTGAGAGGTCACCACTATTCATTCCAGGGTTCTAAACTTAAGGAGGACCTCAGCAAATACATTTCAGGCAGTTGTCTTTCACTAGTAGGAGAGTGATGGAAACAGCAACAAAGGATTGCAGATCCAGCACATTGTTCTCTGTTGCCTGACCCTGTGATTTCTTAATGCTTAATGGTAGCGCTGGAGGAGAGCTTGTTTGATTGTGGTAATCTGTGTAGATAATAGGCTTCTACAGATGGACTGATCCATTCCTATGGGTACATTAGCCTTCAAACAGAACTTTAGCGATAATTTAGTTATTTAAGATACATCTGGGGTCTGGGTCAACTCCAATTAAAACTGATAAAACGGAGCTTCCCAATTTTATTCATATTGCAGCTGAAGTAGGCCTATAAGGAATTATTTGGGCCTAATGAGGAATTATTTGGCACCCTTTGATGCAAAGTAAGCTAGCTGCCTTTCAAAAATAAATATTTTACCAGAACAAGCAATGTAATTCTACTGGGGAGTTCTTTCCAACATTTGAAGAATCAGCATAGAAAAAGAAAGGGAACGAGTAAGAAAATGAAAGGGAATGAATAAGAAAAGAAAACTCAGAGTGCTCCTGGATAGCTCATTTGGAAGAGCATGAGACGCCTAATCTCAGGGTTGTGGGTTCAAGCCCCATGTTGGGCAAAAGATTCCTGCATGCAGGAAAACACAAACACACACACACACACACACACACACACACACACACACTCTTCAAGTTGAGCAGTTATAGCTTGTAGAGCTAGTGAAGCGACTAGAGTGAGGGAAAATCAAAGGGCAAAATGGCTCACCAGCTGATTTCAGAATCTTTCTTTAACATTTACTCAGAGGATGAAGGAAGCTATGCAGTTGTGGGCATAGCTGAGTGACAGAGCACATGCCAAGATTTCTAGGTTCAATGAATGGAATCCTTTTTGTCTTATTGAAAAAGGATAGTAAGTGGTAGATCTAGAAGAACTATTGCTAGAGTCAGCAGTACAAGTTAGACAGAATTATGCTATGACTTAATTTGTCTGCTTTATATGTTAAGTCTCAAAACTTGCTGAGTTAGAAAAAACAATTGGCCATCTTCTTTACTAATTCTTCTTTACTTGTTATTATTGGCCTTTATTGACATATGTTTAAACAATAAAATCATACAAAGTCATCCAAATACAATAATCCAAACACATACAATACATAAAAGACTAGACAGCCACCCTTGAGTAAATCAGGCAACTTTAGATTTAGCTTTAAAAATCTTGGCTAAATATACCAAAACAATCTTGGTAGTTTTGGGAGTATCATCCCTCAACAAATATTGGATTACAAACTCTTTGTAAATCAGTATTTTAAGATGTAAGGGAGGAGATCTCTGCAAAGGTTGTTGAGAAGAGGGCAATCCAAATTTATGTGATATATTGTATGTGGTGTTTTCTTATTATAGGAGCAGAATCTTTTCTGGAAGTGTTTTGTTGTTTGTTTGTTTTTAAAAAACACCTTCCAGACAAAACAGAGGAAGGAAATGTATTTAGATGAGCTAGCATAAAAGCTCTGTGATGCAATGGAGTATCTAAATTATGTAAGTAATTAGGCATTACTCCATGGTGGGGCTTCAATCCTAAGTAAGCAGATGAACATACAAAAGGCTGGGAGTTTTTGGATTTCATGGTCTAGTGGTCTCTGCTTGATGAGAGAGAAGATTTGTGACTCATCCGATAGAAGAAGGGATTCTATTGCAATCCCTATATGCCTGAGTTTGAGGGTAATATCAGAAAACCACGTAAAATTATGTGTATCTCTCAATAAAGAAGAAATCAGTAAACTTTCTGGGTCTGTATTAAAATGAACATTTAACCCGTATTTGAAAGTCATCATCCAGCCCCTAGATTCTAGGAGATGCTGGCATAACTCTGCACACATAGCCAAGTAGGAGACCCAATTTGGAGCTCCTAGAATTTGTCGGAAGAAGGATGCCTAGACACCCTCTTTCTTTACTTGAAAGACCATTCAGCATAGAGTTCGACTGTGGTGAAACTTCCTCTGGATGACTTAAGCAACTAAACTACAAGAAAGAATAGAGAAGGTATATTAGAGTGGTCTAATGTTGTTCCTATTATAAACAAAATCAAGACAAATGCAGAAATGTCTATGCCCACCAGTAGGAAATGAATGTTAGAAGAAAACATCACCTCTATTTCTGCTTACTACTCACAGTCAAGAGAATGTGTTCCTTTCCCTCTAAGATGGTGGTTGGCCCAGGCTGGTCACCTGGCATCTAGTTTGGAGACCAATGGCTGAAAAGTAGAACAATAATAGAATATATAAATAGGCTTTTTAATTAAGGTCAGTAAGATAGCTTGACGATAGCTTTCCCCCTCATGAATAACACTATGTGGGAGAAAGCTTCTTCACCTTAATATTTAATATGAATTTATATATATATATATGTGCCTGTCTGAGTGTATGTGAAGTCCTTAGGTGGAGCTCATTGTATTTTAGAATCTGAACTCACCTGACGGGAGAACTTTGTTGTGTGAAGCAAAATGAATTTCCAGCATTTAGACCATTGTCTGGAAAAAGAGACAGAACCCCCCCCTAGGAACACAAATTGGCTGTGGTTGTGCTACAAGAAAAAAATCAAAGATGATGGGGCTATTTGGTGGAAAATAAATAATGACCTGTACCCTATTGAAATTCATGGTGTACCTTTTCTCCTGGTTCTTGCTAATTAGAATGTTCCTCCTTGTATTTTTTCCTTTTTGCATCTCCTATCTACTCAACTGTAGAGTTCTTCGGCCTCAGCTCAACACCGACTCATTCCCCTGAAACCTCTCATTAGAAGCTTTCTTTCTTTCTTTCTTTCTTTCTCTTTCTTTCTTTCTTTCTTTCTTTCTTTCTATCTATCTATCTATCTATCTATCTATCTATCTCTGACAGTGGCGTAGCGTGGGTTGTCAGCACCCGGGGCAAGGCAAGTAATTTGCGCCCCCTAACCCATGGAATTGCACCCCCTAATCTGTGGATTTGCGCCCCCTAACCCTAACCCCCAGATGTTGCGCCCGGTGCGGCCGGCCCCCCCTGCACCCCGCACGCTACGCCACTGATCTCTGAACTATCAATTTGGGCACAGAAGGTTTTTCACCCATCCATAGCCACTTGATTTTCTTTGTACCAAACCATCCAGAACTCAACAGTGGTGTAGCCAAAGATGAATAAAAATTGATTTGTTTCCAATAACGGCTATGTTCAGAAATTTCATTTTCCATCTAAATTGTTTACTTATCAGCTGGAAACATAGAAGAAAAAGTTAAGGGTACTTTGCCCGAGATGCATTTTAATATAGGCAAAAAAAACTGCTACAAATACCCCACCTCTTCCAGCCTTATCTGCCACTCTAAGTTGTATACTTGCTTCACTGAGCAAAATAAAGATTTCTGAACCATACTTATTAAAGGATGGACTTCCGGGGTGGCGCCATTGGCAATGGCGGACTCCCTCTGAACTGGAGGGACGAGCTCTGCGTGAAACGGGTCTTTCCCGCTACGGCGAAGTGGGAACCCTGCTAAAAATCACAGGCGGACGAAGCCTGTGACCATGGGACTCGGCGGGCACCCTTAGCGCCCCCCCAACCCACAAAGGAACCCACTAACGGGCTCCGAAGTGAAGAGGGGGAAGTGGCGCGGTGCTGTGAGTCAACTGCTATTTCCATGGAGCGAAGCCGCATAGCCGTTGCCGGAGAGCGCTGCCTTTTTCCTGGGACAATTTGGCTTCTAAAATAAGCACCCGTGAGTACTTAAACTTTGAACAATCGGACTTTAAATAAGGACTTGCGAGCAGAAAGGAATTTGACTTTAAAATTTATTTCAATTTGGTACTGAAACGGGAAGGTCTAAACAGGAAGTCAGCCTTCCGTTTCTTTGTAGACAGAATAAAGCAAAGACAACGTAAACTAGAGCTTAGAAAATCGCTTTTAAAGGATTGGATTTCATCATTTAAAATTGTTGAACCCCCCTTCGGCAGCAGGAGAAGAAGGGGGATCTTTTTTTTGGACTGTTTAAACCTGCAGAAGTGAGTTTAAAGTAAAGTAACTTTCCACCGTCCTGATCCTGGAGCGGGGTGTCAGGACTGACACTTGAAGCTCTTTGACCAGAGACAAACGCTTTTGACAGATAGTTAAAGGAAGAGAAACATAGTGATTCCATTGTTTCCTTTCGTATTTTAAAATGAACAAATATTGACAAAATATCTCAAAAAGGATACTTTGTTGCAAGAACAAATAGAAGTTCTCCCCCTAGAGGGAGACTGTGAAACTGTAACTAATTCCAGGGAGCTTGCAGCTGTCTCAGATTACAATCGTGGGAATGGACTTGTGACCTTGTAGGACAATGTATTCGGAGGCTCTGTTGTGTGCTCTCTGTAAAACAAGTGCCCTACTGGAACAGTTAAGTGAGAAGATGGATTTGATGACTATTGCGGCCAGAATTTTTGAATAGGCAGTGGGAAACTATGTGGAGCCCACCCAGGAATTAGATCAGGAGTGTGTCCTGACAGAGCAGATGAGAGAAGAGGATGTTGCTGAATCTTGGGCGCCAGAGATGGAGGGAGCTGCGGCCTTGCAGGAACAAGAGCTTTTGGATTTGACAAATGAACTTGGAAAAAGCCAGATTTGGAAAGATAAAGTCTGGATTGGTTTGGAAATGGGGGGTTGAATAGACCCCCCTATGCAGGGATATTTGGACTTTCCGAGTCTGGCAATGGGCCGTGAGATGTTTGGAGCTGTGGGGGCTCTCAATTTTGGATGGATTCTGAAACATCTTCTTAAATACTACATGGAGTTGAGTCTGGACTATGGAAAAGGGGCTGATTTGATGAAAAGGGTCAAAAACATCACCAAGCTGGAGTTCCCACGAGTGAAAGGAGAATATGAAGAAGAGCTGCGGAAGGGACATGGAAGAGATTTAAGGGCCTCGGATATAAGGTTACCAGGTTAATGCGCTAGATCGATGGGATAAAAAGGACTGACAAAACCCGGGACCAGGAGGAAGGGACGCTGGATGAAGATTGGATTGTTTTTATTTCTTTTTTTATTACCAGGATTGTTTTATAAAATTGACAAATGTTAGAATAATGTTGGAACGAAATTACTTGGCTCTAGCAAAAATGTTTAAAGAATTAGGTAAGAATATCATGGTTGTGAGAAGTCGGTAAAAATAAGATTTAAGTTTTAAGTTTTTAAGGTTCTCTATAAGATAAGATGAAATAGATTAAGGTAATGTAATGACAGAATACTATGAAATATGGAAATGATTTGCTGCGATAATTATTAACCAGGATACAAAAAAAGGGAGGAGGAGGAGGTCAAAGAAAGAAGGTAATGAGAGTTGAGGATATGAGAATGATGGATTTATTTTTGTCTGTTTGCGGTGTATTTTTGTTTTTTGAAGTTGTATTGTTTGATGTGGTTTGTTTTTTCTTTTTTCTTTTTCGGCTTTGTCTTTTCTCTGTAATTCAAAAATCTTTCAATAAATATCATTTAAAAATAAATAAATAAAGGATGTAGGTTTTTCACTTTGGAACGAAGAGCCTGTCTTACACATCAGTAGTTGATTACATCCTTCCCCACACCCAAAGTTTGTCATGCAAGGTAGAGGCGTCAAAATACTGTATTTTTCTGTGTATAAGACTGTATTTCCACCCAATTTAATTTAAAGTTTAAAATTGGGGGTCGTCTTATACACTGAATGTTGCAATTATTTATTTCTTAATTTGGGGCTCAAAAAATAGGGGTCATACATGAGGGTGTCTTATACACAGAAAAATACGGTACTCGCATTAGGCAGTGTGCTTTAATAGATCCAGGCAATTATGTCATTGGGAGAAGTTATATGTGTGAGATGATATATAGACCTCTATTTGTAACCCTTTGCCTCCTTGTTGTGGTTCTAATAAGAGATTATGTGTGCCCTGGTGGCAATTGGGAATTAACTCCGTCATTGGTCTAATGGGAGCTTTCCTCCGCTAATGCATATTGCAGGTATGAGGGGCCCAATTTAGAAGGGAGTAGAGCAGGGGACAAAGAATTAGAGCCCTCCCCCATGCGAGGGCCTTGTTTCAGATCAGTTATGAAAGAAGAAGCTTGAATTAAATGGCAAACTACGTGGTAAATGTCACATGTAGTTGGGCCCTTAGAGTAGTATTCAACTAAGACTGGATCTAGACACATCAAAGAAGCATTTCAGTTAAACTCATACAGGGAAATCTGGTTGGGAAACATGGGACTCCACAACGCCATCTGGTGTCACTGTTGTATATCACATATAATGCATATAGAGTGGTACCTCGGGTTAAGAATTTAATTTGTTCTGGAGGTCTGTTCTTAACCTGAAACTGTTCTTAACTTGAGGTACCACTTTAGCTTATGCGGTCTCCCATGGCCACTGCGCTGCCACCATGCGATTTCTGTTCTCATCCTGAAGTTCTTAACCTGAGGTACTATTTCTGGGTTAGTAACCTGGAGTCTGTAACCTGAAGCATCTGTAACCCGAAACATCTGTAACCCGAGGCACCACTGTAAAACACTTTTTCTTTACCAATCCAGCCGAGTCCCAAATTTTACTCAGAGCAGACGTGTTGAGCTTAACGGACTTAACTTAGTCATTGGTTTCAGTGAGTCCCCTGTGAGTAATGCTGAGTTGGACACCACCCTTAGGTCTCCTGTCTATGCACTAATTCTGTGAAGCAGCTTTAAAAATAAGATAAAGTTCTTCGGCATTATTTTACAAAAAATATGTGAGTGTTGCTATATACTCTCTTCCCCTTCCCATACAATTTCAGAGTGTACTCGCATCCATGCAAACCATTCAGGTCTTTTAAAAATGTCAGCGATGGGCAAATGTTCCACAAATGTGTCCCCTAGCCTCACGATCAGGACATTCCCCTCAGTTTGCAGTGAAATGTTTTATCTCTTTTCCTTTCATGCATCCCATCTCCCTAGAGGTCAGAAATCTCATTTTACTCAGGCCGGTGATAAATTATTCAACTGAAGTAAGTAGAGAGCATAAGGATAAAAGTCATCTTCAACAGACTTATTTACACACTCGGTTGTCCTGAACTAATGTGGTTTTTGCCTCATCGACTTGAGAAAAGGGACTCTAATCATATGTACATTAAGTAATGTTAAAACAGGCAAATAAGGAATTTGTTTCTTGCTGAGCACCTGCATTTCAGTGCTTGGGCAAGGTGATCATTCACAGGTTCTGTTTCCATTGAAGCAGAACTTTAAGCAAGTGGCCGTAATTTTACTGATAACTCTTTTCAAAGGAAAGCACGTGGCGAAAAAGAAATTATGATTTAAAATATTGAAGATGACAGCCATCTCTTTGATATGCCTCATTTAACAGTAAAAGTTAACAGACAAGTGTCATGGGACTTTCCCTGTCTCTGATTTACTCGGGAGTTTCTGAGAGTAACTGGAAAAATCCATCATTAGAGCTTTTTTGGCATTCTCATTGCTTTGACATTTGGTTTAACATGATTATAATTCTTTGTAGGGCCTGGCAGTAAAACAGATAGGAGTTTTCTGCCAGATCTTGTTCCTCCACATGTAAAGTGATTTCTGTTTTGTTCTTTCCCCTTTAAGGGTTTTTTTGGTATAAAAATATGAAAATGTCAACATGGATCTGCGGTTCTCAAATTTGAGTTTTCCCACAGGTGATGGTGACTGTGATCATTTATGATGGGGTGGAGATATCACCACAGGGACTCTTTACCTTTACCTTTACATTACACAGTGATGAAGCTTTTTGGCAAACGCATTCCCATATAACCTGATTGAAATTTCATTGCTATTTTGGAGATCCTAGAGTTGTTTAGAACTTATTGGGGCGACTTCTCTGGAGGTATTCACAAGGGATCTTTCCTCCAAGAAGAAACCCATAACTGTGTAGCGACTTTTCGTAGATCTCCCATTGCTGATAACTTTATGACAGGATTATCAAGATAATCAGAGCAGATTGTGCCATTGTTTTATTGCACTGTTCTGGGGCTGTTTGGGGAAAGGATACAACTATTGAACCTCCTAAGATGAAATTTGCATAGGAACTGAAACAGAGTAGTCTCAAAGGAAAGTCTGAAGGCCCTCCATCAGTGTGTACTCATAAGGAATAAACAGTTTCACTCACTAAAATTTGGAAAGGAAGCCAATAGAAAATACACAATGTGCATTTTGCGTGAGCCCAAAAATACTGCTGGAAAGTGATTTACATGCCTTTGAGTGACTGACAAATGTCCACAATGGGGATAAGTACAATCTGATAAAGCGGGGCCCTCTTAAAATTGTACATGGAGACATATTTCTTCCAGTCTAGGAAGTTACCGTGCTATTCCATGTATAAGACTAGGTTTACTTCTTTATAAATCATGCAAAAAATGGGGGTCGTCTTATACATGGGTAGTGCATAGGGTGGCTGTTTGATTGGTTGCTGCCGTGGCTGTTAACAGCTATTGTGCACGCTATTGGTTGCTGTGTCAATGGGTGGTGTTGATTGGCTGATGCTGCAGCAATTGGGTGGGTGATTGGCAGCTTCTGCTGTTGAGGTGACAGACGAGAGGTGGATTTTGCGATGCGTGGAGGTGAGCAATTTTTGGCAATCCTCCCCTTAAAAAAGCTCAACAACTCTGTGCCATCTCCCCCCATGTTCTTAAATTTGAGTCCCAAAAATAGGGGGCATCTTATACACAGAAAAGTAAGGCACATAGTTTTTGCTCAAGGGATGTTGTATAAATTGCAGCCTGGTTTATGTTTTCTCAAATGAAGCCCCACTGTGTTTTATGGGACTTGTTCACTACTTACGGTACATAAGATTGAAAGTTCTCCATTAAACGGTACCATGTTTTACAGTAAAGCCAGAATTTGGGAACCTGGAGGCCAAAGACTTTCTGCACATTAAGGTATTTTTGTAAAACTGAATTCACTTTCTTACTGACAATTTATCAGTGTTTTAGAAAGTGAAATTTCATAGGCGTTGGGGAAATATAGGCATAATACAGGAGCCAGCATATGAGTAAGATGCAGGCCCCTTTCCAGTGATTCAGCGTTGCATCCATAGTAATACTCATTGTCTTGAACTAAGGACTTGGCTATACAGCTGCAAATATAACGTTTTAAGTGCATTATACAAAAGTGACACTAGATGGCGATGATGAGCTAATGGTAAATTCAATATAAGGTATATTTTAAAACTTTTTTTAAAAAGCATTTTCACAGCGTTTTTTCCTATATATGTAGATTCAGCCTAAGTCCAGTGCGCCGAGTTCTTTAAACCAAATGCTTATCACTGAGAGATACCTCTGTCTTGAATTCAACAAACACACATGCTGAGTATTGCAACAATGGCGCACAAAAAGGAAACGCAACATAGCAGTAACCTGCTCAGTTACTGTACTTTTGAAGTAGAGTCTCATCATCTTCAGTTTATTCTTGCATGGCCATTGATTTGTGATCAGTTTTCATGCTATGTAGATTAAAGGGCTGTGGTGTGCATTTTTCTGAATATGTACATACGTACACATCTAGTGTTTCATATCGCATCATGCTGCCGAATATTCTGTCGATCACCAACCAGCTTTTCCAAATATTCTGTGAAGTTTCAGTTTGGCAGCAGTTTCCAAATTTTATAATAATGTCCAAAATGTCTGCGACTTCCAAATTCACAGGGCTTCATGTATAGAGACGGAGTCTGTAGAGAGATCTTGAAATGATCTCTGTAGAAACAACAAAAGCGCCATTAATTGCTGCTTGGTTGATTTATATTTTGACAAAAATATATTATTCCGACTGAAGGCAGCACCAGCTAATTTGTTGTTATTCATCCATATAATTAAAGCTCATTAAGATTCTCAAGTTGAAAAGCTTTGAAGAACTAAAGGACAAAGCCCTGCCTCCATCTATGCCCCATCCCCAACTGGTGATTGTCAGGGATTGTCAGGGCTCTGAGAAGTGTGCCGTGGAGGCCGGGTTCCCCCAAGGCTGATCCAGAAGAAGGAGTCAGTTATTTATGGGCTTTTGTGCCACCTGCGAAGCAGGAGCTCAAGGCTGGAGGAAGGGGAAGAGTCTGAACATTTACAGATGGGGAAGGATGTGCAAGACATGTCAGAAGCAGAGGAAAGGACTCTTCCTGAGAGGAGTAGGTTGGGAGAATTTTCCCCACCCTCTTCCCCACAGTCTCCATGGACCAGGAGGGGCTTGAAGAGGCAGGCACAGCAGCAACATCTGTATTGGAGAAGGTGTATGGCATTGTTGTACAGTCTATACCAGTGGACCCCAAACTCCCCACCCCCCACCCGTGGACCACTTGAAAACTGCTGAGAATCTTGATAGACCACTTAATTATTTTTCTGCCTGATGTAGCAATTCAAATGTTAATACGATCAAATACCAAAAAAAAAAGAAGAAGCAGTACACATAATTTTAAAAACCAGGACAGCTATTCTTTTTCAACTTTTATTTGCATTTTCAAAAACAGGAACAGAGCATATTTAACCCCTCCCTTCAGCCGTCCAACTTGCAACTTCGTACCAAATACAGCATGTATACATACACCATATGACTTCCCTTCCTCATTTTTCTTGGTTCCTTTGCTTTTCTACAACTTGTATCCCACATCTTTTTAATCATCCAATTTGTTATCTATGAAATACTCTATCTATTTAAACTCTGCTGGATTTACTCAAGACCTGCTAAGCTATGTATTTGTCTATACTGGAAAAACCAGCACAGCTGTTCAATGTAATGGATGTGTCTTCTCCCATCTTCAACCACTAATTCACAGACACATCACAGACCATCTGAATGAAATCTGTGAACTACTGGTGGTCAACAGACCAGTTTGGGAACACTGGTCTATCTGAGACCGTGGGAAGGAACAAGCATTTCCCCAACAACAGGCTACCAACCATTACATTTGCACAGTTATGCAGCTACCAATGCTGGATCAGGGCAGCTATATCACATTAGTGGTTAGACAGAGGGAATTCTCTTCATGCTCCCCACTGTTTTTTTATTAGCTCTTTAAATGAACCGTTTCCTAAGGGGCACTATTCCAGCCAGTAGTCTGATCAAATAACTCAATTTCAATCTCAATCCTTTTTTGGCATGTATACAAGATTCTGAAAGGTTCAGTACAATAAAATCACTCAGCAAAATCTGCATCTAGCCATTAAAATACTGTTAATGAATCCTGATTGCCTGTTGCAGAAGCCTGGCTACTATCTCCATCTTATCCCCAGCCTTAGGAAGGCTACCTTACATTTATCTGACTGCCACTCCCTTCTAACAACCAACTGATTAATGAACATAGATTGAATTTGGGAAATCTCCCTTGCAGTATTGCCGAAGGTAGCACATTCAGTCTCACTAGCAGGTACTCCCTGATGCTGATTCAGGCTGGTTAGATGGTAGAGATAAGTCGTCATTGGCTGTCCACATCGCACCATCCCCAAACTTGCACAGATACTATTCCTGATTTGGCTACTAGGTTCTTGAAATTCCTTGTCTAACAATCTGCGTTTAATTATCTCAAATACAGGATTTCCCAATAAGCAGTACAGGGAGTCCAGTGAGATTCCTATCAGTTTAATCTTGTTCTCAGTCCCTCTTAACCCTCCTGATGCTTGGTATTCAGCTAACACGGCCGCAACAAGACTATGAGGTTCAAATCTGTAATGGAGCGACAACCAAAGTTAAAATGTTAGCAGCCACGCTTTTGTTACTGAGAGTCTTTTGTTTGTTTCTAGACACAGGGCAATATAGGGGACACAGTTTGGTATACCAAAAATTTAAGCCCAATTCTACCTCGACATCTGCTTGGAAGCAAGTCCAAAGTTCTGTATGGCATTCTTATTGCAGTCCTCGTCTAACTGAATTCAATGTCAACACACTCAGTGTGTTAAATTTAGCTCTCCCTGATCTCTCCTCACCACTCTCTTTAGTGATATATGACCAATGGATCATTTTAAATATGTTTTCTGGAGAAGTTCTCCTCATGACGACCCTTTATGTCCATTTTCATTTTGCTTGCTTTTCTCCCACACTTGCAGCCCACCATGTCACAGTGGATTTTGCTTCATTGGTTGGATAAACTCCCTAGAGCCAACGGTCATGCACGGTAAAAACTAATCTTTTGTGAGATGATGTAATGGCTGGGGGGTTTTGCTAGATAAGTTCAGCCTTGGTGTCCCTGGTGTTTTGTCCCAAAGCACAGGCACATAAAGAGGATAAAGAGAGAAATTGGATAAAAGGCTAAAACTCCAGCTCATAATTCCTCCCCTCAGTGCTCTCAAGACAACAATGGAAGGTTGGCATTAATCTTACACAAACAGGACTGTATTTTGCTCTTGCTTCCCCACACCTCTGCCTGCCATACTTTTCAGCCTGCGTGGCACACAATTAGAAACAGAACTGCAAGGACTTTAGAGCATCTATGCTGTGAAACACAAATGCACTCCTCACAAATCCAAGGCATACAGCAAAGTGCCCGGAGATGTATAAAGCTTCAGGGAGAGCTCTGCTGTGAACTCTGCCATGTTCTAGGTCAAGACTTGAACATTTTAGACATCTTCAGTGGTTGCATTTCATCAGAGTGCAGGAACTCTCTCCTGGCAATGGTGGATTGATTCATTGACCCTTCACTGGTGTCTGCATGGCCAACAGCTTCTTCCTGGTTAAGGAGCAGAAAAAGCACTGGTTCTTCCAGCTTATTCATGTAAAATGAAAATAATAAAACTGCAGCTGATAAGTCTTTCTTACTTTTACAGGCCCTTCTAGAGTTTTATTCTTCAGCAATAGATAGCACAGAGCGCCTCAGCAGGCAGGGGAAACACCAGGTTGTTAGTGCAGATGATAGGATCTTTATAACAGGCAATCATGATGGCATTAGTGTTTATCCACTGCAGTGCGAGTATAAATCACAGCAAATGGGCTTTCCCTTGGAGTTGGGATCTGTTGTTTTATTCCTTCCCAGAAGCAAATGTTTATCCACCAAATCATCAATGTGTCAGCCGTGGTTTATGCTTAGTCCAGGGAACTGTCTGCTGACTCTCTCCTTAGCATCACCAAGGGAAGACAAAGGAGCTATTGCATGTCTCACAGTGTCGGATATTCTCCAGCAGAGGAATTTCTAAGTTAGGCTCCCTGCAAATGCTAATTAGCAGAATCGGAACTGATGTAGTAGTTTGAATTAATCTTGGCAAGGACAAAGACAATGGGCTGGTTCACACATAATGCCCAGCCAAATGATGGCTTAGTGTGAGCATGCAAGGGTTGAGGGTTCCTGGAGAGGAGATTGAAATTGCTGATTGCTCCTCAGTCTTGCTTTTGCTGTGATGCTGTAAAATGAGCCATAGTGTGATGTGCAAACCAGGCTGATGGTTTCCTGCCCCATTGAAGTGTTACCGTAATTTACAGAGTTACTGTCATTGTGATTGATGTCAAAATGATGCCAAGTGATTGGCAGATGGTTGTCCTACCCACTTATCAGAGTTGGCCTGTGGGGATGGAGACAGATAGGAATGTGGCCCTGAGCCAAAAAAAGTTCCCCACTAAGCCCCTGGGGAGCAGACAGCAGTTCAGCTATGACTTCCTATCAGGCGTGAGCAACCTGCAGCCCTAAGGCTGCATAAAGCTTACCCTAATTACAAAAGCCCTCTGCAAGTTCAAACCTCGGACAAAAATGCCCTGTCTCCCTGTGTCAGCCCACTGGTCAGGGAGGGAAGGAAAGAGTGAAAGGAATGTCACTCTTCTGACTCTGATTCTGTCCACTGCTGGGTTTGGCACCACTCTCAGCTGCCATGGGGTCCCTGAAAAGTAACCCCCTAAGGGAATTTGACCCTCTGTGGAGAAAATGTGTTTCTATGCCATATAGAAACTGTTCTATGCCTGTGGCTGTGATGAATTACCTTGTTTTAAAGATCTCTGGCTTTTAAAATAAAAGTTACTCTCAAAATGACAGAATATTATCCAGTTCAAAATATTATGAACAAATGTAAGAAAGCAACCCCTTTTCCTCTGTGGTGCCTCTTTTGTCGCTTGTAACTTTCTTCCCAGGAAGTCAATTTGTCTTAAAAGCATTCCTCCCCCCACTCTTTTGCTGAGAGGGAGAACTTGTTCCTGCTGGGATTATCCTGCACTCAGTACTATTACATATGGTTGGACCCTCGTTATTTTTTTTCTGACTAGAACAGAGAGCCACCAAAAGGCAAGATCACATTTCATGTTTTCCCCATCTCAGCCAGAGCAGCTGGAGGACAAAGTCCCAAGAACCTAACAAAATAGATTGCAGTTAAATGGAAAGCAGAAAACCAACAACCCGTTATCGATCAGGGTTTCTGCCTAAGACTTTATTTCTCTGCTTCAGTGTGACAAAAGCAGAGTCTTTGCCCCCCGCCACAACTGTCAGTTGAGAAACTGCTGTGCGTGGCATAGAGCTTTTCCTCATACCATTCTGAAGAGCTTCCTTATTTTTTGGTCCGTAGCTTTGAGCAACTTCAAACCAGCAGGGTTTTGGAAACGCTCCTAGCAATTCCTCTTCAGAAATCTACTTGTGCTGGAGCAAAAGTATGCAGTGCACACCATGGAGTATATTTTCCTTTCCAGAAGATGTCAATATACAGCAGATTCTACCTTAAATTCAGCCACTTTCAACATGGGTATTTTCCTCAATGGGGCACTAAGATCTTTACTCTTCAATGCAAACTCTTGTTGTTCCGAGTCATTTTGGTGTCCCTTATTTAGTCCAGTAGGCAGCTAGCTTTATGGCAATCAACTAAAAGTCCTAATCCACAGAAAGATGTTTAACAGTTTAAACTGAAGCTTGATTAATGACACGAGAAGATTATCAAAGGAGATTTAAGAGTAACCAAGGGTAAAATGAAGGACTTGAAATTATTATTCCTTTAAAAGGAATAATAAAGTGATCTGTTAGGATAGTCTAATGCTAACATTGAGGACCTAATACACTAAGCACTTACACTGGAGTACTTTTCTCCAAATTAATTGCACCCATGTAAGTGGCTGGTAAATCAGCCCGGTGTTTGTTTCAATCTAAAATTGCCTTGCAAGCTACTGTAAAGGTCATCTTATATTTTACTATGAAATGTATATGACTAGGAATAATGGTTTTGCAGCGCCCACATCCTGATACTGCTCCCCATGCCGCCAGTTGTTTTGAGATCATATCATATAACTATCTCTTGTCATGAAAATGTTCCCTCAGTTCTTGCATGGGAAAGTCAAGACGTTTCCCTTGGTGCGATGTCTGAACCGTTGTTGTTGTTGTTAGTTTGTTTAACATTGTAGAGATAAATCTATCAAGCATGTGTTCATTTATTTTGAGATTTTGCCCTATTCCAAGGGTAATTTAAAGCAATTATGCATATACATGAAGGATCTGTGCTCCCAAATGCTTCTCAATATGAGGGCCAAGTCTGCTCATTACGCACCAGTTACATAGAGGTCAGTTGAAAGAGCTCGTGCTGTGAAGTTATTTGCCATGTGGGTTTTCCAAACTGCCTGGTGGAGACATTCCAATCACTAGCAAAGGAAGTTTTGCGTGTTGAGTCACAGTAGCCCCCCAATAATTCACACTTCACACATCAATTTTTGTTTAAGGTTTTTGGCATAATTTTGGCCACAACTTTATTCAAATACAAAAATGTGAGTGGTTGCTTAGGCACTGGTTCCGACTATCTGTCCTTGCCCTCAGGGACAGTGCTGGCCTTCCGGATACCAGCGGAAGCCAGCGTGGGAAACAAGTATTGGGTGAGAAATAAAGCTGGGCACCAGACCATTACTTCTCACCCTCATGTTCCTGTGGGGCTTGCACGGCCCAAGTCCGACTCCGGGGACAAGGACGAAAGAATGGCAAGCCCCTGGATTTCCTTTAACGGAATTCCCATTCGCATCATTTGGAGGGGTAGGCACTTACCCCTCCAAGCACCAATTTAACCAGTGCCTAACCGCCAACCTTACAAGTTGTGACGATTTGCTACGCAGTAGGCAAAAACCAAATGGCACCAGCCAATCAGCCAGATGGCAAAATTCCTACCAGGCCCTCGCACCAAGGCGAACGACCCCATGACAGGCATAGCAAGGTCAAGCAATCCTTCAATACCCCCCTTAAACAAGGGAGGGAGGGCGGGTGATCCGATGCAAAACGGCCAAGAGGCCGTGCCAACGTCTGGCCCCTGTATATATAGACTCTGACCCCTCCTCTGAATTGGCAACAATCAAAACACCCCAGCAACCCAGTTTAACCATTTAAATGGTCGGGATTCAACTAAATTTGCCTAGTCACTGGAGGGTGGCCTGTTCCCAACCGCAACACGTGCTCTCTGCTAGGGAGAACACGCTTTGCGTGTTGAGTCACAGTAGCCCCCCAATAATTCACACTTCACACATCAATTTTTGTTTAAGGTTTTTGGCATAATTTTGGCCACAACTTTATTCAAATACAAAAATGTGAGTGGTTGCTTAGGCACTGGTTCCGACTATCTGTCCTTGCCCTCAGGGACAGTGCTGGCCTTCCGGATACCAGCGGAAGCCAGTGTGGGAAACAAGTATTGGGTGAGAAATAAAGCTGGGCACCAGACCATTACTTCTCACCCTCATGTTCCTGTGGGGCTTGCACGGCCCAAGTCCGACTCCGGGGACAAGGACGAAAGAATGGCAAGCCCCTGGATTTCCTTTAACGGAATTCCCATTCGCATCATTTGGAGGGGTAGGCACTTACCCCTCCAAGCACCAATTTAACCAGTGCCTAACCGCCATGGAGCCCTCAGCTCACCGCCAAACCACTCACAGCCCCAACCAAGACCTCAGCTTGGTCACCACCGCACCTATCCAATCCTCATTCCCTGAAGCGGAAAGGTGCATGCCATCAGCTAGGAAAAAAGATGGCCTCTCAAAAAGAATCTCTGGGTGGGAAATTGCATCGCCACCAGCTCCAAAACTTTTCTGACCACAGCAGAATTGATGCGTTTTCTGGCCCTTTCAGTGGCAGCCGGGCAACGACTGCCCTTCCAAACGCAGCGTTGCAAAAGCTTTGACCAAAAAATTTTCGCTGTCGGCACCATTGCACGCAGCGTCTCCAGGTCACCCAAAATTGCAGCACGTAGTGACAAACAGTCCATGGGCACCAGGTCGTTCTCACCAATCTGCACCACAATAGCAGCTGGCGGCCCCTCCAGGGGCAACTGCCTCCGGATACTTGGCAGGAACTCCGACCAGCGCATCCCACGTCTGGACAGCCAAGACAAGCGAATATGTGGAGGAAAGCCGAAATCTGGACCCAATCCAGATTGCCGTGCTGCGATGCCAGCCCAATGGACGATACTGTGCCCCACAATCCAAACACGGGTCACCGCTAAACCTGATAAATAAGATGAAACAAGCAAAAATTGTAAGACACCAATAATGTTAACGAACATAATCTTTGAATGCATTCGATTTCCAACGACCTGTATTTTATTTCCACTGCCTTATTAACATGCTTTCCGGCCTTCTTGGTGGTACGTTTGTCTAGACATTGGTTCCCGACTAGCTGCACCTGACCTCAGCAGGGCAGCACTGACGACTCGGCCCCACCATATCGTCAGTACCAGCAAACATTGTGGGGGAGCAATGAATCCCAAGGCAATCGCATCCCGCCAGGTGTCGTTCCCCATAGGGGAAAGATGCACCCCATCTGCCCTAAAGAGGGCAATAGCCTTGAAGAAAATTAGGAGGGTGCAATATTACAGAACCACCTAAAGCAAGGACCTATTTTATTTTATTTGTTATTTTATTTACTTTATTTATTTTATTCTATTATCCACCGCCTTATTAACATGCTTTCTGGCCTGCTCGGTGGTAGTTTGTCTAGGCATTGGCTCCCGACTAGCTGCACCTGACCTCAGCAGGGCAGCACTGACGACTGGGCCCCACCATATCGTCAGTTCCAGTAAACAGCATGGGGGAGGAATGAACCAGGATCAGACTCAAGCTCACCCCAAATGCTCCCAGGGACTCTTGCATGGCCCTACCCCTCAAAAGGGGTCGACAAAAGCATGGCAAATCCTTGGATTTCCTTAATGGAACATCTTTGCGCATTGGAGGGGACAGGTGCTCCAACCCCCCCTCCAGACCACCTTGAACCAATGCCTTAAATTATTTTGAGTCCAGGGAGAGCTGCCATCAACTCAATCCAAGCCCTCTTGCATGCAGGAATGCAAACTTATGCTGGAGGAAGACAGCAAACATTCTCGCCCAGCTGTACCACCAGCACTGCGGGAGGACCTGCACAGGTCACACTCGACCGCACCAAAGGAAGGATCTCCTCCCAAAGCATTCCCCATCTGGACATCCAGTATATGTTCACATGGGCAGGAAGACTGAGATGACGCCCCAGTCCAAACCCGTCAACATGCTTGCCAGCCTAGTGTACAATGCTGTGGCCCAAATGTGCACAGCTGCTCCTATGAAAAAAGGAAACAACAGACAAGCATCAGCACAGACATCACTGTGACACTTCCTGATATAACCCTTGTCAGCGTCAGACTTCCAATGACCCGTATTCACAATCCTGTCTACTGACAGGCCCCCAGTGTGCAGCCGTTGCAGCAGCACCTAATCGTAAGGAATGAGGAGTGTTCAGCGGTAAGCAAGCCGCAGGCTGTAATAACTGGTGCACGACGTAAGCACATTGATGCCGGGCTAACGGGAACCCATTTTCATGCACTAGGAGCGGGCCAGCCCCCAGGGAATAAAAAGCCAAATATTCTGTTATCCATAACCGGGCAAGGGCCCTCCTCACCTGTGGCGGGAAGCCTGATTGTGGCACTCCTGCCCACTAAGTCTGTTTTAGAGTTACCAGCTCTAATGACAAGCTCCAAAGGATAAGGAAAAGTCCTGAAGCAATAAGCCTCCAGACTCTCAGCCCCGTGCTGGCTCCAACAACCATTTCCCCAACCCTCAGTGCGAAAATGCAATGGACTACTGAAAGGAGTCTCACCTTGATCTTTAACCTGCAGACAAGTTTTAACTTGTTGCAGATACTGCATAGGTAAAATTGACCGACTCCCTGCCCACTGTCCTATGAGGTTGGAGCCTATTCCAACCTTCCAAGGCCCTGCGCGCTGCAAACTTTATACAAGGGTCTCTGAAAAAATAAAGCTTCAATGTAACAGACATTGCAGCGGACTGAATTCGGATAGTTATAACCGCATGCCCAATCTGCAGCAGGTGGACCAAATACTGCAGGATCTGCTCAGAGGATGGGGGCAAATTCTTCCGAATGGCCAAGAACTGCCAGCTTAAGGCTAAGAAAACCATCCAGGCCTTCCCATAAGAGGTAAAAGCAGAAGGGGAAATGGAAGCTGCCGCTCTCTGAAATTACTAATTGTTGTCAAAATGCCACAAGACTGGAAAAGTCTGGCAATAGCTGAGTCTGGAGCCCAGGATCTGAAGGCTTCATCTGAAAATCGGATAGTGTCAGCGTAATTTGGAGAGTAGAAAGCACAATATTAAACCTTAAGTGGCGCAGCTCGAAAGCATGAGCGGAGGGGCAGAGACTGTGTTACAGCATGAGGACTGTTTTGCCAAGACGCTCACCACCACCTGGTTATCAGACCAAAAGCAGATCCGATGGTCACTGAACTCCTCGGGCCACATGAACTGCTACTACAATGGGGAAAACTCAAGAAAAGTTATGTCACATGATTGCCTCACCACACCAGGCTTGAGGCCATAGCTTTGCACACCAGCAGCCCTTGAAATAAAAACCAAAGGGCAAAGATCCAGCAGCACCAGCATGAACCTGAAAATCCCTGAGCGGGTTCAAGGTATCCTGCCATGGCGAACTACTATTGCATACATTCAGGAATTGCTACCATCGCCTGATATCTGCCTTCACCACACTTGGTAGGCATACACAAAGGTAAGGGGACCTCTGTCAGCATCGCCCTTGAGCCAGTGCCACCAACTGGACTCATCCACTTCAGCCCCAACTGGGCTAGGCGAGCTGGGTAGCACTTCCAGAGACCACCTTCTGCACAGGGACAGGTCAAAGTGCTGTGGACTCACAGCTTAGAGTTGTGAGCACCGGATTCACTCCCACAAAAAGACAGTCGTCGCACCGCAGAGTACAGCAGAGTCTAGCAGAGTATATAAACAACTCAGAGAGCAGCTCTGTAGAATATCTTCTTTATTCTATCTACAACTATACAAACTATATACAGAGCTTAATAGGTCTAAGTATAAATAAATGCTGCACTGCACTGAGTGTCTGCAGCTGCCCTTAGCAGCAACCTTATCTCTACACATGATCTCTAAGACTCAGTCTCTCTCCCTCTCTGACACTGACTGACTGACTGACTTGGTGCTGGAGCAGAATAAGTAGAGACCAGAACACGCCTCCTCCTTTCTGGAGAATCAGCAGACTCCTCAGGAGATTCTTGGATATGGGAGGGGTGAAATCTAGGCAGCCTGGCCTAGTGGGAAGATTAGTTAAGTGACCCAGCAAGATCGGATCTGGTGAAGCATCACTTGCTACAGAGGAAGTATTACAAATTAACTTCCTTCAAGGCAGACAGCTTCTCCATAGCCAAGTGGTATGTTTTAGCAACGATATCCAACTGGATCCCTAAATAAAATGGGAATATGGGCAAATGGTATTGAGCTATTGCTTGCCAGCTTCCAGCCCCCGTTTGGGCAGGGGGCATCTTGTGCTGCCATCATGATATGTAGATTTACAGGGCCGATGCTGGCCAGAACCCCTAAAGAAGTCCCAACCAAGCTGCCGCCAAGCCAGCTTCCTTTTCAGACACACACTCTGTGCAATGCAAAAAACACACTCCGTGCAGTGCACACACTCTCCATGCAATGCAACTACACACTCCGTGCAATGCAAAAAAAAAACAACACACTCTGTGCAATGCAACTACACACTACATGCAATGCACACACAAACCCTCCGTGCAATGCAACTACACACCCCGTGCAATGCAAAACACACTCCCTGCAATGCACACACCCTTCATGCAATGCGACTACACTCCATGCAATGCAACTACACACTCCGTGCACTGCACACCCTCTGTTCAATGCAACTACATATTCCGTGCCATGCACACACACTCCGTGCAATGCAAAAACAAAACAAAACAACACACTCTGTGCAATACAACTACACCCTCCATGCAATGCAGCTACACACTCCCTGCAATGCACACACCCTCCATGCAATGCAACTACACTCCATGCAATGCAACTACACACTCCGTGCACTGCACACCCTCTGTTCAATGCAACTACATATTCTGTGCCATGCACACACACTCCATGCACTGCAAAAACAAAACAAAACAACACACTCTGTGCAATACAACTACACCCTCCATGCAATGCAGCTACACACTCCCTGCAATGCACACACCCTCCATGCAATGCAACTACACTCCATGCAATGCAACTACACACTCCGTGCACTGCACACCCTCTGTTCAATGCGACAACAAACTCCGTGCAATGCAACTACACCCTCCGTGCAATGCACACACCCTCCGTGCAATGCAACTGCAAATCTCCTAGCAATGCAATGCAATTGCAGCCCGTGCAGCGCCGTGCTCTGCAACGCACGCAAAGGTGCTTTCTCCCAGTTGCATATTGCAAACATGGCGCCCGTTACATCCCTCGCAGTGAGGTAACCACCAAAAGGACTTAAGTGTCCAGGTAGAGCAATAGGGGAGCATGCAGCTGTCCCATACAGGGACCAATCCTGCAACCTAGGCATTACCGGCACTATCCGCTGACCCAGTGAAACCAATTCTTCATGGACCACATGGGGACACTATTGAGGCCGGAAACACTTACAGGCCATCGAATTCTAGGGCAAAGCCCTAGGGTCACCTGCTAGGCCAGGCATAAATGTTTCCAGTGAAATAGCAGAGTTGAGGTAGCCCACAGCTTGTCCAGGTACCCCTGCTTGCCCTTTTAGAGGGAAGCACCCCTTCAAGAAACCCAAAGTTCTTATATCACAAATGGGCCGAACTACCCAGCAACAGAATAGCCCATAAGGAGCAGTTTGTTTTGTTTTGTTATAACAATGGCTAAGAGGGGTATATGAACCCTGTCTCCCAGGTCCTAGTCCTACACTTTAGCCACTAATCCACAATGGCGCATCTCTAAAATGGCAGTCGCCACTATCAGGGCAAAACAAACTTAAAGAAAATAAACTTGTTCAGAAACAGCATAGTTCAAGAGCATATACAGAGTGCTCATAGTCCTTGGAGGCACAGGGAGCCATAAAGCCAACCTTTGGGGATACTATAAACGAAAGTGATACCAGCTAAGCTGGGAACAGCCCTGACTAGCCCCACAATTTCAACAAGAGAAATGGGGGAAACCTTTTTGCGAAAGAAAGCCCCTAACGGGGGCTCTCTCCCTATTGGGAAAGGCAAGCCACAGATACAGGGAGAATCTTCCTACGGGGCAGGGTAAGGGGTGGGGTGGGAAATTGAACAGGAAAGGGGGGGTAATTAAATTATTTAAGGGACTAGAGAGGATTAAAAAGAAGGGGAAAATAAAGAAATAAAGAAATGTAACCAGACAATGAGAAGATTGTCCAAGTGCTCCATGTGATCCGATGCAAAACGGCCAAGAGGCCGTGCCAACGTCTGGCCCCTGTATATATAGACTCTGACCCCTCCTCTGAATTGGCAACAATCAAAACACCCCAGCAACCCAGTTTAACCATTTAAATGGTCGGGATTCAACTAAATTTGCCTAGTCACTGGAGGGTGGCCTGTTCCCAACCGCAACACGTGCTCTCTGCTAGGGAGAACACGCTTTGTGGTGGCCATTGGCAGTGGGAGCACCGCATGGCGGCTATAATATATGGAAGGGGCCTCGATATGTGGATTGGTGCTGTAGCATAGAAAATCTCTATGCAAACTTCAGCAGTGCTCAGGCAGAGCCCCCCCCCCCATGTCTGCATTCCAAGCATGACCGGGAATTGTTTCAGCACAGCTGGCAGCAATTGGAAAAAAAGCATCAATATGGGGGACGTTGCAAGCCACATTACTCTTAGATAAGCTGTAACCATTTGTCTTCTTCCTACTTCAGCTGGAGAAAATACAGCCTCTTGCAAAAGGGGAAATATCTATCGTGACATGAACTCTAATCCACTTAGTAAAATAAACGGTTCCAGAGCTGGAACTGGACCTGCTCTGAAAGTTACCTTGTATGTTACCCAGAAGCAGCAGCAAAAGGATTGCCAAGCTACTAACAAACTCTGTCACGGTGCTTCCAAGTATTCTGCAAAGGGGGAAAGTTTAAATCTTCCTATGGGGAAAAAAAGTGTGCCGTCCCAATGTGGGGATAAGTTCTGCCATCTGCACTTTTCTTTGAAGTATTAAGACAGAATGTACCTATAGGCATGATTAACCTCCAGTCTGAGGACTTGATCTGCCTCCCCCTCAAAGCCACTGATTTTGGTGGGAGCAGCAGCAAGTAAAAAACCACACACAACCCAAACCAAAACATTAAAGTACACACAGTGCTGGGGTATGTGGAACCAAAGCCCCCACAATAGATTCAAATTGCCTCCTTCCTGAGAAGGAAGGCGTGGCTGTGTGTGTGTGTGCCTGCCTGTATGTATGTATTATGTGCGCTAGCTGGATCCAGCCATTGGCCCATCTTGTCCAGCATTCTGTTCTCACAGTGGCCAGCCAGATGCCTGTGGGAAACTGGCAAGCAGGATTCAAGCATAGGAACTCTCCCCTCCCCACCCTAGTAAAGGGTATTTAGAATCAGTAGTGCCTCCAACTGTGGACATCATGGCTATTAGCCACTGACGGTGCTCTACCTCATAAGAAGATTTGATATCCCGCTTTATCACTACCCGAAGGAGTCTCAAAAGCAGCTAACATTCTCCTCTCCCTTCCTCCCCCACAACAAACACTCTGTGAGGTGAGTGGGGCTGAGAGACTTCAGATAAGTGTGACTAGCCCAAGGTGACCCAGCAGCTGCATATGGAGGAGCGGGGAAGCGAACCCGGTTCACCAGATTACGAGTCTACCACTCTTAACCACTACACCACACTGGCTCTTCATTTGTCTAATCCTCTTTTAAAGCCATCCAGGTTGGTGACCATCACTGCTTCCTATGGGAGTGAGTTCCATAGTTTAACTATGCTCTGCATGAATTTTCTTTTATCTAGCTTGAATCTTCTAACAATCAGCTTCATTGGATGCCCGTGAGTTCTAGTGTTACGAGAGAGGGAGAAAAACCATTTGTCTGTCCACTTTCTACATGCCACCAGTACTGTTTTTTTCTTCTTCTAAAAAAATGTTTAGGGGTACTCTCATTTTCCTACTAATATTGAAATACTGCCACTCAATGAGGCCAAACCTAGATTCACAAAATGTCTAGGGGTGTGCGTTCCCCCCCCCCAGAAAAAAAGCACTGCATGTCACACATAATTTTATAAACTTATCATGTCCCCTCTTTCTGGAGCCTTTCTTCATAGAATCATAGAATAGAATCATAGAATCATAGAGTTGGAAGAGACCACAAGGGCCATCGAGTCCAACCCCCTGCCAAGCAGGAAACACAATCAGAGCACTCCTGACATATGGTTGTCAAGCCTCTGCTTAAAGACCTCCAAAGTAGGAGACTCCACCACACTCCTTGGCAGCAAATTCCACTGTCGAACAGCTCTTACTGTCAGGAAGTTCTTCCTAATGTTTAGGTGGAATCTTCTTTCTTGTAGTTTGGATCCATTGCTCCGTGTCCGCATAGGGCAGCCTCTCCATCCATCTGGAATGAAGAGAGAGCTTCCATTCTTCATAGTCTCCTTGCTGAACATTAGTTGCCAGACTTTTCTGTGCCATCAACCTGAAGTTCCAAATTAATAATGATGTTTAATTCATTAATCAACTTAGAAAGTAGCAACACATACCAATAACAAACTCTGCATCAAACAATAATTTGAGCTTCAGTCCTTGCATCCAGCAGTATATGCTTTGAAGTGGCTGCAAGTGCTTCGTCCTGCTCTGGCTATGATTTTACGCTCCAATAGCAAAGGAAGTCACAGGTGATTCTTGGCACCTCCAGCTAGCTGGCCATTCTGCAGGAATTCATTATCAAGCTTTGCCTGGGATGACCCTGACAGGCTTTCGGCTCATGAGCCCCAGATGCTGCTGTGCCCTTATTGTCAAATAGCTTGCACTTCTCCAGATCCCGATGGAAGTCTAAAGGGCATGCCACAGGATAGCAGGCTTCATCATTTGGGTCTGAATGTTTCTGACACTAGATTTGTGACCCCCTTTCTGGTCTTCATGCCAAATGTTTGCTGTTGGCATTTATTCTGCTGAGAAAGACCAACAAATCCCCGGTGTGTTAAAACCTTAAAGTAAGAGTGTGTGTGTGTGTGTGTGTGTGTGTGTGTGTGTACATGCGCATGTGCATGAATGATAGATAGATAGATAGATAGATAGATGATAGAGAGATATAATGCATGAATGTTAACAGTGTGCAGTGACTTTCCTGCTATTATATAACTTACTCCATAAAACAAATGTGCCTCATGTAGTAAAGAAAGAGATAGCAGCATTTAAGAAGGCATAATGTATGTTTCGTACATATCCAAATGTACACTACGGTCCCCACTCATGTGCAGGCATGCACAACCGTGTGGATGGTACAGTGACTGTGGGTGTGTATTTGCATCTGAATTGCAATACGTGTAGTAATGCATGTCCTTATCCTAACCCCCCAAAAGGGCTCATGTGTCTTGCATCCAGACATCTTGCTCTGTTGATGTGCATGCACAACAGCTCTGTGTGCAGAGGTCTCTCAATCCATGAAGGATACTTGAGTGCTGAAGCTTTATACTTCTTTCCTGGCTTGGGTCAATTATGCATATGCCACAATGAGTATCAATGATGTCTGTATACGTAAGAGATGCACCACCATTTCCTGAGCCCTAATCATCAGAGCTATGTGGTTGGCCTCAGAAAACGAGACTAGTTTCCTGCTCCCAACAATCCCAATGCAGCCACCAATCCGGTCATTGTTTAGGGGAGGACTTACTTATATCCTAAGCCTTAAAAGGGGGGATCCCTATCATATTCCCTGAAGTACCTTTTAAACTTTAAAGTACCCGGCTTTCTGCTCCTTTTGCGAGTTGCTCTCTGGTGATTCAGTCATTTCTACCTGCCTACGTTGGGTCCTATGGTCCCTGTGCCCCCAAGCTAGAGGGCCAGGGACTCATCATAGTAGTTATTCTCTTTCTCTGAGAGAGCCCAGTGCTCTGCTGCCTCACTTTGGTGTGTGTTTCCCAGCCCCAAGAACACTGTGGTGATGCAGTAGCACTAGACCCTCTTGGAGAAGTCTGCATTGGGATGGGGGTAATTATTGGGTCAACTGAGACCCTGGACTTTTGGCTTGGGAGCACCAGGTGGTGTAGTGGTTAAGAGTGGTAGTCTCGTAATCTGGTGAACTGGGTTCGCGTCTCCGCTCCTCCACATGCAGCTGCTGGGTGACCTTGGGCTAGTCACACTTCTCTGAAGTCTCTCAGCCCTACTCACCTCACAGCGTGTTTGTTGTGGGGGAGGAAGGGAAAGGAGACTGTTAGCCGCTTTGAGACTCCTTCGGGTAATGATAAAGCGGGATATCAAATCCAAACTCTTCTTCTCTTCTTCTATAACATAATTCACTGACATAAGTATGAAAATGGCTGAATTATTCATCCATCACTATTCCCTGAAGGCCAACACTTCAAACAAGTGATTGATAAATGTTTTTAATTGTGTGCACACACACATTTGTTGCTTATCTTATATCTTCATCTGAAATTCGTTTCCTTGGGATAGATAGAGATGCCCCTGGAGGAAGAGTACTCAGCTGTGAATGCAGTGAAGCTTCAGAAATACCAGGCCAAAGACCTGGAAAAGATATGATGTCCACAGCCTGCCAGCTAACTAATGAAATAAAAACCCACCCCACCTACCACCCTTCCAGTTTCTTAAGGCACAAAAATGTGAAGACCACCCACAGAAATCTTGTTTCTGATTCCAGTGGTGAAAGGGCAAGCTATATTTTTCTATCTCTAAAGGCTTTCTCTTTTGTGGCTTTGAAATCTGAAAATGGCATCTATTCTTTTTTCCCCCACCAGCCAAGAATATATCAAAAATTTAGAATTCAAATGTGCATTAAATTATCTAGTGGAGCGTTCAAATAATCTTGTTTATGTTAGCCACAAATTCACATTTAGAATGTGAAGGTGCATTAATACTATTTAGGACAGGAAATTCAGTGGTGCAGAGATTTTATTGCAAGATTTTAGCAACCTCCTAACAAATAATTGTGACTGGAAGGAGAACTAGAACGATAAAGCATCAGCAATGCTGGAAGTATCAGTACAATATTTGCTCCCACCGAGGCTGTTGTGTGGATGCATGATGCAGAAATGAAAGCAGAGAAAGGGAAAGCAGTGGAAAGAAATCTGAACAATTGCATACTGCCAGTGATAATGTCAGATAAGGGCAAATGGGATGGGGAGGGGAAGCAGGTGGTAGGTCAAGGCAAGGAAGAATAACAAAGCAACATGAAGACAAAGTGCAAAACACACATGAGCTTAAGACCCAAGAAGAGGATTCTCAGGGGACCCACGACTAATTTAGTAGATAAGATTTATACTTTGTTCAGCTTTGCTTGTTATAAAAGAAACTGATAACAAAAGGCCACAATTTATCAGAGGTTTTTTGTCTCAGGAAAAGCAGAAGTCAAGCAAAGAAGGGAAAGCAGTTGTCAATTAAAATACTAGAAAGTAGAATATGAATGACACTTTGGCATTCATGCTGAGTGGGTGGTGCTGCGGTCTGAAGCATTGAGCCTCTTGTCAATCGGAAGGTCAGCGGTTCGAATCCATGCAACAGGGTGAGCACCCATTGGTCTGTCCCAGCTTCTGCAAACCTAGCAGTTCTAATGCATACCAATGCAAGTAAACAGGTACCTTTGCAGTGGAAAGGTAAATGATGTTTTCATGCGCTCTGGCACTCATCACGGTGTCCCATTGCACCAGAAGTACTTTACTCATGCTGGCCACATGACCCAGAAAGCTGTCTGTGGACAAACGCCGGCTCTCTCAGCCTGAAGTGAGATAAGCACCACACCCCATAGTTGCCTTTGTCTGGACTTAACCGTCCAGGGGTCATTTACCTTTTTACCTCATGCTCAGCAAATCTAGGCAGAATTGCATGGAAGTAAGTCCCACTGAAACGAATTCCATGAGACTTCACTTATAAGTAAATGTGTGTAGGATCAATGTATAAATGAAATGCATCTAATATTTACAGTAAAGCTGAATTCTTTAGTACACTTAGAGACTAAGGATACAATCCTAATCAAGCTAAGTATGGAAAAGCAACAAACAGTCTTGTGGGGCCTTAAATACTAACAAATCGATTATTGCAGAAGAGAGAAGGAAAAATAAATAGTGAGGTCATCAGACAGAAACGAAATGCAAACATCACAAAATCTTAAGTGTTTGTAAAACAATTATATCAACTGTTTACAAAGTAGTGTTGGTGATAACACAAACATTCTGGCATTGGTAAATTACCTAACACCTTTAGTGGCATACAACCAGTTCTCTCTATTAAGGCAGCAGTTGATGAACTATGTGATAAGTTACAGTTTAGTGGTTTCAAGCTGATGGCTATCTTTGAAGTTCCGTTGCTCAAGACTGACCTCTTGGAGGTCATGTTTTACAAGGCATGCTCTTATGCTGTAACATCACTTAGAACACAGATGAACAACGGTCAGCAGCACTGAAGAAATGCAATATGACATGGGTTGAAAAGCACTGGAGCATATGGAGTCAGGACATTGATCCATCTGTCTGTCACAAAAAAAATGGAAGAGTGCACCTTTGGAGGTGAACTCATACGGCTGGAGGGTTACAAGCACTTGCTGTGGCTGTTGAGACTGATACGGGAGAGACATGTTTTGTTGCAGCTGGGGCATGGTTGTTCTGGTGCAGGTGTACCATGCCATGTTCACAAATTAGTTCATGCAATGTGAAATGTCTGAGTTGGCGCTTGAGAAATCAAGATATGGAATTGTAGAAACCCTAAATGTTGATGGGTATGCAGGTGGCGCTGTGGTTTAAACCACTGGACTGCTTGTACTTGCTGATCGGAAGGTTCGCGGTCCCGCGACAGGGTGAGCTCCTGTTGTTTGGTTCCAGCTCCTTCCAACCTAGCAGTTTGAAAGTACAGTGCAAGTAGATAAATAGGTACCGCTCTAGCGGGAAGGTAAACAGCGTTTCCATGCACTGCTCTGGCACATGCTGGCCACACGACCCAGAAAAACTGACTGCGGAAGCAGACAAACGCCAGCTCCCTCGGCCTGTAAAGCGAGATGAGCACCGCAACCCCAGAGTCGTTCGTGACTGGATTTAACTGTTAGGGATCCCTTTACCTTTAAATGTTGGTGGAATCAGGCTTTGCTGCTGCACAAAAAGCAGATGCAACAGCTGCAGTTGCATAAACAAGAGAAGCAGCAGCAAGCACACCAACCTCAGTTCATTTAAACCTAGAGCTAGAGATTTGCGGCTGTGCAATACTGCAGTGCATCAGTGCTATGGGGATAAATATGCTCTGATCGGCTTGAGTGTGCATTGCAGGGAGTGCCACTCTGCTTACTATAGCCTCAAGAAGAAACCTATTCACTAGTACTTTGGTGCTGCATAAAAACTGGCCTCAATACCAACATAGTTGTGTTGTGGGGCTGCTGTCCTGGTGCAGAAATGGACTGGGATTCTCATGCTAACTGCATAAACACTAACCTAGGAATAAGTCCCACTAAACTTAATAGAACAATTCTTGGGATTGCACGATAAGTCTGCACTGCTGCTAACTGGCCAATACATCTTTTGGGAATGGCCTTCCTTCCTCTTCAGCACCTGATAGATGCTGTTTTAGATTACGGATCTGGAGATTGTCTCTTGCTTCTGTTATTAATTTAAAGCAAGCTGTCAGCCTTATCCCTAAAGTGATTTGTCAGCAAAAGACAGCTTCTGTGATTTTATAAAAATGCATCTGCTGTATGAATATAGTTTTCTTTTTTATGCCTGTTGAGTAGAGCATAAATCCCATGATATTCTCAAACATTATACATTATAGTTTTTGCCTCCTATTTCTACAAAGCAGGGCAACTCACCTTACATTGGTTTTCATTACCTCGGAGGGGGGGTTGTTCTTTATCCATTCATTATTTGTAGGGGAGAAAAAAAGGGTCCAGATTTTACCAGAGTTTTTAAAAATAGAGTCTGAATTAACTTTAGGAGTTGCACTGATTGGGGAAAAAAAGGTCTATGGGGAACCTAATTTGGAAATGCTCATTTATCATGATCAATGGAGTGGAACCTTTATAAAAAAAAGTAGTTACCCTCTTAGAAGATCCCCTCAGTGGGGATTTTTAGTCATTAATTTGTCCCTGCTCTTGCAAGAAATAATAAAAAGTACCCAATCATTTTAATTATTCAAGGGCAGGCTTTTTCTTATTGTGTGACACCACCACTCCATTTAATAAGGTGGGAGTAGAATGTGTTGAAATTGTAAAGTTATGGCATGCATATTTTTAAAAAAATTCCTTTAAATAAATTTAAAGACTCTGTTATATGTAATACAATTTGAAGGCCACAACAACTGCACAATGCATCAGTTAGTCTAGACAAACATTGACAATTCTGCTCAGCAATCTATTGATTTCAGTTGACATTCCTCCTGAAGTGTACGTGTTTGGGATATTTTGGAAAGACCCTGGACATTATTTGATAGTGGGTTCACTCAGGCAATTGAGATGTGAGACTGTACTATCAGCAACCAGTGGACAGTTGCTGGAAGAGACATTTTGATATACATTGCCCCCAATTAAGGGACTGTAGTAACTCATTGGAATAGCAATTCCTGTGAATTTATCAACATTGGCCACTCACTCACATTCACTACAAATATTCTAGGTAAAATGTTGTTGTTTTTTAATTTAACACCAAGTAAATGTGCTCTCCTGTTTCGTTTCTGCGAGGCATTGAGCAGCTTTCTTCAATGAGAGTTGGAGGTGAACTGAGGCCTTTTGAGCCTCTGCCTCCAGTCCATTTCTCCAATGCCCCCTTTCGGGGAACTAAAATATCCAAAAGGATCAGGCCTCTGGCCTAAATATGGGCACTTCTGCATTCTAGGCTCTCCCACATGGAACATTCCTCATGCCATTGAACCAGAGAGATAATGTGGGAGGTACTTGGTTCCTCAGGTCCAGGGAAAGTCATCCTTGAGGGTCCTAGCTCTGGTTCTATGTGTCCTGGTACTCTGGGATCTGGTTCAGTGAGCTCCTGCCTACCAGTCTTATGTTCAATTCACCAGCATCAGGCTCAAAGCCTGCTCCACATCTTCAGCTGGTGACATTGTAGGGTTCCACTCACAGCTGGATTTTGGAGTTGTGCCATGTCTCGTTATCCATTCTAATTCAACAGCTATTTCTCACTCCATATGATTTCTCTCAAGGCATATAAACATAGGCGTGGGTCAGGCTGTTGATATCTGCAGCCCACACTGGGGGACAGTGCCAACTTGATGCACTCCATATGTTTTGGGCTACAGTTCCCATCATCCCCAAATGACCTTCATGTCTTGAGTTGATGAGAGTTGTAGTCTGAAACATCTGGTGGGTACCAGTTTGGGAAGTCTGATCTACACTGTGTACCATACTAGAATTCCCTTAAGTGGGGTATTATGTCCTGATTCGATAATTTGAATCACTTGCTGACAACAGTGTGTGCTTGTTTATGGAAGGACCTGGCATTTTGTGGTGCAGAACTCTCAGGTCCCTAGAGAAATAGCTATGCTTTTGTGTTGCAATCAGCAACAAGCACTTCATGCTTGCTGGGCTCGATCTATGTTGTGGTTTGGAGAAGTCAGTGGCAACTGCCCTATTGATTTATATAGATTTAGAGGATTGCACCTTAGCTCTTCCTATTTTATCTTCTAACAATGTTGGACTGGTAGCTGAATAGTCACAGCTGTCCCAATCCATCTAAAGGTATATATACACAGATTATGTGCATGCATTCCTAGCAGGATGAAGCATGCACAAACAGATCCTGTGAAGGCAATTGTCCCTCCTAAAAACAACCACTATGGTTTTATGTACAAAGTCATAAAATCATAGAATTGTAGCGCTGGAAGGTACCATGTGGGTCATCTAGCCGAACCCTCTGCAATGGAGGAATCTTTCACCCAACGTGGGTCTTGAACCTACGACCCTAATATTAATACTCAGCTTCTACTGACTGAGCTATCCAGAGTCCCTATTTAGAAGTTAAAATCCCACCTACTAGGTGTGTGAGAGAAGGCGGCCCTCAGTGGCATCTGGGTTTTTAGAGTGTGCTCCACATACAGAGCCACAGCTGCTCTGCACATCATGTGTTGGATCAGAATTACACTGCTCTTTCCCACTATCAAAAAACCATGCAGGAAGCTGATAGTGGTCCACATTTTATTGACTCTTTGTGTGAAGATGTTAATCACTGATACACTTTCAGAAACACAGAAACGCTCAGATGTAAGGAGAAATATGTGACACTTGCCAAGATATATGCAAATCCTTGTTGACAGATGCTGGCAAATTGTAATTGAATTTTAGCTCCCAGTAAATATTCATATTTTTTTTTTTAAGAAAAGAAAAAGGAACAGACTTCTAAAAATATATTTGGCACTTATTTTAACATTAAAAATGTTTGTAGGGTTTGCACATAAATGACCAGTATAGTTGCAGTCTTAGTACAGTGTATGCGTTCCACAGGAAGAGTTTTATTCGAATTCATTGCAAACGGTATCTATGCAAGCGTGTTTGTCAATCAGAATCTAGATGCCAAGTTGACTGTAGATCAGAAGCAGGTAAAGCAGAAGGGCAAGTGGCAATACTTCTGCCTTCAAATGTAGCATATGGAGACGGATGGATTTCGAAAGGAAGGGAAGCAGGCTGGGCCAAGACATACCAAAACACACAAAACCAACAAGCTGGAAGGAAGTGAAACACAAAACAAAACCTAGGCCTTTAAAAACAGTAAACTAGACTAGAACATAGAAATAGCTATGACAAATCTAAACATCGCACATTCATGAAGATACATTTCTCGCCAATGCCCCTCATTCTATAGGACCACAACCATGCCATTCAGTATAGTGATCTAAGAGAATGCTAACTTTTCAAATCCTCCTGTCTAAACTATTTCTAAATTGTTCCCTTACAAGCTAAAACAATATAGAAGCTGCTAGATTCTAGGGTGTCAGTAGGACTTTTTAATGGTAAAACTATTGCCCTTGGGAGTTGTAGGATTTGTAATTTTTACCCTGATGGATGTTTTATCCTTTTGATTAGCATTGTAAACAATTGGGTATGCATTCCTGTTCTGTCCTGCAGTTCCATCTCTGTAAAACTGCACCTGTTTGGATGCAATCAGTCTCTTTGAAGATGGATATGCCAAATGTGGCTTGTAAGCATAAAAATGAGAGCAGGGGTTCCAGCTAGCAGGTATTTACACAGAATCCATTAATAAGCTTGGAAAGGGGAAAGAAACGAAATGAGGCAGTGAGAAGATGCGCACAATCAAAAGCAAAACAAGTAGGTTCTCTTCAGGCAGAAAATAGGCACATTATTATAAAGCACATGTTCCTCTCTGAAAAATAAGTACCATATTACTGGCACTTAATGGCATTCCTATCTGCAACATTTCTGTTCCGATTAATCCGCTGCACGGTTGAAGTGATCCACTTTTGTGCGCTGGCTAATGTGATGCTTTTGAGCGTTTGATACGCCTCCTCTGAAGTGTTCTTCAAGAAAAGAGCACATTCAAAATGTGAGAACTCTTTCACTTATAAGACCATATGTAAGTGGGTGTTGAACATTAGGTCTCTGATGTTTTGACAAAAGCAAAGAAGGTTTTTGATATGTCATGCACTCAAGAATCCATAGCGCTGACCATAAATGTGATTATACCAAATGTATATTTGTTCACAGCTCTTTTTCTTTTCTGCTTTCAGAGAACAAAAAAGGGCAGTAATTCTAGCTTTGCTTCATAATAAATGTTACAATGTATGATGTGTGTGAATCAATCTTATCTGTGCAGACCCAGCAGAATGAAAGGTATAATGATGGAGGAGTGAAATGTCAATACATAATTCATATCTGACAGAGTTCTATCAGGCAGCACTTCATAGCGTAGAAGAGAGGTCCTCAAAAGCATCTAAAATTCATCCAGCATCAGCTCATTGTGTTTCTGCTTGGGTGGCAGAATCGATCATTTGAAATGAGCAAAGTGCCATTCTGTACCATCGCTAAAGCAGATGTGAGAAAGGTCCAGGTCTCCCATTCTGGCCAAGACGCCTCTAGCCAAGCAAATCTTGGATGGCGTTCCTCAAGTGCACCAATAAAAGACCATCCCAGTATCAAATATAGAATATATTTTTTAAAAGATGAAAACTAATTTTGTCATTTTCATTCCATTTGTCTTCCTTTTGAATGTCTTGCCTTATACTTTAATATTTAGCTACAGTGCCAAATTCTTGCAGTTATCCTAGAAATAGCAAGTAAAAAGTCAGCACTAAACTGGCTTTGGATTAGGATTTCTATTGCCAACTGTGGCATTTTGTGGCAAATGATTCATGCACCTTTACATAAATATGAGAAAAAATAAATTCCAGAAAATACCCTGCGTTGGTACAGTAGTCAGTTTTATGTTTCGTACCTTCAGCTGGTGTAACTTTTCCTACTGGGATATGGCCATCAGTAATTTAATAATAATAATTTTATTATTTATATGCTGCCCATCTGACTATGTTGCCCCTGCCACTCATCCAGCAAAGTATATAAACACCATATGCTTGCCATTAGCTGCATTAAACCCTCCGATGGCATTGTCAGTTAACAGTTCCTTTTCAAGCTATCATACAGTAAAAGGTTATACCACTATTCTGTTATTATCCTGCCCGAAAAGCATAACACTTATTTTTTTACTGTTGACAAAATACAATCCTTTTCTATTTCGGGGGGGGGGGGGGGAGGAACTGCACACTGTTTTTTCTCTGACAAAGTTTGAGCTTATGGAGGATGCAATTTATGGACAAAAACAGCAAGTCAAGAGAAACTGCTTGCAGTCGTTATGTGCCAAAGCTTCAGAGGGAGAAAGCCTGTGACCCTCACATTGTATTTTTTCAAGTTGTTAAACTTGAGTCTTTTCTAGCCTCAGATACCCCTTAATTAGAAATCCAACAACTGGTTTACGATGGAAGTTTATTGAAGGCCAGCCCCAGCCGGACCCTATGCATATTTCCTTATGCATTCAGTGGAGCTTGCTGCCAAGTTACGTGTGTGTAATGTTGTAAATGTAGTTATTGCCTTTATGCATGTTCACAGGAGTTTGGATCTGGAGCCAAGCTATAGCCTAGGTAAGCAGAAGTGAATTAATGAAGCTCTGGTTTTATCCCACCCCTTTCTACAAAAATAATAGTCAAATCTGTTACACCTAGACAATTCATGTAAAAATTCTAAGTCTCCTTACTGCTCTGCATGTAGAAGGCGCTAGGTTCAAACCCACTGGCATCTCAAGTTAAAAGGATCAGATGGTAGGCAATAGGAAAAAGTTCTGCCGGAGACCTTGGCCAATGCTAGGCTAGATGGGTAAATAATCATCTGATATAAGGCAGCTCCCTGTGTTCAATTTTCATGGTCCACACTCATATCTGAAGAGATATGCAAATGTGAAATAAAGAAGGTGAATTATAGCACTTATGAGTCATGAAAGTGCTTATCCGTATCACTCTTCTGATCCATTGATTAGAAAGTATTACTAGATGCAGGTATGATTCATGAGAGCATATCCATGTTCTTAAAATATGATCTGGGATGAGGGAGAAAGCAAGTCTGGCATACCTCAAGTGGCAGCTTGAAGAACATAGCTTTTAGAACAGCCTTTTTGGTCACTGAGAAAAACAGGATTTGATATACTCATTTGCATGAGTAGCAAATGCAGAACATAAATGTCAGAATCAGAAAACTGAGAGTAGGGAGGGGAAGTGAAGAATTATGTATGGTTTCTTTCCATGGCTCTGAAACATGTTGTAGGGCATAAACAAAATATAGATTTCCCCAAACCCTTGACATCTGCTATTTTATTTCATGCATAGTTTCTATACATACTATATTTTGCCATGCAAATAATGGTAATTAGTATGGTTGTGCATCAGATTTGGATAAATTCCACATCTTGAGCCAAATGAGGCTGATTTGAAGGGATCTGGCAGATGTCTGAGCTGAATTGGGCTCTGAATTACTCTAGGTCTAGGCCAAATCTGGGTCTTCCCAAAGTCTTGTGAGTGATTCAGAGATACAGAAGCAAAGGGAGAGTCAGACATTTCTTTCCAAACCTTTCATGTAAGGAAACGACCAGGGTGGGTAATTGGGGGAGAGATGGGTAGAGTAGTTTTGTGACTTAAGGGGAATACGAACCTTCTGAAATTTGACAGTATTAATGCCCTTAAAGGGTGCTACTATGCCTCACACAGGTCTGGCAACAAATTTTTTAAAAACCCCACACTATAGATGTTTCATGTTTTTATACACGTGTGTGTGTGTGTGTGAGAGAGAGAGAGAGAGAGAGAGAGAGAGAGAGAACATTTAAAGGAGCCAGAATAAAACCTCAGCATTTATTGTTTAGAATTTAGTGATCTTTATTTACTCTGGTGATAAAGGTGCTACAAAGCCTACATTCCTGTTGGCATCCATCATCAGGGATGATGGAAACTGTAGTCCCAAAACAGCTGGAGGGCCAAGTTTGACCATGCCTGATCTACAAGAACAAAGGTGACTGCCAGGACTGCAATAACCACTGTGGAATCTCCCTGCTGAGTAGAAAGCCTACATGTCGAACAACTGGAAGGGTCTTCTTCCCGGTCACCCCTTTTTGAAGATGGGGACAGCATTTTCCCACCAGTATGCAAGGATCTCACCTGTTCTTCAGGAATTCTCAAGATTATAGACAGAGACTCTGAGATTACATCTCCAAGCTCTTTTAGGATCCTTTGGTGCAGCTTATAAGGTCTGAATTCATTTAAAGTAGAGCAGAATTCCCTTACCATCTCTTTTTCTATCTTGGGTTGCAGCTGCCTCCTTGCATTGTTTATTTTGTTGTCACCAGGTTGGCCACTGCTTTCCTTTTGGGTGACCACAGAGGCAAAGTACCGTAGGTGTTGAGCAGTTCCAATTTCTCACAGTTAACCTGCATCCTAACTTTCTACTTAAGTTCTCCCACCCCAAATTAATTCTAGAACAAATGTGAGAAAAATGTGCTCATCAAGGATGGCTGCACTTTAATCTATTTTTAAATCCTCAACTTTAATCTAAATCCTACAAGTCCGAAGATATTAGTCACTATTCTTCATGCTGCTTTTTGTAAAATGAATTCTTTTCCAATTATGAGGGGAAATTATATTATTGTTTGAAAAAGCCCATGAGATTGATCTCCAGAAAATCTACACAAGTTAACTTTTTCATATCTTCCTCTTAGTAAGCATAGTTGTGACCAGGCAATCAGTAGAAAAGTGTGAGAATTTCTGACCCCTCTAATCTCAGTCAGTCATGTCATGCTGTAATTATTATTGCCATTATGTTTTGCCTCTAAAATATGTTGTCTTGTAATCAGAAGTATATGACAGCTATTTTTTAATTACATTTATAAGGCAGCATACATAGCTCTCCCATATTTTATTCTCATAACAACCCTGAGACTGGCCTATGGTCACCCAGAAAGTTTCACAGCTGAGTGGGGGCTTGAACCTGGGTCACCTCTACATTTCTAGCACATCTCTCTAAATATGAAAATAGAAAGCAAGGGTGTTTCTAAGGGATCTTCATGACTGTTGTGGTGAATAAGAGGTGAAACTGAACCAATGAGAATTTTGAATATAACTGAATTTGTATTCGTTTACTTGAAAATAAATATTACTTAGGGAAAAGTTCATAAAAGGGCAACTAAAATGATCCAAGGGGCTGGAGCAAGTGCCCTATAAGGAAAGGATACAGTGTTTGTGGCTAACTAATGGTATGGGTGGGGACGCGGGTAGCACTGTGGGTTAAACCACAGAGCCTAGGACTTGCTGATCAGAAGGTCGGTGGTTCAAATTCCCGCGACGGGGTGAGCTCCCATTGCTCGGTCACTGCTCCTGCCAACCTAGCAGTTCGAAAGCACGTCAAAGTGCAAGTAGATAAATAGGTACCGCTCCAGCGGGAAGGTAAACAGAGTTTCCGTGCGTTGCTCTGGTTTGCCAGAAGCTGCTTAATCATGCTGGTCACGTGACCAGCTGTACGCCGGCTCCCTCTGGCAATAGAGATGAGTGCCGCAACCCCAGAGTGGGCCACGACTGGACCTAATGGTCAGGGGTCCCTTTACCTAATGGTATGGGTGTAGACAATTGCACACGGTAGGAAAAGTGGATTAAGATATTCCTTTCTCCTCATTTCCTTATTCCTGTTCTCAGAACGCCTTACCAAAAAAACAAAATACCACCTCTGTGCAAAAGGACAGGTTTTTCCCCGTGTTGTATCACACCCACATTGTCCCAGCAACCCCCCCCCCATGTTATCTGTAGGTCCTTTGCCTTGTTGTTGTTGTTTAGTCGTGTCCGACTCTTCATGACCCCATGGACCAGAGCACACCAGGCATTTCTGACTTCCACTGCCTCCCACAGTTTGGTCAAACTCATGCTGGTAGCTTCGAGAACACTGTCCAACCATCTCTTCCTCTGTCGTCCCCTTCTCCTTGTGCCCTCCATCTTTCCCAACAGCAGTGTCTTTGCCTTGTAGATGGGGTCAAAATCTGTTGTGGCCCACCAACAGGAAGAAGAATCCTAAGAAAGCTGTCAGTTATTCATCATCTCCCTCTGCCCCTCTCTCTGGCAGAAAAACAAGCTCAGCCTGTCAGTTCTGATTAAACCCCAGCACCCAAGAAACCAGAGGGAAAAATCTGCAACCCAGGGATCTGGGGGATCCCTGTTGCCCCACTAACTCATAACAACATGGAAGCCATTTCTTTTTTAATGAGGGTAATTTATAGATTTATAGGCTTGGATCCTAAAATAAGATAGATGAAGTCCATAAAAGGAAAGTTTCCTACCTCTTTGCCCCTCCTTCAGACTTCTGTGCACCCTGAAAAGCCTTCCCAAGAGATTTTTTTTTTTGGGGGGGGGGGCTTTTTGAACAATGTGAGATGGGGCAAGAATGATGCAGTGGGGAGGAAGGGATAGGGATAGGAAGAAGTGTAGGAACCAAGCCAATGTCATTTTTCAGTGTGCAAGGACCCAATTAAAAGCACTTCGCTTATGTTTGTTCTTTGAGACAAAGTTTGACAATAAATGGTCGTGGTCACCATGACCCAGCACTTAAGATAAGCTGGAATGTTTGAGCAAGGCTGCACTTCAGACAGCACATTATTTTCCTGATGTTTCCTCACCGCATAATTTCACGTTTCATGTGATCTTTCCCATGATGTAAAAGCCACTTCTGGAAATCTCACAGAAGTTTACTGCTCTATTCAGTGTGAATTGCTTTCAGAAAAAAATCCATTTGCAACCCTATTAACCCGGAAAGTTGCAGGAGCTGTGCACTGTAATTTCCCTGTGGTTTTCATGGATCATACCACTGCCACTCACATGATGAAATCTTGGGCGGTATTCTGGCATACAGTTCTTCCATGGCTGAATCATGAGGGAACAGAAGCACGCATGCATATAACGGATGGCAGCTTTTCTGCCATATATATTCCACCAGTCCTGTTCAAATGCAAGAGGGTACCTGCGAGATGTGACCCATAACCAGTTGGTGCTGGTTCCCCATTGGTCAGAAAGAGTTAGAGGTCACTATAGAGACAGCCTTTCAAAAGCTGAGCTGCCTTTCAGCTGCATCTTTCTGCTATCAGGGTCCTGGCTGGGTCTTGCATACAACTGAAGAAATTCTTTATCTTCACTGCCTACTTGTAAGTGGACCGTAACAATTATATAGCAGTATAGTAAATAGGCTAGGATTAGTCCCATTGTAGAGCTACATTGCTCTGGTTTATTTTGTACTCTCTTGACTTTCTGATTGCTTTCCCCTTACCTTTTACCGTCATACCTTGGGTTACAGATGCTTCAAGTTGCTTCAAGATGCTTCAAGTTGTGCGTTTTCGGGTTGTGCACCGCGCCAAACCCGGAAGTACCGAAACAGGTTACTTCCGGGTTTTGGTCTCGCGCATGCACAGAGGCACCAAATCGCAACCTGTGAGTGCGCAGACGTGGCGCTGCGGATTGTGAACGCTGCGGGTTTCGAACGTGCCTCCTGCACGGATCACGTTCGCAACCCGAGTGTCCACTGTATCTCTAATAAAGTTCCACAGTATGGGCTGCCTTTACACTCTGAGTAATTTCTAAGGGGACTGTCTGGGAAACACAGGGTGTGTTGGTTTCAGAGTTCTTGGGTTTTGGGAAGTTTAGTGGGGTCTGTCAGGGAAATGAGCAAGCTGCTTTGGTCTTGGGCAGGCTTCCTCAACCTCGCCCCCCCCAGATGTTTTGAGACTACAATTCCCATCATCCCTGACCATTGGCCCTGCTAGCGAGGGATCTTGGGAGTTGTAGGCCAAAAACATCTGGAGGGCCGAGGTTGAGGAAGCCTGGTCTTGGGGTAGAATAAGCCAGCAATCTGTATGTAGGTTGAACCAAGAAGTGCAGGGTGTGCCAGCTCAGAGCCTTTTCAAATTAATTGCTTTGATTCACCCCAGGTCTCACTCCTTAGAGCAAGCATGGCCAAACTTGCCCCTCCAGATGTTTTGGGACTACAACTCCCATCATCCCTAGCTAACAGGACCAGTGGTCAGGGATGATGGGAATTGTAGTCCCAAAACATCTGGAGAGCCAAGTTTGGCCATACCTGCCTTAGGGGCTGTGTGGATAATTTGAAAAGGGTGATGGTGGCAGCAACTACTGGAGAGTAAGATCCAGCTGGCAGCAGTTGGGCAAGGAAGAGGGTGTGAGAAACTCTCCTTTCTCCCCTTTGTCACAGGGGGAACCCCCAGTGCATATTTGGGGTTGGGTGGGAGGAAAGGGAGGAAAGTTCTGTTGTACAAGCAGACTTTGTCCTTGCACAAACTTACCTGGCCTGGGAGATGTTTGTCTTATTGTATGTAATTAAAGTTCTTGTCATTTTTGTCCATTCCATTTGCAATTATCTTTTTGTCAACAAATGCATGAACAGAAACATTCTTATAACGGTAAAGATACATTTGACGAATCGCAATAATTAGGCAGTACTTCCAGACAGGAAAAATAAATTCTTTAAAGGCGCATGCTTTGAGTTTTAAATTGCTTTTGCTGTCCTGGGTGCATTTTGAGAGATGAAAGAGGATTTGACTGTGTATCTGCATTGGATTCATCCAGTGTTCAGCTTAGCTTTAATGAGCAATCAGGCATGTTGCAGCAATGAGAGATTCTTTCTTATAAGGAGCATCATTGATAGGGAAGGATAATTCCGCTTTTGAATAATGCAGGGAGGGAAATTAACATCAGAATAGCATGTAATGAGAATAACAGAGCAAAGGCAAGCAGTGCAAAAGGATGTATCCCTTGTTCAACTTCACAAAATGTATAATGTGGTGAAGATCCAGTATGTGTTGTGTCAAAAATAGGGCTTCTTGAGTTCTATTCTGCTTTAGAGGAATTTTCCTAAAGAAAAGTGTTCTGCAAGAACAGTAGTGGCTGAAAACAGCCACCAGTTTCTTTCTCTTTCTTTTTATAAGTAATTCACTTGTTGTGCTACCAGATTTGTAAAAAACTAAACTAAACAACCCACCTATTTTCAACACCGGCAATTCCCAGTCTCAAGGCAACATTTCCAATTAACAAATGCATAATATTGGTAGCAGATACATACACTTTACTTTCTCTTCATGACTGTTTATGGCTTTCCAGTGCATATATATATTGCAGAATAGAATCAAAATTCCAAAGACTGGCAACAAGGTTAGTTTCTTGAAAAAGTTAGCAAAGATTGTACTATTTATTAATTGTATGTCCTCTTCAGGCATTTCAAATAGGGGGGGAGTAAATCACATGAGAGGAAGGCAGTGGGGTTGAGCACGGCGATTCTGCTCCCTCTCTGTCATTCTGCCTGTTGCCTTCCAATTTTCATGGAGGCTTCTGGCGTGTTTTAGAATCCTGGAAAATCCAGGCTCCAAAATACATGGGGAGCCTCCACAGACACAAAAGGCTCTTGAGTCCCCAATTCAGTCAGCTACGTTCTAGGAGTAACAGAGCAACCCTAAGAAAAGTAAGCCAGAGGAATTTATGTCAAATTAAATTAAATTAAGATGGCCTAAATTACCCATATCCCCAACTCCAGTCAGGATCAGGTCTATTGCCTGCTGAAGGGACCTGAGCTTTTACATAGTTTGACTTACAACACCCTTTTTGTCTGTGCAAGTTCAGATGGGTTGCCAGGTAATATGACTGAGCTTAAAATAGGTTTGGGATAGGTGTCTCTCCGAGCCTCCTCCTGCCCCCTTTGAGGGACTTACACTGGCATAAGTTCTTCCAGCTGAGCTTTGGCTGATTCAGCATAGCTCCATCTCAGGCAGGTTAAGGGACTTATGCCAGTGTATCCCTGGTTCAGCTGGGATGAGGGTGTTGTTCTGGCACAGCCTCGGATTCGCCAAGGCAACCCAAGAGGCCCCTATTTCCAATGTCACTCATCCCTCTGGATCTTGAGTTTGGATTGTGCTAGAAGGTGATAAAAATGGAAATAAAAGAGACAGAACTAGTGCACTCATAGTCAATATTCCCTTCTGTAAGTTTACTTTCTCATATTTGGAAGGCCTGAAAGTGGGCTGTCGACCAAGAATAATTCTCTCTTCTCTCTCCACATTAGGTACAGTTTCTCCTCTGCATGTGGCTCCATCAACTCCTGATGGAAGACTCATATAAGCTTTTATCACCATTTGTAGCAAGTAGACTTTGACAAAGGGCACATTTTCAAAGCTCTGCCATTCATTCTACAGGTTCAAAGCTGCATCTTGTCCCATTAGATTAAAAGCCAACTAGCAGGAGACTGGGTCAGCTTTGACAGTTTGGCTGAGAAGCAAAGATCCACTATCTCAGAGACATATTACTTAAAGTGAACTTGCCATTAGCTGAATTGCAACAAAAGCATATAGTTGTTTATTTTGTAGTAAGGGCAGGAACTTTGGCAGCAATGGGAAAGTATCTGCCTATAGATCAGAGGGTTCATGCCTTGAATCACACTAAAATTGGGCAATGAGATTCTTGGTGTTATAACATGAGGGCTGCTATTCAAAAGATTTGAAACTGCGCTTGAGAATATGTTGAGATGAAGTTAGGATGATTTCCCTTGTCCAGGGATCCAGAAATCTGTGCTGTGCAATCTACTCCTGCTGTGCAAAGCAAGCTTATTGTGCAGCACAATTTGTGCCAGTCTCTCTAATTTCTGTGGAAATCCACATGCTTGGTATCAGCTATCAGGCTTTTTCCCGTTCATATTTAGCTATTACAATCCTTCCCTTCCCTGACATAGGGACTCATAGTGGGGCCTGGGGCCTGCTTCTACTCCGCTGGGTTCTTGTGCGTGCACAGACATAGGTCTCCCAAATTTTATTCTCCTTTCTCTACCTATAGCAGAATAGATCTGTACAAAGAACATAAACCAGGTTCTATTTTTGAATAGTCACAGCCGGAGCAAAATCTAACTCTGGGGGGCGGATATTGTCCATCTCTGTCACCTCTGTCATCCATCACCCTTGCCACTAATGGCAGGAGTTGCAAACTTCCGTTCCTCTGTGAGGTAATGCCTTGCCCCTCTGGTACCAAATCATCTGAGGAGACCTGATCTTGGTCATCTGAGGACACGGGGGGGGGGGGAGAGAGAGAGAGAGAGAGAGAGAGAGGGAAGTAAACTATTTTCCCCAAGGAGCTTTCCAGAAGCAGCAGCTGAAACAGTGGTAGCAGTAACATTTAACAACCAGGGAGAGGACATTTTACATCATCATCCCTGTGTCATTGCAAAAATAACAGTATTGTGTTACTTTATGGAGAATTAGTACTGGATTTGCTTGCTTTCCAATTCTTTCCCAGTCCTCCCCCCCCCCTTTTATATTGTCTCCATTGTAAGCTTGTGAGAAGGGAAAGGGCCCTAGCTGAGTGGCAGGGCATCTGTTTTGCATGTAGAAAGTCCCAGGTTCAAGCTTTGGCATCTCCAGGCAGGGCTGGGAGAGATTCCTGCCTGAAAAGCCTGGTGGTGGTGCTGCCTATCAGTGTTGGCACTATTGAGCTAGATGGAGGAATTATTTATTATTCATTAAATTTATTGGTTGCTTCCTCTTGCCAAAGGCAACTCAAAGTGACTTACGACAGACTGACTCAAGTACAAGGCAGCTTCCGATGTTCCCCATCTACATTCCTAAGGAACTGTGTTTTTCAATATTTGTATAGCATTTAGAAAACTTTAGATGCTTTGTTTTTGTTGTGGTGGTTATCATTACAAAGTCTAAATAGACTGCCTTAATCAAATGTGATACTGACACATGTTGTGATGATTTTTAACATGAACATTTCCTAGCCTTATCTGCCAAGAGAAAAAAAGTTGGAGAGGCTCATTTAAGCCACCAGGAAATCATCTCGTCCCTTGTCTAGAGGGAGCAGCTTTTCATGCTCGAAATGATAATAAAAGCACTCCGGCAATTAAATAGGCATTTGTATGAGAGTTATAACTTCCTTGTTTCCCACCTAAATCATCCTAGGTTGTTTAGAAACCCCGAATTACTCCACATCATCTCAAGAGGTTCAAGAAGATGAGGCCAAATTAAAAATGACTTAATATGTCAGAAAGAATCACAGGATTGCAATGTGACACTCTGCGTCTTGAGGATTGTACCTGCAGTGTGGCAGGGAATTAATGAGTAAGATCTTGGCAGTATTAATTTGAAACAGTGAAATTGCCCACATATGTCTTAGCATGCCTTCCTTAAATAGAGAGTGAATGTGCATGAATGCAGTCAGAATCCCCCTTCTTCCCTTCATTGGCAGCTGTCTGTGTGATGATGGGCACAACTACATTTCTTCTTCACATCTGAAACAGGGATGAAGTGTTCTACTTTTTATAGTAAAAAGGTAGTAAAAATGAGCACCAGGCCGGCCCAACCATTGGGCAGAGTGCAGTGGCTGCTTCAGGCAGCTGATTTTGGATATAATGAAAGGGTAAAAGATTGTGATTTGACTAATTGATTATTTATTGATGACGATGCTGTTTTTATGGCTTGTGGGGTGATCACAGAGGTTTTTTGGGAGGGTTTCTGCTTCAGGTACCAAAATAACTTGGCTGAACTGGGTATTATGCACTGTGACTTGCAGAATGTCTTAGGCCAGTCCTAGCCCTTTCTCCCTCTCTGCTTGAGGAAGCACCAACAAAGCCCTCTGATTTGCCCACCCAATCTGATGATAATACATAAGATGTCTTATTCTTGTTATTTAGCATTGTAGACTGTGAGAAGGAAGATAAGCAGGACTTTCATACATGCCCTCTGGCTTATGCATAGTGACTTGAAATTATTGTTGGCACTTGGTCGAAAGTGAGGTTTTGAAGACTGTGATTTAGGAGAACCAAAGCTGCCCAGGGGTGGCGAAGGTTTTATTAGAACAAAAGTTGAGCCCAGAACTTGTCATTGTCTTTGCTTAATTTGAAGCAGATATGATTCTGAATATGTGGCAAGTGCCTGTCCCTCATCTCCTGGCAGCTCTATGAAGAGTATGTGTGGCTTTAAAGAAACAAAAAGCTTCAAAATATAATTGAGCCATTAAAATAAGCCAAAAACAGAAACACTTTAAGAGTAGCACCCAAATAAAATAGAGAAAGGAAAGGGAATAAAATGGAAATGATAAAATTTGGCACTAGAAAGACACCAGAATGGGCTCTCAGAAGATGCTGGGGAGCCATCACTAAAAAGGCCCTCTCTCTGGTAGCTCCCAACTTACCATACCTCAGCTGTTGGTGTTGGGCTGGATAAGGGACTCTGTGGGAATCAAGTATGGACATCTGTAAGTATGGCCAATTAAATGTGGATATAAGCAGTCCTTCAGGTTTGCTGCCCCCAAGCAGTGAAAGACTATAAAGATTAAGATCAGCACTTGAAACTGGGTCCAGAAATTGACCAAGAGCTTATACTCATTTCCCATACTTTACTGTCTATTGAAGACAGAGCAGGATTTGACTCCTATCAGCCTCAGCTAGCACAGCAAAGTCAGAATTGGTGGGATTTACCTAAAACCCCGCCCCCCATTTCATCATTTTTACTAAACCCCAAATCCCCCCAAAAGTAATGTCATTTCTGGTCTGATAATCCACAAAGCTCATTTGAGAAGAAATCATTTTGTTTTCCACAGTTTTGACTTCTCATTCAGTGCACACAACATGCTTGCTCCTGCTGTTTCGGAAAAGCGCTAATAATAATAATAATAATAATAATAATAATAATAATAATAATATCATTTAAGATCAATGCATATAAACATGGCCAGTATGTATTCTTAAATAAGATTTAGTTGAAGGTCTGAACTAAAATTCAGCAGCCGTGAGCCAACTGAGGAAGTCAGAAATAGTTCTAATCAATCAGTTAATTAATTAATTAATTATGAAAAACATATAAATTCCTTAACAGAACAAACAAAGCCCTATGTGGTGTGCATGAAACAATAAAGAAACCATTGCGTGTTGAAGGAAAGTATACATAGCTAAATTATCTCCTGAGTAGGCTTGCTGGGGGAAAAATGTTTTTAGCAGGTCTAAAACAGCAAAGTTGGGTGCTTAATGTTAATAGGCAGTGCTAAAACACTGGCTCCTAGCAGATATGGAACGAACATTAAAAGGCACTTGTAAAGGGGAATGTTCCACAGATGAAAGCCCTTGAGTAGCCACATATGGGGCAAGGTGATCCTTCAAGTAAGCTGGTCCCCAGCTGTTTGCTGGCTTTATTTTCTGCTTGTCCTTTCATACAAGTGTTGAGTGCTGCGTGGGCAACTCCACAGTGTGTGTTTGTGCATAAATGGTAGATACAGGGTTGCTACTGAGGTGCTGCTGGGTGGCTGCTGACTGGAAAACAGCTGCCCATTTGAACTTCCTACCACTTCATTTTCCCACTGGATGCAGAGCTGTGAAAACATAAGGTGTCTGTGTTGAAGAAAAGTGAGGGGAAATGCTCTCCACAGCAACTGCTTCTGGTATGAGTGCAGTCCAAACTAGATGTAGTGTCAGAGATGTGAACTTGCATTTCTAATGTGTTAGAAGCAGCCATGGAAGGGGGATTATTTTATTTTAACTCTGGCACAGTAGCAGAGGGAAAGGTTAAATCCTATGCCAGATTCAAATTTCCCCTGCCATGCAGCTAATATCCATTGACAGATTTACTCTCCATGAAGTTGGAGACCTTAAGTGTTGGGGACATATTAACCACAATGGCAGTGAATTCCATAAATTAATTACACATTGTGTGGAAAAAGTAATGTTTGTTGCATTACTTTGAGAGATTAAGATGGAACTCCTTTCGTCTCCGCGAGAGAGTCAGAAGCGGCCATTATTGTGGTGTCCGCACCTCAGATTCCAGTTTTGTCTTGTACTTGCTCAAGACTAAAGCTGTGTGCATGCCATACATTATTACTTACCCTGGGGACTGCAGTTTAGCCGTCACAGAACTTACAATTCTCAGCATCTTTAAAGAACTACAGTTCCCAAGATTCTTTAGGAAATCATTTTGCTTTAAATGTATGTTGTGTATGCAGTCCACATTTTTTGGTCTTGCACAAATCACTTCTCTCTCTCAGCCTCAGCAATTTCCTCTCTTTTAAGTGGAGAGTGTGTAGCAGTGAAACAGGATGGAGGTTTGAAGTGTCTTAGTATTTGATGCTCAGACCACCCTCTGATTGTCTGTCTGTCATCTGTGTGAATGTCACTTCACAGAGGAGAGTTCTTGCCCCCAACAGTTTACAACAGAGGTAGCTGGGAGAGTTCTGCCAATGGCTTCACACAAAAAATACTTACCTTTATCCCACAATCTGTTTCCCACAGTTGTCATGAAGGTAACATCATCTGCCTAGAGCCAGATATTCACAAGTAGAATATGCAGGTTCCACTGAGTGAGGACTGATCTGATGGGTTTTCACAGACAGAACTGGAACAGACCAAATAGGAGAATCTTGGCTGGGTGAAGCCAAAGAAAAATGTAACGAGAATGGCTTGACAGGGTGGGTCAGGGTGGGATCGTCATTTTTTTGAGGTCTCCACTGCCCCTGGTTTCCTTGGAGAAAAAAGCAGCGTAGTGTGCCAATAAATTTCAAAAAACCCGTTTAAGAAACTTTCTAAAGCAAGTGGACCAAATAATAATGCTGAGAACTGCGTTACTGATTTCTGCATAATAGGAAGATAATTGGCCCTATCAAAACCAAATAAAAAAGAAATTTGGGTTAGAGGCTACTTACAATGTTACACTCATTGCAAGCAATTCATCCATCTTTAGCTTCCAGGCATTAAAGAAGATTTAATTTTAAAAACAAAACAAGATCTGGCAGTTCATTCATAATTAAGGAATGGAGGCGTGTATCAGGCAACAAGCAGCTTTTGCGAGCACTAAAATGTTGAAATGGAGCCAAAGACATTTCATAATGAGGGAAGTCATTTATTGAGGCCTTTTATTCTCCATCTCAAGAATGGTGGGTTCAGTAAGGGAAGCATGCAGAAAGCTTGCACACAGGTGCACAAGCCGGAGAGACGTCACCTCTGGTAAGGTTTTAATTCCTAGCAGCTTGTACTTTGATTCCCCTTATTTCTCAGATTGGGGCGCATGATTAATTATTTGATGGATGACTAACTTTTTGAAGGAGAGGCTGAGAAGTGACTCAGTGCTCAGGGAACAATCTGCCAGAAGCAGGAGCGATTTATTGAAAACATGACATTTTCAAAGGGCCTCTGATTTGTCTGCATGCATAATGTGAACATTCTCATTGGTGTGCACAAGAGGGCTCCTAGCCGCAACTCAGCCGCTCAGGAAAAATATGGCTGGTTGTTTATGAGAAGTCCATTGTCATTTATGAGAGTGTTACCTGCTTCTGCACAATATCCCATTTACAAGATGGCCTGGTGTAGGTGAGTGCATAGGGAAGGAGGGAGAAATGGCAGCAAGTGCCCAGAATAGCTCATAGAGCAGGAGAGATACTCATGTGGTTGCGCCCAAGGTGCTGTGTTTTAGCTTCATAAACCTGTGAGGTTGGCTAGGAGTGGGGAACTTTTTTAGCCTGAGGGCCACATTGCCTTCTGGGCAACCTTCCTGAGGCCACATGCCAGAGGCAAAAATGGGCTGAGCAATAAATAGAAAAAGTTTGTCTTTGCACAGTAGGCTAATTTCTACAGACATGCACATATAGGCATTATGAGAGGCCAAAACACATTCCAGCCATTGTTGGGCCTGAGGTACAAATGAGAGAGGTATCCATTGTAGTTGCATTTAAAGGTGAACCTACCTGATTCATGTTTTCTGAAACAATATACAAACTGAACTGCAGCCATCCTTTGACTATTTACTCACCTCCAAATTTGCAGTGCAGTTCTCCAGCCAAGTAACATTTCAAGAACGCACGTATTTGGATAAAATGTCCAAGCAAAATGCAATGAAAATTTCTTTGCAAAGATGTGTATATTAGGAGGAAACTGAGAGAAGCTGAAATTGTCAGATTTGCCCATCCCTAGTGTTTCCCACCCCTGAGCTGGCCTATAAGAGGCCACTCTCCCAGGAGCTGCAGTCACAGTGTCCTTGACCTTCTCAGTATGTGCCTTTTTGGAAAAAGTGGTGTTTAAGCCAAGTGTTGGCAGTGGAGTAACTTAACTTTTCTTTTAAAACCCGCTTTTGGATTTCTCTGGGCATGATATTCTAAATGCAAGTAGTATTCTGCGTGCAAGCTTCTTTTCATGTGTCTGCACACAGGTCTGGGATAAGAATGAATGCTGTCACTCGAGCTGTTATCTTTTGTTTCACTTTAACAGCCGGGAGCTTTAAATAATCTCCGGTGGCAAGGCTGTGGGTGTGGGCCCTTTCTTCCTCCATTGCAGGATGAGAAGATTGCAGCTGTCAGGGTCGGAATAAAGGCTACAGATGAGAAAAATAATTCCAGCCTCACACCCTATCATTTATCCGATGGAATATTGATAACAGTTAAAACAAAAATTGCATATGGACTTTTAAAATCCTGTTTCCACTTTTGAATCCTCTTCTGAAATCTTCCGTACACCTGCAAGCCATGCTTGCATGAAGAGTTATGGCATATTCTTTTAATGCACGTATTCTCAACCATTTTTCACCTGAGTATTTGCATTTGAGTGATTTTTTGCAGCAGATATTATGTATCCTTGCTATAGTTTAACCTTTTGAAGCCTAGTCGTCTTTATTCTTGTGAGCAAAACATGCTATCATGAGAACAACAAAAACTACTAGCCATGATGGCTAAGCTCTGCCTCCACAGTCTGGGGCAGCAAAGCTTCTGAATATCAGTTGCTGGAAACCACAGGAGGGGAGAAGGCTCCAGTGCTTGAGGGTTACCCACAGGCATCTGGGTGACCAATGTGAGACTAGGATGCTGGACTAAATGGGCCAGTGGCCTGATCCAGCAAGCTCTTCTTAGGTTCTGTGGATTGGCTCCAGCTACGGCAAGTACTATGCAATGTAAGCACATCAAAACCAATGGACTTGATTAACTGAAGCCCACTGTTTTCAGTGTGTCTACTGTACGACTTAGTGCAGGGGTGGGAAACTTCAGACCTAGGATCAAATGTAGTTCCCCAACCTCTTCTATATGGTCCTTGAGATTCTACCTACTGGGCCCGCTTCACCCCCTCCTTGAGTGTTTTGGGGTTTGTCCTTGATTTCTTATAATACTTCTTGCTTCCCTGGATGGAGATTAGAGAGGGGTGTGCAAATGTGTAGAAGCCATCCTTCTGCATAAAGGTAAACTTCACATTCATTGCTCTGCACTGGCCACTGGAAGAAGTGAATGTTGCCCCTGGTTTGAACAACAACAACAACAACAATTTACGTATTATTTACACCCCACCCATCTGGCTGGGTTTCCCCAGCCACTCTGGGCAGCTCCCAACAGAATAATAATAATAATAATAATAATAATGCGACAAAATATCAAAAGGTTCCCTAGTCCTGATTCAGTTAGATAGAACCGTGTATATACAGTCTTAAAGCTACAAAGAAAATGTGACGTAGTATGACCATGTGGGACACACAAATGTACCAAAACATGTGGCATATTTCGTCAAATTAAGTTATTGAACAGACTGAAGAAGGGGGGCACCATGATGGCCGTGGCCAGTATTTAGTCCTTATATAGAAATACAGATATCCAAGGAATCCTTGAAAGAGAAAAGCAACTGGTCTTGCTCCCACCCCCAGCCCTTTTTAATATATTTGTACTCAGGTGGATACAGAGCACACAACTGATAAACAGTGGAAATGAATGTAAAGAAAAGCCTCGCTGTGCCTTTGGTTTGGTGTCTTGTTCAAACCTGGGCTTTTTATTAAGCTTTTCCCAGACTAGCCACAAGATCAAACCCTGAAGGCAATCTGTGTGAGGAAACCTGTTTCCATGTTCAGATTTCTCTCTCATGACATCATGGTAGTAAAGTATTGGTTTTTCTGGTGTTTCCTGTCATGACTGAGTTCCTTCCAGCTGTGATATCTGGATATACTACTGTGGCATTTGTACTCCCCCCCCCCGCCCCACTAATGAACCGATATACAGTAGCTGCCTATAATTTTTGTATAAGGCATTCTACAAATTTGGTGCCAAAATACATGAGAAAATAGCTGCTATTTTGCTTTGGGTTTTTTAAATTGGATATGCTATTTCCTTGCATTAATATTTCAATAGTGACACAGATACCGCATAATATCCAATTAAGTCATACTCAGAGTAGATCCATTGAAATCAATTGTCTTAAGTTACTTAATTCCATTGATTTTCAGTGGGTCTGCTCTGAGTATGACTTATGTTTGATAATTTGGATATCATCCAGTCTTTAAAAACATTCAAGAAGAGGATTTTGAAGACTCTGAGTGATATCTAAATAATCAAGCATTAGTCATCTTGTAAAAATCTATCTAGGCTATACTTTGAAAATGCTTACCTCAACTGGAGTCACATAAACTGTCAGACCTTTTAAAAATGAAGGGTATTCAAAAATCTAGCTTATAAAAATGTAATTGATTTTTTGAAGAGTTATTGACTCTGGCAGGCTGCTGTTGTACCATGGCTGCACCTCCAATATAAGATTTAGCCATAATTACTATATGGGGCATGGTAGCGTTTCAGTAACAGGTCATTTTATATGTAACCCTTCCACAATTTTGTTATATAGGCTACAAGTGACAGTTCTCCAGTTTATTTGTGCATTTTGTGCAGATCATCAATGCCAACTTCATTTCAACACAAACAATTGTTAAAAATGCACTTGAAACAGAGTTTTAATTTAGAATTGTGTTGGGAATAAAGATCCATAGTGTGACATATCTGCACTTTCAGACATCTTATCTGTCTGTGTCATTTAAAAGAATGAGCTTCTAAGTAGAGGAAGAAAACATCGTTTGATTTTTGTGGTTGTTGTTTCATTTTTTTGTAGCAGTTACAAAACCAGTCTAATTCTAGCACTGTATTTGGACACTGTTTTCAGAATGATTTCATTTTAGTAACAAACAGAGCATTATTCAAAACCGTCTCACTGATTAGAACTGAGATCTCAAAAGCAGTTAAAATGAAATTCTCAAGCCTCTCGTTTTGCTGAAACCTCTTGTTTTTGGAGATGTCCCAGTGACTTTTAAGGGATGATGTCTGCAGATCTGGGTCTAATATAATACTTTATGCATATTTTTTGCTGCAAAAGGTTTGTGTGTCTCGCTTACTAAAATTAGTTGGTGTTTTTGAAGAATTAAACAAATGACCCCTACCCCAAATTGCAGTGAAAATGAACCCGCTGGTTCTCTCATGTTCTAATTAACACTTTCAGATCATATAGACTCTGAAGTGCAATGGAGTTTTCAGACAACGCAGTTGCCTTTAGGGTTTAGTATGGAAGCATCTTCTCTGATATCCCTCCTCCTCAGCTTGCTTCTTAGCCAATAAGTCCCATTAAACTCAACTATGAAAAATAACACCCAAAAGAATGCCTTCACTTAAAAAAAGAAAGCAATCACAAAACTACTGGACTTCAAATAAGAACCCAACAGCTTCAATTATAGAAAACCAGAGTTACAATTCAACCACCTGGTTAAGTGCACACTAAGCATCTGCTAGGCTTCTCTTTGACAGGCTGTTTATACCTTTTTTATGCATAAATCTCTTTGATGTTTTCCCCCCTTCCCCACTCCTACTGTGGCTTATCATTCTCAGAAATACCTGTTCGTGCAAAGTGAAGCATTTTTCCGAGGACTACTTATTTAATTAACTAACGGACATATACAGCCTATATTTATAGAAGTTACTCAGAGGTGAAAAGGACTGGAAAGCAGAAGGAAACAGCAGGCCACAGCAACAGCGTGGCCAGCACCCTCCCATCCACACCACAGCTTTGTTTTTCAGCTGTTACAATCTGATTGCATTTTATATCTTGCTATACAGTTTAAGACTTTGAGTCAAGGCATGCTAGATATTAAAATAAAATATTAGTGCCTACCGGATGAATTCAGTGACTGCAGGTACAGTACTCTGCGATATGACATACTTAGGAAATGTTTAATAATAATTATTTGTTTTTATTTAAAGCATTTTTACCCATATTTTTAAGTTTTAAAGGCTCCCAGAATGGATTGTAAGATCTGTATTAAGATAATCCCTGCCATGGGATTTAGAATCTAAGTGATATGACACACAAGGGGAAAGGGATGAGTTGGCAGGGGAACCAAGATTCTATGTTTTATGGAATAATAGAATTGTAGAGTTGGAAGGGACCCGGAGGATTCTCTCGTCCAACCCCCTTCAAGGCAGGAATATGCAGCTGTCCCACACGGATTTCACCTGCAACCTTGGCCTTATCAGCACCACACGCTCACCAACTGAGCTACAGTGGTGCCTCGCAAGACAAAAAGAATTCGTTCCGCCAGTCTTTTCGTCTTGCGATGTTTTTCGTCTTGCGAAGCACGGTCCGTCGCAACTGCGCCTCTTCAAGTGGCTTTAAGAAAAAAGCACAAGACGTTTTCATCTTACGAAGCAAGCCCATAGGGAAATTCGTCTAGTGAAGCAACGCAAAACCGAAAAACCCTTTCGTCTAGCGAGTTTTTCGTCTTGCAAGGCATTCGTCTTGCAGGGCACCACTGTAACCAATTCTTTTTTTCTTTTATTAAATTTATATCTCGTCCTCTTTTGAAGATTACAGGTGGTTTATGAAATAAAAACATGAAATACATAGTATAATAGCAAAAACAACAAATCTTATTATATTTGTATGTCACTTTTTGACTGAAGTCTTCAAAGTCACTCACAATATTAATAAAATGCAATGAATACAATGAATAAACAACACCAAACAAGATCAGCTTGAGCAGGAACACTACTTTATCTGCTTGCTTTTCCCTCAAGTTCCTTCCCACATGTCAGTTGGTGGGAGAAAATCCTGTGCTGAGGGGACAATCCTACAGCAGCCAGAGCTGGAGCTTTTTCATGGAATCCTTCCCATAAGCCAGTTGGTGGCAGGTGGCCCTGTGGCTAAGAAGGGGATGCTTGTGTTGCTCTAGTGCTGACATGTGTGAGGAAAATGCTTCTACCGTTTCTTTGTTTGCAGTTTAGCTCAAGCTTTCTTGACATAGGATTAAGCAGTTAGAGTCTATAGAGCAGGTTCTAATAAAGACCCAGAAACCCCTTTAAAATGCGATTTAAAGCATTTTCTTGCAAGAGTGCCAGTTTCCTGGTCTGTAGAATAATCTTATAATTGCCACTGCGCTTTTGAGCTTTCAGTTCTTGAGAGAGCATTTAATCCTTCTGCAGATTTCTGCAGGCACATTTTGGGCCTAATTTGCTCCTGGTGTATTTTAGAGCAGGTAGCATTCCTTATGACGTGTAATTAGATAGTGAATGCATATGTAGTATAAAATATGCTTGAATTCTTTTCTCATAAATTGCATCCTGGATTATCTGAGAGCACAAAATTGGAGGCTGGAAGCTAAACTTAATTCTGGCAGCCATTTAAAATAAGTGATTGGGTAGTTTTCCAAAGGCAAGCAAGTTCAGCAGGTACAGTGAATAGCAAACTGCTTTCCAACCCATTTTAAGTAAACAGTTTAATTATGAAGTTATGTAAGTGCAACTGCAGTCCCTTGAGTGCAAGAAAGGATATTGGCAAAGGTTTTAATGTATATAGAAGAATCTGCAGTGAACCATAGATGCTGCGAAAGAACTTGGATTTCATTTGTGTGCATCTGAGAGGCTTATTTTCAGATGTTTAATTTTTTAAAAAAGAAATCTGTATAATTAAGGTTTGAGTTATGAAAACATCTCCAGGGTGCCATGGCAAACATTATGGCACAAATGTGAATAAAATAGTTATAACTGCATGCAAGTGCACTAAGCACTGTGCAGGACTGGCCTGAGACATGTTGCCATCTCCAGCATATGCAATACATGGATCCAGTAAAGAAATAATAGGAAAATGTGAAAGAGCCTGTCTGGCCCTTGGGTTGGGACACACCCTTCTCCTTTCCTTTCCTTTCCTTTCCTTTCCTTTCATGGAAGGGTTTGCTTATTTTGCTTTCTTTCTTTTAAATACAATTCCATTTGCCTACAAACTCAGAACTGCAGTGTATTAAACTGTGGTTTCAAAGCAAGCCAGGATCAGAAACCATGGTTTGATCCTGGCTTGTATTCACAAATCATAATATAAACATGCCGTGGCTCTGATACTTCTTCATAGGCATCTATAAAATCATTGCTGCTATAAGCAACTGCTTGGGTTGACACTGCAGTCAGCACTACTACTCTGAGTACTGGCAGCAGTAAGTGGAAAGGAGCAGTTGTAAAGAATCTTCCCATTCAAGCAAGCAAGTTTCTGCAGAGGGGAGAGAAGACGATATCTGTAACTTTTCACATGGTGCTTAGTCACTGTCATCCCTGGAATTTATGCTACACAAACAAGATGTTCCCCATGTATTTGATGTTAACTCGTCTGGAATAAGTACCATTTCTGAGTTCTATATTCACAACTGTTGATATTGCTTATATGGGCCACTTATACCTAACATGCTAACCAGCTGGTAATATGATCAGGATTCTTCAGGAGTAACCAGGACTCCAATTAAATATGGCCTAGTGATTTGAAATATATTTAAAATGCTAACATGACTATGAGTTGTGTTATATACATGTGTGAAAGCTTCGTACTGAAGTATCTGAAGTAGCCAGTTGTCTTGGTTTGTAAAAGGAAGCTGCATTTGAAATACTCCTTTTACAGAGCACCTCCGTTAATTGCTATGGGACTATTCCACAATAAGCGGCTTGTAGATCACAGCTTTGAGCAAAAGTGCCAAGATATGGGGAAGTCTGGCTTTGTATAATTTGGAACATGATCCATCCCAAGGTTAGTGAAACTGAGTATATGGAAGGTATCAGTATGAAGAGCTTTGTTGGATCAGACCAAAGACTCTGGACTTATCCACCAGAAATGTGTGTGTGTGTGTGTGTGTGTGTGTGTGTGTGTGTGTGTGTGTACAGAGGGCCAGCTAGAGAAGAGGAAGGAGGGATGTGGGCTCTACCACGTCCTCAGTGATCACTTCCTTCTCACGCCTTCCTGGGGTCTCCTATGCTCAGATTTCGCATGTAGTACTTTCCCCACCTTTTAGTAGCATGCTGTGATGGGTTTTTCCACCAGCTTTTTGAACTATTTTAACATTTTTTAGGAGAACATTGTACTTTGCCGCTGCCTATTTTGGATACGGTTATAAATTGCAGCAGTCAGCTGCGGTAATCTATAATAATCTGTTCCATGTTAAGGACTTCCTATTGCTATGAGCTCAGCCATAGGGCTGCTGCATCATGTCCATCAGTGTTGAGAAAAACATAATCTGTGGGTTGTAGCACATGCTATGCAAAATGTTACAGTTTCCTTGACAGGCAGCATACACCAGAAAGCTCTTAATTAAGCAGATTTGTTTCCTTACAGATTTTGCACAATTCATTGTGGTGGTGTTCTCTCCCCCCACCCCCCATTTTAAGCAAAAGAGAAAGCTATTAACTTTATTTAAATGTTATATGTGATTACGAGTTCCACTCTGCTGAATTCATATATGAAGCAAAAGCACTAATTAATCTGATTTTCATTTTGAGTACGATGTGAATATAAAGTGAGATTGGATCATTATTTTCTACAGGTAGCTGCTTTTGTATTGGCGCTATGGGTAAATAGTAGAATGCTATGCATTCAATGGAATCCAGACAACTTGTTCTTGAACTTGTTCCTGTTGAAGTAAAATTTTGATCAACTCATCCTGTTCAATTTCAGTGGGACACAAGTTCAACTAATGTAGTCGGGATCCAACCCAATATTCATCATATTGTTTCCAGCCTTTTGTACAGAAGGCTAGCTCATGGGTTCTGAAAACTTAAGTCTGGTGGGAGAGGCTATCTCCACATGAGCTGAATAAAATCTCTACAATGTCCTAGAGAATTCCTGGAAGAATCACCACAGTTTGCATGTGGTGCCAGCCAAATAAGAAGCAGTGCAAGTGAAAATTAGAAGAGGCCTGCTGGATCAGGACAAAGGCCCATTTAGTCCAGCATCCTGTTCTCACAGGGGCCAAGCAGATACCTGGACGTGTGGTTCTCAATAAGTGGTATTCAGAGGCAAACTAAAGCTTCTGACCTAATTGACAGACACCTTTCTAGACAATTGCCTCATTTGTTTGAATGAATTAGCCAGCTTTTATCTACAAAGAGGGCTTTCCCTCAGTTGCAGAGCGCCTGCTGTGCATGCAGAATGTTACAGGTTCAATTCCTGGGATCTCCAGGTAGAGCTGGGAATACCCCTGTCTGAAATCCTGGCAAGCCACTGTACGTGAGTGTAGACAATACTAAGCTTAAATGGTCTGATTCAGCATAAGAAAACTTCCTAGTTGATGTGTCGAGCTGCTGTTTTCGTTGCACAAAAAGAGTATGGGAGCAAAAATCAAGCCACATCCCTTAGGTGTGTTTTTTTGTTCAACGTGTGCGGAAGAGGAAGGCATGGTACAGTTGGTATCATGATATGGATTGATTCTAAGGTATGGCATCTGCTCTTGTTTCTATCCAAAAATATGGATTGTCATCATGATTTTTGAACTATCTTTGAAATGTTTGAAAAACCGTTTCAGTTGCTTCAGCATTTCCTAACAAGCTCTTAAGAGCTAAAAGTGCAATCCTATGCATGTTTACTCAGAAGTCTCACTTAGTTTAGTTGAAGTGCACTTCCAACGAAATGTGTAGCTTTCATTTTCCATTCTTTTTATCAAAGAAAGTGATTTTCTAAAACTTGGAAATCTTATGCTAAATGATTGGGAAAGGGACAATAAGTGTACTGTATTATCCATTAAGTTTTATTTACTCTGACAGGTGATTTAAAAGTAATAGGTACCTTACAATAATGCTGATAAGAGATAGATAATACCGCTTGAGATTGAACTATTTGAGAAAATAATGGCTGAAGCTCTGCATGAGTCAAATGGAATCTACTACAAGGATAATCTCTGGCTAAATGTTAAGCTGTAGGGGGAAGCATAAGCTTCAATCAACTGTTACAAATAATTTGATCCCAGGGCTACAAGTGCCTTAAATTAAATCCTTCTCAGCAGGATCCAATCTAAATCATTAAAGGCATGTCACGTAGAGCACTATAATCATCTTCTATGTGTGCTTGATTTATGAACGAAAAGTACAGTAAATCATAGCTTCTAATTGCCCGAGTCTCTATGTTCAGAATCACGCAGAATGCTCCGTATTAATAACATTACTAATACCCCTCATTTTCCATCTTGAGGGATCCATCCCAACAGGACTAGTGTAACTTTTCTTTAGCCCAACTGTTTCTGGCAAGGTAGCTAGTATTTGTTTTTGCATTATTCTTTTTGGGCAGGAGTCTGTACTTTGTCTTTTGAGCTCACTGGGGTTTTTCAAATCTGACAGGCTCGTCAGAAATGCAAACCACTACTATCAGAACAGCTGTTAAGCTTATTATCCGTTCCAGAAGAGAGCAGAAGACATCAGTGCCGCAGGGTCTGCATGGGATGGATTCCTGTTCCATGCCACTCACAATTAAAGCTGGTGGCTTTGGGCTACAGGTGCTCTGTGCTCTATGTACCCTACAGTTTATCTTATCTACATGTTGCATTGCCATCTCTTAGGCTGCCCTTTTGATGATTCCATCCACGCTCAGACAGTAAAGGTACATGGTGAAGTACTTGGTGTCCCACAGCAAGAGAACTTCCTTTTCTTGGATTCTTGCTTAGGTTCGGGTCTCAATTTTTTTGTCATGTTACAAGAGCTGTGGTTGGCTTTAGGAAACCAACAAGGTGAAAATAGTGACTTGGGTGGTTTCATGAAAGGTTGGGGATTGTGTCAACCTCAGTAGTTAGGGGATTCTGCACCATATTAATGGGGGATGGGGAAAGCCAGTAGGAGCTGGTAATACATGATGCAAATTGTTTTCAAGGGTAGTGTAAGGAAAGGCATATGGGACGCGGGTGGCGCTGTGGGTAAAACCTCAGCGCCTAGGACTTGCCAATCGCATGGTCAGCGGTTCGAATCCCCGCGGCGGGGTGTGCTCCCGTCGTTTGGTCCCAGCGCCTGCCAACCTAGAAGTTCGAAAGCACCTCCGGGTGCAAGTAGATAAATAGGGACCGCTTACCAGCGGGAAGGTAAATGGCGTTCCATGTGCTGCGCTGGCTCGCCAGAGCAGCTTCGGCACGCTAGCCACGTGACCCGGAAGTGTCTGCGGACAGCGCTGGCTCCCGGCCTATAGAGTGAGATGAGCGCACAACCCTAGAGTCTGGCAAGACTGGCCCGTACGGGCAGGGGTACCTTTACCTTTTACCTTTAAGGAAAGGCATGCAGTAGGAGAAAGTAGTACATAGAGAGCATCCAAGTTTCCCATCAACTTTGGAAGTTGTGGAGAAGACCATAGGTGCTGTATACCAGATGCTTCTCCTAAGCCTTTATGCTTGTTGGAAGGTACAATAGTTGGTGTAAGCTGCATGGAGGAGCTGTGGGCAAGTGTTATTCCATGCCACATAACAGGGGCAGGGGTTGGATCTTAATGCTGCCAGAAAGAAGTGTACTGCATACGGAACCTAAGTTTGGATTTCATGACAATGCTACTACAAGACCACTCTGAGCTATTCAGTTCTGTCAACTATAACATAAATTAATTTAATTAGCTCAGGGGTAGCCAATATGGTGTCCTCCAGATGTTGTTAGACTCTCACCAGCACCAGATGATGGGAGATGTATTCCCACAAAATCTGGAGGGCACCACATTGGCTACCCATTCCTTAGCCCTAGCCATATCTTCAAACTACATTCACTAATGGGGTATGTGAATCAGCTAGCTTCACACCCTAGATTTTCATTATGCTAAGCAGTAGTTGCAAATTGCAGTCTTCACATGTACAACTGTACATAAGTAGGTTCTTTCACTTGATTGGGACCCTGCACAAGATGGTCCATGATCATTTGTACAGGTCCTACCATGCATGTATACACTTCCATTTACATCTCTACTGAACAGGCACAATCCTGACCCCCCCCCCACATCAACGAATCCAATAAATGCAATTTGAAGGTGTAATGGAGCTCTAAGACTGCAGTCCTACTACAGCATAAGCCCCACTGAACAAAATGATGAGCAAACATGCATAGACTTGCATTCCATGTGTCTCAAATTGCACAAGTGACTCCTATATAAACAGTACTTCTTGAATATGTTTGACAGCTGCCCAATAAAATACAGAACATACAAATTCTCAGTGACTTAGCAAGCCAAAGGCAGAAGCCACTCATTGCAAAACATGTGTGCTCCATAGGACTATCACAAAAGTTTTCATTGAAGTTGCTCAAGTTGTTAAGAGCTTGTGGATGGAGTGAAATCATAGCCCTAGAATGGCTTGTGAACCATACTTGATGCCTTATAATCTTCATAAGCTACTACATTTATTTCCTTGAGGTAGAGTGAGTAGTTTTATATTTAAATTAAGCGTCTACCAGTGCATTGCATCTACATAGCTACAGACAATAGTTTCTGTTAATTCTGGTGGTTATGTTTATAGAGCGGACCTTCGGTTCTCGAACGGAATCCATTCTGGAAGCCTGTTCAGCTTCCGAAACGTTCAAAAACCGAGGTGCGGCTTCCCATTGGTTGCAAGAGCTTCTTGCACTCGGTGGAAGCTAAATCACATGTTCAGGTTCTGAAAAATGTCTGAAAATGGAAGCATTTACTTCTGGGTTTTTGACATTTCAGAACTGAAACATACAACAATGGAGGCATTCGAGAACTGAGGTACCATGGTAACTGGTTTTGGGTTTTTTTGCTTTTGTCTCTCAAATACAATTGGATGATGTGTTGCTGGGGTTTGATAATTACATCAAACTTGTCTTTGTGAACTCAAAAATATAGGAGAACAAATGGTCCTGGTTGTAAAGTTCATATTCTTTTTTCTATTAATACAGATTTCTGGCGCAGATATTACACATTTGATGGAAAGTAAGGCATGCACATGCTGAATCTAGGTTCATTAGGTTGCACACTGCTTAGTCCACAAACCAGCTATACAGGGTTTAGATGTAATTCAGTTTAATACTATTGGGGACCAATTAGAACTCTACCAGCTGAAACAACAGGGCTTTGCTTTTAACAGGTACATTGGTTTATATACCTAATTAAAGATAGGGCAGGAGATGGTCCCTGTGCTGGGATGGTTGAAAGGCACAAAAAGACTCTAGCAAATTATACCTTTGCCATAACGGCTTTAATATTTTCAATATTACTGCATAGGTGGTTTCTTTTTGGAGCAATGACCTGACACTTGCAGTTCTGTGGTGTCATGTGGGTTATGAATATCTTTCCTCCAAGTTGTGTTTTCATTTTTCCTTCTTGAACATGCACATAAAAACTGGGGTGGGGAAGGAATCATACCCCCCGGTAGAGTCTTTGTTGCTAAAATGTTATTTGTTTTCCAACTTGGAATGACAAGTCACCTGTTGAATATTGCCCCTTATATCACTGATGAGGACTGACGCAGTTTACCCGTCTTCATGTCTGTGAAATAACAGTGTGGTTGTTCAGTTCTTTTAAAACTGAGTGCTTCTCTACTTTAATCATACCCAATTGGTCAGCAGTCCTTTAAAATAAATTAAAAGGTGCCTAGTTACTTCTTCCCCATAGCACTGTTCTGCCATTTCAGTCTATATACCCATTTATATAGCATTTTAAGAGATCAAAATGGCTTCCCACCATCCCTTTCTCTGGCAGTACAGCCATTCCCACTGCATTACATTTGGAGATTAGGGCGACAATAGCAGCACATTCCTTAAAATGGGCCAGGTGAGAAAGAAATTTTTCACACATGCCAGAATGGCTGGTGGTTTGGAAGTTTGATTATCTTCCCCTGTAGCTACAGCATATCAAACTGCTTGAGTCATCCAGATTTCTCTTGCTAAAATCTTGGATGGGGCAACCGCTCATCTCCAGTCTTGCTGTTAATTAGCATAAAGGAGGAAAAAATCAATTTCCCTACCAGCTGGGGTGAGTAGATCCCAGCAGGGGTCATGTCCTTTATGAAAATGCATAACACTAAGTGAAGCTAACGTTATGGCTTGCTTGCTTGACTTAACTTGTTAATTAGTTTCTGGGAAGTGCAGGTTCCTCCTTCCCTGTACTTCTTTGGGCTTAATTGTAGTTATTAGCTTAGAGTAAGTTTTGCTTATTTATCTTTAGGAAGAAATGAAGGTTACAAAGAGGATTTGACTTTTTTTTTTTAAAAAAAACAACCATTAAGTTAAGTTACCTGTTAAATATGCTATCCAGTTGGAAGCAGGATTTAACAAAGTAATAGCCGAGAAAGGAGGTTTAACATAAATTTCGCAAATGAATCAATTTGTTTCTCTATCACACTAAAATATCTCACAGTAGTCACTGGGTCCTAACACTCATGCTTCTGGTGGCATTCACATTATTTTCATTTCCTGATTATTTTAATTGCAACCTTCTTTCTTTCCCCAGATTTGCTGACCATTAGCTCTACATCTTGACCATTAAAAGATATTTAATCTAACATGCAACAACACGAGTTGCCCACCGAAGGCTATTTAAAGTTCTGACAAAATATAAAGTAAAAGTAAAATGCAGATGGTGGTGAGCAAAGAGAAGAATGAAATACATTGCAGCCACTTTAAAATGCCACTTTATTGTGGGGGTTCTCTGTTCTCATCAGCTGCACAGCTCTTAGAAGTACAGATGGGCTAATCAGTCCGTTTCTGGTTCACGTCGCTTTCATGTGTGTTCACTCGGAAGTCTGTTCCATCCCATTTCCACATTAATCTTTTTTTTTTTATTAAAAAAAATCTGCATGAAAAATTGTAATTAAAAACACATTTCCATTTGTTAGTTAGTTAGTTTTAAATATTTAAATACTTCTTTTCCCAGAACACGTGATGGTGAAAAGCAATATGATCATAAAAATACAGTCCGATAGTATAGCATTGCATATAGTAAATATAATTCAACCAAGATAAAACCATTCCCAAAGTCGCATCAATAAAATAACAAAACAGCATATCCAACCCAGCCACCTCTTGCACGAGGTGAGACAAACAGGTGGGTTTTTTTATACCTGCACATCTTAAAGGTTAGGGATCGCTGCTGAGAAGGCCCTGTCCTTAGTATCCACTAGTTTAACTGATCTTACAAGTGGGCCAGTCTTAAAACTTGGACAGGCAAGCAACCTGGCTGCAAACCATTTAGGGCTTTAAAGGTCTAAACCAGCATTTAAAATGAGTCTGGAAATCCACTAGCAACAAGTGTAACACTTTAGTTAGGGTATACCAGCTGGTGTACCAATCTAAGGCTGCAAAGCCCTACCCCCACTTAGCTTCAGAATAAACCCTGTTGAATGTATGGTCTGAGTAGACATGGGAAGATTGAAGCCCAAACTGGTAAAAGGCACGACTTCTGGCGTTCTATTAAAATGCACATAAAACAAATAAGACTTTGTTATATATATATTTAAAAAGCAGAGAACTGCATCAGATCATTCAGAAGTAATTGAAATGCCTGAATAGGGCTATGGTCTTATTTAAAATAATAATACCTATCTTATTTCACACAGGAAGTATTTTTCAGTAGCTGGCAAGGAAGTGTAGGCTTTTGGAAAAAACATTTCCCCCATAAAAAAGATTAAAAAACAACTGTCATGAAGCAATGTTGCCATTTTAACTAGCAAAGCTTGCTCTCTAGAGTTAGGAGTGGGTGCAGACAATGCAGTATCTTGGAATTTTAGTATTCACTAATGATGGCATGAATAGAGCATTTCTCAATTCAAACAGCCCTTGGTGGACTGAGAAGCAGTAATGTTCCAGATTGATAATTGCCAAGAAAGTTTCAAAACCCAGACCCCTTACTTTTAATGTCTATACGGCAGCCAAGAGACATCATTTAGAACACAGTCTTATAAAGAAATTAAAAATGAGTGCAGTTCCACATGTATGTGCTGATGGAAAGTTTCCTCTCGGAGTGCATCATGGGTAAAAATAGAAGAATGGTACTACCGCCCATACAACTGCAGTTTTCCCAAAGAGGGTGATAAAGTGTAGAACAAGCCTCTTCAGTGTAAAATGCTTAGATAGTTCTTGTTTCATGCACCCATTAGTGATTTAGACTTGAACAGCCACATGACAGAAGACTGAAGAGAGTTGTAAAAGCACTGATCTGGCAGGAAGGGTCTACTGATTTAAGCCAAAAGCCTCAGGAGAGCCTTAAGAGGTCTTTGGATCCTAGCCAAGAGAACATTGCACAGCGTCAGGCAAAGGTAGCTGCTTCCCTCTGTCAAATGCTGAAGTTTTGTTATACAAAAATGGAAAGTGTTTGGTGCTAACATTATCTGCAACCTGACCTTGTTGCTGGCCTGAAAATCACAAGAAACTGTTTCAGCTTAAAAGCTCAGTATGGAAATATTTTTGTCTATAGCAGCATCACACATACTGTCATTTCTTCTTCGTCTTCCCATGAATGGCTGTGTTTGCTTGTCACATAGCGACAGACTCGGTCAAGTGTAAATGGTCCCTTATGCAAAAGCATCAGAGAACAGTTCTGCTTGGATGGCAACAACCGCCTGAACATATTCCAACACAATTCACCATAGTGTCCTTTTATCAGATGCTCTCAATGCTCTTTATAGCTTTTAATCTTTGCTTGGTCCTAACCAAGCGATATTTAATCTATGCCTTACATCTTCTACATATCTGTATCATACAATGACAACCATGGTAATTGTGTACCAACTGAGCATGGTCAAAGATACTGATTTGTTCATGAAATGAACTGCTTCCTGCAGCTATGGCATTTACCATAAAAAATTAGGCAGGGATGATTTACAATCCCAACCCCTAGTGGTGGGTGGGGCAGCACTGCCTCACTGCTAGCCGCCTAGCTGACCTTGGGATTCCCTTCCAACTGTACAATTCTATGATCATGCCACTGGTAAGTGGGCAATAAGCTACTGCTGTTGATCCTCCTGTCAACAAGCCAGGAGAAAGGATGATGGCAACTTTTGATCTAAAACTCAGTGTATCTTCCAAGGAGACCAATCCTCTGGCCCCTCAGCTACGAGTTTGGACCTGGCATGGTGCAAATACTGTAAGGGGAAAAGCTTTGGATAGAACAGATAATCTGCTGCCCCTGCTCCCCAGACCCTCACTGGAATGGCTCTGCATATCTCATCCACTTAGCAATTAGATGCCTCTTAACTATCGTCAGAGGAGAAGGAAAACATGTACTCATTTTGTATTGGTGCTAAATAATGATGTGCTACTAGGTGGCTGTGCTGAAGAAGCAAATAACTAATACCTACCTCTCCCAACCTCCTCTCTTGTTGCCTGATATACATTATGGATGACCAGTTAGTAAATAGGTTATTTATCTGATGTGATAACATTTCATTAGATCTCAGAATAAACTAATCTTCTCAGTTAGTGGTATTCCCACTTTCATCTCTCTCTCTCTCTCTCTCTCCCTCCCTCTCTTCTCTCTCTCTCTCTCTCTCCCTCACACACACACACACACACACAGAGAGGTGGTATCTAGAAGGTGGCATGTACATTTTCAGTGGTTTTCGCACACTTTTGGAATCCTGCCCTCTTCAAAGGGGCTCTGTCTGGGCTCCTCTCTTGTGGTCTTTCTCTAAATACTTTTATTATGCTAAGTCTTTTGACTGCTCTTATTGCCACCATCCTATATATTGTTTCCAAAGGAAACATGAACCTTGGGTAGGTGCCTGGAATCTTGCACTGCTGTGGAGATTGATGTGGCATGTAATGTTTTTAATCTGATGTTGCTTTTATTACGTTTGTTCAATACAATAAAAATATTAAATATTTAAAAGTTTTCATTGTAAGCCACCTTGTGAAAGTATGTCATGAAAGTCAGGGTAGAAAAATATTACATTTAAACAAATGAATGTGTATATTAATTGGAAGATATTAAGCAGTGCAGTCATCATGGTTCTTAATGTTCAATCCTAGATCCAACTGTATTGCATTTTTTTCTCCCTCTCACCCCTGCATGAAGTAGAAAAGAGCACACATATTTCCCTCCTAATCTCAAAGCTGTTCCAAAGATCTAGGTAGATCACTCCCTGGAGTTGAGAAGAAAGGGAGCTTATTATTTCATTGATCAATGAAATGCCATTGCAGTTAACATAATTAGTTCAGAAGAAAAAGGTAGCAGGAAGGGAACAAATCAGATATAACTCAAAAGACACTGTATTCTTATTTCTCTTTCTTTCTCTTTTATTTTTATTCCAAAAATCAAATTGTTCTTTTAAAGCTGTGCTATATGAAAAGGCTGTGATCTCAGCTAATCCATACTTTTCCAGGATAAGCCCAGATTTCTGCAGCTACAGTAAAAACCTTATGCTTGTAAGCGCCTTATAGATAACTAATGGGCACTCGAGCAGTGTAACTTTTGATGAGGAAGACATAATGTTTATTCTTTGTACACATAGCCCATATAACAAGAAAGAGGACTGGGTGGGGGGCAAGATCAAACCATTACATGTCTTAGTTCAAAAATATGCACTGAATGCATGAAAGGTAAAGATTTTTTCTTAAGAATCTCTTTACTTCCCATCCCAAGGTGGTAAGCTATATTATTATGATTACCAGTATATTTTAATTATTATTTTGTGGAACACTTTCTGCATTATAGCTTTCTACATGTGCTTAACAAAGATGTGAGGCAAAAGTGATAATCTGATATATTGATGTCTATAATTTCATTTGATTAAAAATAACATTTTTGTTAATTCACACTGCTCAGGGTTTGCATCCATCTGTGTGCTCCTTCTCTTGACTGTGGATAATTATCAAAAACATAAAGGTATAGGTGAAGGGACCCCTGACCGTTAGGTCCAGTTGCGGACGATTCTGGGGTTGCGGTGTTCATCTCGCTTTATTGGCCGAGTACAGCTTCCGGGTCAGGTGGCCAGAATGACCAAGCCGCTTTCTGGCAGATAGACCAACACTATTGAAGGAAGTTACTGTCAAGGTTGCTCTATTTGGATTCAGTGTCTAATCATCTGAGGCATGATATGGGCATGTTTATAATGTCAAAGCAAATTTGTAGGATCCTTGATGAGGGTATTGCGGGAAATCAAAATTTTGATGTGACATAGTTGTGAAGGGAATTTCACACATTACTGGGCTTTGGGTGCCCTTAAGTGTCAAAACAGTCCCTTCTTCTCTTGCTCCTCTGTTTCTCACTCACATAATTCCTCTGATAAGGATGGTCAAAAATATATATTTTGTTTTCTGAAGAAAGCCCAGAAAAGGGCTCCATAGAGGATTTATTTTGTCCAGAAAAGGTAACAGTTCCATCATTTCAAAGCTTCCTTCCCCAGGTTGTGTCTGTATGTGTATAATTTTCCCCATTTGCCTCCTGGACTTCAAGGCAGTAGTGGTGACAAACTCAGGGTTGTCATAGGAGAGGCTTTTTTTGCCAGGAGGGAGAAGTCAGAGGAAAAGGAGAGGCTGGCAAGAGAATATAAGACTCTCAGTAGCTCTTGGACTCTTGCTGGGATAACTGATTCTACTGGGCTTCTTGGCTCAGCTTCCTTCAATGTTCTCTTGCTCAGCTCCTGCCTCATCACTAGATGCTGGTCAGACAGTACAATGAATAAATGCATGTCAGTTAACCACTACATTTCATACCCCGGCTTCACTAGTTATTCTGATACTTCGCCAGCACATAACTGGTGTTCATAGGCACACAAAAATGTTTTTGCTTCCCAGGCAATCTTTTAACATGTTACAGACACGTGCCCACTGTCCAAAACTAAGTAAATCAGGTCAGTTGTTCTTTTAAAAAGGGATTCATTACTGAGAAACTCGGGAGCATGAATTATGTCAATAGAGCCATAGGGAAATCCTTTCAGGCTTGAACGCCTAATTGAAAAAGACTCTGTTGGGAACCAGGAACCTGCATATAATAAACACAAAATTTGTTTTATCTATCCTGTCTATCTACATGCATATTTATACATTTTATTTCATATTTGTTATTAAGAAAGTTGCACTCAGAGCAGCTCACAAGAGATAACTTTATATTTATGGCAAATCAGAAGGACTAATTGATTGACTAACCATATAAACCCCCTCAGTTGTTGTCAAGGGACACAGGATAACTGCCCTCCTCCCCACAGACAACCGTATAGTTAGCTAGCCTGTGAAGCATCCCTCCAGGAATACAGTCATCCACCCAGAGCATCTCCATATGAGGTAGCAACGTGGGTATCCACACTAAAAGTGTGAGATGAGTTTTAATGGGTAGGAGGGGATATATTCATTGGGTAGGAGAGGATATATTAATTGCAGTTTATCCCTCCAGGCACCCACATATGTGGGTTGAACAGTTTGAAACAACATTAAAAGCATAGGAATTAGGCTGTAAAAACTTGTTTTGAGCAATCTCAACTATGAAGTAGCTGCCCCCTTCTTACCCTGCTTAAAAAAGAATCAGACAAAAATTTGTAAAGTAAGTTTAGAAGTAAGATTTACGTCTTGGTTCACAGCAGTGGCAGCAGTAAAAACTACAGTGGTACCTTGGGTTAAGAACTTAATTCATTCTGGAGGTCTGTTCTTAATCTGAAACTGTTCTTAACCTGAAGCACCACTTTAGCTAATGGGGCTTCCCACTGCTGGTGCTGCTGTGCCGCTGCCGCGCAATTTCTGTTCTCATCCTGAAGCAAAGTTCTTAACCCGAGGTACTATTCCTGGGTTAGCGGAGATATAGGAAGCATGATTCCTTGATGCCTTCTCTACTGCCACTGATTTGAACACCCAAATCCATATTTTTAATTGATGTAGCCTAATTTGTTAGAAAGGTTTGCATCTAGAACATCCTGTCTTAGCTCACCTTCAAGACTTTCTCAGCTCTGTGATTCTGCTTCCCCAGGAGTTATGGCAGGAACACATAAGGTTGAAATATTAATTTGATCATGGGGTTAATGTTAATATGCTGTGACAATGTCTCCGGCTGTAATGTCCAAAGGTATTTCTGTACCTATGCAATTAATCTGACTGAAGTGCAAATGGTTGCCGGAAATATCTAATAACCTTCCAGCCTCATTCTCATCTAAGAGTGTGAGAATATGGTGATTTTAATATCTATGTGTGAGTTCTTTACATGTCCTTAATTAATTCATAACTGCACAAACAGAACTTTACTATACATAATTGTATAATAATTCCAGAGAAAAAGTCAGTAATATTAGCTCAGAGAAGAGTCTACCCATACTTTGTCCCATAAGGCATTTAAAAGTGAATTCCCTTCTGGTCTTCATTCTAGCCACTGCATTTTATTTTCTTTGTTTATAGCTACTTTTTGTTCATACTTATTTCTTGTTTCTAAAAGTGCACTGTATTTAAAGATACACTGTTAAATAAGGGGTATTTCACAATTATTCTTTAGTTATTTATGAAAATAATGAAATAACTCTCTTGTCCTGGTTTGAATCTATGTTGAAATGAAAACAGTGGTGTGGTACATAGTTTCCAATGGAAGCAAAAAGATGCCATTAAACCTGGGGTGGGAAATCTGTGTGCCGCCAGATTTTCCTGGACTATAAATCCCATCAGCCCCAGCCAGCATAACCAATGGTCAGGAATGATGGGAGCTGTAGTCTAGCAACACCCAGAAAGCCATAGGTTCCCAGTCCCTGCTTTAAACCATCAGCCCCAGCTAGTTTGTACAATGGTCAGGAATGGTGAAGATGGCAGTCTAGCAATATCTAAAGGGTCGCACATTACCCACCTCTAATACAGCCCACTATTGTCTACACTGACTTGCAACAGCCTTCAAAAGTACCAGGCAAAAGTTTTTTGCAGCTTTGCTAACTTTTAACTGGAGTTCATTTATGTTAGGTATAGAACTGAGAGCACTTACATGCAAAGTATAACACATTTGGTAAAATATCAGATCAGTTATTGTCTTTGTCTCAAAAAATGTTGCTACTTGGTATATGCATTTATGTTCTCTAGTGTGACTTATTTACTAGACACTTACTGTAGACAGATCAAGGTCAGAGCATACACAAGATGTATGACATGACTACATTTTGAAATAATGATTTTAGTAACTACATCTTAGTCCAGCCACCTGAAACATCCATCAGATGTTAGTTCATTCTTTAATACTTTTATACATGTGCAATCAGATGTCAACAGTAGTAAGGAAGGATTCAGAGAAAGAGGACAATGGAGCTTATCTTATGCCAAAATTCAAATGTATTATTATTCCTTATTCTGTATATATGCTCATTCATCCTCCCATTTGTCCCATGAATCCTAGGCATGGCTCCAAGAGGTTTGTCTTTTATCTTGCCTCTTTCTCCGAGAAAACCTGCTGTTTATTGCTGAAACAAAGCAAATGTCAACTGGGTTTTCGGCAGATTGACGTTTGTTCTGATTCAGCAATAAACAGCAAGTTTTGTCAGAGGAAAATGGTGGGACTAAAGAAAAATGTTTTGGACCCATGCCTAGAAATCATGGGACAAACGGAAGAAATCGTGGGACAAATGGAAGTGTAGATTAGCCCTCTTGTCATACTTCCCTCTAAACTAAATGCCTCAACCATTTGAGCCTTCCTTGTAAGGGAAAATGCCCCCAAACCTTCATCATTCTGGCTGATCTTTTCTGTACTTTTGAGCTCTACACTATCCTTTTTGAGCTGGGTAACCAGAACTGCATAGAGCATACAGCACTCAAAATGGATTCATAATCATGCCCATGTAGAATCAGGGCAGAATTAGAGGAAGATTTGGGAATGTATCCATAGCACACGTCACTCCAAAGTGCTCATTTGCCATAGTATGTGTGGGAATGAGTTTAGCTCAGTATTAGAATGCATTCTTTGCATGCAGAAGATCCCAGAGTCAACCCTTGGCATCTCCAGGTAAAAAGATCAGGTAACAGTTATGCAAAAGTTTCTCGGCCTGACATCCTGCGCAAGATGGACAACTAGTCTGCACTGGTATGAAGCAGCTTTCTACACTTCTATTGTGCCATTTAAAACAGAGGCAAGGAATCTGTGGCCCTTCAGATGTTGTTGGACTCCATCAATACCAGCCATCGTGGCCATTGGTTGATGGTACTTTTAGTCCAGCAGCATGTAAAGGTTCCCTTCCCCTGCTTAAAGGATTAAATATCACATTCTTCCCATGAATTTATGAGAGTTTTGGGAAGAGTAAAGGATATGCTAGTGTCTTTAATCCCACAGGAATGCTCTAGCCAATCCATTTTGAAATAATCATTTGATTGCTTCAGGACGGAGTTCTTGGCACGTTTACAACAAAGTATGCATCATTCAGTTCAGTGAGACTCTTAAGTAAACATACGTAGGATGTGGCTGTTAATCTGAATGTTCCAGGCCTTTATTAGGCTGCAAAGCCTGTAATAGAATGGACCTGTAATTTTACATCAAACAAATGAATTGGGAAATTATAGGCTTTACCTTTAAAGACCTTCCACTCAGATCTTCGTATGTATACTTACTATAAACTGCACATTTGTCCAAAGATCAACACTGACTTCCATGCGCAGACTTTCCTAGCATTTTTAATGATTTATTTCATTATCTTTTTTATATTGAGTTTCTTCCTTGTAGCTCTTTCCAGGCCGTTAATTTCTAAGATACACTAATTATGTTTACCTATATACAGCATCTGACATTTTATGGGTTCTCCATCAAGGCTGCCACTTTAATCTTCCATTTCACCGTCAGTCTAGAGATTATGATTCACAAGCTTGTGAGGCATTGAGTAAATATTGAAACAGATGAATAATTTGTTACTTGCATATATGTCATGATTCCTTCTACAGGAAAGCTCATAAAGTGTATTCAGTGTTTTATTTTCAAAGACGAACCACTGGAGAACTAATAATCTCATAAATAGTTTGCACATTTAGATCATGCGGTGGGGGGTGGGTGGAAAATCAATGCCAAAGCAAAAGCAGCAGAATCAGGGAAATGATTTAACTTTATGGTGTTAAAGGGACTAAATATTGGCATGAACAAAGATGGCACAAGCTAAGCGTAAGTAATGACTGATCTTACAGCTGAGGAACTTTCCAATCGTTAGTCTGGAGGCTTCCTTTAGTTTCATTGAATAACGAGGCTGTGTACATCCAGCAAATTAAAGTGGATCTGATGTACCCTGTATGTACACGTTCTTTTTGTGTCCAGACAATGTTGATCCATGGATAATGTGGTAATGGGGGGGGGGATACAATGTACACCCTATGTTACCCACCTGTGGAACTACTGAAGGGCATCATGTGGATGTGTTTTTTAAAAAACACATGTAGGCCCGTTCTCATGTAGCCACCCTCCAGACCTTTTGTGGAGGAGACACACGAAGAAGGGCTTGCATGATGATTGCAGGATTTGGGTAGATTCATATGGAGAGAGGCGATTCTCAAGTTTCTGGGTTTGGAGGAGTATCAGATGATTGGAAAGTCACCAGGTCTTCATATCTTTTCCCAGCACACACCCCTTTTGGTCCTACCACGTCAGAGTTCAATACTAGTAGGGTAACAGCCACAGCGGTGGTTGTACAAGTCAGAGATGGGCGGGAAAATGACACTTGATCTCCCTTTCCAAAGTTGGAGCTCTCTCTCCCTGACCTCAGATTGGGAGATCCAATGCACCCTTTGACTGTTGGTGCGCCCTCCTAAAGAATTTAGGATTGCAGGACTAATAAACTATACTGAATTAGAAACCTGGAGTTGATTAAGGAGCCTTATTTGATTGCAATCCCAACCATGCTAGGCTGCTGTGTCTCAAGGCTAACTGATTACTAGAAAGGAAAAGATGCAGGCCTGGCCCTTTCCTTTCTGTGAGTCCAGGGTATCTAACAGGATATCTACTGTCTTGTTCATAAATTACATGGATTGTCTCTTAGGCAGTCCTATATCACAAGCAAGGCGGTGACCCTTTTTGTAACACCATTCTTTATTATCAAGCTTGTGCAGGGAAATAACTGGCTGAACTGCAATAAGTTTGCATTTATAGGAAAAGCAGGATTCTGCAAACCCAAAAGGTGGATGCCAACTCAGTGAGTGAGGGGACGGTGACAAATAGTAGCAATGAAAGTTATTTGGTTCATGTTCAAACTGACAAAGGAACTGTCAGATGTTTCTTGATGGCTGGAGGGAACTTATAGATATAAATCTTCCAGAGATTACAGGAGTCCTGATAAGAGAAAAATATGATGGACAGAGCTGACTGACATTAATTTCAGCATGTAGCTCAGTAGTTGGTACTATAATCCAAACGAAGTACTATTGGGGAATGCTAAGTAGAGTGAACCAAGGGACCAGTAGACTGGTTGGTAATGCCATTATTCATTATCTAAAAGAATTATGGGATAAAGAATTGTGAGGCAGCTGTAATATAAAGGGATACATAATAAAATTGTTTAAGATGTGATCATCTATAAAATTACATGTTATTTAAATGGTAAACCTAATGTTACTTGCTTAAAAAGTGTATGACATTTCAATCTTATTTTCTTCTAAGAACTATTAACATTGTGACTGCTGAGTTAAAATGTAAAGCAGGTTGTAATTCTACTGTGTATTTCCATTTCCTGATTGTGAGATAATGACTATGCTACTCTATACCGGCGACATATAAAAAGCAAAAGAGCCCTTGCAGCACATTAGCAGATTATATTTTGTTGACTGGGAAATATTAAGCAATATGTGAATTGTGAATTTCACATGGGGAAATAAGTGGCTGCAAAATTCAAAGTATTCTCTAGTGGATAGCAGTAAATGAGTAAATTATACATGCAAATCAAGAGCTAGATGTGGCTGCTTAAAGAACTTGCTTCAAAATATGCTGTTTATTATGCATTTCTCAAGCCCCACATTTCCACAGAATTTGGCCATGAGATTGATATAATCTAAGGGGCATTATCTACAGTACATGTTCACATACAGCTGGGGCATGAGAGATATTTATTGAAGTAATGACAGGTGCCACTTAAACTGGACCTCAAATTTTAAAAATATGTGTTATGTTATTGTATACTATACACTTACAATCTTTATGTTGTGATTTACTCCTTCATGCTGTTATTTCAATAAAGGCTGAAAGACAGAGGCCTGGTTCAGACATCACGCTTACCATAGGCGGAAGGCCACTCACTATCTTTGTTGCCCTTCTCTGGATACATGTAATCTGAACCTGAAAAACTGGTTCATCTAAACTCTGGTTTGTTGTTCCAACCATGGTTTATAACAAACCATAACTGCCCTGTGGTTGATTGAAATCAAAATTTACTTCTTCATTTATTTCAAACAATTTATATACCATTTGATTGGTATTTTTAAAAACCTCAAACCGGTTTACCTTCTCATTATCCTCTTGTGTTGACTAACTGATGGTCAAGCCATCAGCTGAATACCAATATACCAAGGTGCTACAAGAAATAAAATTGCTCTCTCCACCGATTTTTTTCTCTATTCCTTGTTCTGAAATGGACATTCCTTATTTTCATTTAGATTGGTGTTGTATCTAATGACATGCTAAGACAAGCTAAAACATGACTAAAGCTTATTTTTTTGTCTCTTTATTTTCACAGGCGGGATATTTGAAACTGTGGAAAATGAACCTGTCAACGTGGAAGAGTTAGCTTTCAAATTTGCAGTCACCAACATTAACAGAAACAGAACACTGATGCCTAATACCACATTAACCTATGACATCCAGAGAATTAACCTTTTTGATAGTTTTGAAGCTTCAAGACGAGGTAACTTTCTAAGTGACTCTCAAATGTTGTGCCCACATTGCCTCTAAAAATTTCTGTCTTTCCTTGTAGTCAGTTTATTGCAGCTAAATTTAGCTAATAAATGTCAAATAGGTTGGGTTTTTTTCAGTATAATCTGTGACAACACACCCAGGCCAGCATATTTCTTCAACCACAATCTAGGCCTTTACTGCATAATTATCTGAAACAATCTAATTCTTTGTTTTGTATAAGATTTGAAATGGCTGTAATTGCTTGCGATATTGAAATATCTAGAGAGCCATGCTGAGCTGATCTTCTTTCTAATATTTAGCTCTGTGATAGTAATAGTATGCGACAGAAAATCAAACATTTTCTCTCTTCCCTGCTTATAAATGAGCAGCCTTTCTACAGTATGGGACATATAGTATTTCAGTATTTAATCTTCAAGCATTTGTAAAGAGTTGTGTGTATTGATGTGCACCACAGACATACTATCAATATTTTGAGAGAGCAGACTTGTTACTATCCTTGCATTTGTTTTGCCTGTGTCTCTGAGTGTGAATTTTTGTAAAATATTTTTAATTAAGCCCTGACCATATAGGAGTATTGACAAAATGCCCCTAGACCACAGTCTACTTGAATCACAAAAGTCTACTTCAATCAAGTCAGCCTGTAATGGTATAACCTTGAAAACAGAAAGCTTTTCTAAACAATAACCTTTTAAATTAAAAATTGATAGAGGAAAGCCCCACAGAATGTTAAAATGGAACATTTGTATCTGCATTTTTGAGCATTTATTCATTTATTGAAAACTTATCCTACTCTTCTGAATAAAAATTCTTCCAAGGTAACATGCATGGTAAAAAAGCAATACATCAATTGTAACAGAATAAATAGTTGTCTGCCCCACTGAAACTTCTAAGGAACAATTAAAATAAAAAGTTATTTAAAACATGGTTAAAGAAAATAGAAGTAAAAGATCCCTTAGCTGAATAAAATTTCCTGCCTAAAAGCTACCTTAATCAGGTTTATGAAAATATTGCCGGAAATCACTGTTGGATTTCAAGGTTGTAATAAGTTTATGTGAGCAGCAGCAGCATGGTAGACGGTTTCATAAACTTATTTGCTAGTAAACCTATTTGATTCTCAGAAACTGAAGTCCGTTATGTAGTGAATACATTTGCAGAGCGCATTCTGAATCCTTTCTTAGTAATTCATGACTCTGATGCCACATGTGGTTCCATCAGAAAATGTACAGGTCTTTATTTCAAAGGACCATGAGATAAATTACCATTTATATGATATATGTCAAGAAGGCCTCTAAGAGGTGAATGACTAGTTGTGCCTAAGAAAAATCAACAGTCCCAAGTGGGCTTTTTGATGAGGCAAGACTTCTGGTCTGCATGTAGATTAGATGGTGTCAGACATGCCTTGTTTCTTTAGAGAAAGATAAATGGATTAAATGCTTGCTTGTCTGGCATCCTGAGGAACAATTTAATAAATTGCTTAAAAAATTCTAATCCCTGTGGAATAAAGTATGAATACTTCATGATCAGACAGTCGTATCCCACATCCCTTGTTACCTTCTCTCTCCTCTTCCACCTGCCTTTACCTTCTCTAAATTTAGTGTACTCTTCTTGTGGGGACCTCACTTTTGCAAATTATATTGTGGAAGGTAGCATATGTAAACTGAGGCCACTAAACAAATAATAACAACAACTATATTAAAAGTTTAAAACATAACATAATGGGACTAAGGTCATACCATCAATTTCTCTGACAACTTTTCCATAGTAGATGATAATCAACCCTGTTTGCTTTCACCTCTTAGTTAGATTCTCATTGTTGACCAGTTGCCTGAGGTGATAAAATCCATATTGCTACATTGGCAAGCTGAGAATATGGGTTGACTTGATGCAAGTAGATGAAGGACGTATCCAGGTTGAAATGCAGTCATTGTTTACTGCCATTCAAGTCACTTCAGGTAGCTTTATATAGATGTGATAGTTGTGATTAGAGTTGCAGTTGAGTGCATGGTGACACACACATGCACACAGTCTTCTACTAGATGCTACACAGGACATTTTTCTGTCTCAGACAAAACCGCAAATGGAGCTACCCCAGGCAGAGTCAAGATGTGTAGTCCCAAACGCTGACCAAGTTATTTTGGTACCTGATGAATCCCCAAAGTACCTCTCCTTTGGCTAAGCATACAACAATAAAGCACGACATCCCAAATCAACTGCCTCTTCCAATTTCTAATGGCAAGGCTGGCTGTGCAAAGTTCTTCACTGTATGAATGTAGAACCGTTCAGAACATCTGCTTTGGTCCCAGTTTCAAAGCCAGAACAGGCTCATAGCTTTCAGAAAAGGACACTTTTGGGATGGTTTCATTTTCATTGGTCAGATGGCTCTTAAGTGGTTCTTCTGACTACCTTTAAAATAAAACAGTGGGCAAACTGCACCTTTCCGCCCACATGTACCCCTCAGTCTAATTTCATGTGGCTCTCAGCCTAATTTCAAAAGCAATTTGTAAGTGATCCATTCAGGCCTCTTGCAAGAATGGTCTGTCCCTTCTGCAGCAGCAGAAGCAGAGGAATAGAGGATTTGAGAGAAAAGGGGTGATGGGTCCACTTTGGCTCTGACTCTGCACACCGCTTCCTTAGATGCTCAGTGGTATTCATCAGCAATACCTTTAAGTGTCTTAATGCAATCCAGTGGTGTCCAAACTTTTTACAAAGAGGGTCAGATCTGATGAAGTGAAAGGCCGTGAGGGCCAACCAAAGGGCCAACCAAAGTTGTGACTTTTTTAAGGATTGAAGTTGTTGAAATCAGCATATAGATATTTAAAGGAATTTTAAATATCAGTAAGGAATTTCTCTGATTTGTTCCTCAATAAATTATAATTTGTCATGAAAGCAGCAAATTTAAGTATGAATCATACATGCTGTTTCAAGGATATTAAAATGACTCCAGTCTTTCAAATAAAATAATTTGCATTTTATCAGGGACTCGGACGAGATCAACATGTAAAATGTTATTTTGATTTCACTTTACTAGAATGTGTCAGTATATGGAAACATCACCGCTGCAGACACACAGATTGTTGACATCAAATGATGCGCCTATCTGTGGGAAAGAAGAATTTCCCAGGACCTTCACAGGCTGGATAAGTCTCTGTGAAGAGTGTAATCTGAAACCTTCCATTTGCGCATGTTCAGGAAGTTTGTCAGGCTTGCTAGAAGAACTGAACTGACGTGTTTTTCTCTAGTGCTGTAATGTCAGAAATAAACATCATGTAAATAGATTTCTGACTTATTTTCTTTCCCCTGCGGAAGCAGGAGAGAGGGGTTGTGCATTTTACCCACGCTTGGGAAAATGTTGCCTATCAAAATCTCCCTGGTCTGTCTGGATGTCAGCCAGAGGAGGTTATCGGTAAGCAAGCTCCGAGGACAGTGAGAGGGGCCAGCCTCTATGGAGGGGGCTTGCAAACCAACAGAATGTTGGCTTTGAAAAAATGATTAAATGCAAGACAAATATTAGTGTAATGTGCAAATCTCTAGTTCCATCTTTGCTTTCCTCGAAGGCCCACATAAAATGAGTACATCTCACAACATAAAGTGTCACCATGAATAATAGTACCCTTTATCCTCTATGAGTGTTTGCCTTGAAATTAACAAACTATAACACCCTTGGATAGCAATTTGTCAGGTAGCTTGGAAATCCTTGCTGTGCCTATTGCAATGAAATGTATCTATGGTCACTGTGCCATGCATCATAATTCATAAGACTTTCATTGGGTGAATACATTACTAGAACAGCTCAGGGCTCCTGAATGTCTCACAATCGTGACTGAGGGATTTGAAGTCAGCCCTGTTTAAAAGTAATGAAGTGAAACCCTTGCATTATTTTTATTTGAATTTCTTGGGGTTTTGTAATAGGCTGTATCCCATCTGTGTTGTTGAAAACAATGATGGTATAAAGTTTTGATGTGCTGGCCCTTGCTCCCCCCCCCCAATTTTGAACTCATTTCCCCCCAAATTCAGCAATTTCACCTATTCAGTTAGAGAAAGGAGCAAAAGCGTAAAATGGTCCTACAGCATAATTGGGCTTTTCATTATCCCTCTCTTATACAGCATGTGACCAGCTTGCTCTTGGGGTAGCTGCCCTCTTTGGACCATCTCACAGCTCATCAGTCAGTGCGGTACAATCTATCTGCAATGCACTTGAAGTTCCACATATACAGACCCGATGGAAACATCCTACGGTGGATAACAAAGATTCCTTTTACATCAACCTCTACCCAGACTATGCAGCCATCAGCAGAGCAGTATTGGATTTGGTGCTATATTACAACTGGAAGATAATAACTGTAGTATACGAAGACAGTACAGGTAGGCATCACAACACTTTTTAAAACACACTGTTGTTTATTATTATAAAGTTGATAAATATCAAAAAAGAGACCAAATGTATATATTTTCTCGATTTTCTCTACTTTTCCTTTGTGGAATATTTTCTTGCCACTGCACACGAATGCAAGTATATATATAGATGGCCACGTGTTTTCTGAACATCAATTGTGGATCAGACATTTTCCTTAATCAATTCCATTTCCTTAAAACTCACCAGTAGCTATTATGCGGACTTTTGCTGCCACAGGACAGTATATGACAAAGGGATCATTTTGAGCCAAAGAGTTCTTATCAGTAAACGGAAATTACACCTGAAATTATTGTGCCTGAAGCCCCATTTTTCTCTGTTAATGTAACTTGTGTCACAGTGGCTGAACCAGGTTCTTTGCTGCTTAATACAGCTGAGCTGTGGATTTACAGCCAGCTTCCCTCTGCTAGCTCATCAACTGTATAAAAAGTCCTTTCAGGAAGCCTGTGAACCTGAATGTTGCAGTTTGAGGCCTCCCTTTTAGCAGCCAAACTATGCTTTGTATCGTGCTACTACAATTTCCACTTGAATAATCATCAGGGACGCGGACTTATAAAAAATATTGGGGGGGCCCGGGAAAGCTCGTGAAATGTAAATAAGCTCATGAATATGCAAATAAGCTCATGAATATGCAAATAAAGTGGCGCCGCCCCCTCGTGAGCGAATAGGGGAGAGCGTGCTGCTGCCTATTTATCAGCTCCGGAACAGCTGATATGCGGGAAACCTGGGGCTAGAGGCAGGAGCCCCCGCCCCCGGGGATTCCCTAATCTCGTGGGGGACGGCCGGGGCTCTCCGGCTAGGGCGCGCGGCTGGCTGGCTGGCTGGCGAGGGAGCAGGTGGGGAGGAGGCGGGGGACGGCGGCGGCGCCTGAGATTATTGGGGGGGCTGAGCCCCCCCAAAAAAATTTTTGAGGGGGCTCAAGCCCCCTCAAGCCCCATGGAGTCGGCGCCTATGATAATCATAATGGTTCATATTCTGTATTGGTTTGTGGATGCTTAAAAACTGAAAGGAGAGAATCAGTCTACCAAGGAAAAAAGTCAATTTTCCTCATGCAATGCGAGGCCTTGAGCTAAAGCCAATAGCTCGCAGCATAGCAATCACCACTTCACATCAGAGGAAATAGGGTGATACTTTATGCTGCTTTATATTTCAGCTTGCATTCTATTAGTGCACTTCTAATGCCAGAGATGCTAAGTAGGTTTGCACAGGAAGTAAATCAAATGTGCTGGCAGGCTGATGATTCATTTTCAAAATTACCATTTGTCAAAAGGGCTTTTAGGCGATTCCTGCTTTAATTCAATATCTTTTTCTAAACAGCCCCATTATCCTTTGGCTTCATTGGAGAACATCATAAGGGTGTGTTTATGTGTATGAATGAGTAAACAAATTTTGTACATAACTGGACAGAGGCTGCAATATACTAAAGAAACTCTTGAATGTCTTTTTTTAAAGCAGAGGATTATTTACCTATTGACCTCAACAGACAGCAACCTAGTGTATTTTAAATATTTGCAGCCTGATCCTCCACCCATATTTGGCTATAAACAGATTTGGAATATATTTGTAAGCACCCTTTCTAGGAAGTATGTCTGAATCAAGTTGGGCTTACTTTTGAATAATTATAGGATTGTGCAATACACTTGACTCAAGTCAATGGAATCCAGCATCCTGCACCCCCACCCCGCTGATTTCTGCATTACAGGACAGTGATTGTTTTTGTCAACCATGGCCAAATTATTCAACTCAGGACAGGTTGAAAGATAGCTCTATTTTCAAGAGAGATGAAGGCTTAGGAAACTGGCAGGTGTGTTCTGTCTGCTGACCTTCAGGGCTCTGGATAGTGATACCCTAGGCATCCCTTTGCTATTCAGTTCTACACATTGCTACTTGTTGATTTGGTTAAAGATAAAGATATGCAAATAAAGGGAGAATTTCCAGGTTTGGGGCAAGTACTCTTAGTGAGAGAACCCCAACAGAGATTTAAAATCACAAAATATGCAGCAAAGTAAAGTGTAGGTTGTTAGACCTTTAAAATATCCTCTTCTAAATTGCTTCCTAAATTACCCTCTTCCCTTAGCATAGAAAGAGACCACACATTTCTTAAGTTAAAAAAAGGTTTATTTACAAACTCTTCAAAGGTCAGATTCATGTGCTTTCCCATAAAGCAGTTAGAAAACACAAGCAATAAAAAGTAGGTTATAAAAGGTGGCTGTTTCTAAATTATTTGTATAGAAACATAAAGGAGACTTGCTTAAGCCACACAGCTAAGCTGGATCAACCATCTTAGAACTCCTTACTGGTAAGGGTCACATGGTGGAATGGGAAGGGCAAAGGCTAGATAACCCTTATTCCCAAGTTGAGAAGAGTGACCTAACTAAGCCTGGCGGGACAGCTTACTCTATGGTCTTAACCCCTTCATGCATTAATTAGAGCATGTTGGTTATATATGACTGATTATTCCACACTACTGAGTATCCATTTGTTTCAATGGGTTTTCTAGAATGGATATTTTTGCAACCACTTCTGTTTCTATGCCCTCTTGTTTCTCCCTTAGGCCCAGCTAGCAACAGCCACTGCATTCCTACACCAGCTACTCTAGTTTTGGGCACATGTCTAACTTTGGGGGGGGATTGCCTCTCCCCAACTCCTCCTGGTTCCATTTTTGTCTGAGTCTTGACGTTGGCCACCATGGTCACATGTCTCCCATCTGAACAATGCTTTAAATGGCTTTTTGAAGTTTGTCAGCCTTCTCTGGAGTGTCCAGTAACTCCAGCAAACACAGCTGGGCTGATAAACTACATGGAGCAAAGAGAATCATTTTATAGCCCTCCAACAATGTGACGGAGAAGTTTAAAGCTGGGAAAGACAAGAAGTTAAAATCAAACAGATCAAACAGATATTCCACTCCACCATTTCACAATGCTGACTCAAGGAAACAGAAAACAGACAGAGAACACAACCCTCCCCAGTTTCCATTTGACCATTGATGGGAGGGTGCAAATTAAATGTTGGCTGAAATATCAGACCAGCATTCATCTCAACACCTTGCTAAACTGGACCTGTCTTTGGATTCCTGGCTGGTTCTCTAACCACATAGAAGTTGACCACAAAATGCTTGCATAGTGCCAAGAGTCACAGCAATCCACTTTCACTAAACATGTGATCCACAAAACAGAAGGGCAGGCCTTTCATTGCACTTTCTTTATTATTTCATTGCTTACTGATCTTTAATGTAAATTAAATGCTAGGTTTTCAGAGTGTGACTTGATTAATATTAAAGGATATTGTGATCTGAGGCTCAGAGAAAGAGGCCCTGTGCTCTTTTGGGAAGAGGGTGTGGTATAATTTTAATAAGTAAACAATTATGTGCCAATAAGTTTCTAAATAGATTTTCAGGGTGTGTTTTTTTTCCTGGGTGAAGGTGCCCATAAAGCAACAAGAAACTCCTTAAGCTTCACCAGTGAAAGATCTGATAAATGATATGCTAACACATTAAGCTTTTATATGGAGTAAATTTGAAATATATTGCGGAATGGTGAAATTAAATGTTGAGTCTAAATGACAGTGAAGATTCATTGCACAGAGCAGCTATTTGAATGATTGGGTGTCATTTTCCAGGTCTAATTCGCCTGCAAGAACTCATCAAAGCCCCTTCTAGATACAACATTAAAATCAAAATCCGGCAGTTGCCCTCTGGGAATAAAGATGCCCGGCCTTTACTCAAGGAGATGAAGAAGGGCAAAGAGTTCTATGTGATATTTGATTGCTCACATGAAACGGCAGCAGAAATCCTTAAACAGGTAAGAAGGAAGAAAATGCCCATTTGTTTCTATCAAAGTTATCATGCCATCTGCTTTTCAGCTTCTGGGAAGCAATAAAACCGCATTCAGGTGGATTAGATTTTGACTCATTATCACTGTGTTGAGCAGCTATTTTTCAACAGTGGGATTCTCTTTGAGCCCCTTTTGGACAAGCAAAACCTGTGTGAACATCTCTCAAAAGCCGATTTAAAGGCTATGAACATGTGGAAGATTTCAAAGGTTACCTACCCTGTGCCTGGAGAGGCTCTTGCAGCTTTTAATGATGTCCTGTACGTGCGTAGAAGTCAGAACCAGCAGCTGAGGGTAAGCTCTCTAAACTGAGAGTTTCCTTAGCTCTCCCATATAGTAGTTCTGGGTTAGGATCCCAACCAAGAAAATCAGGCTGTAAAGCTCTTTAGCGCCTGATCTGCTATTGTGCTGAGATACATCCTGCAGGAATAGTATGCATGGTAGGCTGAAGTGCAAATGTGTATACCTATGTGTATGTGAATGTAATTATGTTGCAGCCACCAGAGGTTAGGAGCAGGAACTTCCCTCCTAAAATTTATAAGCCCAGCACAGTGCACTTGTTGGTGCACTGTTCATGGGCATTGCCAATCACCCCCCCCCCATATTTTATTCAAGTTGGCACCCCTGCCCACCAGGATCCTGTGATAATGTGATTATTCGAGGAAGAATGAATGATTGGGCCTTCTATGAGTAGAATGCGCACAATTCCTGATCAAATTAAGATTAACAAAGCCTACATATGTGTGGATTGATGCTTTTGAATTATGGTGCTGAAGGAGACTCTTGAGAGTCCCATGGACTGCAAGAAGATCAAACCTATCCATTGTTAAGGAAATCAGCCCTGAGTGCTCACTGGAACAACAGATCCTAAATCTGAGGCTCCAATAAACCACCTCATGAGAAGAGAAGACTCCCTGGAAAAGACGCTGATGTTGGGAAAGATGGAGGGCACAAGGAGAAGGGGACAACAGAGGACGAGATGGTTGGATAGTGTTCTCGAAGCTACAAACATGAGTTTGACTAAACTGCGGGAGGCAGTAGAAGACAGGAGTGCCTGGTGTTCTCTGGTCCTTGGGGTCACAAAGAGTCGGACACAACTAAACAACACATACGTGTGAGGCCTTGGATTGGCATTTCATGCCCAAACACATCTCTTTGCCTGCTGCCTGTGTGCATGCACACCACTTGTTCATGCATAGGCTGTATACACAGTTATGAGCTCTTCAAAGAGCTGGGGTATATCAGAGGCAGACTTTTGCAAAAAAAATCGAGATAGAAACCCCATATCTGGATAGACATCCGAATATTGGAGTTTTACACAATTGTGGAATGCAGATAATTAGATGTTTCTTGTACATGAAAACTGTAAAAAAAATTCTAAGAAATTATTCCCACTGTGCTCAACAGGGCTTACCTCTTTGAAATTTGTGTAGGATTGCAGCATTATAGTTTCACATAAGTATATTCTTTCAACAAACCCTGGTCCACTATTCTTTCTTCAAGGATGTCTTTTTATCACGACATGAAAATTCTTCTCCCTGTCACATATAATAATTTATAATAATTTATTATTTCTACCCCAGCCACTCTGGGCGGCTTTCAAAAGAACATTAAAAACAGAATAAAACTTCAAACATTAAAAACTTCCCTAAGCAGGGCTGCCTTCAGATGTCTTCTAAAAGTCAGATAGTTGTTTATTTCCTTGACATCTGAGGGTGTTCCACAGGGTGGGCGCCACTACTGAGAAGGCCCACAGAGGTAATATCTTCCTTTCATCAATTCACAGTGAGACTTCTGATGTATCTTTGAGACCACCTTTCTTCTGCCTCAAAAGTTGAGGGGGATCTCATGTTTGGCATAGCCTTCATAAAGGGTAGAGTCACGAGAACTATTAGCACAGGGGTATGCAACCTAAGGCCCGGGGGCCGGATAAGGCCCAATCGCCTTCTTAATCCGGCCCGCGGACGGTCCAGGAATCAGCGTGTTTTTACACGAGTAGAATGTGTCCTTTTATTTAAAATGCATCTCTGGGTTATTTGTGGGGCCTGCCTGGTGTTTTTACATGAGTAGTGTATGTGCTTTTATTTAAAAGGCATCTCTGGGTTATTTGTGGGGCATAGGAATTTGTTCATTATTTTTTCTTCAAAATATAGTCCGGCCCACCACATGGTCTGAGGGATGGTGGACTGGCCCACAGCTGAAAAAGTTTGCTGATCCCTGTTTAGCATCACCTGAGCTCAGCAAATCCCATTTCCACCTTAACCCCCCCCCACCTCTGCTTCCCAGTATCAGGCAGTTTCTCCCAGGATAGAGAGTACTGGAGGCGTTTTTGGGTGATGAAGATCATGCAATCAACAAAGCAGAGTGGGATTAGATGAATCAAGTGAAGATTAGAACCTGTGCTTATCTGGGGAATCAACTCTATGGAGTTTATTCTTTGTTTAGGGTTTAGTGTTCATGAGGGATACCACTGCTGTATCTTTCTGGGAAGCTGTCAGAGCTGGGGGAAACCCAAGAAGCTTTTTGATCATAGGTGATTAGGTAAGAAGCTGATTTCCCAGTGAGGCAATGAGAAGTCTGGAGGGTAGCTGGGTTGCCCAGAGGTGGAAGATTAAAAAGGTTAATAACAGTATTCCTACCTCCTCTAGTATTATGGAAACACAACATGTTGTCAGATTTATTTATTTATTTATTTTATTGCATATACAAGCCAGTTTAAATTTTGCTTCATGGTAAGTGCACAACAAAAGCAAAATCTCAAACCACCTCCTCCCACCACTGCTTTCTCTCCTCGGGATATTATTTCTTTCTTCACCTGAGAAAGTTTTATTTTCTATTCAGTTTTTCTAGTCAAGGGCTAATATGGCCACTTCTGTCTGATGTGACAGATTGTGACCAAAGAATAACTACCCTTGTCATATTCAAACAGCAAGGAAAAGCAGTAAGTAATTATAAGTATAGCTGCTTGAATTTCCCCCAAGGGTAAACTGCAGAGAGAAAATTCCATTTTCAGTATGATTATAGCCTGGAAATCTGAAGCCTTTATACGTCATACAGCAGAATATTATGGATGGTCGTTTTGGGTGTGTGTGTGTGTGTGTGTGGTTAGCTGAGGGAGAGATATTTTGCTTGAATCCTATCTGTAATGGAGATATGATTTCATGTTATTAAGTAAAGCCCCGGACAACATTGAATTCATATCTAATACTTATTTGATGGAGTTTGTAACCTCTATGATCTGGAGAAAATTGGCTGGTGGTATCTATACCAACAGATATCACCAAGCTGTTCAGTCAACAGATCTTATAACTCTGCTCAGTCTGTGATATTCTGAAATTCTTTGAACCAAAAAATTCTACGGAAAGAATTTACTAGTGATGAAAACTGAACCATCTAAGCATGCTAAGCTTGTGTCTTTTGATCTGAGTTTCAAAGTTAGTGGGAGTCAGACACCTGCATTTTCCAGTTAATTTATCAGCCTCAAGACTTTTTATTCTGTATTCTGCTGACAACCTTTCTGGATTTGGAGGAAAGGCATAAAAGGGGGGGGGGGTTGAAGGAAGCCTGCCAGAGAGATTGGAAGGATGCAGAGGTTAGTAATCATCTTTGACCTGAGAGAAGAGGTGGTGGTGTGTACAGCAAAACCAACCACTTTCTTGAGGTTCTAGCTTGCTAGCTGTGCTGTTGAGTCAGGATGTGGCTATGAGTGTGTGACCGCTAAAGGTGTTATTTTCATTCTCAGGGAAAGTTGTACCTCCCACAGAGAGTTTCCTTTAAGTTACATAGATCTGAAACATATTAAGCCTTGAAAGCTATGCCTAATCATTCTTTTAGCTTTTTTTGTGGCTCCTTCGAGCAATCAATTCTCCATAGGCATTCACCATTTAAAGAACAATTTCTTTGGCTACTCTGTCAAATTTATTGCTGTACATTTACACTAAAAGCTTGTGCGCAGAAGGAGGCCACCCCAGGATAGCAATATGAGTTCATACTATACGGAGAGCACTTGAATACAACAGCAGCTGTTATCTGCTACTCTGTAGCTTGGAACTGACTCTGTTTCACAAATCAAGCATTATCACCTTGATGAAGCTTGTTTCTACCATACCCTTTCCACTCCCCAAGTAGAGACAAGGACATTATAAGCTGCTTCCAAGTCTTGGCTTCCTCAGGTGTAATGGAGCAGTTACCATTGTGTTGTTGTTGTTGTTGATATTCTCATTCTAAATCAGAATATTATGATATTCATAATCACAATTTGGTAAGACTTCGACTGGCTAGTGCATGTTCTGAAGGCATATGACGCCTCCATCTTATAGCTAAGCATGCCTGGGGGCCTGGGGCTGATCAGTGTCTAGAGCAGGCTCAACCTAGGCCCTCCAGCTGTTTTGAGGCTGCAATTCCCATCATCCCTGACCACTGGTCCTGCTAGCTAGGGATCATGGGAGTTGTAGGCCAAAAACATCTGGAGAGCTGAGGTCAAGGAAGCCTGGTCTATAGCAGTGTTTCCCAACCTTTTTTGGGCAACGGCACACCTGTTTAATGAAAAAAATCTCGCGGCACACCACCATTACAGCCCTGTGACGTCAGCGCGCAGCGTCACGCCGGGAGGGACGCACGAAAGTGAAAGTTTTTTCCCTCCCCCTTGCCGTGGAACCTCCAAGCTTTGGGGGTGGGAGGAGGCAGCAGAGCGAGGGACTGAGGGACGGCGGCAACTGAGGCGGCGGCGGCTGTTGTGGTGGTGGCGGCGATAGCGGGCGGAGGAGGGGGCGGCGGCGGGGCTTGAGGAGCCGTCGCCGGGAGTTGCTGCTGCTGTTGTTGCTGCTGCTGCCCAGACATGCCGGCCTCCTCCTCCTCCGCTGTCTCGCGCTCCTCCCTTTTGCACGCGCTGCCCCGCCGCTCGGCACCACCACCGCGGAGCTGCCCCCGGCTCGACGCGGATCCTCGCCGCCGCCGCCTCTCACCGCCCGACTCGCCCGCCTCCCTCCCACGGCACACCAGCCAACGTCTCACGGCACAGTAGTGTGCCGCGGAACACCGGTTGGGAAACACTGGTCTATAGGGAGGGCCCTTTGGGAAGCCCTGTGCATGCTGCCTTGAGTTCCATGATCAAATAAATATGCTCAATAAAAATGACAATACATGAAAGTGTTTTGCTGTTGTTGAAGGGGGGGGGAGAGGTACTGGTTGATCCAGTGTTCCAGAGTATGTGTGTCTGCTTTCCCCATAGCTCTCCCCTCAGAAGGAGAATTGGGGGCTATGGACAGGGAGTACAACCTTACAGTGGGAAAGCAGCAACATGTGTTCAAAACAAAGCATACCACTATTCCTTCATTCACTAGTGCTGATTTCTATGCTGCTGATTATGTACAAACAAAAAACGTACCCGCACAAATGTATCAAATATGTTTTATCTGACAATTCTCCACTCCAGAGTTTGAAATCTTGTCCCAAACCCATTCCCTGAAAAATGAAACCTCACTTTCCCACTTCCATTTTTTAAACTAGCATACAGGTAAGGAAAGTAAGATAAGGCGCAATCTAGATATGAGGCTATTATCCCTCAGCACCACATACAGCACCGTGCTATTCTGTAGATCTGCAAAAGCAATATAAGCCCTGCAGTCACCTGCCATACAAATATGCTCATAATTTCTCGCGTAGATTGCTTATTATTTGTGTTGTGCTTCTCTCTCTGGCTTATCTCCTTCCCAATCTGCTTTCTCAACAGATCCTCTCCATGGGAATGATGACTGAATACTATCACTACTTTTTTACAACCCTGGTAAGACATTTTGATAAATTTGTATCCATTACAGCAGTAGTAGCTAAAGACCTTCATCCCCTATGATCTGTGTGTCAACCATTATAGATGAAAAGTGCTTCTTAACTGTATTACTGTTGATAGCAAAGCCATCTTGCAATAGAGGTGGCCTAGTATATCTGTCACACTCACCAAACCTATTTCCACCCCAGTCTCATTTCTCTGTGCTGCATAGGGGAAAATAGAATTGTATGCCTGTGAATCCATACTTCAAAACCATATCTAAGGAAATGGGGGGGGGGGGGGAATGGAGAGAACCAAATCTAGACTATTCAAAATTAGGGCATCTTATTTAACTCATTACAGTGCTTCTCTATGTTAGTGGAAATGTTAATGTGCTAGAGTCATGCTACTCCATCCTAGTACTGCTATGTGATGAAGGCTAGGCAAAAATATTCCTAAATAAAAAATACTTAAGGTGACACATTTCTAGCTGTGTTCTACAAGACATAGGAGGTATATAGAAAGGAAACTAATTTGTCATCCCTTGTGAGACACTTTGTTGTTGCTTAAAGCCAAATAAACACGTTTTAGCTCATGGAATCTTTCCTTCCATAGGAAAGACTATCAAGCTTTTGCTTTGTATCCTATAATTTAAAGAAGTAATTGCGGTATTATAAACATTGTGAAGTTTTAATAGTGGGACTGAAATCCTGCCAGAGATTGACAATGTTTCTTCGCAAGACTGTTGATATCAGCATCAACAATACTTTTCCTTGAAACAAATCCTGACAAGTGTCTCACACTTTTTGGGGGGTCCATGACATTGCTTATGAAATGTGTCACAAAAATAATATCACTTAAGGCCTCCATTATATCCCTGCTTTGCAAACTTCTAATGCACACAGAACTACTTCTTCACCAGCTTGAAACATATACAGTATCAGACACAGTGACTGCATGTTACCAAAGCTGGCAAGGCAGCAGAAATATGGTGCTCATAAGTACTAAAACTGTGTTGTCCATCACACTGCTGTAAGCTTTTTTCATTCTCAGGGCTGGAAAGTTTTCTTAACATTGACCAGCCAATTTTTCAAGCTTTTCTTTCTTTTCTTTTCATTTGTAATAGCTGTAACATTATTACTGGGATAATATAAATCAATACCAGGTACTGCACTGAAACTTGCTTATAAAATAATGTTGTGAGCATCTAATGTTTTATGTTCCAACAAATCAAACATGAGATATGTTATAAATCCTACTGTGCTCAAAGTTATTCAGATTTTATAATGAATGTCATTTCTGGTGAGCTTGGAGTCTGGTGAACTTAAAGTCAAGGTGGGGAAAATAAATCCTACTCAGATCAAAGCTATTCAGATTTTATAATGAATGCCATTTTTGGTGAGCTTGGGATCAAGGAAAAACAGTACAAGGCTAGGAAAAAAACAATTCCTTGGTTCAAGAGCCATGGCTTTGAAACCCATTGCTACTCTAGGTTGGCACTACTAGGCTACTGGCTTGACTCAATATATAGGATGGTTCCTTTTATCATTAATACAATCTATTCCTTTATTTTCCCCCAAAATGAAACCTTGATTATTTAGGATTTGTTTGCACTAGACCTGGAACCCTACAGATACAGTGGAGTCAATATGACTGGATTTCGCTTACTCAACATTGACAATCCACAAGTGTCATCAGTTATTGAGAAGTGGTCAATGGAACGACTACAGGCACCACCCAAGCCAGAGACGGGTCTCCTAGATGGCATGATGACTGTAAGTGAAAGAGCACTGTCTACTATATCCACAAGGTCCATTTTCTGTCCACAATGTTGGCAGAAAATGGGGTCTGCTCTGTGGTCTTTCAGCTGCTTGATAAAGACTATTTTTTTATTTTAATGTCTGTTGAAAACCTGTTAAAAACCTGGTGTTGCTTAAAAGATTTGCTATACTGCTTTTCATCTCTTCTGCTGGAGGTTTTATGCTGTGGTGGTGGTGGTGATTTATTTCAGGTTTATAGTTGTCTTTTACAGTACAATCCTATGCATGTCTACTCAGAATAAGCCCCACTAAATACAATGAGGCTTACTCAAAGGCACGTGTGTGTATAGAACTGGAGCCTTAGCAAATCTAGCATTCTATGCCACCTAGAGTATTGTTACTGGGTAGCAAAATAAGGATTGTTAATAAATCATAGAAATGTAGAGTTGGAAGGGACCCTGAAGATCATCCAACCCAATAAATAGTAAGATTGTGCCTTTGAGTGTTGGAAATTTCAGCAGGTGTACAGTGGTGCCTCGCAAGATGAAAAGAATCCTTTCTGTGATTCTCTTCGTCTAGCGGTTTCTTCGTCTTGCGAAGCAAGCCCATTGACGGATTAGCGGATTAGCGCTTTTAGCGGCTTATCTGCTGATCGGATCAGCTGATAAGCGGCTTAGCGGCTTAGAAAAAGGGGGGGAGGGAAAAAAACCAGCAGGAACTCGCAAGACATTTTCGTCTTGCGAAGCAAGCCCACAGGAAATTCGTTTTGCGAAGCACCTCCAAAACGGAAAACTCTTTCGTCTAGCGAGTTTTCCGTCTTGCGAGGCATTCGTCTTGCGGGGCACCACTGTAGCTCTTTTCCTCATGTACAGTGACAAGCTACATCTTCTGTGCAGGATGACTCTGCTCGCATGTCAGCTCAGTGTGCAACAGCTGTGAAAAAGGCAAATTCAATGCTAGCAATCATTAGGAAAGGGACTGAAAATAAAACTGCCAATATCATAAAGCTGTTACACAAATGCATTGTACAAGCACAGTCGGAATGCTGTGTACAGTTCTGGTTGCTTCACTTCCGAAAGGATATTCTAGAGCTGGAAAAGGTTCAGAAAAGGGCAATCAAAATGATCAAGGAGATGGAGCAGCTCCACTATGAGGAAAGGTTACACAACATTTGGGGTTTCTTAGTTTAGGGGGGAAATGAGTAAGAAGGCGCATGACAGAAGTGTATAATATTATAAAGTGAAGAAAGTAAATCCTCTCTTATAATATTAGAGCCCATTGTTGTCCAGTGAAGTACAATACTAGAATACTCAAACAGGCAAAAGGAAGTATTTCCACAAAGAGTGCATAGTTAACATACAGGCAACTCTCAACTTACACTGGGATTACGTTTCAGGGATTCCCTGTAAAGCCAAAACCGTATATAGTTAAAAACAGGTGGGATTGCTAAAGTCTTTTCCCCCCAGATGACTGCCCCCTTTTTATTTTTCATTTTTTAAATTGTCAGGTGTGTGCAGCTAAATGTGCACACGTTAAATGTGTGTAAGTTGCTAGTTACCTGTATTGTATTCGCTCCCACTGGATGTAGTGATGACCACCAACCTGGATGGCTTTAAAAGAGGATTGAACCAATTCATGGAGGATAAAGCCAAAACAACTTAGGTTTTACATCCACTTGCAGAGACAGTGTGCCTCTGAATAACTGTTTCTAGGAGCTGAAAGTGGGGAGAGTGCTGTTGTACTCAGGTCTGGCTTGCAGGCTTCCCAAAAACATATGGTTGGCTACTATGAGAGTAGATGAGCCTTCGGTCTGATCCAGGAGGGGTCATCTTAGGTTTTTATGATGGTTATTATAGGTAAACAATTTAAAACTGGCTCCCATTTGTAGTTTGTGGTTAAAGCCAGGTCCTAGATCTGAAAGATTATATGGGAAGCACTGCTCACAACAAGTTAAGACTTTAAATTTATTCTCAAACAAAGCTATTGATTTTATGCCAATCCTAATTTGTACACCAACAATGATCACAGATCTGTACTAAATTAAGAATTGTTAGTAAATTCAGATCACATTTGATTGCTAAACTATCTAGTATTTATAAGTAGTGTAAGTAGGTCAATGAAGCATAGAATTAATCTATTAATTTCCCAAAAGATTTGCAGTGTGTGAAGTTTTATAATAAATAATAATATGTCTCATTAAACAGATGAGTCTTTAACTCTATCCATTGGTCTTATAGACCCAACAAACCTCTGTCGTTTAAATGTATAATTGCTCACTAAGGGCCTGATCCAAAGAAGTTATGCTGGTTCCGAAAACTAATGTCTAAAATTAGACATTACTCTTACATAATCACAGATAATTGATGAGAGTACTACAAGCCTTAGACATAGGGCTCATATTTTGGATGAATGAAGGGGAAACATGTTGTCTTAAAAGTGCTTTCTATTTTCCCACATACAGACAGAAGCAGCTCTGGTGTATGATGCTGTTTACATGGTTGCAGTGGCTTCCCAGCGTGCCTCCCAAATGACTGTCAGCTCCCTGCAGTGTCACAGACATAAGCCGTGGCGTTTTGGACCCAGATTTATGAACCTGATAAAAGAGGTAAGCATGGACCATTTGCTGGAATTCAGAATAGCCTTTTTCTCTATTGCTGTTTAATACACTAGAAACTCTCTCTACCACACAATGCTTGGTGTCATTTCTAGTGCTTAGCTAACAGCAGAATATTCACATATCCTCTTTACTGAAGGAAATTCCTGGTACAGTATTAAAAACTTCAGCCTACAATTTGGTACAAAGCAAACCTGACGTAACTTTTGAAGGGCCATTAAAAGCACAGATCACCCCTGCCCTCTGCATTTGAACTATTAGTTTAAGGTTTCTAGTGAACTTTCCACTGGGAGTTCGGGGGTGATTTTCATTTTTGTAAGCCTGTATCAGCACACAGAGCTTGGGGAAACCAAAATATACCGTAATCATTTTCAGTTAAAATGTTTGATGCTAGCACCAAAGAACATAAATATTGAAATGTGAGTATCAAATTTGTCTCTTTTTAAACATCAATTCCTAGAAGTTAATTTGTGTGATATTTTGATTATTTCAAGCATACAATTTCTATACAATAATAGACTTACACAACTGTATATTCAGATCTGATGAGTACTGTGCTTTGTTGAAACAAGCCAACTTCAAACAATGGCTTATGAAGCTTCAGAGTAATTTCATGTTAGCATGTGCTCACAACACTAAATTATGGTTAACTGTAATTCCAAGGGAAGGCTTTCATTCTCCTGTTCTCTTGTATGAGTCGAATCTCTCTTATGCTTGTTCCTGTCACAAGAAACATTAGCTGATTGTGATGTCCAAACAGAGCTAATGCCTGAATTTCTACACATTTTTCTGTTTTTAGAAACTCAGCTAATCCTACTCCATATACAAATATGGTATATGTTTCACAACATCTATTCAATCATCTTAACCCAGATTTACACTCCAAACCCAATTCCTCACTAGTCTTCCACATTAATTTCCACAGTATCTAGCATATCAATAATAATGAGGTTGTGGGAAAGTTTATCAAAACATTTGTGAAACATTTCCAACCAGACTGTGTCATTGCTTAAGCAGTTTTCATAGAATGCCTTAATTATGTTATGCCCCAAAGCAACACAGCTTCTCAGTAAATGTAGTTCATGGTCTGATATGTGACTTTATTGTACAATTCACATTTATTGTGTACAGCTTGATTCTGCATGGCACATGAGATCTGACCTAATTACTGGTAGTTTCACAGATAATTTATTTTATGGTCTATAAAACATTAACTCAAAAGGCTCAAGCTTCTTATCTTTTGAAGTGTGTTTTTTTGTACTTAGCAAAAGAGAAAAATGACAATCACCATGATGGATTGAAAACTGCAGCACACCACTATGCTGCGCTATTTCCACAGCAGTAATTGCTTTCAAACTGTAGGGTGTAATAGATAATGCCAGAGCTTATCTATGCCTTCCTATTTTTGCTGCAGTGTGTACATATGTATTTATTTATTAAGAGGATTTATGTCTCACTACTTCAGGCAACCGCCTCTGAGAGCAACTAATGAAGTTCTTAAAACAATAACAATCCAAGCAACAAATCCCTTTAAAGAGCAACTAGATCAGCAGGGAAACTTGCAATCTGAGAAAATTAGACATAAAGCCCAAATATCTAAAAGTAAGAAGAATAAAATTATACTGTATAGTGCATATGTGTGAACACTGAGCTATTCTGAAACCTTTGGAAAGGTAGCATAAGGGGCAGCTACACATTATGTGAGAGATCTGTGATTCAATTTCAAGGCATTTCTTAAAAGACAAAACTGCAATACATTTGTAGGGGACTGAGAATTTCTTAAGAGCTAATAGAAAAGAAGGGGACCGGGTGTTACTGTAGGTTAAACCACAGAGCCTAGGGCTTGCCGATCAGAAGGTCGGTGGTTTGAATCCCCACGACGGGGTGAGCTCCCGTTGCTCGGTCCCTGCTCCTGCCAACCTAGCAGTTTGAAAGCACGTCAAAGTGCAAGTAGATAAATAGGTACCGCTCCGGCGGGAAGGTAAACGGCGTTTCTGTGCGCTGCTCTCATTTGCCAGAAGCGGCTCAGTCATGCTGGCCACATGACCTGGAAGCTGTACGCCGGCTGCCTCGGCCAATAAAGCGAGATGAGCGCCGCAACCCCAGAGTCGGCCACGACCGGACCTAATGGTCAGGGGTCCCTTTACCTTTACTAATAGAAAAGAGGTGTTAAGTACTTTTCCTCTGTGCCTCTTTCCCTGTCAGACCTGCAAACATACTTAGCTGCTCCTTGTGCAGCAATCAGCATTTGGGAGGAGAAATTTTGATCAGGAAATCACAGCATCCACTACTCTGAAGAAACTTTTAAATTGCCCCAACCCCAAGCTTTTCTGTTCAGGCTTAATTAGACAGCTATATCAATAGGAGCTGTGTGCCCACAAACAGTATTAGATTCCCTCCTTTGAAATTCTCCTATCAAAGGAGTTTTAGTTTTATGTGACTGCTGAGTTTTACAAAAGGAAGGATCTCTGCAATAACCACAAAATAAAAAATAAAATAATTGCAGCCAAGGAATCTAGAATCACTATATTTGCCATTTAGCAACTAATTTATATATATTAGAAAAGTAGATTGCTGATTTACCTTTTTTCCTCCTCGCTTTTGCTAAGCAAGAGGTATGGGACAGGGAGTAACAATTGAGGCAGCACCAGTCATACCTAGAACTTATAGCCCTGCAGTACTAGACATTTTAAAGTAGACTTTATTGAATTGTCTGCCTGTCCCTTGATTTTGAAAAATGGCTGTGCTTTAGATGCAACATCTTACCATGCACTTTAAACAACAAATGTCCTGTAATATCCAAGAATGTACAAAATGGTTAATATTGCAACAGAAATACCATTAATGTTACTTTACACAAACCCTGGATATTATGTATGAGTGTGGGGAACATTAAGCTTTTGCTGGAGAAATATAAGCTTGCTGGAACCCTTTGGATATTCCTGCTGGTTTAAGGTAACCTAACTAGAGTTCACAAGCCAGGTTTTGTGTGGGTGGATATTATATACAGTACATTGCCTAGGATCAGCATTCAGTTACAATCAGACGGGGAGACTAAATCCTTTCCAGAAGTTCCTGTTCCTGTGACCTAATGTCATTTGATATCTAAATGATACTCTAATCCTTCGCCCCCTCATGAAACAGTTTGCAAACAAATCTATATTCCCTGCCAGACAAAGAGGGAAACAGGTCATTTTCTTTCAAAATAAAATTTATATTTTTCTTCAGGACAGCTAAAATCAGTTCGGAGGAATTAAATTTAATTCCTCAGACAGCTGCCTTGCTATTTAACTCTCTGTCTCCAGGGATGGCTAACCTGTGATTCTTTTAATGAAGATAACCTGCCCAGCCAGCATGACCAATAGTTATAGATTATGGGAGTTGTATTCCAGCTACACCTGAAGGACCAAAGGTTAACCAGGCCTGATTTATAGGGAGAAAAGCCATTTAAAAAACCCAAAGCAGAAGAGCACCACCACCAGGCTCCATGAGCAAGGAAATGAGATAAATGCAAAATATACACGCCCCTCATAAGTAAAGTATTGAGGATATACTAAAGATTCCCATTAGCAGCAAACATAGAAGGGACTGTAGCTATTTGTCCAACTATAAACCCTTTGTGAAAGCTAGCTAAAGGAGAAATAATCATAAATAAACAGTAGATGAACAAAAGGAGCCAGAGGCTCCACAGTCCCCTTGAGCTTTCTCTGAATATATTTGTTACTTTCCCCCAATATATATGACATTTTTGCATTTCTCTAACTCCAAAAACCCTACAATTATGACGTGCAATAAATATGGATTTAACATTGCAATTATACAGTACAATAGATATGGATTTAACTCAAGATAAAAACTTAATTTGTTAAAGTTAACATTTGATGATGATTTGAACAATTTTCACAGCATGGTGATTACAGAAAAATAACAGGCAGGTTTGCATGAGGATTGTTAGTAGAACTCAATAAACCTATGAGAGCTTTATAATTTGATAAGAAATATTAGCATGAAAAATATGTTAAATTATGCCTTAAAGTGCATATTCTAGTTGGTAAAATGTGCAATGACTTATGCAGTCATTATAGTAATTATACAGTAAGCAGACGAAGAATAATAGAAAGCCAAAGAAGGGAGAAATCCAAAGCTAGCTGTTTATTATTGTGCAGTGTGCTAAACTAAATGAAAAAAGGAAACTGCATATTGGAAAAGAAACTACAGTCAAGGCCTGAAAGGCACATCCACACTTCTATAATTTTTATACTGGCTTAATTGTTGTGCCTTCCCCAAAGAATCCTGGGAACTGAAGTTTGATTATAGCGCTGAGATTTCTCAAGAAGCACACGCAGAACTTCAGTTTCCAGAATGTCTTGAGGAAATGAAATGACTACTAGTTGCACTATACATATCCATTGAGACTTAAAAATCTTAAATACAACTACACATACACATGAGTTGTGAATTGGGCTATGCATCTGGCTCAGGGAATTACCGTAGATAACTTTCCAGGGTCATACTTCCAAGGAAGAAAGGTGACTTTGTGGCTCACAGATCAGATCAGTGGTTCACAGAATTGCAGTCCTTGAGGAATGTTGAGGACATTTTATACTCTACACACTAAACATTCTTAAATTTAGATTTTAATTGAGCTTCACATGCCAAATTTATTGACTGCTGCTAACACAGTAGGGATTATATAGTGGAAAAACTCTCAGCTGCCATCTGTCCAGGAATGGCTGTTAAAAATGTCTGGAACTAAGTGAAATGGATAAGTTGATGGAAGGTATTCATAGAAGATCTTATTATTTGTATTGCTTTATTTATTATTGTTTACTGGAAAAGTAACTATGGATAAATGCTGGATATAAGTTTGTTTTTGTAGTAATAGCTGATATTGTAACTGCAACAGTATAATAAAATTCAAAATATGAAGAGGAGGGGAAATGTCAATTAAATCTGTCCAGATTTTCCATGACTCCTATGAATTCAATTGAATTAACTCCCCGCCCCCACCTTAACACTAGATCATCCTGTTGTTTGCTCACGCATAGTCTTTATGTTCTCTTCAGATAAATGTATAGCTGTTTTCCAACTGCTTTTCACCAATATGCAACCCGGCCCATCTGGCAAAGATTGCATTGGGGTGGTTCAATGTGTAGCTTTTCAGAGGTATTCATCTCTCACTTCCTCCCTAATTACAGCTCATTGACTAATACCTGATAATAATAAGTTTAACTAATAGAAATGGAAAATGAAAGGGCATAAACTGGACATCCTTCAGGAGACATATACTATTGATAGTGGAGGTGAAAGAAGGTATAGAGGTAGGATAAAACAAAAGGCAAGTGGAAGAAAAAAAGCAATGGAGGAGGGAGAAGTAGAAAGAATGAACCAGGAAGCCAGAGAGTGTTTGGAAACATAGATACCTATTTATATTTCGTACTGGTTTGGAACTTATTATTTTGAATAAAGAAAAAAATTGAAAGGCTCTTTAACATATCACTTTAAAAAAAAAATCTTAAAAAGTAATGTTTAAAATTTAATTCAAACCAGTTAAGTATGATATGGGTAAGTGTGGTTTGCCTTAGAAGCCAGCCTCACATTCTAGCATATAGGGTGAGCTTAGGGTTTAAAGGACATAAAACTAAATGCAAAGAGCAAAGAGGTGTATATACTGTAGTTCTGGTAAAGTGGTTACAGTACTGGATTAAGATTGGAGAGCTCCAGTTCAAAATTTCCACATGTAGCTTAGTGGCTGGCCTTGGACCTGTCCCTCCCTCAGTCTAACTCTAACTGTTGGTTGTTGCAATGATAAAATGTGTGAGATCTTGTATACCACACCAAGCTCTTTGCAGTAAGGGCAGAAGAAAGTGTAATTAGTCAGCTTAACCCCATTCTATAAATTACACAGATCAATATCTTAATGTTTTGAGCTAAGCATATACACAAAACACAGAGAGAGCTCACATTGGGTAGTTTGTAATGGCCCAGAGATGGTGTGCGCTTTGTAGTACTTTCAAGCTTGTTTATTCTCTTTAGCTAATATAACACAAAGAAATGTCTGCTTCACCATAACTGTAAAAGACTTTTGGGTCAGACTGAGCTTCATCTAGAGTAGCTCAGTGTGGGAAAGTTTCCCTAGAATGGCCAACTACTCTAATTGGGTACAGTCACAACTAAAAACTTCTGACTGATCTGATGGCTACTGTTGGCTAGAAACCATGGTGTAATATTGATTCTCAATAATGCATGACTAATAAATTTAGAGAAAGTGAAACAATGATCTCAATCAATGGTACAATGATAGAGTTTTTCAGGGAAAATTGCATTTGCTTGAATTTAAGATCGATACACATTCATATTCAATCTGTTTTTATTAAGGTTAATAACCTCATTTAAAAATATAGATTTCAGATATTATTGCAGTGACAATTTATCTTTCAAATACTGCACCTATAGATGAATTATGCTTATTGAGACAATTTTGACCACTGAAAGTTAGCATCTCCTGCACAATTTGTTAGTTATATTATAAATTAATGCTTCACTTGCATGCATATGCGGTGCCACTTCATGAATGCATAACCTTGGTTCAATAATCTGTGGTAGCTACATAGGCGCCGACTCCATGGGGCTTGAGGGGGCCCGAGCCCCCTCAAAAATTCGTTTGGGGGGGCTCAGCCCCCCCAATAATCTCGGGCGGCGGTGGGCGCGTCCGCGGCTTTTATAGGGCGCCCGGCGCGCACCAGCTCGATAACGGGCACCCGCGCGGCGGGGGGCGCCGGGCCGGAGGAGGGGGGCGGCCGGCCTGTCTCCTTGGCAACCCCATTGAGCAGCGCCGGCTCCCCCGGAAGGGCCATTCCCCCGCGCCGCCGATCGCCAACACCGCCGACGCTGTGGCTGCCCGAGCCCGAGCCTGAGCCTGAGCCCGACCCCGACCCGGAGCCCGAGCCTGAGCCTGAGCCCGACCCGGAGCCCGAGCCTGAGCCCGAGCCCAAGCCCGTCAGTCAGTCAGTCAGTCAGTCAGGAAGGAAGGAGAAATGGGGAGGGAGACGAGGGAGGAAAATTGCGCGCAGGGTGAAGAAAGGAGAAGGGCGAACGAGACGAGCTTCCAACCCAAAAAAGGGCTGGAAGACTGGGAGGATGCAGGATCGGGAAAGAAAGCGACGCCTTCCCCGCCCGCGACGTCGCCCGCTTGTCATTGGCAGCGCAGCGGGCGCCCAGAGGGGCTGGGCACTGGTGCAGGGCCACTCCGCAGCTGCGGAGGACAGCTGCGCGGCTAGCAAGGTGCGCCGCGTAGAGCGCGGCCCTTGTGTGGCCCGGTGGCCAGGCAAGCTCGGGCGGGGACCCCCATGCGAATCTAAGACGGGAGAAGAGGGCAGAGCAAAGGGGGTCCCTTCCCCAACCTCCGGCTCTGAGACTTCCCTGAGCCCCAGAAAAGCGAAAGGATTTTCTCTTCTTCTTTTTTTATAAATATTTTATTAAGTTTTCAAATACAAAGTTAGAAACATACACTGAAGAAAAAAGTAAAAGAACAAGAAAAAGAAAAAAAAGAAGAAAAGAAAACCAACCATTCAACACATTTTTTATATAACTAACTGGACTTCCTCGCATCTCCCTTACCCTGCATTCTTTATAATAAAGATATCAGCAAATTATTACCTTGTTTCGTACCTTATTTTGTACTTTTCAAATACTATACCTCTAAATTTAACATACTTTTCATCAGTTACTTATATCTTAAATTAAACATAGTATTACCTTAGATTTTGACCTTTTCTTACTTAAAATATAATTTCCTGTTTCCCAAATCTAATTGCTGAAGCTATAGTTTCCGAATCGTGTAAATTTTTAACATTCATACAACTTATATTGTTTTTGTAAATAGTCCTTAAATTTTTTCCAGTCCTCTTCCGTTGTTTCTTCTCCTAAATCTCGGATTCTGCCAGTCATTTCAGCCAGTTCCATGTAGTTCATCAATTGCGTCTGCCACTCTTCCAGTGTGGGCAAATCTTGTGTCTTCCAATATTTTGCGATAAGTATTCTTGCTGCTGTAGTTGCATACATAAAGAAAGTTCTATCCTTCTTTAACACTTTCTGGCCAACAATGCCCAAGAGGAAGGCCTCTGGTTTCTTGGGAAAGGTATACTTAAATACCTTTTTTAACTCATTATAGATCAATTCCCAGAAGGCCTTAACTTTTGGACAAGTCCACCAGAGGTGAAAGAATGTCCCTTCAGCCTCCTTACATTTCCAACATTTATTATCAGACAGGTGATATATTTTTGCAAGCTTGACTGGGGTCATGTACCACCTATAAATCATTTTCATAATATTTTCCTTCAAGGCATTACATGCCGTGAATTTCATACCGGTGGTCCATAACCTTTCCCAGTCCTCAAACATGATGTTATACCCAATATCCTGAGCCCATTTTATCATGGCTGATTTGACTGTCTCATCCTGAGTGATTTTCTCTTCAACCTGCCCTCCATCCTCTTGCAGAAAACTCTTTGCCTGCCCTGCCCGTATCTCGTTTTTGCTTTTTAATTCCACACACGCACCCTTCGGACTTCGTGGCAATCGGGCGCGTGGGTGTGTTTCCTAAGAGAGTGAGGACCCCCGCCTCCTCCCCACCTGCTCCCTCGCCAGCCAGCCAGCCGCGCGCCCTAGCCGGAGAGCCCCGGCCGTCCCCGTCGCGCAATCGGCTGGATCTCCCTTCAGCAGGCCGTGCTCACAACTCGGCCCAGGGACCCCCCAGCAGCGGATCTCCGGCTCAGCTGAAGAATCCGGCAACAAGCCCCCTCCTCCCCAATCGCTCCGCCGAAATACGCTCCAAAACCCCCCAGATAGGCCGCCGGCCGCCAAGTCTAGTGGCGCCCTGAGCGAGGGTCTCTCCCCAACACCGCCACCTCGAACTGCGTTCTCCCGGCTACCCGAGCGAACCAGCGGCAGGACCCCGGTATGGGCCCCCCCAATATTTTTTATAAGTCGGCGCCCCTGGGTAGCTAGCTTATCAACTAGGGTGGCAATAATGAAAACAGCTAAATCCAAGTTTATGGTGCCTTTTCCAAACAACTACCATGTTGACAATCATCTCAGCAACATTTTCCACGCACAGGGTCTGAAGGTGGATTAAATCACGCTTTTGCAGGGACTAAAAATTCACTGTTCTACAGTGACTGCCTTCTGCTGATGCAACTGTCATTGGCAGCTATTAAATAATGCCTGTTTCTGACAAGCGGCAGCTATTGTCCTAAACCAGGCATGTTCAAGCAGTCGATCGCAATCTACAAGCTATCCTCCCCCCAAAAGACTTGACAACTCTCAGCAATGACAATGGGTAGATCACTGCCAGTTTTTTTATACTGGGAGTTGGAAGTGCCTGTCCTACACCATCTATCTGTCCCTATTGAAATAGACCATGGAAGGGATGCTCCCCATATGATGGAGCCAAATCATATGGTAAGTGCTTGTACATGGCATGAAGAAGGGGAAATCATCATGAAGTTGCCATTTTGGTTACATCACCATGGCAAGCATAACACGCATCCCAGCTCTCTGGCACAATATTAATATTGTGGGCCAGGCAGTCTCACTGGATTGCTGGTCAGCAACTAACTAAGAAGTTACATCATTGAGAAACATATTTTCACAACCCGTTCTATAATAATTAGAGAACCCTGGGGAAGGTAACTAGTACCTAAGAACTTTACAATACTTTGCAAGTGCTTCAGTCTTGTCCAGATTAGTTGCTGGCATCTTCTCAGTTGCTAAGTGCCTCACACATTTTACCACAGATTGTCAAAACTTTCACTTAACCAAGAACTACTTGAAAACTCACAGGCTGCTTTTTTGAACAGAAGGGCCACAGTTGGTCTAGTACAGTTACATAATTACTACACCCAAGGTCATTTAGTTCAGGATGTGGAACTTATTCTGCAACAGCAGCTAGGATTATTAATTAAAGCAGAGGTCCCTAAACTTTTGGAGCCTAGGGGCACATCTGGAAATCTAAGAAGCTGTCACGGAAACCACAAAATAGAAAAAGTGGTGGAACTTAGAACCTCCCACTTGAAACAAACAACAACAGGAAAAATGTCTGCGCCTCTCCCCCAAGCCCAAAACACATAGAAAAGAAGGCATCTTTTCCACAAAACAGCCCCAACCAATCAAGCAACTCTCCAAAAATATTCAGTTTTCTTTTTTAAAAAATGTGAGGGGCAAGGGGCCTTGGTTAACATCAAGGAGGATATCTGAAGGCAGCATGCTGCTTATGCTATTTTAAAGTATTTTGAAAATAAAATTCAATATGTGTTTTTATTTTGAGCTCCTTTTATTTCATTGGAATGCGTATGTTGCTCTATATAGAACATTCAGAATTAGTAATAACAAATCAATCAGCTAAAATCAAATTAAACTGCAAAGACAACAGATGTTAAATCCCCAGAACTCTGCCAACTGGTCTTAAAATTTGGTTAAAATAGGAATATAGGAAATGTTCCCTGAAGAAAGTGTCAGGAACAAGTGGAAGTTCCAGTATTCTTGGATAGATATCAAGGATGTCTCTCCAAGCACCATCACTAACTGAACGAGTCACATACTCTAGTGAATGGCAGGACACCAACAAGTACGGTATGCAGCAGGAGAAGGGGAGTCAGTGATTTCTCCTAGGAAAAGGAAGCTCCTTGCCGCCCCAACCTTTTTCTGGAGAAAAAGCCCTGTGAAGGAGCCCTGTTAGGGGATTTTTCCTAATCTAGTTTTTACTCTAAAGGCAGTTAAACACTGGCCATCAAATGTTCATTGATGACACATTCACACTTTGAAATTAGTTCAAAGTAAGATGTTGCTGGGACTTCTGGTCAAATAAGTTGGGATCTAATGCTTAACCCAATTTTATACATTGGATTACAGCATCTGTAACTACAAAAGTGGACAACTTATTGCTTATGGAGGATGTCAGTTAATGAGAAGGGTAGGCCCACCAGCAAGTCAATAGGAAATGTGAGAATATTTTCTGAAACAGAGGTGACAAAGGGACTGTCAACTGAAAATTGATAATTCTCTGGCAGAACCATCAGGAGAATGACTCAGTGAGAGCTCCTACGATAACTACCATTTACACTCTTGAAGAGCCTATTCTGTGAACCTTAAATCACCACAGACCTCTTAAAGATCCCACCCTACTATCTGTAACACAAAAATCCCCTGCAAATGCTACGTAAAGGATTTAGGTACCATGTGATTATGATATTGCTGTGCACATGATAATATTCATTTCAGTAGATTCAGTTCTACAGATAAAAAAAGATGGAAACTTAATCATACTTCTGTAAGTTTTGTGTACACCATCCAGGTTCATAGTAGATAGCTATCTAAAAGGTAAAGGGTAAAGGTACCCCTGCCCGTACGGGCCAGTCTTGCCAGACTCTAGGGTTGTGCGCCCATCTCACTCAAGAGGCCGTGGGCCAGCGCTGTCCGAAGACACTTCCGGGTCACGTGGCCAGCGTGACATCGCTGCTCTGGCGAACCAGAGCCGCACACGGAAACGCCGTTTACCTTCCCGCTGGTAAGCGGTCCCTATTTATCTACTTGCACCCGGAGGTGCTTTCGAACTGCTAGGTTGGCAGGCGCTGGGACCGAACGACGGGAGCGCACCCCGCCGCAGGGATTCGAACCGCCGACCTTTCAATCGGCAAGCCCTAGGCGCTGAGGCTTTTACCCACAGCGCCACCTGCGTCAGATAGCTATCTACAATGTGTTTAATGCAGAATAGGAATAAATATATAGCTGAGAGAACCTGTAATTAGAATTGTAAAGCAGACACTGATGAGTTTGCTCTATTATAATATATTGTGAGACTTCCTGGCATTTTTAAGCTATTTCATGAAGGAGCAAGCTAAATGAGGATAATAAAGATCGTCTACACTTGAAAATCTATTTTCTTCTAGTGTTACAATGGAAGTCACTAGGAACTAGCCAAAGGCCAGTTTGTATACACAGGAAACGTTGGAAGAGAAGACTGCACCTGTACTAGAACTGTTTTTAAATATGGAATTGTTTTAAAATGCTTACATTGTTTTTAAACATGGAAGTGTTGTTGCTTATTTATTTAATATATTGAACTGTTTCAAATTGTTTTTACACTTTTGTGGTTTTGTGGTTGTAATGGTTATATAATTGCATATTTTATTGCTGCAACCCACCCTGGGACTTTATGGCAAAGGGTAGGCAAGAAATCAAATAAATAATTAAATCATGTATAAAATATTTCTTGAATTAGAAACCTTTCAGAGTTTTTTAAAAGAAAGCTGTATGAAAGAAACTGCAGCAGTTTGTTGCCTCAGATGGAACAGCAAAGCGCTCTCTCACACACACACAGAGAGAGAGAGAGAGAGAGAGAGAGAGAGAGAGAGAGAGAGACCTGGCTATAGCGAGTGCCTGGTCAATTAACTTATTTTGACATTGAGGCAGAAACTTCACAAACACCTTTCTTCCCCCTTCTTGGCAATAAAAATACAACTATAATCATGTAAGTAGCTAGCCATTTCTTGTCCTTTTATAAAGTCCCAAATCAGGTGCCTGAAGCAGTCTCCTTAGTCTGCCCAGTGGTAGGTCTGGAGCCTGCATACAAGTCCACCTCTGCCAGCTTTTTCTTAACAGCATCTTAAGGCTTACCTTTGACTCAGGCTGTCACATATATTATTTAACTCTCAACAGTGATGCAGTTATTCATAGCAGATGAGGCTAAAAGAGTTATATGTTTGTGTGGGAACAACAAGAACCAAAAATGTTGGTTGTAGCCTTTATGCCCAACTACCAAATTAATCATTTCATTACTCCCAGTAAAAGAAAGGAACTGTTAAGTATGTTTCATGCTACCACATTTGTCAGTGTGCTATGTAACAAGAGAACACACAACCATGTTTTTTGTGGTTGCACCATATAATAGAACTCTCTCCTGAGTTATATTCACCTAGCATCTTCTTTTAGGCACTAGGAGAAATCCATCTTGTTTACCTGAGGTTTGACAGTTAAAAGTGATTTTTACTGCTCTTTTTGTTTCTGTTAGTTTGGCTGGTTTATATCTTAGGTCTTAATGTTTCTCTTTCTTTGACTCTTTTGGTTAATCAGTATTGGATTGTTTTAATTGCTTTAAGTGCTATCTAATTTGTCAATTGATTTTGTAATTGTTTTGTGTGTGTGCATGGTTTTCTTCTGGACTTTGTAAGTCACCGTAAAAGCAAATTTGGGTGGAAAGTTGAGGCAGAATTTTTTTTAATAGACAAAGTAAATCACCCACAAAACTCCATTCCTGTCTTTCCCTCCTCCACCTTTCTACAACTTCTCACAACAATGCATTTGATTTTCACAATTCTCTTCCCTCTGTCCGCCCCTTCATAGGCAAATTCTCCATTATGTGCTCCCACCAAGGGCTATATTAATGCCAGAACACAGCCCAGGTATCCGCCTCCATTAGTTAACCATTCAATCCACAACAAAACTTTTTTGCAAAAGTTCTGATCTCATTTCCTTGCTCTCTTTAGTTCCTTACATGGACACACTGCTGTTTTCAGTAAACTACCCCAGTTGCTCACACTTGACTCCCTTGTATTTTGGTTAAAATGTGTTGGATCTGGGCCAGCTCTACAAGACATACAGTGTGTCCTCTGGAAAGGAGCCAGGCGTCGCGGTGAAAAACAGATTCTGTAGCACAGTGTTTCCACTAAATTTACAGTCATTCTTGCTTATTCCCTGAAAGCAGAAAAGTGGTTTGTATATGCCCTTATGGATTCCTTGCTGCCTGATAGGGCTTCTTTGTGTAATAAATTGGGTTAATGTCTATCAGAATGGCATCTCTGTTAATTTTTGTAATTCCAACAGTGCAAAGATTGGCCTGAGACTAGGACATATGACAGCTCAAAACTCTTTGCAACCCCATGAATTATTTTTGGTTTGAATGTTGTTGATGGATAATGTACCTTGGAGATGTTCCCCAAGTTCCATGCACATGTTTTCTGTCCTTATTATATAACTATTGATAATGCATTGAGTTGAATAAAATCAGAAAATCAATAAAAGAAGATTGTTTTGTTTGGAGTGTTTTTGAAAGGAATTCTACTAAGAAAGAGAGATTATGCACAATTATTTTTGATGGGCTTGAAAAGTTGAGGCTACACATTATCTCTCTCCCTTTCTTTCTCTAGGCTCGTTGGGATGGTTTGACAGGGCGAATTACTTTCAACAAAACAGATGGCTTAAGAAAGGATTTTGATTTGGATATTATTAGCCTCAAGGAGGAAGGAACAGAAAAGGTAACCAGTTTGGTACCACTGTGTGCATGCTGTGAGCCAGACGGTGCAGACAGCAAGATTTTTATATATTCAAAGGCAGAAGGAACAATAAATATTGGGCACCTTGCTGTACAAATCTCACTGAAATTAATATAAAGTATGAGCATTTTTCTTCTTGTATGCATTTCTCAATCATTTTGATGACGTTTGTTCAACCAGACATCCTTGTGGTGTGCCAATTGACAGCATTATCCTGAAGCATACACACTTAATAGAAGCAAATAAAAGTGGGTAGTTCAAATGCTGGTAGTTCAATTTTTATTTACCTCTTGTAGCTCGTAATAATTTCCAAGTAGAAACCTAGATATAATACCCTAACCTAATTAGAAGTCACCTACCTGTGCAATTAGCACAAGGAACTGTGTGTTGCACAGGCAGTTCTTCCAACCCAATTTAGTAGTAGAGTGCAGTACATAAAGCCCTATAGAGTATGCTGTAAACGTGGTGATAAACAGTTTATCCCCCGTTCTATTCTCCCTACCAAACAGCTGATTGGCAACATAGCAGCTTATTTTACAGGCTGTATGAATTCTACTTCCACTAATGCACATGCACACTGATAGATAAGGGTCCCTGTTTCTACTCTCCACATCCGATCATCTTTGAATTATGTCTAATGTCATCACTTTATATCCGAAATATTTTTTCAGCTATACCAAGTAACATTCATAGCACCAACCCTAAACTCTAATCTTAACAAAGAAAAAACTGATTCGTATTCCTACTGAAATAAGTGAATTGGATGGTACACTTTGGGAAAATATACACACACTCTTGGATCTTCATACATGCACAGATGCTGAAAACCAGCTTATATATAGTTTGCTCCTTACCAGTCCTACTGTTCTAATGCAATTTCTCGAAAATAAATGGATCGAGCATTATAGTAACCCTCTGCCCTGTTTTAGCTATGTTTTGTCTTTTTCAGTTTAAGTGAAGCAATGATTATTGCCCCAACCTAGTCATCTCCTCCACACACTGCAGATCCGCATGCACAAGTGTCCTGCTGCACAGTGGACAGTTCTATTGATATGCTTTCTGTATGCAAAGGCAGCTGTGGGATTCCACAATGTGGGGAAATGTTGTGAAGATAGGGCAAGGATCCACAATGCTTAGAGCTGGGGATGGGAGCAGGGAATTGTCCTTGGCCTTGTGCTGAGTTCCGGAGGTGCTGAACAAGATGAGAGGCAAGACCGCACCTGTCAAGGCCAGAGAAAATGTAAGGACCTCTGAGTACAGAATCACAGAACTGGAAAGTTGGAAGGGGCCCCAAGGGTCATCTAGTCCAACCACCTGCAATGCAGGAATATCAGCTAAACCATATTAAGAGTCTCATGCTCTACTGAGAGCAGGAAGAGCTCTTTTCCTCTGCATGCGGAAGACAGCATCTGATGCAAGCAACTTACGTCTGATAACAGCTACAGTCAGATGACTGTCCTTTTCTTACCATAGCCACAAACAGCTGTACACATGTGCCTTTCTTACACAGAGGGAATTACTCACAGGCAAGTGTATGTTGGCCAAAGGCATTGCCGCAGCAAAACCACTTCATGTTTATCAACAGAGTAGCACTTGTTAACATTTTCTACCCCATTCTTAATTGCCCATGTCTGTCCACCTGCCTTGCGAACACTGCATTCTTTGAGAACTATGGATATGATATTTCCCCTTGGGGGCTCAATTACCTGCATGAAGAGCTTTACAGAGTCCTGCCCCCCACTCCAGTATGTGCACAGAGGTACACACAAGCATGTTATCTCTGGCGTTTTAATAATTGAACAGAAGGAAATAGCTGCAATGGTGATAGGCGAGAACACACAAAAAACCCATTTCCCAGAGCGCCCTGACATGTTGGCATGCCTTTCTGCCCGCATTGAGGGGAAGAAGGGATGAAAACAGGGCTCTGTTAAGCCCTATGGGGATTCTTTCACCTGCAGGGGCTATATCTACATAAGCAAAGATCATGTCATATATATTCTGTTCATACTGCTTTCAGTCAGCTTTTGATTTAGACATCACACCCAAGCGAAAAGGTCAGGCACAGTCATATTTTATCAAGACAGCCTTGAGAAGCCTAAAAACAATAGAGCTATCTAAACCCTCTATTTGTTACACAAGATGAAACATAAATAGCCTGCCTTTCTTAATAACATGCCTTGAGAAGCCGCTGGGTTTTTTTCACTAGAAGAGCAACGTAAAACTACTCCAATCCAGAAAACTTGATTCCGCTTTACAAAAGCAGCTGCAAAGCTATTAAATCTATGTGTTGTGTGACCCCCATTCAAATTGATCTGCTACTGACTAAATTATGGATTAACAAGCCTCTTTATATAATATGCAACTGGTCTGCTTTTGGACGGGGCGGGGGGAGATGCTGGGACTCAGTGTGGGAAATCCACACTGTTATCCACAAGCAAAGTATGCATTAGATTTGTTTATTTATTTAATCAGGGGGGCTGTAGAGAGAGGAGATGAGGCACTGAATTCATTCTAACATGAGTAAATTTTCTAATTTAGTTAAATGAAAGGTCAGTACTACCAATTACTAAACACAATAATGTCTCAATCCTACAGTAAGTGATTCTGTAAGTGTACATGCTATGATAAGATTGAAATGAAAATGCTAAGACTATGTAAAACATACAGATTTGCTTTATATTTTGACTGAAGAACTGTTTTGTGTCCCTTTCTGTTCTTTTCTAAATTAAGGCTGCTGGTGAAGCTACTAATAATTTATATAAAGTATGGAAGAAGGTTTGTATATAGACAGATGATGTAAGAAACCTACAGGTTGAGTCTGAAAAAAACTCTTCCTTAGGGTTTTGACAAATGGTCTCCAATTGCAGTTTAGAGACAATAAAAGTCGGTCTTAGAATAAACTATGCTATGTAGTATAGATTTTTGATTAACCACTACGTTTTATCTATCCAGTTGTAGAGTGCTGAAGTCACAGTGAGTTTTGGCCACAATCCGCTGAGGAGTCAGTATTATATGTAACAGCTTTCACTTTAGGGTGCAATCCTGCTATTAGCAATGCTCATTTCAAGACCTTATAGGATTTATACACGAGTAACAAGGCAGCTGGATTGCAGCCTTAATATTTTGCAGTGATACTGGAAAAATAAAACACCTGGAGGGCCGAGGTTGAGGAAGCCTGTTTTAAGAATTCCTTTACAATAATATAGTCTTTTTCTACTGATTAGTGAGATCAGATTATGGGAGTCTGAAATGCTGATTACCTTTCCATTGTATCTGATGGCAAAGTGTACAAAACTAGGACCAAGTTTTAACCACTATCTAGATGCTACGCCCTAGTCCAAAACATATGATATAGAAGTACTTTCCATTTATTTTGAGAAAGCTTACTTCCATGTAAATGCCACAATTAAGCGGCACTGTTTGCATGCACTTAGCCTTGCCCTTTAAGGAGCTTCTCCAATTAAAAGAGAAATAGTGTATGCATGAGAACAACCTAAGTATTTTCCTATCACAAAGCAGGAAGCTCTCATTGCAGCCCACTTGTTTAAACCTAGGATAATGGTTATATATCTTGCAACAATAATTTTTATCTATCTATCTATCTATCTATCTATCTATCTATCTATCTAAACTCCAGGCACAGTATTATTAGTTACAGCTTCTCATCAATCTCATTATAACCTAATAAAATGCCTAATTATTAAACATATTTTAATAAGCAGTAAACTTAAGCGGGTGGCGCTGTGGGCTAAAGCCTCAACGCCTAGGGCTTGCCGATCGAAAGGTCGGCGGTTCGAATCCCCGCGGCGGGGTGCGCTCCCGCTGCTCGGTCCCAGCGCCTGCCCACCTAGCAGTTCGAAAGCACCCCCGGGGGCAAGTAGATAAATAGGTACCGCTTACCAGCGGGAAGGTAAACGGCGTTCCGTGTGCGGCTCTGGCTCGCCAGAGCAGCGTTGTCACGCTGGCCACGTGACCCAGAAGTGTCCCCGGACAGCGCTGGCCCCCGGCCAATAGATGTGAGATGGGCGCACAAACCCCAGAGTCTGTCAAGACTGGCCCGTTCGGGCAGGGGTACCTTTACCTTTACCTTTTTAAACTAGTCAAAGATTTTTTAAAAACCAATTTTTCTCATCAACTAATGTGTCATGATCTGACATATTGTAACAAATCTAGGTGGGCTTTCACCCCCTCTTTTCATTGTTGGAAGTTCAAGTTATTATGCTGAATTAATTTAATCCAAATTCGAATGAATTAAAAAAATGCACTGGACACTATTTGCCATATTTTATGCTTTGAACTTGTCACTAAACTGCAATAAATCTCCTGAATTCACCCTAGTGCTGTGGTACTTTGGTCTCGTTCCTTCAATGCTCTCCTGACCTTTCCCATAACTGTAAGGTTGGCCTACACTCTCATTCCTTTGATGCTAATGTACAGTGTATATATTGTATTCTGTAAGTTTTGTGACTGTATTGTTCCATTTTTAATTATTTTTTGGTATGAATGTGTTACAATTTCCCATTGTCAACAATTCCACACTCAGTGTAAGTACAGCAGGAAACCTACAGGACATTGGTTTGTGGTAGCACACGCATTTTACATGTATAACCTGTAGTTCAACCTCTGCTATCTTCAGCCACAACCTATCAGGTTGCAGGGCTGGGAAAAAGCTTTGCCTGAGATTTGAGAATTGCTGCAGATTTGAGAATTGCTGAAGAGTGATAGACAGCATCGGACAACATGGCTCATTCGTCTGACTTAATACACAGTAGTTCCTTACAGTTATGACTTTATTGCAAAGACTGCAAAGAAAAAAATCTGATTCTATGAATAGTGTATCTTCCCCTCACTCCCGGCAAACCTACATTATTATACAAGTATTTCATTTATTTTAGAATCAATACCACTGAATTGATTCCCTCTGAAAGTGAATGAAAGAAAGCTTATAGTGAGAAAACAAAAATATAGCAACGCTATTCCAAACAAACAGAAGCAAAGAACAGGATTAGATAGTTTGTTTCATGTTGATGCTGACAATCAGCCCCAGAATACTGAAACAAACAAACAACCCAAAAATGGCCATTATTTTTGAGCACAATACTTCAAAGAATATAGCTTTAATCATGAAAATTAAAGCAGGAATGAGGTATCAGCAGGCCGAGGCAGTAAAAACAAAATAATTTCCTAAGAAACTAAGGATAGCCTGCAGGTTTTCACCTACTGAAGACCTGATTTTTTATTATTTCATCTATAGTACAGCACTTTCCTATAATGCCTTGCATACCTGAAATATCTATAACAGTTCAAATAATAATTAAGTATTGTACTTATTGCCTCAAGTACAATACTTTTCAGAGAGGCAGTTCACACATTCCACTAAATATCACTGAAGAATCAACCCAAAGATGCTGATGGATCTTAAATTCAGAGAGCCCCTAATTTAAAATTATGTTGCCAAAGTCAATATTGACAACTGACAGATAATGGCGTCTTGCCATTTTCTGATTTCAAAAATAGTGCCCATCCAGGCTGAATTAAATCTACTGGGTCATGAGAAAAGCATAATAGAACACTGACAGATCATTGGCAAAATGGAACAGATCTAATGGATCAGGACTGAAATCTGGCAGGAAATTGACAGAATCTGATAGATCACTAGTAGAGCTTGTGTGTTTCTGCTGCTATTTGAGTTGTGTGGGTGTGAATCATTCGTTGGGCTGGATCTGAAGATCTAAACTTTTAGACCCTGATACAAGTCACAGATGCCCCAAATGTGGTTTTACTGGTGACACCACTAAAATAATGGTCGTTGTAGAAGTTCTAATGGTGACCAATGGTATATATAAGATCAGCAAGACACAGATTCAAACAGACAGCATCTTATCTGGCAGTCTTGGTATACAATATTATAAAGTGGTCTTAGAAAGCAATCTGTCCAAATTTCACTGGATGAAGCATCAATAAATCCAGATATGTATTAACTATGTACTAATATAAATGCTACCTAGCTGGTGTATTTCTCTCTCTTTCTTTCTTTCTTTCTTTCTTTCTTTCTTTCTTTCTTTCTTTCATTCTTTCATTTATTTTATTTGTATGCCGCTTTTCCACACATCTCATGCTCAAAGCGGCTTACAATAAAGAAATAGGGATGCATTTCAAACGAACTCTACAAAAACAATTCCACAAAAACACAGCAAAACAAAAATAATAACAAAACCACATGTCAATATTATACGTACAGTATAACAAGATTACTTTAAAAACATGCAGCATCTATTAGCAAAAATAACAAGGGTGCTTCACAGTTTCAACGTAGAAGCAGAAACACCCTCTCCATTCAAGTAAATGCCAGTTGCAGGAATACAATTAATATGCCCGTTTTTTGTAATGCAGATGACAGGTACAGGTGATCAAAGCACCTTTGAGACTATGTGAGCTATTTGCATTGACAGGGAAGTCTTAGCACCAATGATGTAGATAGTGGTGGAGAAGGATTAAACTTATTCTCTCTGTCCTGCAGTCCCATTCCCCCCCCCCCCACAAATCCACAAACATGTGGATTTGTGCAATCAACACATCTGCTTTGGCCCTATTCTTGGTTGTTTCACACTGGTCATTGATAGCTATTTTTCTTCCCCTGCAATTCCATTAAAGCCTAAGGGGCTGAAAAATTGGATTCATGCACAGTTGATTTTACAAGTATGTTATTGTTTGCTTTGCAGTTTACATGCATGCCACTAGATGGGATTTCAAATTCCACTGAAATAAGAAATCTGCCTCCTGAATACCTAGGCCTAAAGCACCTAAAAGTCGTCTTGTTACAAAATGCTCTTGGGTTTGGAAAAAAGGCCAAGGCCAGATTTCCCTACCTCTTTTGTTTTAATTTTCTGAGCTATCACTGATCAGTGGGTCATTTTATTGGTTCTGTCATATACAATAGTCACAAAGTAACTAAAATAAATCTGTACCTTCAGCAGGTTTCAACAGAAGAGAAGGGCCAGTGAATATAGCAGCCTATTTCAGCATATTCTATAAACTGATGGATTAGAAAGGAAAGGTTTTCTTACGTTTCCACTTCACCTTTACAAAAACAACCACCATGAACTAGACATTTAGAAGAGAAATCTAGGTGTTCCACAATGCAGGCTGGTTTGCTTAAACAAAACTATATATTTTTAATATTTTTATACATAACTAATGTAACAGTCTTGTGACTAGGCCATCTCAGCATACTTTTTAATGAGCAATGTGTTTCCCTCAACTAACAGTACTCATCATCCATCACTTATTATAGATCCGTTACTTTAAAATGCAGCTGGTCTGCTCCTTTAATATCCTATATAACTTGTTTGTTGCTCAATTGCTGTAAAGTACAGTATTGCCTAAAAAAAAATATTCCTGGGCAGAACTGTCAACTGCATTTTTTTATATGAATTATCCTTTCCTTAACACAATTAATGAAGGTTGGCAGCCATTTATGTAATTTGTTCTATGTAGATTGGGCTTTGGAACTCAAACAGTGGCCTTAATATGACTGACAGCAATAAAGACAGATCTACCAATATCACTGATTCGCTGGCGAACCGAACGCTCATAGTCACCACTATTTTGGTAAGTTTTGGCATGCGTTGTTGCTACACTTTGTGTATTATCTTTGGTTAATTCACGTTGCCTTACTAACCACTTACTTAATCACTACACATTTGTGTTCATTCATGAAAGGGATGGGTGTTTTCAGCCTCAAGAAGCTTTAGCAGGGGAACTTTCCCATCCTACCCTCTCCCTGCACACCCCATAAATCTGCTACAGAAGGTGAGGAGCAGCTAATAAATGCTATTAACAAACAAACAAACAAACAAACAAACCAACCAACCAGGGATCTTTGGGAAGCATGTCAGTTTCTTCACTAAAAATTTATACCAGACTTTTGGCTCTGCCATAGTTTTATGCTACTGTGCTATTCTTTATGTAGTATTTATTTTTCTTAAGTAGCCCATGTACAATTTTATCAAGCAATTAAACATTTCCTGTATTTTATCAATCACAGATGTACTTAAGAAGAATAATTTCTGAGACATGCCTTGTGTCTTTTCATGCAGGAAGATCCGTATGTCATGTACAAGAAATCTGACAAACCCCTTTATGGCAACGACAGATTTGAAGGGTACTGCTTGGATTTGTTGAAGGAGTTATCAAATATTTTAGGCTTCATCTATGAAGTGAAACTAGTGTCTGATGGGAAATACGGAGCCCAGAATGACAAAGGAGAATGGAATGGGATGGTCAAAGAACTCATCGATCACGTAAGATGGAATCATCTTCTTCATGCTTGTCAACCAGCAATAGCTGGATATATATATTTAAACTAGCAGGACACTCAGCCTTTTAAAAAATAATAATAGACAGAATAACCATTTGAGATGCAAGAAGAATTAGAATGGGAAAGTGTATACTGTACATACATATACTCAGGAAAGAGTATGGTTATCAGTTTCTGCATAAAAACATTTTTTTCCTACAAGAGCCAAATTTTCTTCCCCATGTGGTAAGCAGTTTAGCTGCATCTTATAAGAACTTTGAAGGCTTCGTGTCAACAGCCAAAGAAAGCTGGATAGATCACAAGGAAGTGGAAACTTATGACTAATTTTTCTCCATACACAGATTGGTCCAATGTATCTGTTTATCTTGCCACTTTGCTCCTCTAGGGTATAATCCCCAGCAGCTTTCTTTAGCAGCAGGGAGTCTTCAAAGTTCTTAACAAGCAGAGTCAGCCCATTTCTCATGTGGTGAGCACAATGCATAGTCTAGCTATTATGATATAGACATGGAGACGTCTAATATGTGCATCATTTCTATTGGAAGCATGGGTGGGCCTATTGTAGCCACAACCACATGATGCCAAGATTATCTGCAGTGGTACATTTGTATTTCCCACATGAAAGCTTTGCTGTGAAAGTGTCAGTCTGGAAGTCCAATGGAAAAAGGCTGTAACTGCTTTAATGCTTCTTCAAGGCATCACTGCACCACACACTCTGAATTATTACTATGAAATTAACATAGTCTGAATGATGCTATATTTCCTCCCCATTGAGCTTCAATGAGAAAGTTATTTTTCATTTAAATTTTATCAGTGCTTACAGTTATGAGCAAATGAATCTTATTTGTGTCAGCACGCTTGAGGAAAGTGGAGAAATAAAAAATGTGGGTACATTATTATTTTTTAAATGACAATATTATTTTCCAATTTTTGTCCTCAGAAAGCTGACCTGGCAGTTGCTCCTCTCACCATTACCTACGTAAGAGAGAAAGTCATTGACTTTTCCAAGCCCTTCATGACGCTGGGAATCAGTATTTTGTATCGGAAGCCCAATGGCACAAACCCTGGTGTTTTCTCCTTTCTAAACCCTCTTTCTCCTGATATTTGGATGTATGTCCTCCTAGCTTGCCTTGGAGTCAGTTGTGTGCTCTTTGTCATTGCAAGGTAAGTTGAAAGGTCATGTCTAACACTAAGCCACATTAATAACTCTTTTTCTATACATTGTACACTGACCACATACATTATTCTTGTCTCCAAAATAATAATCACATGATATTCTGTGCACTATTCTATACATAATATTGTGAACTCCAGAGCTTTATTATTGTAGAAACAGGAAACAGAAAAATTTGTAGAGCAGATGGGGTTTCCACAGTCAATTGGCATATTAAGAAAGGGTTAAAGGTAAAGGTAAAGGGACCCCTGACTGTTAGGTCTAGTTGCGGACGACTCTGGGGATGCAGAGCTCATCTCCCTTTACTGGCCGAGGGAGCCGGCATACAGCTTCCGGGTCATGTGGCCAGCATGACTAAGCCGCGTCTGGAAAACCAGAGCAGCGCATGGAAACGCCATTTACCTTCCCGCCGGAGTGGTACCTATTTATCTATTTGCACTGCATGCTTTCAAACTGCTAGGTTGGCAGGAGCAGGGACCGAGCAACAGGAGTTCACCCCGTCACAGTGATTCAAACCGCTGGCCTTCTGATCAGCAAGCCCTAGGCTCTGTGGTTTAACCCACAGCGCCACCCTGTAACCTAAGGGTTACTATTACCATATTAAGAAAAAAACAATACTATGTTTTTAAATGAACACTTAAAGCTCCTTTACATGGCATCACTGGCTAAAAATAGCCAGAGTTAACAAGAACAAAACAAGAATATGTGGGAGACAGGATGGGGACGACGACAGGGGGATGTACCTTTCTACTCCATACTAAACTGCAAAATTTCCCTTTGGTGCAAATATTTCTGCAACGTGGTAGCGTTGTCAACACTCTACTATATTAGCACTTGGCATCCCTCTACGCAGTGTGTATGGAGGTGGTGGGCTACCCAGACAACAAGACCCCCATCTCGGTCTCACGGATGTTAGCACTATGCATGAGGTTACTTATGATGGTGCAGTTGAGAATAGAAGGGCTTCACACTGTCTCTTGATTTGACAATGGCCAGGATACGCAACATGTCACATGCACTTGGGGAGGGACTGGCAACTAGATATACAGCTGGAGTTACTTTGTACTATAGTCTCTCTCGGCAAGGCATTTAACCAGCACTTTCCAAACTATAACTGAGGGAAACATGAGATGCTTTGGATTTTTTATTAGATATTTTCAGTGGTCTTCCCTCCCACTTCCTGAATCAACCCTCTGTGTCTTCTACAAAGCCTTTACTGAAGGTCAAGGCATCTTCGGCCTGGATAATGTGATGAAGCTTGTACAATCTACTTCCCCTGATTTTGAACATTTCCCTTCTCTCCCCCCCCCCTCACATCCCAGGCCTTTCTTGGGAGGGGGTGTCCCCTGACCACCAGAAGAGAGACTTTATGGTTGTGCAGCACAGCCCAAGATCAATAATGAATGGACATCATCGGGTCCATGCAGAGTTTGTATGAGGCCCAGGGCGGGAATCTTGTTCTTGGCATGACAGCGTAACTTCAGCAGACCAAACAGGACTCCCTGACTAGCTTAGTCCTCCAAGGCCCAGGGCAAGTGTACCTGGCTGCTGCCCGCCCCCCTCCATGAGCCTGCACATAACTAAACATTGTCTTGCTGAGGCACACTGTCACAAGCAGAGTGTTGGTTTGCAATTTCAGTTGCCACCTGAACTGTTTGTGCTCTCTAGAACATTTCCCAGACTCTTCCACAGTATGTGGGGATTCTGTAGCTGGCATACTGATGCAGAGAAGTTCTTTGCAAAGTAAAAAGTTTGGAAACTCCTAGGTTACATCATAGTACTGTGAATAAATCAATTTGGTTCAACCAAAGTGATTTTCAAAGTAGATATGCTATCAAACTGTACTTTTTAGGGTTGTTTCATACTTTAAAATGAACAGTTAGAGCAAAATATCCAAAAACCATATTCAACTTAGTTGTACGTGTGGCAGAGTGTGAAATTAATGGTCTGGTTTTCCATGCAAATCCTAAACAAGGCTGTTGCAAGTGCAGCCACTGTTTACAGTCATAAACTCTGGCAAACTCTGCTCACTGTACCATGAATAATAGACTTGACTCTGCATGGACCATGAGCTCATACATGACTAATAACAATCTGACCATCGTTGACAGATTTCTTTTGTCTTCTGTGTAATGAGCCAAGACTGAAACTAGCTCTAGTCTCTAAGAAAAAGATGGGTGAAAATAAGTAACCACCAACTTCCTCTCTCTTGGGCTTGATTCAGCAATGTCAACACAAGATGCTCTGAATGTATGCCAATCTCCAAACGTTGACATATCCGCCTAGTTGTAATAGATAGATATGAGCATTTTTTGTTATTATTACCAGCTTTCTCTTCTAGCAAAGTGTTTGTGTCCTCAACAGTTATCTGAGAAGCAGATACTTAGCAGTATTTTCCTAGCATGGAGATGAAATGATAAGAAAAGCTTCTGCCAGGCATGAGCTCTTTAGGACGCAGAAGTTCTAACAGAAAAGAAAGGTGGAATCTCTAGTGCTTCCTTCCCTTTCATATCAGGACAAAATGTTTAGATGCTTCTCCAGTTATTTGGAGAAGCTTTAAAGATAAATGTTAATAATAATAATAATAATAATAATAATAATAATAATAATAATAAAAAATTTTATTTATATCCCGCCCTCCCCAGCCGAAGCCGGGCTCAGGGCGGCTAACAACACTAAAAAAGTGCAACAATATAAAAACATCATAAGAATTAATTAAAATCAAAATTAATGGCAACCATAAACTAAAGTATTGTAAAGATTGCTGAAGGAGGGAGTCAGGCTGTGCCCTAACCAAAGGCCTGGTGGAACAGCTCTGTCTTGCAGGCCCTGCGGAAAGATGTCAAGTCCTGCAGGGCCCTTGTCTCTTGTGACAGAGCGTTCCACCAGGTTGGAGCCGCAGCCGAAAAAGCCCTGGCTCTAGTTGAGGCCAGCCTAACCTCTCTGTGGCCTGGGACCTTCAATATGTTTTTGTTAGAGGACCGTAAGTTCCTCTGTGGGGCATACCAGGAGAGGCGGTCCCGTAGATACGAGGGTCCTAGGCCGTATAGGGCTTTAAAGGTTAAAACCAGCACCTTAAACCTGATCCTGTACTCCACTGGGAGCCAGTGCAGCTGGTATAGCACCGGATGAATGTGATCCCGCAGCGAAGACCCCGTAAGGAGTCTCGCTGCGGCATTCTGCACCCGCTGGAGTTTCTGGGTCAGTCTCAAGGGCAGCCCCACGTAGAGCGAGTTACAATAATCCAGTCTGGAGGTGACCGTCGCGTGGATCACAGTGGCTAGGTCAGGGCGAGAGAGGTAAGGGGCCAACTGCTTAGCTTGGCGGAGATGAAAAAATGCCGCCTTTGTTATAGCTGCAATCTGCGCCTCCATAGAGAGGGAGGTATCGAAGATTACACCCAAACTCTTAACGGACGGTGCTGGCACTAATTGCACCCCCGCAAGAGATGGGAGTTGCCCCCTCAATCCCATATCGTCCCGTCCCAGCCAGAGGACCTCTGTCTTCGAAGGATTTAACTTCAACCGGCTCCCACGTAACCATCCAGCCACAGCTTCCAAGCATCTGATCAGTGTGTCTGGGGCCGAGTCAGGATGGCCATCCATCAACAGATAGAGTTGGGTGTCATCGGCATACTGATGGCAGCCCAGCCCAAAACTCCGGACAAGCTGGGCGAGGGGGCGCATAAAGATGTTAAAAAGCATCGGGGAGAGAATCGCACCCTGAGGCACTCCACACACCAAGGAGTGGCGGGATGACAGTTCCCCCCCAAGCGCCACCCTCTGTCCCCGACCAGAGAGAAACGAGCGCAGCCATTGAAGGACTGCGCCCTGGATCCCCACGTCGGCGAGGCGGTGGTCCAAAAGTTCGTGATCGACCATGTCGAAAGCTGCTGACAGATCTAGAAGAATCAGCAGCCCCGACCCGCCTCGATCCAGCTGTCTACGGAGATCATCTGTTAGGGCGACCAGAGCCGTCTCGGTCCCATGACCAGCGCAGAAGCCGGACTGGAATGGATCCAGAGCCGATGTTTCATCCAGAAACCTACCAAGCTGTTCAGCAACCGCTCTCTCAATCACCTTGCCCAGGAATGGAAGATTCGAAACTGGGCGGTAATTGGATAGATCTAAGGGATCTAATGATGTTTTCTTTAAGAGCGGACGCACCACTGCCTCCTTCAGTTCCCCTGGGAATGTCCCGGTGCCAAGGGACAAATTGATGATATCCCCCAGGGGGGCCTGCACCTCGTCTGGACATGCTCTAATCAGCCAAGACGGGCACGGGTCGAGAGGACAAGTGGTGGGCTTTCCAGCTCGGAGGAGTCTGTCCACATCGGCTGGGGATATCCGGTCAAAGTGGTCCAATACTGGACCCGAGGACAGTCGAGGGGCCTCCAGTTCTTTTATTGTATCCAAATTGGCAGGGAGGTCATGGCGGAGCGACAGGACCTTCTCCGCAAAAAAGCTCGCAAATGCCTCACAGCTATGTGTCGAATTGTTATTTAAATTTGGCTGTCCTTCGAGGGACATTAAAGACCGAATTATACTAAATAATTGTGCCGGGCGAGAGCTAGCGGATGCAATGGAGGCCGAGAAGTAGGACTTCTTGGCGGCCTTCACTGCCATCTCGTAGGTTTTCATAAAAACCCTATAAGATGTTCTTGAGGCTCCGTCACGGGCACTCCGCCATACTCGCTCTAGCCGTCTGAGGTCCCGCTTCATTTTCCGGAGCTCCTCAGTAAACCAGGGAGCCCAGTTTCTGCGGGGTCGCAGAGGGCGCTTAGGTGCGATCTCATTGATGGCTGCCAGGGGCTGGGTATTCCAGCCCTCAACAAGCTCAGTCAATGAGTCGCCAGGGGGAGAAAGGTCCCGCAAGGTTTGACGGAATCTATCAGGGTCCATCAGCCTCCGCGGGCGAGCCCAAATCGGCTCACCACCTAAGCAGGGTGGGGGTGGAACATCAATCCTGGCTTTCAGAGCATAGTGATCCGACCATGGCACCTTCATCGAAGGAGACAGGATCACATCTATACCGACGCCAAAGATCAGATCCAGCGTGTGGCCTGCTTGATGTGTGGGGCCCGAAACAAACTGGGAGAGCCCTAGTGTCGCCATAGAAGACACCAGGTCCAGAGCCTGTGAGGAGGGAGTGGCATCGGCATGGATGTTGAAGTCCCCCAATACCAATAGGTTAGGGAACTCCAAGGCCCAGCCGGCCACCGCCTCCAGCAGGCCTGACAGGGTGGCTGCTGGTGCGCTAGGTGGCCGGTACACCAGCCAGACAGCCAAGCTCACCTCGGAGCCCCACACTAGGCCAACACATTCAATGCCGGGGATCGATGGCGGTGGTAGAGCCCTGAAAGAACAGTCTTCCCGGATTAATAATGCCACCCCTCCCCCCCGGCCCACAGTCCGTGACTGGTGGAGGACGGAGAAACCCGGGGGCGCCATCTCTCGTAAGGTAACAGTTACCCCTTCGCGCACCCAGGTCTCCGTCACACAAGCCAGGTCAACCCCCTGCGAGATGATGAAATCTCGCAGGGTGGCGGTTTTGTTGCCTATAGACCTGGCATTGCACAACACCAGTGACGGAGGTGAGTAATCCTTTCTCACCCTACCCTCGTCTCTCGGGATGGGGCGCAGATTGGAAGGGGTACGAGCATATCCGTATCTCGATCCCCTTCGCCTATGCCATCTGCCCCCACCGCCATACCTCCCTCGCCCCTCCACAGTAGGAATCCCAGGCCTCATACTCGCCTCCATTTACAAAGTATAAAAGCAAACAAACAAACAAACAGAAAAAAAAACAATTACACCAAAGCAAAACCAATCCCCACCCCACTCAACAAACCATCCCACCCCAACCCAAAATAAAACAAAACAAAATAAAAATACATGGATAAAAAACCACCGTTTCTGGTGGTACAACAAAGTAAAAAATAAAAACACTTTTAGAACACTTTAAAATATATAACACGATTAAACATTTGCTGCCACAGCAGCAGTGTCCTTAGAGTTGTGATGGTGGTGAGTCTGGGGCCCGCTCCCAGGCCCAAGGTGGAGAATGGGCTTGCAGGGGGAGCGGTCCTCCCCAAGACTCACCGGCAGAGCGGCAGCAGCGATGTCCCGAGGCCTCCTTGGGGCCTTATATGCTGAGGTGGAGTCTGGGGCCCGCTCCCAGGCCCAAGGTGGAGAATGGGCTTGCAGGGGGAGCGGCCCTCCCCAAGACTCACCGGCAGAGCGGCAGCAGCGATCTTTTAACATTTTAGAATTTTCAACGGACAAGCGAAGTGTCCAGACAACAGGTCAGGGGGCTATGGATTGCTAACTAGAATCAAAAAACACCACACAGGGATCTCTGCAAGCTTATTTCTTTTTTTGTAATTTTTAAAATCAGTTTTCCAATATACCCCCAATAATAGCCAAATTATAACAATAACAATTAATTCCCTAAGACAACAGCTATAATTAATGATTTCCATTCAGGATTTTATAATATATAAATTTATAAAGCTTCAAGTGAGGAACTCAAACTATTATCTTTATTCTGCCCTTAATGGTGGCATACGAGGGGTTTTGCCAGGCAAAGTGCTTTTGCACTCAGCGCCTCTCTACCTCCCACATTCCATGCCAGACCCAAAGTCAGGTACCAAAACGAATTGCAAGTGAAGCCCATTCCCCCCTCCCCCGTCCCTGCGGGGAATTTTCAAGGATGATTTACCCTCTGTCATCTTTTTCACTCGTTGATGATCCCCCGCTGTCATGGGGGCTGCCTCCATTAAGGCAGGTGGGATCGGAAGCCTTCTGCAAACTTATTTCTGAGAATAATTAATTTTCTTCATTTAAAATTATATTTTCTTCTATTTTCAATATACCTCATTTTTATAATATGCTCACAGACATGCACACATGCACAAAGACACCCCTGAGAAGTTGTACTTGCTATTATTAGATTTCTTCTCAGTGCATCACCACAAGATCTCCAGGTGGGTTACAGCAATGCCAAAACACAATATTACAATCAGCTAAAACAATTTACAATCAAAAGAACCTAAAAACATCTTTTTCAGGTGTCAAAGGCTAGGGTTACGAGATATGTATTCAGCAAATAACTAAAGCTATATGATGAAAGTGCCAGAGCAACTTGATGGGGAGGTAATTCCAAACATTAGGGGCTGCCCAGAGTTTTCCCTTTTGCAGACTGCCATCACCCTGACCTTCTAAGGGTGATGGAGCTCCCAACAGATCTCCCATCACTGATCTTAACACCTAAGAGGGTCTGTATGGAAGGCTGTCTTTCAAATACGTAGCTAGCTATACTCATATACGAACTGCTTTTTGAAAAACATCTCAATTACCCCTTTGCGTATGGCCTCACCAACCTCTTCAGTAGTGAACAATGGGCAGTGGGGTTGAACCACTCACCTGAACTCTCTCTGGCTGAGTCGCTGCAGAACACCAGGGGGAGAGGAAGAGAAGGGAGGCAGGCAGGCGAGGTCAGCATGGTGCAAACACACCAGCGGTGCCAATCCAGTGCTCTGGCCTGTCTCTAGGCCAACCTTACTGCTGCCTCCACCTCTTTGGGTCAGTATGCAGCAGCAACTCAGCTGGAAGGAGGTAAAATGAGCAGCACAGCCCCACTATGTTCTCTGCTGCTGCCCTGTATAGAGAAATGGAATCCATAGAAGTGTTTTCAGAACTGTGAGCTATGATTTTAGACAAAAATAACTTTGGGATATATTATACTATGATTATCAGCACATGCTCACTTTGGGAGAAAAGATGGCTAAGGAGCTAAGATAACAGAACTCAAATTACATTTTTTTAAAAAAATGCTAGAACATTCTACTTATACTTCCAAATTGTTTTTTATCTTCCAAAGCTATGATTCTTTTTACCATTCATTGGTGATATCCGTTGTCATAGATTTTCTTGATCTTTTGTGTTCCAGATGTGAACTACTTTCCACATAAAATGCCTAAGCTATTACAGCAGTGCAATATAAATGGAAAAGTCTGTTTCTAATAATACAAAGCTTTTAGAAGCAAATTATATTGGGATTTTTCTGTGGGCCTTTCTCAGTCCAAGAAATGTGCCACTTTGGGTGACTGTATTTCTTGAAGTTTTCATTATGTTAAAGAAATCATTTTAACATAATATATTTGGAGTGTAGTTCAGTAATTCTAACTTGTTGTCCATTTTAAGAAGCCAGTATCTGAGCAACACAGTCACACTTTACTTTTTTGCAAACATCGCTATATTGCTTATGCAACCCTAGCACAAATGCTTTGCTTTTTAATACTGAATGCAGTATTAATAGGACATAAATGCACATATGTGGAGTGATAATTGGTTCTCTTCCTAGGGAGCCTATTGGTTGTGCCAGAATTGGAAAATTTTAGACATCATGCCTGCACTATTTATAGAATGGGGCATCTAGTGGTAGATTCGATTCTGCAAGAGGGTCCTGAAGTCTAAAGAAAGGAGGGGAGGTTATGTGATGTCCTGCAGCCTTGTGGGTGGTTTAACATATTGTTAATGCTGCTAAAGGATGTTATGTATGCATACTATTATGCCTAGCCGCAGCCACTGACTTCCGCCAAATTAGAATTTAATCCAATTTGATGTATTTCTTTCACAGCAGCCTCCTGCACAATATGTTAAGAGCCTCAGGCTTGCACTGAGGTGAACAGAGGAAGGTGAATTGGATTAGGTTTCAAATGCCAGTTGCTCTCAATATTTAAAGGGCATTTATGTCTTTTATTTATTTTTACATTTATCATAACTATATAACAGTGATTTCCTCACATCTTAAAAACAGCTAATACTACCTCAGATTGATCACTTTTAAAAAGGAAATAAAAGCTAGAAGCAGTGATAGTGACCGAGGACGCAAAAAAATATACTGTACTTTTTGCTGGATATATCAGTCTGAAACAATTTTGTTGAATGTTTTCCTATGGTTGATGGAACATGCATTCAGTAAATCTAACTGAATCAATGTCAGTTCCTAATTGAACTGAACTTGACCTGCAACCAAGCCAATGAGGTTTTACCCAATGTCAGTAGGTCTGCCTTCTGCTTCCTGTAGGACAGCCCTGCAGTTGACAGGAAATGCAATAGAGTATGCCACATAACATAATTTGCCTTGAATCCCAACTTGGAAGAAAGACAGAATAATAATAATATTAATAATAATTGGAGTGCATCTTTATCTTCAAGGTCTGAAGGAAGTTGCTCCTACTCAGCATTATGGGTTATATTTCATGATAGTCCTACTCAGAGAAGACCCACGGAAGTTAATTGACATGACTAACTTAAGTTCATCAATTTCAATGGATCTGCTTTGAGTAGGAGTTAGTTGAATACAACCCTGCAGTTTTTTTAAAAAAAGAATTTTTAAAAAAGAAACCAGCTTCCTGTACTCAGTGGAAGTCCTTCATGGCTGTAATTCAGCATACAGATTTACTTCTATTTGACGGACAAGTTTTAGGTCCGTCCATCCATCCATATTTTGTTCCATAGATTCCAGATGGAGCACATAAACTGCTTTTCTACAAGGGAGCAAATCATACTAAGGTTATCTAGAGGGTTAAGCAATAGTGTGGGCAGGAGGTGACACAGATTATAGACCAATTTAGACCAGGTTTTTGAATTCAGTTGGACTTAACTATTTCCCCAGCTCTTTCCCCCAGTGCATGTTGTCTGCCATAATCGTTTGCTCTCGAGAGACCTCCATACTGTGCTAGTATTGTCCATTGCTGTCATTTTGAGTATAATAAGCATGCAGTGGGGGAGCCAACAATAAGTAGGCAATGGATAGCAAGGGACAGCAGGTAGGTCAGCTCATTTAAAACTGTCATATGAGCAGGTGTAACTCTTGTCTTGAGGGCAGATAGAGCTCTGATGCTCAATTAGACTCAATGCTGCTATTCTTGTGCTTTAAATATGAGAACTTGGGTTTTTTAATGGGACTTTATATAATGCATGTATTTTTTTTCTTGAAGCTATATTCTGCATCTTGTGTTACAGTTTTTTTTAATTATCTATTGTACCAATAATGATGATGTTATTTAACTAACAGCATCCTAAACTAAAAACTGTTTCAATTAGTGCCTTCATTATTATCAGTGTTCATTGCTTCAAGCCTAGCACAGCACTCTAGTTGCAAGAGTGCATAAATTCAAAGCTTAATTATATTGTTAAAACAGCAATTAAAATGTACTGGCATGACATTGTCAATTAAAGCCATATTCATAAACATCACAATAAAAGTATGCCCTACAGCTGTGATAATCAGCAACAGGCAGGATTCTGTGGCTAGGACAGTCTTAAAATAATTTTGTGAAGTATAGATCACAAAAGAATAGTGTCCATTTTCTGCAAGAACTGAGGGTATCCGTTTGCAAAAGGGTAATTTATAATTTCTTCCATTGACCCATATAATACTTGAGCACAAGAACTTCACAATATCAACCATTTTTATTATTAGCCATTTCATTTCTAGAAACACATGTCATAGATCAGCAAGTAGAAACAGATTTTTTATATATATTTTTGCGTAGGAATGCAAAACATAGATACAGTGGTACCTCGGGTTACATACGCTTCAGGTTACAGACTCCGCTAACCCAGAAATAATACCTCGGGTTAAGAACTTTGCTTCAGGATGAGAACAGAAATCGCGCAGCAGTGGCGCAGCAGCAGCGGGAGGCCCCATTAGCTAAAGTGGTGCTTCAGGTTAAGAACAGTTTCAGGTTAAAAACGGACCTCCGGAACGAATTAAGTACGTAGCCAGAGGTACCACTGTACAAGAGTTAGGAAGAGCCTTGCATCTGGCACCGCTGGGATATATGTGTGAAGCTCCTGCATAATGAGAAGATGAGAAGAGTACCTGTAAACACGAAAGGGGTGTGTGTGGTGGGCCATGTCCAATTATGAATCCACGCCATGTACTCAAATGTTCGGAAATATTTCACCCCTTTCACAATGTATGCATGTGGTCAGCATAATCCTGGTATTCACAACTGCAGTATGAAGCGTGAATTGACCCTAATTTGTGGCGCCACAAATATACACATCTGAATAGTGAACTGGATGGAAATGATCCGAACATTTATGTGGATCAATTCCTTTTCCAGAAATCAAGCTGTTCAGGCTGAAGTCCTGTAACACTTACTTGGGATCAAGTCCCACTGAACTTGAGGCTTACTTCTGGGTAGGCATGCATGCGGTTGCACTGCCTGCCTGGAGAAAGCTGAGAGCAAACTGGAGTGCATTTGGCAAGAACACATCTGAAGCAACAGTCTTCTCTGCATCACAAAGAATCTTCAAAACTATAGTTCAAGGGTCACCTGGAAAGCAAGTATTTGGAAGCAGTTTCCCTTCTCTTTGCAGAGTGTGCTGGGCTTATTAGAATCAAAGTACAATTATAGTTAAGGCATGTGACTGACTCTGGTGCTCTAAAACCTGCCTGCTGCATTGCCAAGCTGCCTTGGAACTTCTATGCTGTGGCTGTACATTTATGAATATGGCCTTAATTTTCTTCTCTTTTGTTTTCCTCATTAATCTTTGCATTTTGTGCATTGTTCAGCAGGTTTGCTGGTGCTGTCTGTATTTTTTTTTTTAATCTGATGTTTACAAACTGTTTCTGTTAACTACCACAGGTTTACACCCTATGAGTGGTATAACCCCCACCCGTGCAACCCTGACTCAGATGTGGTGGAAAACAATTTTACTTTACTTAATAGTTTCTGGTTTGGAGTTGGAGCTCTCATGCAGCAAGGTACACCGGTTACACCTCATTACTGCACACATCCCACAGTCTGCTCAAGAGCTTCTGTGCTGGTAAACTCCACCATTTGTAGCTCTAGCATATACTGTAAAACCTGATCTAGACAAGAGACATGCCACAACATTATATATATTAACAATTAAAAAGGGGGTCCGGGGAAGAAATTAAAACTTTTAAAATCCAAAGTAAATCTACTGAAGGAAAGCATGCAATAAAATGCAAAGTTTGTTTTTTATATCACATGGTTGTACTTTGATAGGCAAAATCTAAGGAGCAAGATGGCTTTGGTGTTGTTTTCACTGAAAGTAGTAATCTATATGAATCAAACTACAGAAGAAAATAATTTTTAATTAGACTTCATGCCATTATAAAACACTGATAAGGCAAGGTGGTTTGTTTTTTTTAAGGGCCACAATACATTTTGTGGGAATCATTATTTCATGAGCATTTGTCAAACTTCTATTGCTTAAAAATCCCCAAACTTAATTAATCACTTTTCTGCAGGTCTTTATGGTTTTGCCTCTTGTAAATGCATCCAGCCTTTGACACCCACAACGTCCTAACAGCTGTTGATTCTGGAAACTGCACAGAGATGCTCATTTTACAATGAAAGGAAATGAGGTGCTATAGACGTGAAGAATCAGCGGTGCATATACTAACCATGTGTGTATATGATGTGTTCATTCTGAGGCCCCCATTAATAGGCTTTTGCCTCTATGTGAGGTGCGTGTTCAGAATATATGTTTAATCATTGTGAACCCCCTCAAAAAACCACACACTGAGAAAATCATGAGAATAGTGAAATATTTTAATAAAGGCATGCAAGTGAAAACACCCCTAGACCCACTCAAAGAACAATTAATATGAGGAATAACAAATTGGGGTTGAGTAGAAATCAAACATCACAATTTCATAAGCCTGATTTTCTAACACCAGTGGAAATTTGGCCATTGATTTTGTTCCCTGTAGTATATTAGGCATTTATTGGGCTAAGTGGGAAGGTGGGCAGATGTCAAGCACAGAATAGAATGGATTCTATCCAAGATGAATTGAAAAATCAGCTTCTTGTCCCAGTTTGTCAGTAAAACACAGACTAAGGTTTTACAGTATTGGACAGGTCTATAGTTGTGAATGCTTTGTGTGTGCAAGTGCCCAAATACGTTGTGTTCTGAATGGCCTTCCATTTTTGGAGTTTACCATCATCCACAGCAAACTGTGGGATGCCGTGCCTACTAGTTACCACTACCTTGGGTACATGACAGTCAGCCCCAACCAGACTCTGCTTGTCTTTGAAGAAGCTTTAAAAGCAAAAAACCAAAATTGTAAGTTGAAGCAAATGTTTCCATGTACAAACTTGTGGTACGTGTGGACTGTAAGTGCACCATCATTAACATGTAGAGTCTGAACAAGAGATGAATGGTTGCTAACCTCTGCATCTATTGTTATGCTCTTTCTTGTTAACAGAAGCTGCTTGTTGTGCTTGATTGGAAGCCACTGGTTTATTACATTTTAAAATGTGATGATCAGACTTTCTCTTTTCTACAGAGCGTGAGCAAAGTCTGGATCAGGATTGGCTGTCATGTCTGCCATAAAAAGGCACTAGAGAGTCTTCAGCAAGTATTGTCTGACTCTGGTTCTTAATAATAGCATTATTTTCTCACACCTCTTATTTAAGTTCTCTGTACAAATACAGCATATTTTCTTTGAAAGGTTATCAAAATACTTGGCTAATTAATTGATGTATAGGTCATGGCTCCCACCTTACTAGCCTATTTAATGACAGTGAAAATCCTCTGAAATGAGTACATCGTGCTGCTTTGAAGAGCAATATCTTATGAATGAAATAAGGCTAAGGCTGCAATCCCATGTCCATTTATCTCCCTAAACTCAATGACACTCTTCTTTTAGACACATATAGTATTTTAGTGTCATAACACAAGCCTGTGCTTGGTAACAAAATTGCAATAATAATAGCAATAGTAATAATAATAAAAGAATAAAAAAAGAACTCCATAGGGCTTACGCAAGAAAAAAACCAACCCATGAATGTGATCAGGTTGTTAAGCATATTCTGAATCTTAGGTCCCCTGAAGAAAACCTTCTGATCCAGCAATTTTCTGTATGTGCCACAACTCTGATGCACATATAGAACTCCTAATTCACAGGTGTTTTAGCTCATGCACTTCACTGGGATGAATGGGGCAACAATAAAGCTCTACACTTACAGGTCTGCTCCCCTCAAAAAGATTACTAGGGGAAATTGCACATAGAAGAGCTTCATGTGCGCATCAGAGCTTGCCTGAGGATCTGGACTGAGGCAAAAGACAGCAATGATTTCTCTTGAATATCTTGTAAAAAGATCTGTATGCTACCCAAGTAGGTCTAAAGGTGTTCATTCTTTAGCTGTGCTGAATCAGCAATCAAAATTTGTAAGTCATCATGGTCCTGTGAGCCAACTGCTTGCCTTCAGCTTCTTACTTGCTTAAGGCAGTTGCTGATGGTGTCCACTGACACTTTACAAGCTCAGCAATTTTCAACCTAACCAAATCTAAAAGAGGTAAAATGCAGACCTTCTGTTTTCACTCAAGCAACTGAGTTTCCTTATGATAGCAAATCAGAGGAAAGAGAAATTAGAATTAGCTAGAGGTTGAAACCTTTCAAAACTTCCCAGTGTTTTATTGTGGAACACCTATCTAGGAAGCCAATTTTCTAGATTATTCTTCCAAGTTGCAATGGTTTCTGAAATGTAGGTAGCCATTATTACCATCTATATTCATTAAAATGTGGCATTACATCAGTGTCTACATAATTTATATTCCTTTGCTGAGCTTTTAGTAAATAATGTTTTCATGAAGAACTGAATCAGCACTCTTTGCAGCTGCCTCTTGCGCTGGTTTAGATCAGCTGCAGATCAAATCTAAGGGCATCACCCCTGGAAGAGTTGGTGTGTGTAAAAATAAATTGTATTGTTGGAGTGCCAGGAAAAGAATTATAGTGGAGATAAAGATACTGGTTTTAAAAATAGCATTTCTGAGATTAATAGGAAGCTTTGGCTGCAATCCTACATCTACTCACTGGAAGGTAAGTCATGTTAAATTCAGGAAGGACTTGCTTCTGAGTAACGAGGAGTACAATCCCATTAAACAGACACTATCCAGCTCTTACTGTAGACAACTAGTGACCCTGGGCTGAGATGATCATTCATATCCAAAACAAAATAAACAAATCCATTTAGTTTAGTGGTACTGGGTTGAGTATTGCACTTTAGCTGCATATCTGCACTGGGTGCACACATGGAAGATGGCCTCTATGTGCAGATCTTTGCTGGATCAGGCTGTTAATTTTTAAGCAGCTCTGCATGTGCCATAAATATGCAGATCCCAATCCAAAACCCAAGCAATATGTCAGATTACCAATCTCATTTACAAAGAAACGTGTGTTTGGCAAGTATTCCCCATAAAATGGAAGTTATCGTTCCATGTATGTACATAGAATACAACACAAAATGAAAGAATAGAATCAGAGGCACCCACTTAACTCTAAGTAACTGGAGGAAATTCCCATCAATTACGCTCAAAATGCCTACATCAACATGCTTGGAGCCTTGACTCATTCTTAGCACAGACATATTGATATAAAGAGAAGTTTTATTTTTCAGCTATCATTTGGAAAATGATGGTCCTTTTTCAGCCATACAGTTTATAAACTAATAAATTTGCCAAGGCCATCGATCTTTTGTATTCATCTCACATAATTGTCTTAGAAGGCACAGCACCTCAGTGCCAAAAAATGTTTGCTGAACAAATTGTATCAAGTGTTTAGTATCCAGCTCAAAATTTGACCACATGCTGATGTATGCTTTAGTCCAATAAGCATTTAAGCATGTACTTTGACTCAACTGTAAATTCAGTAGGAGCAGAGACTTGCAGTTGAAGAGAAGATACACAAATGTGATTTCCCAGCTGAAACTAAACAGATGAGCATACAGACCCTGCCCGGTTCCTTGTTCTCTCCCTTGTTGCTACATCCCCCTCCTATACCTGGTGAAAATTAGCAAAGCTCTCTACTGGCTGGTTCCCAAAATGGGGAGCCACACTAGATGCGATGTTAACTGTGTTGATGAACTTGGTGTGCTCAGTTTCTATTATGCAAATACAGGGTCAACCCAAACATGAGGAGAAATGAGACAACTGTTTTGGGCTGCGGTCATAGGGAAGCAGTGAACTGTCCCAATCCCAAGTGCCCCCAACTCATCTCATTATTGGCCAGTGGTCCTGCTGTCGCTGCTGCCAACACCGCTAGATGCCTGTCTGCCCCCTAACAAGATAAGGGTCTCAGCCACCCACTCCACAGTGGGGAAAAGCATTGGAAAAACATTAAGTAACTTAAAAGCATCTTTTGAAAAGTTTCTAAGTTTAAACAGCCTCTCTCCTGGACACTTTTGACCCTTCCACATAGCAAGGCACTGAGCCAGGGAGCTGGAGGAAAGAGGGAGGCAGATAAACCTCCCTCTAGTGATGATGCTGCTAATGCATTTTTCGGAGAAGAACACAGGGGGAAGAAGACATGTAAAGAGCAGGAAGAAGAGCACCATCGCTGCTGCTGCAAAGAGGAGGATGGGAGGGTGAGAAGAGGTGGCGTGGCAGCAATATTTCTGCCTGCTTCAGGTGGCACAATCCCTTGTTCCAGCCCTCTATAATAGCTGCTACAAGGAAGCCTGAGCCCACCTTGCACCCATGAGGTGGGAAAGTTTAACAATGTGTGCGAGTGGGAGCTTTTCTTGAAAGGTAATTAACTTCATGTCTACGTTTTGCCCAGAGGCTGAAGGGCACTTTGTTAATTTTCCCTGGATAAAGCAGGAATAGGAAGGGGAAGCAAGCAAGTACGCGAAAGGGAAAGGGAATGTGCAGGAGAGGGCCATGGAAACATCTTGAATCAGTATTTGATTTGCTAATATGCTTGTCTGTCAGCTCAGCCATGAAGAATAGACTGACTTCATGGTGCTTGAAGAAAACTTTTAATAATATTTCTGTCTTCCATGCATTGAAAGGCTATGCAGGGCAAATAGGGCTGATTCTGACATAACAGTTTGACCTGGCAGTGATGTTGAAGTGGTCCTGTGAGAATTTGTTAATTCTGAAGGGCCTAGATGTCAGCAGGCTCTCTAAAAATGGTTATATATATTTAATAGGATCATTTCATAAAGTCATCCAATGAGCACCAAATATTAAGTTGGAACCATTTTTACTGGGGCAGGGATGGTAAAATGGGTTCAAATTAATGCAATAAACATATAGATAGAACTAAATCTTTAATGTGCGGAAAGAATTTTACTTTCAACAATGAAATAACATGAAAATTATCCATTTACTGTCCTAAGCTTGCTGCATCGTGTGTTGCTTCATCGCAGTGTCCATTATGGCTTAGGGTTCTCACTTTTAACTGTCCCTAAGAGCTTAACTGTATATTTAAAAGACAATTTATGTGTTTCCCCCCTTTTTCCTCTTACCCATTAAAGCTCTGTAGCTGTTACTAAAGTAAACCTATTCCTCCATGTGATTTCGTGGTACCAAGCCATTACTGAGGTGGAAGGAAAATAATTCACATTAATATAAGTTCCCTGTTCCTAACCACATTTATTACAGTAATGTCAATGAAACTTACATCTGAGTGTGTTCAGCATCACAGCCCAATTATGTTACTGGGAACAGCAATTTAGATATATTATTAATGACAAAGAATTTTGGGGGGTGAATTTGGAATTCAGACCCAAGGACATCCATGTGTTTATCATTTAGCATTCATACTTCTTTTTCAAAGTATGTTTCCTTGTTTAGTGTTAACTCTGTATGTCCGCGATTATTACATCAAATCATTGTAGTCTGTTGTTCATACTTTTAGCATGTTCCTAAACGTAAGTCCGTAGAACTAGTTTGACATTTATTTCACCCTATTGTAATACAAATGTTTTGATGGTGTTATATAGGATCTGAGCTCATGCCAAAAGCTCTTTCCACCAGAATAGTTGGAGGAATATGGTGGTTTTTCACCTTGATCATAATCTCATCCTACACTGCTAATTTGGCTGCCTTCTTGACTGTTGAGAGAATGGAATCCCCCATTGATTCTGCAGATGATCTGGCAAAGCAAACTAAGATAGAATACGGAGCTGTTAGAGATGGCTCAACTATGACCTTCTTTAAGGTAAGGTGGTGTTTGCATTATCAGGTGACAATTTTTCTTGAACTAGATGGTAAATGTGAATGGAGAAATCAAATGAACCTGAGATATTCATGTCGGAATAGCTGCGGGAAACTGTGTGTGACCTGCACTGTTCCATTGCCGAACTCAAAGATCTTTGCTCAAAGCCATACTGCTCAGTCTGCAAAGGAACCCTCCATTGCACAAGCAGCCCAAAATAGATTGGAGCCACCAGTAAGCCCTTCAGAACTCCAGCTCAGCATTTGGGAAACAGCCAAAACTTACTGCAGTAAAAGACAAATTGGGGGAAATGTGGCCAGTCAGTCTACAGAATCCCAAGTGATATATCACCAGTTGCCTTTACTTTGTGTTATTGGCAGAATTACACACAATATCAAATTGGCACTTATGTTGGGATAATTTGGACCAACTCTGGCAATTATCTATCTGAACTAGTTGGAAAGATGTACCACAACTAAGGAAATATAAACAAAATTACATAATTTCAAAACTATGTTATATAGATATAAACCAAATATATTTTAGACCTAGAGTATCAATGGTGATGAGGTAATAGTAGCAGCCCTTCCCACATTTCTTGGGAGGGGGCTTCCGAGAGGAGCTCTGCCAGAATTTTATGGTACCTGGGACACATGCCCAGGGACCATTGGTTTGCACCTTTAACTCATAAAATAAATCACGTCTTCAATTCTAACACATTTTATTCTGGAATAATCACATTAAATTTAATTTAGTTCACAGGGGCAGCTCTCAGTTTATCAGTTTCATACTCTGAGCCTGATTATGCCAACAAGCTATGAATATGGCAGAGCTTTATAAACAGCAGTTGGTAATCTCAGGGAGGAAACACCTGAGCAGATGCAGGTAATTATAGTTATCCACATCCCCACTGTGGGATCTAAGCATGGTGCACAGAGTCAAAGCTAACCTTTAAGAAGCTATCACTGTAAAGACGCTGTGACAGATTGACAAAGCTATGGGAATTTGGAAAGGAATGTGCTCCTGCTATCTCTGCTGTTTTCTGCGAACAGATTTCTATGGTTGCCATCATGACTTAATAAATGGCTGCTTTCAGTTACTGACCACACATTTACAAGTTCATGGTGAAACTGTGGGGTTGGGGTTCACAACCTTTATATTCTTGACTCTTCTAAAAACTAGCAATATCTAAGTGTACTAACACAGCTGCAAAAGTACAGTTAATGTCAAACTTCCTTGATACCCTTATTCATAAATAAAGCCTTCCTTGCTGCTTGGAAATGAGATTAATAAACTAACTGCATTAGTATTTAGTACTTTCTATTGTTATTCTGTTGGTGTTCTCCAAGCCTGACCCCCTCCTCTGGCAATCTGCACAAAAATTTGCTTGATGGTTGCCATTAATTTGATTTTAATTTGATTTAATTAATGTTATAATGAATGTTTTAGAATGTTGAACTATTTTTATTGTTGTTAGCCGCCCTGAGCCCGGCTTCGGCTGGGGAGGGCGGGATATAAATAAAATTTATTATTATTATTATTATTATTATTATTAAAATAAATAGAATTAAAGAATAGTTGTATTTTTAAACCATTTCCCCATTTTTTTCCTTATGAGAAATATGTACATTTCTCCTATATCATTTATAAACATGTTTTTGCTAAGATGGCTCTGGAAGCTACAGCCGAAATTTTTTTTTAATACTGTGCACACTTATAAATCATGCAACACAGAGAAGCTGAAATGCCACTATACAAGAAAGGCATTGACCCTCAGAAGCCCATACCAGGAAAGAGTTGTAGCAAAGCTTTCAGGGCATGACAAATATTGGAAGTGCCCTGAGATGGTGTCAGGCTTGGGCTGGCAGGCAATGAGGAGAGGGAGGAAGAGGGGGAGGCTGAAGTGCTGGAGCCAAGGCTGGAGGAAAGAAATCCTGTCTGGATGGAGAGGCAGGAATCCCAGCTCTCCTATGCTCTCCTCATGGAAGCTGCAGAGGACACCCAACAGATGCTAGGAGTAGATGAACAGGAGTCGGAAGAGTGCAGCCTTGTCACTTAAGACCTGGTCATGTCTCACAGGTGAGAACAGATTCACCCAGCCAGATACAATGTGGACTGTGATGCATGCAAAAAGCCTATACATTTGTGTGGCAGCGGAATGCCAACACAAACAACCAGGCCACTAAGGGAGAAAGGCAAAACACTTGCAATGTCAGTCAGTCAAATTTATTTGCTAAAAACCACTGGTCATAACAAAACATGCAATTGATTTAAAGTTAATTTCCAGAAATTGCCATGTGCCTGATGGCCACATGAATCACTTCTAAGTTGTGCTTCAGTGCTAGTGATGCTTTAAGTCATTCTCTCTCTCTCTCTCTCTCTCTCTCTCTCTGCACTTGTTTGCTTCTAAACACAGAATCATAATTCCTTTTTGTTACCGAATTGTTGTGAGGTAGATTTTATTGGTTTTACTGAACTGTAGCACTGTCTTACTTTTGTATATTATTTTATATGTCACCTAGAGAAATATTTTAATTAGGTGATTAATCAATGGAATTAATTAATAAATTACTTATTTCACAATACTGCTGTAAGGATAAATACTGTAATCTGGCACACTGAAACCAGTGTTGCTAATTAATTACAGATTTGCATTGCCAGAATGTGTGTGTCTTTCCAGATTGCAGTTATGTGGAAATTTATGTTGCCCTACAGTAAAATATGGGTTATACAAGTGTTTGCGATGGTATTCAATGCGTACAAAATAACCTTGACATTTAAGTCAAAAACAATGTTTTGTTTAAAATAGCATACTAGAAGAGACATAGTAAAAGTTCAAATACTGAAAAGTCTAAGGTTAAGTTTCTGCTTAAAGATAAGGTAACATCTCACTGCCTTGGGGCCATCCCAGAAGATTATATTTACAGAGACATCCTGTCTCGCAAAGTATTGGCTACACCCATCCATGAATATAAAGACTCTGTAATGGGATTCAACTCTTGTTTGGTGAAGGCAATAGGGACTTTATTCACAAGCTGTTTCCTTAAAGATTTATGGGAGAGGATCCTTTTAACTTGATGGAAATGTACTGGTTTCTATGCAAGACTAGAAATATAAGCATCACCATGTAAGATCCTGGTACCATCCAAAGTGATATTCATATTCTGTATGCAAATCTCAACTTCTTAAGTATTTTTTTTTTAAAAAGCCTCAGGTGTTTTCCAGCAAACAGAGATGATTTGGATAGCAGATATCACTAGCAAAAGAACATATCCCAGTCAGTGATGGAAGAACAAGGCTGGGACTATAATGTTCTTTATGAATAAAAGAAAACACAGTTGTGTTTTGGGCTCTATAAATTTAAAAATTGAACCTGTATTTTGAATATTCAGTAATTAAACAGTTCACCTGCAATTTTATAATGGAGACCAGGGGCCTTGGTTATCCTGAGCACTCATTTAAGTTCCTGTATTCTTTTTTATTAGTTTCCCTTTATATTTTTGTTTGAAGCTAACAAACTGTCTTTCTTTATCAGACTGGACTATTTTTAAGAACAATACAGTACATTCTATCACAGCTGAGCAAGAGCACAGCTCTTTTCCTATAGAACACCTGGCAGTAATTGTTCTGTACTGTCCATCAGTTTTCCATTGTAGGTCTCACTGGGTCACAAACAGACCGCAGGCCTCTATGGTATTTTGTGACAAATGGTGTTAAAAGAAGCCATGTGCTCATTATATTAGCTGTTGGAAATTTGTAAAAGTGCTGACCCATAAGACTACATTCAGCAGAATATATCTGAATGGAAAAGATTCCCAATTCTCAAAGGATTCTCCTACACTCAACAACTAGAGCTGATGCCAACCAGCAATGTGAGGGTTTAAAAAAAAATAATAGTGTGTGAATAGGACCTATTTCTGACGCTTGTGACTTCTATTCTTAGAAATCCAAAATATCAACTTATGAGAAAATGTGGGCATTCATGAGCAGCAGGCAGCAGACAGCGCTGGTAAAGAACAATGACGAGGGAATCCAGCGTGTGCTCACCACCGACTACGCTCTGCTTATGGAATCAACCAGCATAGAATACGTCACTCAGAGGAACTGTAATCTCACCCAGATTGGAGGGCTCATTGATTCCAAAGGTTATGGTGTAGGAACTCCCATTGGTAAGAAGTGTATGAATATCAGTGGTGATTGCTAGACTGAGATAGGTAAATTAAAATCCTTTTTATCTGACAGATTCACTGCTTTGCAAGAGCTCTGGTAGGTCGAAAGAGTTCCAATGTTTTTCACAAATATATCCAAATAAGCCCCACAAGCTATTATTTTATATTCTTTTATATTATTTTATATCATCTTCTCATTTTAATAATGAGAAAAAACAAAGAGGCACTCTAAATTGATGGAACTTTCCTCCCGTAGAGGTTCACCTAAACCCCAGGCCTCAACAGCAGCAAGATCAATTGCATTGACCTGGTAGTTTCCAGCATTTCCTGCCCTATTTCCCTACCAGCTATTTTTGCTTCCTCGGTTGTGCTTGCCTTCTTTAAGGCACCAAGGTGAGCTACTAGGGAAGCCAGGCTGGGGCCTTTTTCATCGGAAGAAGTTAAAGACGGAGGTGGGTACTTTGAGAGGGACAGTTGCCCTTTCCTTTCCCCTTCTGTACTTTGAAAACATGCCTGGCACTCGCCAGATAATTGTTCCTCAGTTTCCTTGGTCCTAAAGAGGAAAGAGTAGATTTCATGTCAAGTGCAGGCATCTCCTTGCAACATCTAGCAGCTTATTCTTCTCCAGATTCACAATATGCAGGCTGCTCTCAGAAAAAGCAAGAGTAAAGCCAGGCACAAGGCCACTTAAGGAAAGCCCAGCAAGGCCCCAGTCATCTGGGTACATTGGACCATACCTAGCACAACAATGGCATGTTTGGCATGAAAGGGACTAATTATACTGGATGTCTAGGGGAGCCCCCTGGGCAATGTTCTCCACACATGTAGAGCTACAACCTTAATATGACTAATAAATACTTTCAATAATTTCAGTAAATTTGAACAATTGTGTCAGTTCATCATTCCAGTTTAATGCTGCTGATTTTTAATATTAAGATTCTAGATTAGCCTTTAGACTAGGTTTATCCAAGTTCTCTTAATTTGTAAAGTATTGTTGCATTTTGACTAATGTTTCAGACTGTATTTGAATTTCTTTCATGACAGCAGTCGTCAACCACTGCCCCCAGGAGAAAATGCAAAGGTTCCAAGATAATGATTGATGCACTGTAAAGATTTCAGGGCAGTGATAAAGATTCTATGCTTCAAGCCCAAAACAATGAAGGAATAAATTAGAACAGATGGTAGCTCCTTAGGGAGAACGTATGCATCAGAAATACAGCTGGGGGATGTAGTTATAAGAGGTTTCTTATATGATTAATATGAATTTAAAGAAAGATTTGGGAAGATATGTATGTGTTTATGGTGAAATCAATAATCTCAATGTCATCCACACAATTGAAAGAAACAAAAAAGTTAAAATATTTCATAAGCTACAATGCTCGCAAAATCAACAAACTCAAATGTTTTCTTGCATTATTGCTCTGCGGTGTTGTTGAACTGCCAACAACAAAAAACAAATGCACAAGATGACTGATGGGAAAGTCAAGTTTCTCCAGGATTTACAGACATCTGACAACTTTGTCAGCCTTGCCACTAACAGGTGGTGTTGGTTATAGGAAGGGATAGGAAAGTTTATTTTGTCCAAATATTAGGAAAATATTCTTCTACATAGATGGAACGGTTAGAAAACCAAAACTCCAAGGTACTTTCTACATTACTAATATACATGTTTCAGGATTGAACTCTTAACACTGAGAACTTTATCTGTGATTGAGGCGTGATCAGTGTTGGATAAATTAAAGGTTCAGGTGTCTGGCTGTAATATTACTTTCCGTTTGGATAAAGAGCAGTGTTATCCAACGAACAGAAAATTGGATCTCAGGTCAAAGTCCTACTAAACCATGGGATCAATGGCTGAACAAAGAAATCACCAAGATTCAAAAAGACTAAAAAGAACTATTGCCCATTCCGTGTGGTATAACAAGCAATATGAATAACCAGCATAAGTAACATTGTTACAAAGTCCAGTTCTGGATGCCTTGAATGCACATTGTATATTTTAGTGCTCTTGATATTGTCAACTTAGTACTAGTACTACTACTACTACTACTACTACCACTACTACAGCAGCTATACAAAGAGCTGGATCAGACTGGTAACTCTACTTTTGCCTAGGCTCTTGCCTGAATGTCATATTCAAACCTTCTTGTTTTGCTTCCCTCCCACCCTGGCCCAGGCTCCCCTTACAGAGACAAAATCACTATTGCCATTCTCCAGCTACAAGAGGAAGGAAAGCTGCACATGATGAAGGAGAAGTGGTGGCGAGGCAATGGTTGCCCTGAGGAGGACAGCAAAGAAGCTAGTGCCCTTGGTGTGGAGAACATTGGGGGCATCTTCATAGTGCTTGCAGCAGGACTTGTTCTTTCTGTGTTTGTAGCTATTGGAGAATTTATTTACAAATCGAGGAAAAACAGTGACATCGAACAGGTAGGTCGAGTTTGAGTGGGTCTGTGTGGTACAAAAAATGTGTTCGCGTGTGGTTTGAGATTGGGAGACTGAACCCCAAAACTGCTCTCTCTCCATAGATTCCAAAAGTCTATCTTTGTATACAGGGTCATTTGCCAGCAACAGCTGTCAAGGTTATGTTGTGACCTGGCAATACAGTACTTGCCGAGAGTCTCTCTCGGCCTCTTTCTGCATAACTGCTTCGTTGCAAGGGAGAATGCAGTGCTTAAGCTACCTACCTAAGAAGCAGGTCAAGACCCAGGTTAGGTTTTTGCAGGCTTTGGCATTTCAGTGCAAGAGCTCCCATGGGAATCTCAGCTTTAGAATAGGCTCTGTGAGTCAGACTCCTCCACTAACAGTCTGCCAGACTTTCTGGCACTGCCTTGTGTACATTTGTTAATGAGGAGAGGGAAGTACCAAGGGCTCCATCCAATTTTTGATACTTGGCAAAACTGTGCAGAACTTTTTGGCACAGTTAATATTGCGCACAGTTGTTGTTTTATTGTCGGAAATCAAGCATAGGCTGGCTTGGAAGGAAATAAGGCAGAAATATCTAGCTCTGGGTGTAGCCTTGCTGTATTTCCAGCTATGTACCAGTTGATTTGGGACATCCTATAATGACACCAAAGCAGATGATCGAGAGCTAAATTCCCAACACCAGTACAAGAGAACAGTGGCTTGGCACCTGCTACTCACACAGAGAGGTTACAACGTCTCTATGAGGTTCAGAGGTGTTGCTGACATGCCCATCATAAAAGCTGACAGAGTGGCTTCAATTCATTACTTCTGGAAAAGCCGTGGCCGATCCTGAGATTATAGCATGGGTGTTTCCTTTGCTATGCAGCAACAGAGAGCTTTCCAGCTCTGCTCGAATAATGCAGGAGGCTGCTGCAGCCACTGTGGCTTGAGGCTCTGCATGTCTGAACCACTAAGGATAGGATCAGCCTGCTATTTTGAAATCTATATTTATAATCCTACCTTTGGAACATTTTTACCTTAAAATTAGCAAATAATGCATGGCGAGTTGCCTGATAGATGGTTGCTTTGTTATTAGAGCAACTATATAATACAGTAAAGGTCAGTTGCTTCTATGCAAATCCTGTTAAAATGACTGGGGGCTGCACAAGAGCAGTGTTTGCTGGGTGGCATATGTTTTCTACAGTCTTGAAGCCAGTAAGAAACAACACATTCATTTCAGTGAAACTGATAAATTCCTACTATGTACAGATCAGCATTCTGTGCATCACAAGAGGAGAATTCTGACATAATACATATCATATTTATGTAAAATCATCTCACTGTACGGCAGAAACTTGTAAAGAGCAGGGGTGGATGAGCAGTTGCCCCTATTTTTTTTATCATTATCGTTATGCAGGTTGGTAGGTTCTGCCCTGTCTACTGTAATGTCTGCCTTAAAATTTACCTTGAAAATTAAGAAAATTAATGTTAGCATAACTTTCTTCTTTGTTTTCATTATGAGATTATGTGCAAATGTTAATGGTCATCAGGATACCTTTTTGTGCTCTGATTTAATCAATGTACACAGGTTAATCTTATCAAGATTCCTTTTTGCATGGTGTCAGCAGAAATTTTGGGGGGTGGAAGTACAAGCTGGATACGGCAACAAACTCTCTGCATATGCAGAAGTTTGAGAAGTCAGATAATCAAACCCAGAAAAATGGTGGATCGGTAACACATCACTGCCGCTCTTTTAAAAAGTTCAGGTAACTCAGAAACCCAAAATCTCAGAAGAAATCTCATATGCATCCCTGGTGAATGGTAATATGGGTATTATTCTGCTCCTCTGTCATTAGTCAGTGAAAGAATTAAGAGAACTGTAAAGGATAAAGCATTCATACAGATTGCTTGGTTCTTGAAAATATGAACATTTAATAATCTAAAGTACAAATATACATGATCTTCAAAGGTTAACTTATGGCACCTCCAGACTGCCACTATTTTGCGGCAGGAATTCAAGCACACACTGGAAGTTTAGGTTTGTTTAATGAAGCGTGGATTAAAGGGCTCTTTCGCCCTAGCACAACAAATCCATTTTTAAATGACTTTTTGCTGTTTGGAAAGAGATAGGGAAATACAGTGAAAAGTATGGAAGGAACAAACAGGAAGACATACAAACACCCTACAAGCAAATCAGGATAAATGCTCAGTAAAGACAATATATAACCAATCCTCCACATAAGCTTTGTGCAAGAAAATCTTGATGAATGCTCAATAAACAGGTTGTCTGGAGGGGCCATTAATTTTTCGTCTTTTTGACAGTTTTCATTTCCCATTTCCTATAGTTTTGGTATCATTCTTATTTTAAACTTTCTTGTTGGTTTGCTTAACCATTATTATCTTTATTTTTCTTTTTTCCATCTTTTCCTTTCTGCATGCGAAAAGGCCTTTTGTTTCTTTTATGGACTGCAGTGCAAGCAAACGCATCCATCCAACTCCACTTCTGGGACTACCTTATCTACGGAGTTAGACTGTGGCAAATTAATTCGGGAGGAACGAGGGATTCGAACACAACCCTCAATTCATACTGTATAGTTACAGTAAAGCAAAGGTGTGTGCACCTAAGGCATACCTCTTCAACAATGTACATTAGCAGGAAACCATATTTTGGCTGGAATCCAAAGAAGAACACTAAGCTAAGTCAGCACAAGGAGTTCTTCTTCCACAATAGAACTTTCTCTCCCTCTCCTCCCCACAGCCAACCTCTAAATCTCTTCTGGGTTTCCCCAAAAAACCTCTGAAGCAGATTTGAGGGCAGAATGTAGGGAAGGGGGGGAACCCCCTTTACGCTTGCTAATCCTTCTGCCAGCACAACTATTCAGTTGAATACTACCCACTGTGTTAAAGTCAGTTCTGGGCTAGAGTTTCTTATAGTAGCCCCACGTGTCAAATAGCAAATGGCTTTTGAAAGTGAGAGGACTTTCAAAAGCAGGTTGTGGTATGTTATCAGGAACTGCTGTTCAAAGATTTAAAAAAATCCTACTAGGTATACCTACCACTTGAGTGTCTAAAATACTTTTAAGCTTTTTCTACCAAGGCTTTATGTTCAAACTGTTGGATGATTCTCCAGTCATCCTGAGAATTGGTATAGTTAAAAATGCATTCTAAATGCCACACCACAGTGTAACAGAATGCTATAATTAATAACTGTTGTTTGGTAAAATACAGTGGAACCTCTGGTTACAAACTTAATTCGTTCCGGAGGTCCGTTCTAAGCCCGAAACTGTTAGCGGAGTCTGTAACCCGAAGTGTTTGTAACCCAAGGTACCACTGTACAAGATACATTGGAAAGGGCTACTACACATCTGATGTAATCCCTATCCACAATGCATTGGTTTGGAGCAGGCCCACATTCTCATTTGTCTAACAATGTGGAAGGAAACATACATCCCTATCCATTCTCTTTTATGAGGATGTTAATTCCTATCTACATTGCAAGGCTTGTTGTCTTGGATCACTCCACCAGTAATGTGCCTTGCTGCTTACATCTGTTTTTGGATTGGGGTCAATAATTTTTTACCATTCTTTTTGCATGATTCAGCATTTTCAGGTAAGACAAATTTGTTTGAATTCTATCCTGGCAGAACTAATTAGAGTACCAGCACCTGAAACCAAGGGTTTTACCGTAGATAATAAGTTTTACCCTGCACTAAAAGCCAGTGCTGTTCTTTCTTATCCAGTCATAAGCTTTCAGGTGCCTGTTGACTTCTGAGAACTACCACACGGATACAGACAGTTCCATTCTTTGCTGACAGCTTTGTGCCCGTGAAGTCAAGATTTTCAAAAAATCGTATATTTCTAACTAAAATCCAGTTGATAGAACTTACCAAATAAATTGCAGTATTTATATGCCATAAAATATCTAGACTTCACAAGCCAGTAATGAATCCAATTTCCAAATTACTCTAGTATAGCATCATAATCTGATAACACTGTCCATTTGCATATCACTTCAATTAGTTAACCTTACTTGTGCTTCATTGTGTTGTACTTTCCAAATACAATTATGAGAATGTTTTGGGCAAAATGCAATGCTATCTTTCAAACTCATAAATACACTCAATCCTATTGGGGCCATTACATGTGTGAAAGCATGCTTCCATGCATTTAGAATGGTAAACTGCTTGCACCAGCTGTTTCCCATCCCTGATCCAGCATCTGGAACTGTGTTTACAGAGCCCATTTTTTAAAACTGAAATCTCATCTATCATCTATACTATGGCCAGTGTAAATATTGTAGAGTTGTAGTTAACAAAGTTTTACTCAGAGTAGACCCATTGAAATGAATGGACATGATTGTGTTTGAGCCACTTGTTTCGATGCATCTACTCGAGTAAATATCACTCATAATTTGTCTCTCTCCACCCCCTTAAAATTCTTCACTTTTCACAGTTGACAATGTTTGCAGTAGGTCCAGGACTTATTGGGAACCCACTAAGGACAACTTGTTCAACTTCAAAACTGCTCACACACTTACACCCCAGTTATCATTGCTTCTACTTCAGAGCTAAACTGATTTGAGTGGAAAGTTATTGTGATCAGAATTGTTACCTTAGACATCAACAAAACTTTTAGTTTAAAATAAGATTCTAGGAACGACACAGTGTCATCAGTTGTCTACTTCAAATTATGGTCCTAAATGCTCGCCCCCTTTATTTACACAACATTGCGCTTTTCTCCTCTTATGTAACCTTCAGTTTGGCCCAAGGCAGCAGAGTAATATTTAATTTAATTTAATGCAATACTTTTATGAATTCTGCTTCCAATTTATGCCATTGCCAATTGATCAACATTTCTATATTTCTATACTCCCCTTGACTTCCATGTTCTGTAAGCTAACTAAACCATGGCTACAAGCTGCGTATCAATGACTCACTGTTTTCTCTTGTATTCACTTTACCTTTGTATCTTGTTTATAAATTCCATGTTATAAAAAGGAATCTTGGCAAAGGAAAGAAAACAAGTCAATGGACATGTTGCATGTATTTCTGACAGGCATGCAATTTGTACATGGGTTTGCATTCAGCTCCCGTGTAATCAATCTGGCACCAGGCCAGGCAGCCCATTAGCCTGACTTTGCCCTTGCACATTTCTATATACTACATGGATTTTCAATATAAATGGTACCAGAGCCACACAGCCATTTGCTGACACATGCACAACAGCCTTTTCCCACATACAACTCATGATCTCTAGATTATAGCAGATGTGTCTTTTTTACTATTTATAGACACAGACACTGCTCATTGGCTGCTTTTAAAACAAAACAGAAACTCTGATTTATCCTATTAAGATAAATTTTAAATTATTTGAGCATATTACTGAAACTCTTGCTACCTTTCCTTCTCCATTTTCCATACAATTCTGGTATAGAGCATTTCAGATGTACTCCATTTTTCCCACGTTCCCACATGACCAGAATAATTTATACAATGGATATTTTGTGGCTCTTCAGTTGGCCCAGTCAGTATGTCCAAGTGTCAGAGATTATGGGAGTTGTAGTCTAGCAACATCAGCAGGCCCTAAGAGTGGCCACTCCTGCTCTAAGCTTTTGGATTTATTTTTAAATCCTTCCTTTCCTGAATAGCAAACACTAATTAAACATTTTGAGATACCTTACACTGGCTAGCAGCAGCTTTTGAGGATTTCAGATAAGTTTCAATGAGCTGTGGTTTTTCACCACAAGCAATAATTTCTGTTGTCCATCTGTCCATGCATAACATAGACTAGAATTAAAAGAAAAACACCACTTCCACCATAGCAATCTTCACAATCATCTTCTTTGTTTTTAAACAAAGGAGCTACAAACTCCCATTTCAGTGTAGTATATGGGAAGGGAAAGAATGAAATCCCTGTTGGCTGCCTACAAGTCTTCCTACATACCTCAACAGGCTCAGTAAATTATAGCTCGAGTCCTTTCCAGTTTCTTTCTTGCAATCTAGTCTCTTTGTTACAAAAGAACAATTGATTGCAATTCTTGAGACGAAAAACAAAAAAATTGTACATGGGTTTGAGAACTCAACTTCTGGTATTGGCACTTGGCTATATAATCTGGGTGCCCACAAATGTTTATTATTGTTAACCTATTTCTTTGTTAATTCTCACCACTACAGTGATATGTTGCTGCTTAAAATGTTCCTGTTTAAACTGTTCACGCATGAAACTTATCTAAGAAGTTCTAGTCACTCTTTGAAAAAAAAGAAAACAAGCATTGGTCTTGCTTCCTACAAACTTAAACAGGAGAATAAAGCTTTGGAAAAGCCTTTTGATATTGCATTTTGGACATGCTGAAAAAAGCATGAAAAAGTTCAACACAATAGACAGAATTTTGGCTACATTTTCTGGTACAAAATCAGTAAGGGGCAAAATGACAATGAGGTAGAGCAGGTGGTGGGCAGTCTAATGAGCAACCAAAATAAGACTAAGTACTTGGGTGTAAGCTGACTTTATTCTGTTGAAGTCCATGGTAATGAACTAGCTAAAATCCCAAAACTTGGATTTTGATCAGGATGTGCAAGTTTAGTCCCCAAAATTGTACTTAGCTGAGGTACCAATCCTAGTTTCACCACTGCCTCCCTTTGTCAGTTATTCAGAGGAGACTTCAAGGGTGGGAGAGTTCACTCATTGTGCTGGTGGCAAGAGTGAGACGGGTATTTCCTTGCATTGCCTAGGCAATGTTGTGTTGCTTCCCTCTCTTCTTGCACTCAACTGAACATGGTGAGTCACTGCAGCACAGCAAAGGAAAGTAGCAAAATTCATCTGGTTGCCTAATCTATGTGGGGATGCTTCCCTTTCTTCCAGTCCTTTGATGGGGCTCACTTCTCTTGTGGGGTCAAAGTTTGCAAACAGCTGCAGAATAACAAATTAAATGCATGGTTCAGGGTTTTCAGAAACCCACCACAGCACAAGCACCATTTTGCTCCAAAGTATTGATTTTGTAATATTTTGGCTCAGTGCTATTTAGATAAAAATGTATGCTGATTAATAGTTTTTTTTTTTTTCAACTGGTAAGGCTTTGCAGTAGGAAGCAAGTTATAAGTCTGCTAAATCAACAAATCTTGGTTATCCTCATTTAGATTTTTAAGGGGCAACATGAATTCCATCTGAGGCTGGATATTATTAAATATGTGATTCTATTCTTTTGCAACCCTTATTTCTGTGTAATGCCAATTAGCCAGATTCCCAGCATTGGGACATACACATTTCAATAAAGAAGCAACCAATATTTACAATTTCTGGGGTCATAAAGAATCCTTTACACATCACACCCCTAATTCAATTCTGCAAATTCACAGTAATAGTGGAAGAAATCTAACTCAGTGAACTGAGATATTCAAACTTCCCAGTTAGTATGTTCAGAATCTAGTTGAAAATTAATTGTGCAAAATAGGGTGACAATCTGTGCTAAATGTAATTAATTATTTTTTTTATCTGCTACCTTCTACTAGTGTCTTTCTTTCAATGCCATCATGGAGGAACTTGGAATTTCACTCAAACACCAGAAGAAATTAAAGAAAAGGACAAGAACTAAAGGGCGGTCGTCATTCACAAGTATCCTTACTTGTCATCAGAGGCGGACACTGAGAAAAGAAACCATGGCTTGAATGAGTTCAACTTTCCCCATGGAAAAGATCTTGAGTAAAAGGCAAAACAAAAAACTTTTTATGCCTACCAGACAATTGTATGGAGGGATTTTTAAAAAGAGACAGCTTACATCTCAGAAATTCAGTGTGATTTCCCCTTTTTTAATCTCGAGGCGGTACAGCAGATTCAGAACTCACATAAGACTGATGTACTACAAATCACCCAGGAAACGTCTCGCTTTTACTTTTGAAATGATTTGTACGATCACCTATTTTGCATCTCTCTCTACTACTTCCCCATTCATTGCTGTATGTGCTTTCTAAATGAATAAAAACAGGGATTTTTCAGTATTGAATTATTCTTTCACTTCCTCATCAGAAGTCACCTGACATTTTCTTCTTCAGCATGATTACATTGAACTCAGGTAGCTGCCATACAATGAAGGTCAAACCGCCCTGAAACCTTCAGGTATAGGGCAGTATAGAAATTAAATAAGTAATAATACATAATAGTACATAATCACTTAATAATGCAACATGCTGCTTTATATCTTGTTTCTCCTTAAATTATTATATATAGAACATTATTCAGCCAAAGGCCTGGTTATAGAGAAACATTTTCACCTGGTGCCTAAAGATATGTAATAAAGGCACCAGGCGAGCTTCTCTGAGAGCGTTCCACAAATGGGGAGTCACCGCAGAAAAGGCCCATTCTCATGGATGAGGAACACAAATAAGGGCCTCAGATGATGATGGAGAGAGGCGGTCCTTGAGGTATTGCAGTCCTGAGCCATTTAAGTCTTGATAAGTCAACACCTGCACTTTTAATCGGGCCCAGATACTAATTGGCAGCCATTGCAAGTTAGGTCAGAATCGGTGTAATATGCTCAAACTGTCTTGCCCCAGTGAGCAGCCCAGCTGCCCAATTCTGCACCAGCTGACGTTTCTGAAACGTCTTCAGAAACAGCCCTATGTATAGACTGTAGTAATCTAGCCTAGAGGTTACCGGATCTCTGTATGACAAATGAGTGAGTTTAGCCAATATGTTAATAGGACCAAATGCTGACAGGAAGTTCTACACTTCCATGATGGGAAAGGGTTATGCTGATGTCCGAACAGCTTACATGAAAAAATCAAATACATACATACATACAATCTCTCAAATTTCCCCTGAATTTCATCCAAAACAAGGGTTGCACGGTTGCTGCTCAGGTGAAATCAGAAGAATTTCAAGTGATGAAAATAAAAAATCTGATGAACATAGGGGAACTCTGCACCTCTAAAGGTACATTGCCAGACGAATTTGAACCTTTCTGCTCTGGCAAAACATACGAAACAGTAAGACTAGCAAAATCTATCAGAGAGCTCTGCCCATCTCTAGGCTTCAGCTTTAGCTCTCAGATGATCTCAGAAAGCTTTCTAGGGCAGTTCTATGGAGTTCTGCAGCAGAAGACAAAAGAGATTTTCTTTTCTCAGTGCCACTGTGATAGACACAATTCTGCTTCAGGCACTGGGCACACACAAAACCATTATTGTGAAGTAGCATTGTGTACATGGGCAATAGAGAGTAAGTTTACAAACCATGCATGTTCCTCAATCCTCATTTTTAGTAGAAGTGTCATGCTGCCACCACTACTGGGTAGCCATGAGCGGAACTGAAGTTTATAAGTACTCAATTGTGCAACTGATTTCAGCAAAATCATGCCCATCTGAATAATGTGTGTGTGTTATTTATATGACAGAATGTAAGTGTTCTGGACAGAGGAATTGGATTATTATTTTTAGCATCCACCCCCTGCTTGTGTATTGCATGGAACAATGTGCACATCAAGGAACAAATGATTTTCACATCTTGAAAAGTCACAGTCATGTGGGCAATCTGACTAAATACAAAGAAATAAAGGCAAGAAAACTGTGCTCCCTCCTGCTTAAAGCAGGATTCCACCCTCCTGAAAATTCATTTTCCCTCCTGAGGATTCCTGGGTGTCACAATTATTTAATGTTCAGATGTAACAATACTTTTATTCAAAACAACACTCTCATATTCTTTAGCTCTCCAGGTTCCAGCTAAGAACTAAAAGTAACAAATCACATAAACTACCCGGGGTGAAGGTGATAACAGAGGGGGCAGGAAGGAATAAATGCACAAGTGAATTGTTCATTAGGAAATGTTTTGCAACCTCCTGAATCTGATTGTGGGAGAATTTTTAATTCACGACACTAGTCCATTTTCATATATTTCACTTAAAGAAAACTGTATCAACACTCCCCCATATTAGCACATTATGCACTACAAATGACAGAGGGTTAGTTGAGCCTGTTCACAGAATTCTGTATTGTATTTAAACAGGAAGCACTGCTGCAAGCTATGCAAACGTTCACTTCACCTCAACATCCTCGTCAAATCTTATTACCCAAGATACTTGTCATCTGGAGATGTACTTGTTGATTACTCTCAGTGAGTCAACCATGTAGTACGAGGCTCAGGCACATGGATACATGACTGTCTGATTAGGTAATAGTGCCATGCACTTTAGGCCCTTTCGGTGGAGAATTAGCAGCTAGATCTTCTAAGTAAGACAAATGGTCCAGCTGGTTCAACATCCATCCTGCTTCTAACAGAGACAAGCCAGATACTTCCAGGAAGCCCACAAGCATGGGCCAAAGGCAGCAGGCCTCTCCCTATGGCAGCGGTGTCCAAACTTTTTTCAAAGGGGGGCCAGATTTGATGAAGTGAAGGATTGAAGAGCTTTTTTAGGATTTTACCCCAAAGTGGCTTTTTTTAGGATTGAAGTTGTTGAGGTTTTTTTAGGATTTTGCCACAGGGGCCAGATTAAGCTGACCGGTGGGCCCCCAAAACGGGCTTTGGACGTGCCTGCCCTATTGTTTCTCCACCAGGGACTACCATTCACATATTTACCGTACCTTAACTAGTGGCTTCCACCACATCTTGTGAAAGTGAATTCTGCAAGTTCTATGTAAATGTTGTGTCAAACAGTACATTCTTGGTCTATCTTGAATCTACTATCAACCACAAGTGCTATTAAGAAAGGGTGGGGGGAATATCTCCATTATATTGATTTCATCTGCGCCATAACTTTTTTTAAACTATGAGCATGTTGTTTTTTAAAGCCTCTAATGCTAGAGGTTTTCCTTGTAGAAAATATGCTCCAACCTCTTGTCATTTTCATTACCCTTTCTGAACCTTTTCTAGACCTTCAGTATCCTTTTCTGAGATGGAGTAATTGAACTGTGAGCAGTATTCCAAATGCGGCTGCAAATATATATATTTTATAAAGACTATATTATGATACTAGCTGTTTTATTTTCAGATCCTTTCCTAATAATCCATAGCAATGAATAAACACAAAAGCTGGCATTTCCATGGAACATTTCATTATGACCCCAAGGTCTGCTGCATAGTCACAGCCAGCATACATCCTAACAGTACATATACAAAAATCGGACTTTATTGTCTCAAACTTTGCATTTACCTACATTGAATGTCATGCTGTTTCTCACGCACCCAGTCTGGAGAGATCTTAGAATAATAGAATTTATTATTTATATGCTGCCCACTCTGGCCAGCTTCCAACAAATTAGAACATAAAACATCAAGCTGGAAGCGATCCCAAAGATCATCCTCGGTCCTGTATACCTGAAGGAGCATCTCCACCCCCATTGTTCAGCCTGGACACTGAGATTCAGCACCGAGGGCCTTCTGTTGATTCCCTCATGGCGAAAAGTGAGGTTACAGGGAACCAGGCAGAGGGCCTTCTCGGTAGTGGCCCCCGTCCTGTGGAACGCCCTCCCATCAGATGTCAAGGAAATAAGCAGCTATCCTATTTTTAAAAGACATCTGAAGACAGCCCTGCTTAGGGAAGTTTTTTATATTTAATGCTGTATTGTTTTTAACACTTGATTGGGAGCCACCCAGAGTAGCTGGGGAAACTCAGCCAGATGGGCGGGGTATAAATAAATTATCATCTATTCCAACCGCCTGCAATGCAGGAATATGCAGCTATCCCCTATGGGGAATGAACCTGCAACCTTAGTGTTGTCAGCACCATGCTCTAACCAACTGAGCAGTCAGCATCTGCATCAATTTTCACCTTCCTGAATAATTTGCTAACACTTGAATATATGGTTGCCTCACTCCTGACTTGAGATTATTCATGAATTACATAGGACTTTTCCCAGTACAGATCCTTGTGGGATATTGATCCTTAAGGGGCCCTGCTGATTACTTCTTTCCACTGTGAAAACTATCCATATATTCTTTGCCTCTGCTTCCTGCTTGCTAGCCAGTTACCAGGGGAGAAGACAAAAGCTGCTTGGCTCACTTTGATGTATTTCACCAACTCTCCAATTTTGTGTACAGAGGCTCCCACAGAACATAAATATGTCCAGCTGGCTGAGGTTCTGACTTTCCCAGAATGAACTACAATGGTATTGCAAAGCTATCTTGCCCTATCAATATTTCATGGCACAGATAAAGCAGATCTTTATAAATCCATAAAATAAACTTAGAGAGCCTCTGAAATTTGACAAAGGCAAAGTTAAAAAAACGATAAACAGGGAATTGTCGCTTCATGCATCTTATCCATTTTATGTAAAAGCTTACTTTCTTCTCTGATACTTGTCTGGTGTGGTTTAAAGCAACACATGTATGTGAGAAAGAAGTACCTGAATGAGTGGCAAGACTGTATGAGAGGGGTGGGGAAGCTCAGGTTGAGGGACTAAATGTGGCTCTCCAGGCCTCTCTGCCTGACCCTTGGGACTCTCCTCAGGCAACACTAACTCCTCCGTCCAGAGGCCCTCTGCCAAAAAGACCAACCCCTCACCTGCCTTGCTTCATACCCTCCTTGCACATTACCGTCTGGCTGGAATGTGTTCTTGAACTATGATAGTTCCTCTTGCTTGACAGGATGGAGAATAGAAAGGGGTGTGTGATTTTCGGTGGAAAGCAGCCTACATACAGAAGTAACATTTATATTCATTTCTCCAGCTAGTTTTCCCTCTTACCCTTCCCACACTGGTATGTGCCCCCCCCCCCCGGCTGCTCAGAAAGGAATGTATTCCTTTGGCTGAAAAGAATTCTCCACCCCTGATGTATGTGATGCTGTGTCTAGCGGCAAGATTCTTATGTTTCTATATGTCATTCCTAATAAAAAGAAAGCGGATTATGAACCTACCTGTTTCCGCCGAGTGCTGGTCTATTAGCAGAATCTATCTGGGCACAAAAGCCTGAGTAAGTACAGTACTCCACCCCTGGGACCTATAGGCAAAAACAATACAAAACACTTAAGTTTCTGTAAATCACTAAGGTACACAGTGAAGGGGAAATGCAGGTTAGATTTTTAGTATGTGTGTTCCTTAGCTGTTGTTGCTTTTATTTAAGGTCCTGCCAAGTTAGGTCACAACATATAAATCCTGTTCTAATGTGTGGTGGTTTTATTCTGGAAAGAGTTTCTGCAACCGGGACTTAGCACTGCTGAATGTCATAATTGGCACATTAGTGTGTGTTTTTCTTCAAACCTTCCCAATTAACCAAAGAAGATACTGTGTATCTTTACTTCCTAATGGTTGGCTGTGCTAATTTAACTCACAACTGAAAAACTGAGCAACAGACATTTTAGATCATCATCATCATCATTTGAGCCCAGAGAAAATATATCACTCAGCAGATAAAGTTTAGTTCCAAACTGAAGTAAATGTATCTGTGTAAACTACAGATACAGATACAGTACTGCAGTTTCAGAATTGCATTCATTCTCTCAGTTCTTTACTACTTTGGGGGAAATGTGAGAAGAGCATTAACCAGGATAGTCCAGAATTGCCACAAACAGCTTGGAGACACAAGAGTAAAACACAAGAGTAAAACACAAGAAATTTTGAGTTCGCTAATAAGCCAGGAAAATGGCTTGCGTGGCAAGTCAAAAAGAGAAAGGAACAAAACACAATAAATAAAATACAAATAAACGGAGAAGAGATAACTGAACCGAAAGGGATTAGAAGAGGATTCGTGGAGTTTTACGAGCAACTATACAGGAATAAGGATAGAAACAATAATAGGAAAATAGAGAGATATTTAAAAGAGAAAATGGTAAGGAAGATTTCGACAGAGCAAAGAGAAATGTTAAATGCCCCCATCTCCAGAGATGAAGTAGAGGAAGTGATAAAGGAACTGAAAAGAGGAAAAGCTCCGGGCCCAGATGGGTTCACTGCGAGCTACTATAAAGAAATGAAAGATATATTGACGGCTCCGTTAGTTGAGGTGATGAATAAGACCCTAAAGGAAAAAGAGATCCCAAGTACCTGGAAGGAGGCATTTATCACAATAATTCTAAAACAAGATACAGACCCAACCCAAGTAAAAAATTATAGACCCATTTCCTTATTAAATACAGATTATAAGATCTTTGCGGGAATTCTAGCAAAAAGGTTTAAAAAGATATTAGTGAAGATAATCCATGAGGACCAAGCGGGCTTTCTACCAGGAAGGCAAATAAAAAACAACACAAGAGGCATAATTAATATAATAGAATATTTATCGGACAGAATTGATAAGCCAGCTAGCCTGATTTTTATTGACGCGGAGAAAGCCTTCGATAATGTCACCTGGGACTTCATGTTGAGAAATTTAGAAATTATGGAAGTGGGTCAAGAATTCTGGAATGGGATAAAAGCAATATATACAGAACAGAAAGCGAAGTTGATAATAAACAATGCCATAACAGAAGATATAAAAATATCTAAAGGGACAAGACAGGGATGCCCGCTTTCGCCGCTGCTCTTTATAGTGGTGTTGGAGGTTCTGTTAAACGCAATAAGGCAAAACAAACAAATTAAGGGAATATCATTAGGTTCAAACGAATACAAAGTTAAAGCATATGCTGATGACGTGGTATTAACGGTAGAAGATCCTATAGACAGCTTAAAGGGAATTCTGGAGGAGATGGAGGAATTTGGGAAGTTAGCTGGATTTAAATTAAATAAGAATAAGACAAAGATGATTGTTAAAAACCTAGACCAAGATAAGATAGAATTACTACAGGAACAAACAGGAATTGAAGTAGTCAAAAAGGTTAAATATTTAGGACTCTGGCTTACCAATAAGAATATTGACTTATACCAAAATAATTACATCCCGGTGTGGAATGAAATTAAGAAAAATCTGGAGATTTGGGCAAGGATGAAATTATCATTCTGGGGTAGAATATCCATGGTCAAAATGATGGTACTCCCCAAAATGCTCTTTCTATTCCAAACAATTCCGATAATAAAGGGCACAAAAAACTTTAAAGAATGGCAAAGGGTGATTTCTAGATTTGTCTGGGAAGGAAAGAAGCCCAGAATTAAGTTTAAGATATTAACAGATATTACTGAAAGAGGGGGCTTCGCCCTACCAGACATGAGACTGTACTACGAGGCGGCATGCCTTTGTTGGATTAAAGAGTGGATAAAGTTGGAGGATACAGAGCTATTGGATTTAGAAGGTTATAAGAACAAATTTGGATGGCATGCCTATTTGTGGAGAGATAAGATAAAAGCACATAAGGGATTTTGTAGCCATATCTTTAAGGGACCTTTGATAGAAGTTTGGAATAGATATAAGAACATACTGGAACCAAAAACCCCACACTGGTTATCACCAGTGGAGTTGATAAGTGTAAAGAAAGTCAATATGGGGAAAAAATGGGGTAGGTACGAAGAAATGGTATTGAAGGAAGGAGGGAAGTGGAAAATTAAACCATATGACCAGGTAAAAAGATATACATACGATTGGCTGAGTTACTATCAGATAAATGAAATATTTAAAAAAGAAGTGAAAGAGAGGGGATATGATGAAAAGACATCGAAATTTCAGAGAGAGATAATAAACTGTGATCGGAAAAATCTGTCAAGTATGTATAAAATACTGTTAGAATGGAACATGAAAGATGAGAAAGTTAAAAAAGTGATGACTCAATGGGCAAAGGACCTTGGATATGATATTCAATTGGAGAATTGGAAAAAATTATGGAGAGTGAATATAAAATTTACAGCATGTGTACTGCTAAGGGAGAATATGTTAAAAATGTTATATAGGTGGTATATAACACCCGTTAAACTAGCCAAGATGTATAAAACAGATAACAAATGTTGGAAATGCAGACAAAAAGAAGGGACGTTCTATCACCAATGGTGGGAATGTGGGAAGGTTAAAAGCTTCTGGGACGAAGTCTACAATGAAATCAAAAAGATATTAAGCTACACATTTGTAAAGAAACCCGAAGCTTTTCTATTAGGTATGGTGGGAAAAGACATTAAAAGAAAGGATTGTAAAATCTTCCAGTATGCGGTAACAGCTGCTAGAATCGTGGTGGCGCAGAAGTGGAAGCAGGAAGTGTGGCATCTGAATATAGACTGCATTTTTAATCAAGGCATATATTGGCTTATATCTTGATCAGGTTCCTAAATTAAATGGGCTTAGATTTTCAAAAGTATTCATGCCAGGCAGACCAACTGCTTAAGAAAACACTGACAGTGTATTCTTTCTAGACAAAGGGGCCCCCCTTTGATTTATAGCAGAAAACAATTCTCAAAGTCGTAAAAGCTGGAATTACAGACTGAGAGTGTAAAAAAGGGCAGAGACCAAACATAATAAAACCGTTAAACTTGAGCCACAGGACAAAAGGCCAAGAGCACATGGCTGGCTAGAGAAGGGGGGGGAGTGTAAAAAGGGGAAGAGGCTTTTTCTCCTATTTTATTTTGAGGCTGTAAACTGTTTCTTCCTTTTTACTTTGAGGAAGTTTATCCTTCTAAAAAGCTATCTATGTTATGTATTAAATATATTGTCTTAAATGTAATTATGCAAAGGATTTAAGAAATGCTAGATTTCATATAGTTGTATTTAGCCCCCCTTGTCAGACAAGAGACGCCAAACGAGCCCGCATGACAAATGGTTGTCAGACCTTTGTTTAAAGACCTCCAAAAGGAGATATTTCATTGATGATGCATGAGAATATGAACCCAAGGTCTCTGACATCTGTTCAAGATAAAATTTTAAAATTATTAACCATCTGTTTTGGAGGGCAAGGAAGGCAAGAGGTGAGCTGGTAATTAAGATTCCTTGTTGAGACACATGTAAGATATATTACTACTTATTTGTCATTTATAGATGTAACAATATATAGCTCTTTGTGTTCCATATAAGGACAGGAGGATATGGGTGTATCTTTTAGAATTAATTATAGCAATCAGCCAATAGGAAATCCAACCAGGCTGATTGAACAGAGGCAGCCACAGGAGGAGCAAAGGGGGCTGGATTAAGGGAATATAAGTGCTGGCCATAATGGCAGGAGGCCAGGCCAGAGCTTGGTAACTATATACCACTGTGCCTCTTATTTATTTGTCTGACAAATAAATTATTTTTTTAAATTTCTCTGTTGCTGCGTTGAATATTTCATTCCAGCTAAGCGTTAACCACAAGCAGGATGCTACATTTTATGGTGCCTGCGACTCGGATAAGTGGTCTGCTGGAACGCAGCCCCTTCGCCTTACTGGACGGGGTACAAGAGAGAGGACAACTGATTGCCTACCCAGCGCGCACTGGAAAATTTTTTTCCAGGGGAACGCAGCAGTCTCGTCTGTCTGATACCCTGCCCACTGACGGCGACGGACCGGGGGGGACCAGAGAAATAAACAGGGAACCAGCTAAGGGTAAGTGCACTAAGGGGTTTTGGCCCTCCAATTAATTGGGAGGAAGAGAAGTCCTGATCAAACTTCTGCGTCTCAGTAAAGGGGAACTGAGTACGCTAGGTGGCTGGGTACATCAGATGGTGATCTGGTGTAGGGAAAAGGGAAGATTGGGAGGTAGAGTATGGTTGAAGTATCTGGCGCATTGCATGTGTGAGAAAGTACAATGTGTAGCTGACCTAAGTGTGGAGTGAGTACTACTTCGTTTCCCAGTAAGGTGTGTGTGTGAGTGACTGAGTGGATACTTCACAGGGCCATACAATGGGAGTTGGGGGTTCAAAGGGGGGAAATACACCTCTTGAATGTATGTTAAATAATTTTAAGAAAGCCTTCTCAGGGGCATATGGAGTCAAAATGACGCCAGAACGCCTGAGAACGTTATGTGAATTAGAGTGGCCGAAACAAAATACTGGATGGCCATCTCAAGGAACCTTTGATATAAATTTAGTAAGCAAACTTTGGCCTAACATCGCCAAAGATACTGGAGGGTGCCCAGAACAATTTTCATATATAGATTCCTGGCTGAGCACATTAAATAAAAATCCTCCATGGATAAGGGAATGCAAAGTCCAACGATGCAAATTATTGGCTGTAAAAGCCGAAGCTAGGAAAGGAATCTTGCCAAATAAACTCAAACCCATTTTTGAGGGACCAGAGGAAGAGGTGCTTCTATCTCCACCCTATGCTCCACATCAAAGGGAGCATAATTCAAACCCTCCACCAGTTGTAACCCCAAGGCAAGAAAGTGGAATGAATAATGGGGGTGGAGTCACAGAACTTGATTCCTTGATAGATTATGATAAATATCTTCAGGAGGCATTGGAGGCCTATAATAAAGCCCAAGCAGAAGTGGTTATTCCACCTGTGAGTCCCAGTAGAACTCCATCTACAGTCTCTTTTAGTGGAATAACTGATTGCCTACCCCAAACCCCTGTATATCCAAGTCCTAGAGAATTATTACAGAAGTTACAGGGAGACCTTAATCGGTCAGCAAGCAATACAGCCAGGCGTATAAAGCTGCTAAAAGAACGCCTTGGGACAAATACCATCCCCTATGATTTGAGGCCCCTAGAGCAAAGCGAAGAGAAAGGTCACGTCGTAGCCCCTCTTAGAAGAGTATTTGATGCTGTCAGGGGTTCAGAAGCAGAGACGCAGAGAAGGGTGGAAACAGAGAGCGAGGGGGAGGAAGCCGAAGGGAGAATGAGTGATGATGACGACCCGAGATCTCCAAGCCTAAGCAGTGAGTCAGAGGACTCCCAAAAGGGAGCCCCAGTGAGCAGAGCAAGGGGGGGATCCGGGGGGACACCCCAGGAGGAAGGGAACAGAGGAGATTCAGAGAGCAGCAGCTGGAAGTCGGGACCCACGCTCATAACTGAGGGCGGCAGCAGCTGGAAGTCGGGACCCACGCTCAAGACTGAGAGCAGCAGGGAGGAAGGTAGCCAGGCATCGGGTTCCGGAGGCTGTCAGCAGGAGGGAGGGCACGAGTCAGGGGTGGTCACGCCCTCCTCAGAGAGCGAGGCAACGGTTAAGAGGAAAGTAGAGAGTTGGGCGCGCGCGCCACGATCAACTCAGACGGCAGCTGGAGCTAGCTAAGCACGCCTACAAGGTGCAAGCTGACAAGCACAGGCGGGTTGGCGAAGTGATCCAAGTGGGAGACTGGGTCTGGTTGGCAGCCCACGCAGTGCCGACCAGGTCACTTGCCAAAAAGAAGTTGGGGCACAAGCAGATCGGTCCGTACCAAGTCGAAGCGCAGATCAACCCGGTAGCCTTCCGACTGGCGCTGCCGGAGGGTTCCAGAATGCATCCGGTGTTCCACAGGTCGGTGCTCACTCCCTACAAAGCACCTCACAGGTTCCAGGAGCCAGGGACGGCGCCAAGTCCGCTCCGGGAACGGACGGAGACGCGGGAGGTGAAGCACCAGGACCACATCAACGAGGTCACGGAGATTTTGGACTCCAGATGGGGGGAAGAGGGAGTCGAATACCTCTTAGCCAGAGAGGGCACCCGGGCCAGCGCCAATAGCTGGGTACCAGACTACGCTTTGGAGGAACCCCTGCTCAAGGACGAGTTTCATGCCCTCTTCCCACACAAACCCATGCCAGCGAGCTTCTTCGACGACTGGTTGTTCACACCCACACTTTCTTCCAGCACGTTCCATGGATTCGACTCAGAAGGGGAACCCGCACGGAGCACCCGTTCCCCAGAAGGTTCACCGGCAGGTTCGGCATCAGGCAACTCGTATTGGTGGGACGATCGACCAGAGGAGCGATGGCGCAGGAAGTGGCTGGAGATGCCAGGTCGAGCGACCGACGCAGAGACTGACATGGACGTGTTCGGGGAGGACCTCGGGTTCGAGCACGGCGGTACAGAGATGGAAGAGCAACAAGTCAACGTCGACGACCGCGAGGGGGAAGACTCGGAGGTCTTCAGTTGGCGGCCACCCACGGGGAGCGACCTGTATCCAGCATTCCCTCCCATGATGATGGAGCGCCCAGCACCCACACCTGACAGCGGGGAGGGGGGAAGGGGGGGCTTCGAGGGGGGGATGGATGTCAGGGGTTCAGAAGCAGAGACGCAGAGAAGGGTGGAAACAGAGAGCGAGGGGGAGGAAGCCGAAGGGAGAATGAGTGATGATGACGACCCGAGATCTCCAAGCCTAAGCAGTGAGTCAGAGGACTCCCAAAAGGGAGCCCCAGTGAGCAGAGCAAGGGGGGGATCCGGGGGGACACCCCAGGAGGAAGGGAACAGAGGAGATTCAGAGAGCAGCAGCTGGAAGTCGGGACCCACGCTCATAACTGAGGGCGGCAGCAGCTGGAAGTCGGGACCCACGCTCAAGACTGAGAGCAGCAGGGAGGAAGGTAGCCAGGCATCGGGTTCCGGAGGCTGTCAGCAGGAGGGAGGGCACGAGTCAGGGGTGGTCACGCCCTCCTCAGAGAGCGAGGCAACGGTTAAGAGGAAAGTAGAGAGTTGGGCGCGCGCGCCAAGTTCAAATGCAGCGGAAGCTGGAGCAGTAAGCAGCCCGGAGAGTGAGCCAGGTCCTAAAGCCCGCCGCAAGGAGGCAGAAGGATCAGGGGGGTCAGCGTCAGAGGAGAGTAGAAGGGAGGAGGCCCAGGGGGGCAGAAGGACCCAGAGACGTAGGGAGAGGCGAAGGAGGTGGAGCAAGGCTAGGGTATTAAGCTGGTGTGCAAGAGGCGGGGACTCAGACGGGTCTTCGCCGACCTAGAGCAGAAGGTGTAGAGCTGCACGCTGCAGTTCGGAAATGAAACCTGTAACTCAATAAAGACTCTTTTAAAGTGGACGCTGTGTGGCGTGGTCCTATGTGAGCTGGGACCTGGTAGCAGCTCTGACAGATGCACTTGAGGAGCCTGTGCTGGTTAATGGGCAACTCGGAACACGGCCACCTTGAACTTCGATCCTCCAGTACATTCCATTCACAACTACGGTTCTGATGAATTGGAAAACACCCTATCTTTCGCAGAAAAACCTCGGGCTATGATGGACTTGGTGACTTCAATAGTAAATACTCATAGTCCTACTTGGACAGATTGTCGCCAGCTCCTGAATACTCTCTTCACCACTGAGGAAAGGAGAGACATAATTGAAAAGGCACAGATATATTTGCGTGAGCAGGCCAGAGTGGGAAATATTTATAATATTGACAGTCATCTCCAGGACAACTTTCCCTTGGAAGATCCTAATTGGGATCCAAACAATGCAATTCACCTGGCCAGGCTTACCACTTACTGCCAGATGCTTGTGCAAGGTATCTGCAGGGCATGCCAGAAGCCCACTAATCTGTCTAAAGTCTCAGGAGGGTAGACGTGTTACCCATAACACTGTTTCGTGTTCGGTGCACACCCACAAAAAGACTTAAGTTGTCACCTTTTGAGCTCCTGTATGGGAGGCCGCCCTCCTTTGTTCAGGATATTCCAACTGACCTCAAACAAATAGGAGACCATGCGACACAGGGACAAGTGCAATCTCTCTCCCGTGTTTTTGTCTCTCTCCCGTGTTTGTTTGTTTGTTTGTTTTTATCTTAACAGGTGGGCCCTCGAGCGCACGCCGTGCAGCATTGCCGTGCCGATTCATCAGCTCCAGGCTGGCATAGCATATGGGTGAAAGAGTGGAAACGTGATCCACTTGCACCTAAGTGGCGTGGACCTTACACCGTCTTGCTCTCTACTCCAACAGCGGTGAAGGTAGCTGAGGTGACCCCCCTGGATTCATCACTCCCGTTTGAAGAAGTCCGAAGGCAGTTGGACGTGCAAAGGTGACCCCTCTAATCCTTTAAAACTGACTCTCTCCAAAAACCCCTGTATCTAGCCCTACGGGGAACGGGCTGGGTCACGGGCGACATTAGACGACCGGCCTGCTGCAGCCACAACACTGGAAGCTGGCTGACCTGCGCACGCCTGAAGCTTGAGGAGCGTCTGAACCAGAGACTGTGAGCGGAAAGATTCTCTTATACAATTGATTGACTGCCCCCTTGTGGAACAATTATCAGAGATATTACACATTGGGGATCCTTGGGATATATGTTTTGGTCTTGGTGGTTCCCCATTTCTGTCACTGGGGGAATTATATTGGGACTGATATTTATTTGCTATCACAATAAGGTAATCTTTTGTGAAAGGAATGCATATGCTAGACATCAACATGATTTTATTATTAATCCTGATCCCTTGGGAAGGGGAAGGGTCCTTGAATCTGACCAAATTTGCTAAATATGGATTCCGCTATGACCACAATATGTGGGTAGGTTTAGCTGAAATGGTAGCCAATGTTGCAAATAGGACCAATTGCCTTGTTTGCTCTCTTGGGCCAGATGATTCAGAGGGAGGTATGCCCTTATTACTAATACCATTAAATGCCATTGGTAGGGTAAGCGAAATGCCACACCACACAGAAGTACAGAATTTCCCCGGATGGAACTCAACTAAACCATTACGAGTTATACCTGTATAAGGGGAATTCTGTGTACATAAATCATCAGATGCAGCTGATTCTACTATGATAGGCTCTTCTCATTGTCACTATACCTGGGATAATATTAAGAATACCTGGGCAAACGGTACTACCTATCGAACTCGGAATGCCTTGCCCTGTGCACCTTCTTTTATTCATGCATGGAAAGTGGTATGAAACATAACTGTGACAGAAAAAGGCAATCTAACATACTGCACTGTGAACTCTATACCCCTTTTGATACTTTGCCTTATGCACTCCACATACCAAAACCCTCAGACCCGATGGTTGTGGTGGATATGTGGAGAATGGGCATACAAGAAACTCCCTTCCAAATGGAGTGGGACTTGTTTCCTGGGATGGGGGTTTTACCACCAGTGTGGATTATGCCCACTAGTTCAGCAAAGCAAACACGAAGAAACGCTGATATTTCTCATATAGCAGGAGGAAGTACCCAAAGTTGGAGCGGTACTGATGATTGGCCACCAGAGCGCATTATAGCCTATTATGATCCTGCCTCCTGGAATCCTGGTGAGCCCATACAAGGGGCACGGGATCCTATTTATAATCTAAACAGAATAATTCGATTGCAAGCAGTAGTGGGACTTATTGCATAACAGCTGGATGAAAGTAGAGCCGTCATTTTGCAGCTGTAAATGGGAATGGATTATGTACTTGCCAAGCAGGGAGCCCTATGTGGAGTCTTGAACTTGACAGGGAATGCCTGTTGCTTTAACATTTCAGATAATGGTGAGGCAATCCGTGTGTTGGCCACAAAGAAGGAGAGTATAGCACATGTCCCAGTACAAACATGGGAAGGATGGGATATGGGATGGCTCACCAATTGGTTACCTAAAAGGGATACTATTGTCTTGCTTGTTTTTCTTGACAGTAGTAGTGATGGTTTTATGTTTGATGCCATGTATCATTTCATGTTTTAGAAGTACAATTAGCAAGATGATTTCGAATGAAACTCTACCTCATATCATGGCCCTATACAGAGCTTTAACTCAGGAATATGATGAAGTTCAAGCTATCAAGGACTCTTGGTGGCAAGGTCCTTGAGCTTGAAAGGGGGGAATGTGGCATCTGAATATAGACTGCATTTTTAATCAAGGCATATATTGGCTTATATCTTGATCAGGTTCCTAAATTAAATGGGCTTAGATTTTCAAAAGTATTCATGCCAGGCAGACCAACTGCTTAAGAAAACACTGACAGTGTATTCTTTCTAGACAAAGGGGCCCCCCTTTGATTTATAGCAGAAAACAATTCTCAAAGTCGTAAAAGCTGGAATTACAGACTGAGAGTGTAAAAAAGGGCAGAGACCAAACATAATAAAACCGTTAAACTTGAGCCACAGGACAAAAGGCCAAGAGCACATGGCTGGCTAGAGAAGGGGGGGGGGGAGTGTAAAAAGGGGAAGAGGCTTTTTCTCCTATTTTATTTTGAGGCTGTAAACTGTTTCTTCCTTTTTACTTTGAGGAAGTTTATCCTTCTAAAAAGCTATCTATGTTATGTATTAAATATATTGTCTTAAATGTAATTATGCAAAGGATTTAAGAAATGCTAGATTTCATATAGTTGTATTTAGCCCCCCTTGTCAGACAAGAGACGCCAAACGAGCCCGCATGACAAATGGTTGTCAGACCTTTGTTTAAAGACCTCCAAAAGGAGATATTTCATTGATGATGCATGAGAATATGAACCCAAGGTCTCTGACATCTGTTCAAGATAAAATTTTAAAATTATTAACCATCTGTTTTGGAGGGCAAGGAAGGCAAGAGGTGAGCTGGTAATTAAGATTCCTTGTTGAGACACATGTAAGATATATTACTACTTATTTGTCATTTATAGATGTAACAATATATAGCTCTTTGTGTTCCATATAAGGACAGGAGGATATGGGTGTATCTTTTAGAATTAATTATAGCAATCAGCCAATAGGAAATCCAACCAGGCTGATTGAACAGAGGCAGCCACAGGAGGAGCAAAGGGGGCTGGATTAAGGGAATATAAGTGCTGGCCATAATGGCAGGAGGCCAGGCCAGAGCTTGGTAACTATATACCACTGTGCCTCTTATTTATTTGTCTGACAAATAAATTATTTTTTTAAATTTCTCTGTTGCTGCGTTGAATATTTCATTCCAGCTAAGCGTTAACCACAAGCAGGATGCTACAGAAGAAGGCCCAACGATAACAGAGTGGAGATTAAAATTAACGGAATATGCGGAGTTAGATAAATTAACAGGGAAAATTAGATATATGAAGGATCAAAAATTTATAGATGACTGGGGAAAATTTGCGGACTATCTGGAGAACAAATTTTTAGTAAATACAACGCTAGTAGGATTTAAAGAGGCACTGTAAAACACCAAGAAGTATTGCTTATGGAAAACAATGTTTGAAAGATGGTATTAATGGCAGTACGAAAGAATGGAATGCGCTATAAAGAGAGAAATACGAATGAATGTCAAGGACGTTGAAGGAAGTCCAAAAGTATGAGATGTATGAAACACGGATTTAATGTATATATATGGAAAGACTAATAAAATCTTTTAAAAATGCAAAAAAAAAAAAGAGTAAAACACAAGAGTAAAACATGGAAACACACTAGACTGCTATGATTTACTATTACATGTTGCTTGAGTTGGCTTAAATGCAAGGTGGTGGGTGGCGTAAGATGACAAAATACTGACGTGGTCTAGATTTCCAGGAAAATGAAGCTCTTAGTAAAGTACCAGAAGATATATCCATAATCCTTTTTTCCCGTTACATACAGTTTCAGTTTGGGATTAATGTTCTGTGTCCAGAGGAAGGACTGGTACTTGTTTCACACAAAGAACATTTTTTTAAAATAAAAAGGTTGAATTTACACTTGTAATGGAAGGGCTCTTTCCCTTTGCAGAGGAAAGCAAAATTCAAAGGGGGGGGGGCTCTGATAGAGGAAGCCATTTTTCACTCTTTCCGCTTCTACCCTGTAATCCAGAGCATCACCTCATGCAGTTGTGGAGAGCCCCCCCCCCCCAGTCCACTGGAGCAGGTTTTTTGGAAGGAAATAGTAAAAGAAATATGCAAAAATTGCATTACTCCCACCCTTTCCTCCAGCATTAGACGCAAGCCTCTATCGAACCTAATATGTCTTACAAAACCAGAAATATAAATTTGATGCTATTCTTAACAAAGCAAGTGAATTGTTCCCCATTAAGAGACTTTACTGATAATTATGCTAGCCTAGTAAAAAACAAAACAAAAACAGGCATGGATGCAATCTGGCAAAAGAAAAAGAAAACTCTGGTTTCTCTTCAGATCATATTTCTATTAGACAAAATCAAGTCATTCTGGGATGAATATGCAGCAGCCAGTATGTAACTCTATACTCTGGGAATTAGCCACCTAGATAAAGGCATTTCTATAGTATTGATAACTTTAGTATTTGAGGGCTCATAAATAAATGCTGGTGGCACTGTCTAGACCTTAGCTAAGTTTAAGGACAACTGGTTTTCTGAATTAGTCAAGTATAAAATAAAATGTTCATAATCACAACTGACTAAGACAAATCAAGCTTGAATTCTGTGAGACATAATTGTACAAAATACCTCAATAGGCCCAATTCACCTTTATTGTTCGATGCCAGAAATCCATTGGAACTAAAACAAATTATAGCTAGTTCTCACACTTATCATCATACATTTGTTCAACAAGTTAACTAGAAATTTCTAAGAATGCTTTTGTTCATTAATTTTCGATTTAAAACCATTTAATTTACATAAGAAAAAGAAGTATCACTGGGATCCAGCTTGCTCAATCTGATCCCTTTTCTTTGTGCAACTTAGCCATAAATAAATGAAGCCACAGATAATAAAGCTTCAAAAAGAAAAAGATGATTTACTTAACTGCCGGTAGCAGAATGACTCCCCAGAGGTCTTTATAAATAATATACTGTATTTTTCCGTGTATAACACGCCCTCCTATTTTGGAGGCTCAGAATTAGAACATGGGGGGAAGATTGCCCCCGTGTATAAGACTACCCCCCCTTTTTAACATATATTTTTAGGGGGGGAAAACTAGTCTTATACGCAGAAAAATACGGTAACTATTTTTCTCTCAGTGTTCTTCTGCAACAGTGTGCTTTACTTTGGACATCTTTCTCCAAATACCATTCACACACGGCATTGTTTATATATCTTTGACTATACAGTACAACTCTCATTGAAGAGCCCGAATGCCTCTTTGGGATGCCTCCTAGAGGATATTGTGGCAGCTTTTTTTTCGGACCAGAAAGTACTAATTGTTACAGAGCAGTGGTATCCTGAAAAATTTGTTTATAACAGAATGCTCCATAAACAAATGGCAATAAATGTCAATAATGACTCTCATACAAAGGAAAAGCAAGAAACCTATGAAAAAATGTGAGTCAAAGCAGCATATTATATTCAAGTACCAACATAAAACATGGGGGAGAGCCTTTAAAAGGCATGATCATAAAACATCTAGGTTATTCTAAAGTTGTCATGATCTTACACATAAAATATATACCAAATCAATAAAGGAAAAATATACCATCAGTAGAGTAACCAAACCATCAGTGTGGACTACACTGGGGATTGCCTTTTTTTGGTGCTGTGGGGAGTTAGGTGTGGGGGAGAAAAAGAGGCTGAGGCGATACCTGATCATATAAAGTCATAGTAGGTAGGTCTTATGTAGAAGGCAACTACTTCATCATTCCTCAAGTGGAGTTTATCTTAGCCACAGAGCCCCCCCCCCCACGAGATAATAAGTCAAACCCTTCTGGGTGTGAACACTTATATGGTAACAGCAACATGTAGCAATAATAATCCCCATACCTAGGGTGGTTCATCACTATTCTAGTAACAAAGAACATTCAGGGACGCTTTGCTATCTTTTTGAATTTGAGTACAAATAACCCAGAATAACATACCCATGCCTTAATATGCATAGAAGTGGTGACAGGGCAATGATTGGAACATTGCTTAAAAGAATTTTGCTTTAAAAAAACAACCCCAAACCTGACTACATGCACCATTTCCTGCCTGCACAGTTATGTAAAACAGAAAATAGAATAGAATAAACTCTCAGACATATCTCATCTAGTCTGCATCTCAGCTTTTACTGGAACACTCTGCTTTTCTAAGGATAGAAACATGAAATCCCAAAGGGAAATGTCTAGCATTCTCAGTAGGTGGTCAATGAGACACAGCGTAATGAAATATGTACATGAAGCGTAATACTAGCTCCATCAGCCGAACAAAGACACGGTGATTGGCAGTGATTGAAGCAATTGCTTCAACACTTATGCCTTAAGTGATAAGTGCACTGATGATACTATTTCCAAAATGATGAACCAAGTTATTGATGCAATGATTTTTACAAGAAATTCAGCTTTGAGAGAGTGAGAGTCTTTAAATAGTAAGCATTTCCTTCCTATATTCAAGCTGCATTGTCATCCACATTATTAAGAAGGAAGGTCATGCAAATAATTGCAGGAAAAGGAAGAGTAAATTGCTGAGGGGAATGGAAAAGGGCGCACTTTTTTTTGGTCCATTTTCTTTCCACTACCACCATTCCAGTTCTTCTTTCCCTTACAATCTATTCAGTGATGAAAGAAAATCACTCACTTTGACACCAAAATTAATTGGAAGGTTTTGGCATCCCAGTACATGTAGTATTGGACCCATAATTTTTAAAAATGAATTTTCATGGAGGGAGGGGGTGCATGAACTCAAAAGTACACTTTAAAATTATGCAGAAGGACATTTAAAGCTACATTTTAAATAAGTAGATGTGCATAATTAAGCTTTTAATGAAACATTTATTTTAATAGTAATCTAAAGAAACTTGGTACAGTGGTACCTTGAGTTAAGAACTTAATTCGTTCTGGAGGTCTGTTCCTAACCTGAAGCACTTCTTTAGCTAATGGGGCCTCCTGCTGCTTCCGCGCCGCCTCCACTGCACGATTTCTGTTCTCATCCTGAAGCAAAGTTCTTAACCTGAGGTAATATTTCTGGGTTAGCGGAGTCTGTAACCTGAAGTGTATGTAACCTGAGGTACCACTGTATTTAAGAATTAGCTAACAATGTACACAACTCAGAAAGTTACTTTGGTGTTGCTGCTGTTTTAACAAAATCCTGCTCAGCATAAATCTCTGGAACAGGCTGGTATTGTCTCCTGTCTCTGGACAACAGCAGGCCAAGAATTATTATTATTATTTATTAAATTTGTATACCGCCCTATACCCACAGGTTTCAGGACAGTATACAACATAAAATGACAATATAAAAACACAAAATTCATAATAAACACAAGAACAAGAACAACCCAATAACCCACAACCCATAACACACTGCACCATTCTCATTCCGAGGTATGTTTCACCACGTATTAACTATCTGTGTTGTCATACTTGTTCATGTGTCATCCAGCATAATATGACACACGGTCATGCAATTATTTCCGTTTGCGAGTGTGCTGAGAGAGTTGCTGCCAGAAGATTTTGCCCCATGCCAAAAGTTATGGGCAACAGCAGGCAAAGACACAAACACTGAACGTCCTACATCACTCCAAAGTGAAGCAGCACTTCAGAAATTTCTTGCCACTGTTTGTCTGGTTCATCTGCAAATATGCCACCTTTCTCTTTAAAGACTCGGGCACACAGCATCGATCCTGCCTTCATAAATTCTGTGACTGTGCAGATAGAAGATCTCAGACAGCAGACCTTGCCTTGCACTAGGTTCCACCAGGACTCTGAAATGAACTTCCCCTACCAGTCAGTCATGGTTGAGAAACTGGAGTTTGAATGGATTAAAAAAAAACAACCCAAAAAAACTTTCCCTCAGATCCATCTGCAGGAGAGTCCCCTGATCAGACACAAACTGTGGGACAGATACTAAAACATAAGGCACTACTTGCCAACAGGGAAGCCATGCTTACCCACAGTGGCTGGTCAGATGGGCAGGGTATAAGAAATTTGTTGTTGTTGTTGTTGTTTAGTCCAGGATAATAAGCAAGTACTATCCTATATTTCACACACACACCCACTACAAAAAAACCCCACAGCCTCCTATCACCTACACTTGGATTATACAAAAAGTAGCAAGTCTTCCTGGGATGAATGGTTCAAACTTCCTTCAGTTTCAGCTCTTAACTAGATAAAGCTCTAACAAATAGCAGCAGACTTTCCCAAGCCAAAGTCTTCTTCCAACTCAGGACTTTGAATATCCTTTTGCTTCCCCAACCTTCCTAACCCAAAAAAGCAGGATTGCTGGGGAAAGGGGTTGGTCCCTGCAGAGCTGCCCTGGTGGGAAATGCGAGTTCCTGACTCAGGGTTCTAGCATATTCTAGAATAAATTTGAAAACAGTCACAAATCTATTTTGCTGTTCCCGCCATGTGGATTTGAAAGACCTCCCCCCCCCCCAAGATAATAACTAGGCAAATAGGGCTTACCCTTTAAAACAAGGTAGGCCAGGCCTGCCCTGAAATCCTCTTCTTCAGCTCTTCAGCAGCTCTTAATCAAAATGGCTTCCAAAGCCTTGGGTTGCTTTCTCTCTCTCCCCACCCCAATTTACACACCTGCTCTTAAAAGCCTTGGAGCTCCTTAAAGTAACAGGCCTAATTAAGCCACTTCTGTACTATTTGATTGATTTCTTCTGTTTCAGTGCCACGTTTCTTTCAAATGAACCCCCAAGTGACTTACAAACAATAAATAACAATAACATGATAGGACATCACAAACCCTGCATAAATCGTACAGAATAATTAACAAATCGTCAACAAAACAATTGCAATCTATAAAACACTGTTAACATATCAACAACTACAAAATAAGCTAAACAATTCATGTTGGTTACATAGGCTTAAAAGAAGGGTGTCAGGTGCTAGATTACATTGTCTGGAGGAAAACACAAAACAGGATCTAGCATGTTCAGTGTTTTCCCCAAATGCAAACCCGGGCCAGGAAGAATGAAAAGGGCACCAAGGAGGGGGATTCATGTGGTCTGCATGGGATTTCCCTCACATGTTACAGTATATGCTTATAAAAAAAAATGCCCTGCCTGTTTCTGCTCTCCTTGCAATCCTTTTGGCAGCAAAGGGGGGCAAGCATGAAGCATATAATTTTACAGTGGCAGACAGGAGGACCCAGAGTCCTGTCAGCTGGCAGCTCTTTGTGTTGACGAAGAAGGAAAGCAAGCTTTCCACTCAGCTAAGGCATTTCTGCCATATGGACAGTCTCCCCGACCCTCTCAGGCCAAGGGCTAGCATATGTATGCTGCCTTCAGCTACTGGGGATATTCCCTCGCAGCTAACGCATGCACATAGGAACAGCTTGTGGCCAAGGAACATTTGGGGGATTTGTCAGGGAGCTTGTTTTGAGTCCCACACACTATTTTTCTGCAAGGAGACTTTACCATCTGCAGAGACTTTCTTTTGTTCTTTCTTGGTTGCCTGGAAAGACACCCTTTATATCCACAGGCTAGCATTTAACTTTGCTATTAGAGGGGTTACTGAGGCCTAAGTGTGGTTAGTCAGGCTTTTACACTGCTTTCCCATCCAGGATGCAATATAAACTACTGTTTATACAGTACAGCTTCACAAGGAAATAACATAATTCACTTTTATTTATGCTAATATGAAACAAAGAGAAACAGTGTGCCATAAAGACTAGTGTTGCATTTAACTATGTAAATTAACTGGGGGGAAACTCTGACAAATAACTTAATTGCCTTGTTTTAGAGCTCACCTGACACATCCTTAATATTAATCTGATGTTTTCAACAAAACAGTAGAGTATTTGCATTTTATTGTGTGCATTCATATAGTGTTATGAAAATTAGCCAAGTAGCATTCTTCTTATTCTACTAATTTCCCTGCAATCCCAGGTTTATATGGAGTTTTTCTCCATGGGTCATTTCACACACAACACAGTATTCTGGGAATCATTTTGAGTAGAGGTAATCTCCAGTGCAATACATACAAGTGGTTACAGTCATAGCCAGTAAAATATTCTTATTTTAATTGCAAGAACTTACCATCTACTTTAAAAACAGAACAGTACCCAAATGGAAAAGACCCAAAACATTACAATAAGAAAAAATGCAAGCAGTGGTACCTCGGGTTACAGACGCTTCAGGTTACAGACTCCGCTAACCCAGAAATAGTACCTCGGGTTAAGAAGAACTTTGGTTCAGGATGAGAACAGAAATCGCATGGTTGTGGTGCAGTGACAGCAGGAGGCCCCATTAGCTAAAGTGGTACCTCAGGTTAAGAACAGTTTCAGGTTAAGAATGGACCTCCAGAACGAATTAAGTTCTTAACCCAAGGTACCACTGTAGTTTAGGTCAGGACTGTCCAACATGTGGTCCTCAAGGGCTTTTGGGGCAGCCCTTGACAACATTTGACATCCCCTCCCCAGCCCTCAAGTTGCCATCCCAAAGCCAGGTAAACGAGACGCTGGGCTTTGCTGGGCTTTGGGAAGGAGATCAGGGAACTCTAAGACCCTGCCAGAGCCTCTCAGCTCATCTGGCTGTGGGAAGGCAGCGAGAGGGCTGGAGGGGGCGGGGCATAAAATATTGGCCTCGCCTCCCCTCACCCGTGCAACAAGGCAATGTGCAGCCTGCCGCTAACATGTCAAAATATATTCTTCCGGTGCACTTGGTATGAAAAGTTGGGTTGCCCTGATTTAGGTAATTTACAGACAGCCTAGATATTGAGCATTAATCCTGATTTATTTGCACAAAGTTTGTGGGAAAGTTAGATGGCTCCATTGAGCATTCTTTCCGATTTGTTTGCATTCTCCTTATGGCAACAAGTCTGATTTGCGGGGGAAGTGGGTATGTTGTGCAAGACTTCCAAATCAACTTTAATAGCACAGCCTGAATTTGCTGCTTTGTGACTGAAACCCAACCAAAAATAGAATTCTGAAAGTTCCTGAATATAGATCATTGCATAATTTCTTTGGGGAGATTTGGGGTAGAAGGATTCAGAGATTAATCTTTACCCATTTTAGAAATAATTTATCTTTGTCAAGTTTATCTGAAATATTTCCTGATTATCATCAGGAATGTGCATTAGTTACAGTCTTTAATCACAAAATTAATCAGCCATTTTATTTACTGCATTCCCCCTTTTCTTATAACTCGACATATCTTTTTCAATAATCAAGGCAAGTGAGGATATAGAAGGGACATATTGCAGAACAAGGTGAATTATTAGGAAAGCTTTCTCTTATTCCCTAAAAGAGCAAAATTCTAATATAGTTAGGGACAAGACACAATGTAGAATGGTATGCTGTGGTTGTGGCTATTTAGGTGGCAGATCACAAAAGACACAGTGGATTTTTAACTAGTTTTTTAATTCTAGGTGAAATGAACTCTAAAGCACAGCAATAGCTTTCTCACAGTGTAAAGAGAAAGAAATAGCGAGGACTAAAGGACATCAAATCAAGATTCAGGAGAGCTTTGCACAATCCTATGTTGTAATGACAGCTTAAAATTTTGGTAGGTTGATGAATTCTGAGATTGGATTTAAACCTCTTTAATTTGGCTTGCGGGTATTTAATCTCTTAACTTTGAATTCTTAATCAAAACTCAAAGCAGATCTTTAATCTTATATGTAGCAAATAGAAGATTAGAGACCCATGACCTGCCTCTAGTACACAGCTGCTTTGCTCCCCTTTCTTCCTTTCCAGCAAGAGCAAATATAAATGATCGGAGCAGGAAGGGATTATAGGAAAGCGTGTATGTTAAATGGTCAGATTCTCTTTCATCCAATATATATGTTCTTGTGCCTTCCCTCCCTCTGTCACCCCAAAGGATGAAATCCACTACAAGAGTGAGAGAGAGTTCATGTGTATTTTTATAATATTAAAAGAAAGCCATTCCACTTTTAGAACGAGACCAGTATCAAATTCTTGAATATGTCTTATTTCAAACTCCTTTGTGTCTCTCAAAATCAAGCAAACAGCACAGACGACTTAAAACAGTTAAAACAAAAACACCACCAGAAACAAGTGATGGCAAAACCACATCTAGATTACAGATGTTGAACCTGTGGCTTTCCAGGTGGTGATGGACTACAATTCCCATCATCCTTGATCATTGGTCATACTGACAGGGGCTTTCCAGGTGGTGATGGACTACAATTCCCATCATCCTTGATTATTGGTCATACTGACAGGGGCCAGTGGAAGTTGGAGTCCAACAACAATTGGAGGGCCAACAGTTCCCCACTCCTAGACTTAAAACGATCTAATAGTAATACAAATTTCCTTACCTTAAGGAGCCCTAGGAACTGTAGTTCTTTAAGGAGAGGACTATCAACTTCCCATTCTCAGCGCCTCACAAAACTGCAATTTTCAAGATTCTGGGAGAGAAGGCATGACAACAGAAACAATATACCTTTGGAGTATGGATATGTTTTTATTAGTACAGCTGAACTCTAAAAAGCAATACACAAACCCACAGGATCGAAGATAAGATGCTCAAACCACCAAGTCTGAAAAGTGGCTTTCTGTGGCATGAGAGCCTGGAGCTTGGAAAAACGCTGAATACATAATGCTTTCCACTGAAGGTTAGTGGACTACGGCTTTATGGTGCCCCATCTCCAGTGCCCATCTTCTGGTCTACCTCTCAGCCAGGCTGAAATGCAAGACAAAAGTTATGGTCTTAAGAAAAAGGTATGACCAATAACGCTAATAGTTTATTAATATATGGGCCTCTCGTTCTAAACTTCGGCTTAGGGTGAAGACAGGCAGACATTCTAGCTCTCTTCAGTCATTATGTTTTATTCCATTAAATTCCAGTTCCATTAAATTCAGTAGTGCTTACTTCTGATTAGACTGATTAGGATTGTACTGGGGGTCTTCTCCCCCTCCAACTTTACATTTATTTCTAGTATATTTAAGTGTTCTTAAATAATTGAAAATAATAAGCCATCTCCAGAGACTCTTGCCAACTTTCATCAAAAGCTACAATATATGACAGAATAATTAATTTCTTTTTCTTGCCATAAATAGAATCTAAATATATTTTGGGGGATTTAAAAAATAATATTAACTGAATGAAATAGTTTTCTGAATTCTGTCACAACGTTTTGCAAAGCATTTGCCCAAGGTAATTCACATAATCCATAGATTTTCAGCAGACAGTATTCCTTCACTTGAGAGAGATAACTCAGAAATGAGATGCCCATCACTCGACAAATATCCTTCAGGAATACTAGCAAAATCTCCTCATGGCCAAGCAAGCTGAGTGATACAGAAGAACTGCTAAGTTTTGAAAAGGGCCTGTTACACTCACAGCCACAAGGCAATGTTCTATTATGTCTAGCACAAAAAGTCTACTGCCTTAAAGCTATATAAACGTAACACTTTTAATGTAGCCAGCTGCTAGATGGACAATCAGATTCCCTTAAAAATATCAGATGGGTAATATTAATTCAGGGAAGGCTGCAACAAACAGAAATTATAAACATGGGTATGGCTATTTAAAAGTTATGTTGATGGATTCCTTTCATCTAAATCCATGTTTGGAATAATTAAGCATTCCTATAATATACTTACGTACTTGATGTTCCATGCAGTAATGGATACAGTAGCTGTAATAAATGACAGTATGTTTCTTAATCCCTTCTGTTCATGATTGCTATATATCTTCCTAAAAAAAGTAGTCTCCGCATGTTATTATGGGGCAGATTTTATGTAAACAGAAGTAGATTTTTAAGCCATATTATTGCTGGGATCTTTGCACCGAAGGAACATTTGGGCTTCTGTGTTTGTTAGCTCTAAACCACAATTTATTTGCTTAACATTCACATATGCTGATGTAAATTTATTAAGACCTAATGAGAGCCAAACTAGACTATTCTTTGGTGGTCTGTCAAGAATTAACTTTAGCTACAGCTTGTGGTTTATCTGGAGCAAGATAAACCACAAGTTCAGGTTCAGATGGATGGCTAAGCCAGACCACCTTTTAGCTACAGGTAGCATAGCAGGATGGCTTGGGGAGAATCAAAGCAGCCACTATTTCTACTGCGAGTAGCTGCATGCTCACACATTCGTGCTTAGCTATGGCTGCCAAGTGATGGCAGTGGGGCTGGCTTGGGATCTGGTGAATTTGGGGCTGTTTCAGTCCCTGTTTCAGTCCTTCCTCACCCTGCTTTGTGGCCTTCCATAGACTACCATAACTGGGAATACCACCTCCTCTCTTTTTGGCAGGCAAAACAGAGAGCTCCACATTGGAGGAGTGTTGGCATCACTCTGTGGGTGGAAGACAGAGGAGCTGTTTTGGATTACAGTCTGTGATGTGGGACACTTTGAAAGAGATGCCTATTTTGTGGAATGTGTAGGACAACACTTGTGATGATCTGGGTCATGATATGAGAAAACAAAGGCCCTGAGGCTTGGCTTTTCCTTTCGTTTGGACATACTGAACCATTCCCTTGCCTTTCGACCTTCCCAAAGATTTCGGAAACTAGGCATTCTACGTGGCATCCTCATCACCATATGATTCAACCTTGGGCAACAACAAACATCAAGCTAAAGGTTGTCCCCAGCCATGTACTGCAGTTTACTTGATATGCTTGATCTTCATCAGAAATTTTAAAATGGAGGATGGTGTTGTTAAGAACTTGGAAATCCACAATGTGTACCTTGTGGGCTGCGGTGAGGTAAATTATGTAGGCCTGCTATAGCAGTACCTCTACTCTAAAGGCACCTGCAGGAAGCTAGTCTCCAGAGCCACTTGTACCTACTTTTGTAATTGTATTTATTTTCTACAGTAAGTGGCTGCTTGACTCACTTCTGATTGTGCTCATCTATCCTTTTGTTGCATCAAAGCAAAGTAGAAACAGGTGAACTGTGGAGATGGGGTGAGGAACAACCTATTTACTTTGTTTGTTTGTTTGTACAGGGATTTATACCCTGCTCTTTAGTAAAATTCATTCTATAATTGTAAGCAAATAGCCAGCCTACCTGATTTGTTCTGCTTCCCAGGCTTATAGATAAAATTGAGTGTGATGTTAATGTAATGCTATTTAAAACAGAACACATTAAAAACAAAGGACATTCATTATTTACATAAACCCATGGCTTATTGCACATGCATTAATTATATTCACAAGACTTGGCAGGGCAAGATTACCACTTAATGTTTGTCATGCTTTCAGCTCATTAAATAGCTTTTACAAGGGGAAACAATATATCTGGCAATTTTGCTTCATTCTAACAGAAAAAGCATATACTACAAAATGTGAAAAATTGATCAAATACATGTCATTCTTCAGTAAGAGAAGTGTTGCTTGATTTGGCTGAGATTTTTCCATTTTCACAACATCTTGCCCAGGCTGTCCCCATGCTCAACAGTCCACATCTCCTTCCTCCAGTTCTGTCTTCCTCACATTGCCTGGGCTTGCATTTCCATCCTCTAGATCCCTCCTCTCCTGGGATATCCATGCTGTAGTTTTTACCGCCACCTTTCTGTGGCCAAGTGAAGTGCAGTGTGACGAGATCTTTACAATTTTATATATGATAGAGATATTGTTGAGATACTTAAGGGTCTGGCTCCCCAGAGGGAAGAAGCAGGTGATATGTTCCCCTGGGTGTGTGAAGTCCCCTTTTGTGGCAAAAGTCAGTTTATTTTGTGGAGGTCCTGCCTGCCTGGCAATATTGGTTAGGTTGGCCTCAACTGGAGCCAGGGCTTTCTCGGCCGCGGCTCCAATCTGGTGGAACGCTCTGTCACAAGAGACTAGGGCCCTGCAGGACCTGACATCCTTCCGCAGGGCCTGCAAGACAGAGCTGTTCCACCAGGCCTTTTGTCAGGGCGCAGCCTGACCCCCTCCTCTGGCAATCTGCACAAAATTTTGCTTGATGGTTGCCATTAATTTGATTTTAATTTGATTTAATTAATTTTATAATGAATGTTTTAGATTGTTGGACTATTTTGATTGTTGTTAGCCGCCCTGAGCCCAGCTTCGGCTGGGGAGGGCGGGATATAAATAAAATTTATTATTATTATTATTGTGAGAGAACTCAGCAAAACAGGTGCCCTGAATGACAATTTTAAGTACTTAGCTTGTTTACCTTTAGTGTAAGAGTAGGGAAATCTCAGGCCCAGGGGTGCAGCGTGGCCCTTCAGATATCTCTTTCTCTGGTCCTCAGGGTTCTCCCCGGGCCCCACCCTTCCTCAACTCCACCTCCTAGTCTACCCAGTTTAGCACACACATCTGATTGGGTTGCCTCAACCACTCTGGGGGGCTCCCAACAAAAATACAGGAAAAACAACATCAAACATTAAAAGCTTCCCAAAACAGGGCTGCCTCCAGATGTCTAGGAAAAATTATATAGTTGTATAATTATTTGACATCTATTGGGAGGGTACTCCACAGGGCAGGTGCAACTACCCATAATGCCTTCTGTCTGGTTTTCTGTAGTTTCACTTCACGCAGTAAGGGGATCACCAGAAGGCCCTCAGATGGGACAGGGAGCAACATCTAGAAAAGTTTCCCGATCTCTGCTCTGGAGCCTCTCTTTGGATAAGAGAGAAAGAGAACAGATGGATTGAACGGATGGAATCTGGGGATCTGCTTGCTTTCTACAGCTATCCATATGGACACAGATCAGCCCAGGTGAACTGCTGGAAAGCAGGTTGTTCAACTGAAACAGATTCTAAGATAGCCTTTTGAACCCAGGACAAAATTATATACATGAAAAATTCTGCTGGGGCCCTGGCAGCTCATTGGATCTCCATCATGCATTACAAAGTAAGATTCTTTTGGCATTTTCTGGGCAGAAAGAAAAAAGCCTTGAGGTAGGCTTCAGATAGAAAGGGATTGTCCTTGGCCAAAACAGTGTCTCATTAAATTCCAACTGAATTATATTTGTTTTTATGAGTCCACTATACTAGCCACAACCTGTTCTGTAAATCACACTGTGAGAATTTCTCTCTCTCTCAGTGTGAGTTTTACTACTCATCTGTTTCAGTTCCTGCCTTTAATTCACAAGCATGATTTGACATAATTGGTAATAGGGAGCATATGCTGAAATAAGTATATTTTTCGCAGATGCATTTGTACTTACTGTTTTGTTTAGTCAGAGAGAACTTTTTATTTACACTGGAAATTGTCAATATCCTTGAAAGGAAAAGAAGACTCACAGATGGGTGCTTTCCCTCCTGCTTTGGAAGCAACAATTTCCTAGTCTTGTCATTTAAAAAGCAAATAAATATGTGCATATCAGTACAATGAGCAGAAGAGTTAATTGTCAAATTCTATTCCCATTTATGTTAATGGGATTATTTGGGAAGACTAGGTGACCTTGAGGATTACCACTTCTTCATATAAACATCTGAGAAATTTACAACTGTTTCTTATAATCCAGCATAGAGGAAATAAGTAACATAATAGTGCATGCAATCCCATGCTTACCCAAGAATAAGTACACTGAACTCAATGGCACTTACTTCTGGGCAGACATATGTAGGACTGTGTTATAAATTGGTGTGTGTGTGTGTGTGTGTGTGTTTGGTCCAGCACAAGGAGCAGGCAACTACATTGGAATTGATGTGCTGTCTAGTTTTATTGCTTAGTTTCATCAGTGTTTCAGTTATAAATGGCTATTTACAGAGTTTTATGCCTAGTAATAAACATTTGCTATCAGCTGAAAGGCAGCCAACATTTAGATTGGAAATGATATATTTCTTGTAAATCAGATGGTCTTTGGAGAGGGGAATGGGAATGTTTGAGCCAGGCACAGAAGAGAACTATGGGGATTGTTTACCTCTTGTCCGTAGGAGGCAACAGGGTGGTGGTGGGGGACACCAAAAGAAAGTTTACAGATGTGGCGAGGAATACAGAAGGCCCTCTTCTGAAGATCTGGAACACATATAGGGCAGGGACCATTGGTCATGCTGGCTGGAGCTGTCGGGAGTTGGGAATCCAACAACATTTGGAGGGCCACAGGTTCTCCATTCCTGATACAGGAGATGGTTCCGATAACCTGAGCTACTTTTATACTAGCCAATTGCTTTTTTTTGGTCCACTCACTCCCTACTGATCATATATAGAGGGTGTTGTCAGCAAACCATTGTTCTTTTGTTTTGTTCCTTTTTAGATCTAATGCATTCGGACTGGAGGGAAAACCCTGAAACACTGCAGCCTCAGCGATTCTATTTACTGCTGACTCTCCCTTCCACAGACTTCCTTATTGTGATGAAACACAAGTACTGCGAACACTTAATGCTTTTTGTTTTTTCGCTACATTCCTTAGTTTCAACTGAGGTGGGACAGGGCATGCATGGGCCTTGTGTTGAGTCAGAGAGCTCTGCACAGCCTTCACAGGCCCACTGAAAGTGGGAGAGTGTCCCTCCCTTCTATTAGTCATGTTGATGGTTGAATTGTGAGGTTTTGAAAGCAGCAAGAGGCTGTGCTGATTTATAAGACTCAAAGTTGAATTTTTAATATTGAAGAAAGGTTAGTAAGGAGGAAAACATGACAGAAGTGTGTACAGTTATGCACAGAATGGGGAAAGTGAAAAAATAATGTTTTCCCTTCCTTTCTCATAATATTAGAAAGCAAGATCTTCCAATAAAGGTGGGTGTTGGGCAGAGAGGCAAATGCAGAATTAATTCCTACAAGTTGTAGCAATGGCCTCTTGGATGCCTTTAAAAGGGTGAGGGATAAATTTATGGAGTATAAGACTATCAATACCTAGTAGCCTTATGGCTATGTACTACAGCAGTATATCTCTGAATCCCTGTTGTTTTTCTGGTGGCCATAACCCCACCTCTCCACATACATACACATAACAATACTCCAGAACAATGCCAGGTTTGAGGCATTTGAGGTAGATGCAAAACATCTGCTAGGCTGACATTACAGTTGCTGCTGCTGAGAAAACTGATGTTTACACTTAGCTCCACCTACTTGTTGAAGTAATTCTCTGCCACCCAAAGAAAATTTAGCAACGTTGCACCGCAGTACAGTTTTAAGTGGCAATTTTTGCTCAGATCTAAGCATAAAACCCTTGCTGCTTTCAAAGCTTTATGGCTTTCAAAGCTTTATTCTATAAGAGAGTGGAAGGGGAAAAGCCCCTTCTCTTGCACTAAGCTTTGGAGTTCAGAAATAAGAAGCCCTGTGCATTCTGTAACCCAGAGCACTAAGATGTGTAAAAAGTGCTGATGGACAACAGTACTTGTGTTCTAGCACTAAAAGGAAGATTGTCTTCCCCCCACTCACCCCCACTCCATCTTAGAGGGGTCTCATCAAATGGCCTTCCTCATACTTCACTGTGTGGGTGGGCCTTGTCAGATGTTAACGAAGTGGCCATGTGTCTTACTTTACAGAAGAGAGCCCTCTGTTTAAGGAGTCCTCTATATGAAGCAACCGGGGTGGTTTAAAGATAATTAAAACTAGGAGGTGTCTTATAGTTGCTCACCAACAGCACCTGAACCACAGAATGAGCAGGTACTCAAGTCACCTGGGTACAGTCTTCCTCCCTATGGCATTTCTATTAAGTTATAGTACTTACAGTGGTACCTTGGTTTGCGAACTTAATCCTTTCCAGAAGTCCGTTCTTAAACCAAAGCTTTCTTAAACCAAGGCATGCTTTCCCGTAGCAGCAGGGGACTCAATTTACAAATGAAACACACTCAACAGAAAGCGAAACACATTCTTATTCCAAGGCAAAGTTCATAAACCAAAACACCTACTTGCGGATTTGCAGCGTTCTTAATCCAAGTTGTTCATAAACTAAGCTGTTCTTAAACCACGGTACCACTGTATTTCAAAATCTGTATCTATACTAATTTTAACCTGTATTAGTGTTTTAACTTTTGATTTTCTTGCTTTATCTTTTTGTAAACCACTTCGAGGTTTCTTACAATCAAGCAGTGTATAAATTTTATGAAAAAAGTAAACATACATACATATAAATCATCACATGTATGTTTTATGCAGCTGTGTCTCCTTTTTGGTGATGTTTAAATGGCCACCCTGGCTATTAACAGAAATGTTGTACATTATCAAGTGCAGTAGTAGTAGTGGTAGTAATAATAATAATAATAATAATAATAATAATAATAATAATAATAATTCATTTATACCCCAGCCACTCTGGGCAGCTTCCAACAAAATATTAAAAATACAATAAAACATCAAACATTTAAAACTTCCCTAAACAGTGTGGAACAGCCATTTTTTAAAACTCTATTTACAGCCAAGAGTAGAAGAGTAATATCTGAGCAACACCAAGGAATTCCTAGTGTAGGAAGTGATTCTGGTCCCCAGCCATTTGGGACTTTAAAGCTCATCACCAGCAGTTCCAATTTTCCCTGGGGGTGCTCTCACAGTTGCTGAAGCAGTTGTAGCTGTGGGATCACACACTCCCAATAAATCTAACTGAGAGAAAGATTAAGTCATATCAAAGAGCAAATATTTATGTGTTCTCCAAAGGGTGGTCAGAAAGAAAGAAAGAAAGAAAGAAAGAAAGAAAGAAAGAAAGAAGGTTTCTCCTTAATTCAATATTTAAAGTAGCACAATGTGGTGTAGGATTTTCATATAATTCTTCTATGATCAAAGTCTTTACTCAAATAGAATCTCTATGGGAAGATTCCCAAAAGTACTTGCTATATGCCTATAGTAATCTCCAAACCTTGAACCCGTACCCCATATTATGACAACACATTGACAACACACCTACACAAGAGCTGCGCTAGAAGAATTCTTTACATATTGCCTTGAGTTGCATTTGAAATGAATGAAACCTTTGTAATGAACTCCAAAGCTTCTCACTCCCCTTTATTGGCTTACTCCTAATGCAATCAAAATTAACATCACTCACGCTAAATCTGCAAAAGAAAACACAGATTAACATTGAACAGTAATTATTTGCTCAATGCCAGATGGAGGAGTATAAGCTTAATTTTGTTTTCTCAAATTAATAAAGCTCACACACACATTACATCTGTTGGGCTATCAAAATTCCAAACAAGGGGATGTCATGAAGAAATAAATTTCAGCATGTGAAAATAACCCGTGTAATGTAACAGAAAGGTGGAGTAGACACTTTGGGATTCTATGTCAAGAAGTGTGTAAAAACCCAGGCAGTCTTAATAGTTAAATGTTGCTGCCCATTTGTTAGAATCCCAAAAATGGAAGAGCTACAACCGACAATTAAAGAATGGCTAGTTAAAATTTGGAAAGTGGTGGAAATGAGAAACCCAGAGCTTTGTTTTGATTGTGGGATGGAAGACAAAATTTATAAGTAAATGGCTCCTGTTGATGGAATGTATGAAAAATAGATAGACTATGTATGAAAAATAGTACTATATATGAAAAATAGTACTATGTATGAAAAATAGATATACTATGTAGATATGGATATACCATGATGATATACTATGAATAGATATACTATGATGGAGAGATATCACTGTTTGGTAAGAGCATACTGTCAGAACAGTATGGATTTTATTGACATTGAGTATAAGTATGTGAGAGATAGTGTGAGAGGGATGTAAATGCGGTACATTTCTTGCAGAAAGGGAATAAAACGATTGATAAGCATTTAGTGAAAGAAGGAGTGAGTTTGTAATTCTGAGTATTTTTCATTTTTTGTATATCACCTTTCTGAGTCTAGAGTTTAAGAATGAATCAGTCTCCAGACACTTTATTTTGGCATTTCATTCAACAAATCACACATGCAGAGCTATTCGAGGCTATACATACATTAACAATGGTTATGATTAATAAAGGGGTATCCAGTTGGAACCTTTTCGGGGTTAAGGAACCAGTCAGTTTCATAATAGAATTATGCCCTGCGAGATTTAATACCACACAACTGTGATTTTCCTTTGAACTTCATTCTTTGATATCATTTTTAAATCCTTAAACTTGCCTTAACAGCAGATGCAATGGGTGGTTTGAAATGATACATTTAATGAGCTAACATTAGCAAGCAGGCAACAATGGGGCAAGGTTTATTTTTCTTCTGGAAGAGATTGCTGTCAGCTGATACTGTTTTTTACCCCACTAAGCAGTCATGCTTCCTTAATTGGGAAGGTAAACTATTTAACTTGAGAGCATAATCTCCCCTCTGGTACTCTTTTTCATAGACTGGACATTCTGTGGTTGGACTGAGGGCTATCGTGTTCAGAGTGCACTTATGTGTAACTCCCCGATTCATATAAAATGATTACCTAAGATAGCTATTGGGTGCCTGTGGCGAGGAATCTACTGTACTGAGTCTACTGACAGGGCCTGAGTTGAAGAGTGCTGCCCACCCTGTCCATAGCTGCCAACTGTTATCAGCACTGGCAATGAGACCATGTCCACCACCAACACCTGAGGGCACTGCAGGTAAGGTGGCGCAAGACGGATTCCATGGCACACACTGCTCTATCTTCCAAGAGCATGAGACTCTTAATCCCTTGGTCATGGGGTTGGGCAAAAGATTGCTGCACTGCAGAGGGTTGGACTACGATTCTGTGAAGTCATTTTGAATCATTTAGAAATACTGCAGACTAAAACAGAGCCCTATTGTTCATCATCTGATTGCCTCCGTTTTTGTGTCCTGCTTTCCTAAAGGCAGCATGCTATGCTTAAAAGTCATTAAATCTAATTCGGAAGGCTCAGAAAGTCATACCTGGGACTTCTAATTTTGGATACTGCATTATTCAATGTGATTATGACTTTGCTTCTACATGAAGCCTGCTTAATTGCCAAGTTCATGAATTAATTCTCTGTTTGCGATTTAATACCTCTATCCTTTTGATTTAGTTAGCAGCATGGACTAAGCACCGGGCTAGTGCTGCAGGCAGTGTGCAAGAGACTGCTGCCATCTTCTGTTCAAAGTTGGCAAGTGACAGCAACCATCTTTGGAATAAACCTCAATTATACCAAGTCAAGGCATGCACATCATGCATGCGCACTCACCCAACAAGTTTATGTAAAAATGACTTTCCCTCTAACATTTTAGGCTTTGCTGATAGAGAAAATATATGCCAAAATGGGCTGGATAACTTAAGCACCTACTCACACATTATACTGCCCAGATTAAGCATAACATGAATGAGACGAAAATGGCAGAAAGTCACGCATCTGAACCAACCTTTGGCCTGGAACCTAACAGTTGTGTACCATGATGGCTTTGCAGTAGTGCAGGTGTGGGGAACCTTTGGCCCTTCGAAAATTGCTTTGATTTGTAGGTCTTACTGACTTATATTTAAAAGGAGTTGCTGAACTACAACTCCCATCAGCCCCAGCAAGCTTGGCTGGTGGTCAGGGATGGCGGGATCTGAAGTTCAACAACATCTGCAGGGCCAAAGACCCCCACACTTTCTGCTCATACAAGGCAGGGCATCCCGTTATAACTGATTCCTCCCCACCAGCTTCAGCCATCTGTGCTACATCTCCCTCAGGCAGCGGCAGAGGGTAGCTCAGCCCTCAGCAGCAGTTTCCCAGGGGCACAGGGCCTGGTTGTGTATGTTGCGGGGAGAATTAGTGGAAACTGGTTGCACAAAGGAAGTGCTTTGTTTTTTTGTTGTTTTTTAAAAAATAATATTTCTTAATTTTTCAACAGTTTAAACACAACACTACAAAAAACCAAAAAAAACCAATACAATACAATACAACACAAAAAACACTACAAAACACTAACACAAACAACTAACAAAACAAAACAAAAACCATTTAAAACACAATCCAATTTCAATATCTTATCTTTCATTCACTTATTTCCACGACCTCCTCACACCTCCCTTTTTGTATTCCACTTCTATTAATTGTTTCAGCAATTCCTTTCCATCTTCCTCTGTTTTCTATCCTATAATTATCTTAACACATTCTAACCTTATTTTTCCCTTTAATACTCTATTAATCTATCTATACTTAATTCCTTATAACATTTCTACTAAAGCCATATAACTTCATTCCAACATTTTTCTAACATTCATTAATTTTACAGTATTTCTGTAAATAGTCTTTAAACCTTTTCCAGTCTTCTTCCACCGATTCTTCTCCCTGGTCTCGGATTCTGCCAGTCATTTCCGCCAGTTCCATATAGTCCATCAACTTCATCTGCCATTCATCCTGGGTGGGTAAATCTTGTGTCTTCCAATACTTCGCGATGAGTATTCTAGCTGCTGTTGTTGCATACATAAAAAAGTTCTATCCTTCTTTGGCACCAATTGGCCGACCATGACCAGGAGAAAGGCCTCTGGTTTCTTCAGAAAAGTATATTTAAATATCTTTTTCATTTCGTTATAAATCATCTCCCAGAATGTCTTAATCCTTGGGCATGTCCACCAAAGGTGAAAAAATGTACCTTCAGTCTCATTACATTTCCAACATTTATTGTCGGGCAAATACCTGTGGTCCATAACTGTTCCCAGTCAACCATCATTATGTTATGTCCAACATCTTGTGCCCATTTAATCATAGCTGATTTCACCGTTTCATCCTGAGTATTCCATTTCAACAGCAAGTTATACATTCTTGACAAATTCTTAATTTTTGGATCCAACAATTCTGTTTCCAATTTTGATTTTTCCACCTGGAAACCAACTTTTTTGTCCAAATTGTAAGCCTCCATTATTTGGTAATAATGGAGCCAATCTTGCACTTTGTTTTTCAATTTTTCAAAGCTCTGCAATTTTATTCTGTCTCCATCTTGTTCCAAAATTTCCCAGTATTTCGGCCATTTGGCCTCCATATTGAGTTTTTTCTGTGCCTTCGCTTCCATTGGTGCACGAAGGAAGTGCTTTGTGCTAGCACAAAGCCATCACTAATAACGGCTGAGTACAGGCGCTGTGGGTAAAAGCCTCAGCGCCTAGGGCTTGCCGATCGAAAGGTCGGCGGTTCGAATCCCCGCGGCGGGGTGCGCTCCCGTTGTTCGGTCCCAGCGCCTGCCAACCTAGCAGTTCGAAAGCACCCTCGGGTGCAAGTAGATAAATAGGGACCGCTTACTAGCGGGAAGGTAAACGGCGTTTCCGTGTGCGGCTCTGGCTCGCCAGAGCAGCGATGTCACGCTGGCCACGTGACCCGGAAGTGTCTCCGGACAGCGCTGGCCCCCGGCCTCTTGAGTGAGATGGGCGCACAACCCCAGAGTCTGTCAAGACTGGCCCGTACGGGCAGGGGTACCTTTACCTTTACCTTTACAAAACCCTTCCCCCCCTTTTTTTTTGAAGTAAAGCTAAATTTAGACAATCTTTATAGGGAACTTGTCATAGTCATGGAGACACAAATGTGGCATTAAATCAAAGCTCTGCCCTGCTGTAGCCCCAGCCAGCATAGTTCCAGAGTTATGTGATGTCACCTCAGGAGCAGCTTGGGGGGTGGGGGTAAAATGCTGCAGAAGAAGAGAGGAGACAGGGAAACCCCACTGAACAACCATCAAGCCTTACACTACAGCAGCCTACTTCTGGGCTCAGGTTGGTGTTATGGCCCAGTGTCAGAATATCTCAAGGATCACCCCTGCCCTGTGCAAAAACTTTATTCTACTCCCAAGGCCTTTGCCTGGGTCCCTCAGCCATCAAATTAACCATAAACATTACTCAAATTAGTTGTGGAGGCAGCCAACATACGGAACAGTCTTCAAACAGAGGCACAGTGGCCTTTGTTTAGACAAGCAGGAACCATTTTCCTTTCACCAGGCTTTTCAGATTACTGCTTCTTACTCATCTGTTAGATTGTCACTGTTGATGCTTTTAAACACTTTTCACATTTGTTAAAACTACCAATTTGTACTTTGTTTTATTGTGCCTCTGTAAGCTGCCTTGAAAAATTCATTTAGTTTAAGCAAGTTCAGGCCAAGAGCTTCCACAGAAACTGCCAACCATCATAATCTTCTTCTTCTACTACTACTACTATTCAAATTCAACAGAGCACTATTTCAATATGAAACCAGATTAAGAACAGCAATAAAAAGGATTTAATCAGGTGCTGAAAAGTTATTGATTTCAGACCCAGCTGTACCTACCTGAGGAAAATCCCCTTCAACTGGGCTCACCAACAGCTTGGAATGTGGAGAGTTAAATCAGGAGAGTTAAATTAGCTGTAGAAATACAAAGATGGCAGCTGCCTGGATATTTCAATGGGAAATTTTAGGTTACTTGTAAGCAACCCTGGACTTGTATACTGAAAGGTGGATCTGAAATAGTTGTGACTGAATAAACAAATATCCTTAACTGGTCTGCAACTTTTTTTTTTTTAATAGTCTTCATTTTCCCTCAATGAGTGAACTGTTGAAATATACTGAGAATAAGGGCTTCTGCAGACATATCTTAATGTTTAAAAAAGCTCATGTGGGTAAATGCTAACCTTGAGGTGTCCTCATGATGGTCCCAAGCTGTTCAGAGGGAACCTACAGCCTTCCAGATGTTGCTCAACTACAATCCCAGTGGCCCTTGATAACAGGTGAGCTGCTGGGGTCTTGCAACATCTGAAAGGTCAGGGATTGCTCACAGCTATCCTAGAGGTAGGTATGAGGGAGAAATTAATTCCATTCATTTTGTACATCGGCCTACTTTATTAACTTCTTGAACCAAAATACAGCTATGTATTTGCACTTCTCCAAATTTTGTAATGCGGTTTTCCAGTGAAAATAATAAACAAATCTTATGCAAAACTGCATACAAAAACCATCTGCTACCGAACCAGTTTCAAGGTCCTGAATGACTAAGCAAAAGGGTGGGTGCATGGAGGGCAAGTTGTAAGCAACCACAATTTGTGACATTGCACAACATTGTTACAGATCGGGGACACATCTGTTGAGCCATGACTCAATTTCCCAAATTTGTAGAGTTTGAGCTAACGTGATACCCTTAACTTTGGTCACAAATAAGTTTTGTTTTGTTTTGTTTTTAATCAATGCATTTACCAGGTTTTGAAAAAGGAGATGCCTTGTGGCTCTCCTTCTTGCACTGACTCTGCCTTCTTGCAAATTGGGAAGAAAGAAAGAAAGAAAGATAGATAGATAGATATGCTATGTTGTACTTGAGGCAAAAGAGTAACAATAAAATCAAGAAACTGACTTGCTGACGTCAAGGTCAAGCAAGAAAATTGAGTGATATGAGACATTTCACTGTAAAATCTTAGCAAATTGATACTGACTGCATGAAGTCTATATAGCAAGCAGAATTCACTTGCTGTACTTCCCTCTGTAATACACAGCTCTTTGTGACACTATTAAAAGGATGGCTGTGATCACCACTGAATGACAATTCTTAGCTTGCTTCCTGGTAGCTTCATGGGAAGTAAGATTGTATAATAACTCTTCACCAATGCTTGGAAAATTCATTTTAAAAAGGAGCAAGCTCTAGCTCATGTTAACCCTGTACCAAAAGAAGCTAGTTCAAGCTAATGTTCATACTCTTACAAACTAGTTCAAGTTCATAGAGCTGAACTTTTTTAGCTTATAAAGCTTATCTTTGGTGATAAATAAATAAATCAGTTTTCAGAACATTATAATAGGGCTGCCATACATCCGAATTTCCCCTGACATTACCGGGATTTCAAAGGCGGAATTGATGTCCGGGGGACATCAACTCAATAACTTTTGGGTTTTCCTAAAAGACGCTTAACAATTTTGGTGGTTTCCTCAAAACTACCTGGTCTTTACTTTTTGAAATATGGCAACCCTACATTACAAGCTGTATTGAAGTATAGGGTCTAAAGGTAAAACAGGGGTCACACACAAGTAATGTACAGTGGTACCACAGGTTACATATGCTTCAGGTTACAGACTCCGCTAACCCAGAAATAGTGCTTCAGGTTAAGAACTTTGCTTCAGGATGAAAACAGAAATCGTGCTCCGGCGGTGCGGTGGCAGCGGGAGGCCCCATTAGCTAAAGTGGTGCTTCAGGTTAAGAACAGTTTCAGGTTAAGAACGGACCTCCGGAACGAATATAGTACTTAACCCGAGGTACCACTGTACAGCAGAATGTACAAGTAATGGAAAACAGAACCTTCTCTCATAATTGATATTTCCATACTAGAATAGGCTTACCCTATTTAATTTATGCCTCCCACACAGCTATTAAAGCCACAAGGCACCATCTGCTTTGTTCCTGTACTTGTACTTTTGCCTGCAAGCTGCACCTGTTGAGAGAAAGCAAACCATTTTATTATGGAAGATATGCCTCACATTCCTTGCTTAGCAACAGCAGTAGTTCTGGATCTGCCGAGTCAGTCTTAGAATGTTGCCTCCACATTTTGCTTTCTAACTTTTATAGAGGTCCAACTAACTTGACTAGCTTGAAGAGATTAAAGTTAAGAGGGAATCCTCATAGTGGTCTTCAAATATCTGAAGGGCTATCACACAAAACATGGAGCAGTCTTGTTCTCTGTTGCTCCAGAGGACATATCTAGAACCAATGGTTTAACAGATGGCTGCTGAACATAAGAAGTTTCCCAATGCTAAGAGCCATTCAGTAATGGAGGGGAGTTGATGGGCTCTCATTTGCTGCAGGTATTTAAGAAGAGGCCAGATTACCATCTGTCAGGGATGCTGTCATTGCATCCTGCAATGCAGATTGTGCACTGAGCTGTGGACTGGATTATATGAATTCCGAAGTTCTTTCTAACTCTATGGTTCTGTGAAAGGTGGAGACTAATCAAAATAAATTAAAACACAATCACCCTACACTTGGAGGGGTAAGGTTTGAATTACATGCACAATATTACATCAGCATATGGATTTCAGGTGTGCCCAGGCATGATTTAGTTCGGCAAATTTATATCCCACCTTTCAACCAGTTTGCAACTACAGGCAACTCTTCATCTACAAGCGTTCTACATGTGCACAACTGCACATACACACATCACATCGAATCTGAAAGTGACATCACACAAAGGGACAGAATGGGGCAGTACAGGAGCGGAATGGGATGTTTGCAGGCTTTTTCAATGGTGTTTCAAATATATGTGTTTTCACTTAAATGAGTGGTGCCTTAGAACGTAACCCCCATGTAAATTGGGAGTTGCCTGTATTACAAAGTACAGTGGTACCTCGGGTTACAGACGCTTCAGGTTACAGACTCCGCTAACCCAGAAATAGTACCTTGGATTAAGAACTTTGCTTCAGGATGAGAACAGAAATCGTGTAGCAGCGGGAGGCCCCATTAGCTAAAGTGGTACCTCAGGTTAAGAACAGTTTCAGGTTAAGAACGGACCTCCAGAACAAATTAAGTTCTTAACCAGAGGTACCACTGTAATATAAGAACACAGGGATGTGCTCCTGCTCATGTCACCCGTCACCCCATTGCTAATTCCCTTCACCTTACAATTGACCAAACCACCTCCCTTTACATTTTACCCCCTTCCTCAAAAAAAAATTCAGGACATACCCACCCCTGGAAGATTGCCCATTTACCCATGAGGAAAAGCAGCTCTGAGACTGAAAGAAGCTCCACATTCTTGGTTTAAACAAAGCAGAGGAACATAAAAAGGAATTGTGTTTTGTTCAAAAGTGGAAGCAAAACCTTATAATCTCTTTACAGCCACACAAGGTGGCTTAATTCACATGGCATGAAACCATGTTTTTTTCTATGTCTGAACTACATCACTGTATGAGTAAGCCCTTATAAGCAAGGATTTCAGAAACTTCCTAAGAAACAGATAGTTTTATGACCCAAAGCTTAACCACAGTAACAAATTATGTTTGTTTCTCCAAGTTAAGAATGAGACTCAGGAAAGTGAGTTTTTAGGAGTTTTATTCCAATTCAGTAATATTTGCTGCTTTAATATATTATATAAACTGTATAAATAATGTTATTTCCAGAGTTCAGCTTTAGTAGTACTAAATGAATCGATCAGTATGCATCAATTCTACAATGCCAAAATTTTACAAAAATGAAGACCTCCTTAGAAAGGGTAGTGGTTTTTATTGCATTAGAAAACACTGAACTATGAAAGATATAAAATCAATTGTAATTAATGGAGAGTCGTTTTTTTAGAAGAAGAAGAAGAAGAAGAAGAGTTTGGATTTGATACCCCGCCTTTCACTCCCCTTCAGGAGTCTCAAAGCGGCTAACAATCTCCTTTCCCTTCCTCCCCCACAACAAACACTCTGTGAGGTGAGTGGGGCTGAGAGACTTCAAAGAAGTGTGACTAGCCCAAGGTCACCCAGCAGCTGCATGTGGAGGAGCGGAGACGCGAACCCGGTTACCCAGATTACGAGACTACCACTCTTAACCACTACACCAAACTGGCTCTCAATCTTTACAATCTTTTACAATCTTGATGCTGTTTTGTTGTTAGAACACCTAACAATTTGCCCAAAATATTTTAAACTACTTTTGACATGCCTTGATGCAAATATATTACAAGTTCAAAACTGAATGTTCTTGGCTGAAACTAAAAAAAAATACACATTTTACCTGAGAGTCTTGTATATTAAAATTGCCATTGAAGTTCATTCCAATATTTGCAAGTTGATGTTTTAGCCGTTCAGTGTTTGCACACAACCTGAGGCATCACTGTACAAACTTTCCTAGAGGTAGCTGATTAGGTATTAAACCACCTCCTTTTTTCAATTAGGTATTAGAAACTGAGCATATTTAACAATTCCTATAAAAATGTGAACTGAATCTGGAGCTTCAATTCACAGACCATGAGTGGTATTCAATTAAGTTTTACTTAACATAGACCCAAAGAAATTAGCAAACATGCCTATGTTAGCTCCATTAATTTCAAAAAATTGACAGAGAGTAAAACTAGTTGAATACCACTCAGTAAATTTATTAACCAACAGCAAGAATGCAGTGCTGGCTCTGATGCACTGCTCTACTGGACAATAATCCAGTCTTCCAGACTCTTTGTTAGTTGGCTTTTGAGAGACAGAGACTTAAGCCAGACTGTCCCTGTCAACCTCAACACTAGCCAGCCCATAGAAAATCCAGTTCCCTACAGATACAATTTAGTTTACAGTATTGACACTTAGCTGTATCTCAAAAGCAATTATGTCAATATTACATCCTTTCAAAACAGAGCTACTTCTTTAAAGTATAAGTTTTACATTATAAGCCTAAACAAATTTGGCACTGCTAACTGATTTGTCAGAAAGGAACAGGGTGGATCAAGAAGGAAGTTGAAGCATATGACTCCTAGGACAGAAGTTATGTGCACTTTTCAAGAGTAAGTGCCTTATTAAATGCACACAACACCCAAAATGCTAGAATCCTTCCCTAAAATTATCACAATGGAATTGAACATACACAAAAGAAAACAAATGAACTTAGAGAGGAACTTCCACAATGAAGTCAAAAGTCTGTAAGCTGTGTAAATCATAATGCTAATTCGTGACAAGTATTTATGAATACCACTGCAGCTTTGAATGATCTTGAAATCATTCTGTGAGGTAGTGTAGTTTTTGTAATACATGCTGGTTATTAAAAGTACTGTTCAGATTATGTATTTGGCCAAATGTTCCCCATGTATGTTCGCATTATATTTTATAAAATGCAATTTTACTTTCCTAGAGGCTAAAGTCAACACTAACTTAACCAGTATCTTAGCATGTTAAGAAATAGCAGGTCTACTATGCTAAAATCTTGCAAAGCAGTTATAGAAAGATGATCATATTCCAAACATAGGTATAAAAACAGATGCCTGTTTTGAGGTAGGAAATGAAGAATTCCATTGGCTTTTGCATTTGTAAACCAGCAAAAATATTTGAGGTTCTGTAGATAAAGCTTCTGTTATTAAGAGCAATTACAGATTTTATATGGATTTTCTGTAATTAATACAATGCAGAGAAGCCTACTATAAAATTCTCTATTTGCTTATTTTTAATAGTTAGAACTATTGAAGAATCGAAGTGATTCTATTTTTATAAGTGAAGAACAAGACAATGAAAACTGAATATAAATTAACTATCCATTTAAGAGAATAGTTTTTAAATACATCCGAACTGGTCCCACTATTAATAGTAAAAGCTGAAATCCTTCTAGAATACTTGATCATTTTAATTCTCCTTATAACCACTTATCAAATCTCAAGCAAGAAGCACAAATTTTATGTCAAGCAGAACCTCACGTATTGGGGGCAGTATCCAACAATGCCTAAGGACTTTTGCCCAAGGGATAGAATGGAATTTCCTCTCCTGTCCACTCCGGTCCCCCAAGCAGATTTGGTGGGTGTTTGGGGGAGGAAAGGAAACAAGAGTCCCACTATGTCAACAGAACCCCACTGTCGCAGCACTGGGTGCGACCCTTGGAGAACATGAAAGAACAACACGCCAAGAATGGGGAAAGCCTCTAATGAAATGACCCACTATTCCCAAAGATGTGTCACCAGGTACATTTATTCATTTGAAACACATCTAGGCTGGATACTTGAGGGAATTTTTAAGAAGAAGGCAAATTGTTCCAGCTATTTTGATTCATATGGCACTGGCAGCCTAAATTGCACAACAGCTCCTTCACATGTCAGAAGAGAGAAGCCCATAATTACTTTTAGGGTTCACAGAGAATGGTGGATAGTTAAGCATGAGCAGATTCACACTATTCCTCCTAAGCAACCAATCTTTTAACCCTGTTAGTACGAGTGTGACAAAAATACGGTTTTTCTGTAGTGCATTTATCATTCATTGATGAAAACTGGCAAGACCAATACTGTTCTGCACACCTCTTTGGACACAATGTTTTCTCAGATATTATTACAGGAACTGGACAATTTTTTGTGCTTGATCATATCTGTATCACATGCTCCTTTTACATTTGGTAAGTGGAACTCTAATCATTTGTTGATGCAACAGAAAGGCCTGCAGATAATTCTACACACAATGGCGTTGCAGACATAACATCAGCTGGTGCTGGTTGTTCCTTCTCTGGGACCAAAAACGAAAGTGGACAATCAGAGGCCGAATATTTTGCAAGAATCTGTATTTGCTCATGACTCAGTGCTGCTTCCTTGCATACTTGTTGGCAAAGTCCTGTCAGATTCTGCTTTGTCTCAACCAGTGTTGACAAAATTTGATCTTTCTCCTTCAGCAAGTTCTCTTTTTCATTTTGCTACAGAAAAACAAAAGAGTTATAAGTTTGGTACTTTGCTCTGAAATGCAGTATGCTTTATTCTGAAATGCACTGTGCAGCTTTATTTTATTTTTTAAATCAAAGTTAAATTTTACTTCCAGGTGTGTGGATTAGTTTAGAAAAAACAATAATGGATGACACTAGATGGCTTGATGTGTAGTCATTTGCAAAAATTAAAATGAAATGTAACACAAGTTCACGAACAGTGTTAAAACAATACTAATAGCTACTCCCATACATATAAGTACTGAGTTCAATGTGGTTCCAAAGGAGGTGGGAATATGATCACAGCTCAAAAGTAAAGCTAGAATGTTACTTATGTGCAGCTTTAATTCAAGTGGCCTAATTCAGCAATCTAATTGGCTATATTTGTGAAAGGGTGATACACTGAACTTTCAATCCATTTAAAGGTAGCAGTGTAGATAACTGGTATTCCTTGGACAAAATGCAGCATGCTGAAGAGTGGTGTTCTGTCTGAAGATACCCATGTCTCTTAATGTTTCCTAGACTCTTGCTCCTTCACTCATGTAAATGATGGAATTTTCTGACATGATGAGTATCAGACCAAATAATCTGTGGACCACTTCACATAAGCAACTGGAGGAAGCACACCTTCACAAACACAACTAGGTAAACTGAGCAGGGAATCTAGCTACTGCATTTTATTTTAAAGACTTACAATAACATCGTCTACAAGCTTACAGCCCTATGTGAATGTGTTTGTACCAGAAGGAACAAAATGTTAGGCATTTTATTAGCAGCCATGTTTATGATGCTCTAACACAGAGCTATTAGGTGGGTGGCAATAATCCAGATTTCCCATAGCAATAGGCTCTACACAGATAGCTACATATACTTAGGGCTGAAGAAGCATACACAACAAGAAGTAGTGGTAAAAAATAGTCAATCGACAGTCAAGTTTCAAAACTTGGGTACTCAATTACCTACTAATGTTTCCAGCAGCTTCTCTCTTTAATAGCATAATTGTGTTCTAACAATCAGTTAGAATCATAGAATCATTGGAGTTGGAAGAGACCACAAGGGCCATCGAGTCCAACCCCCTGCCAAGCAGGAAACACCATCAGAGCACTCCTGACATATGGTTGTCAAGCCTCTGCTTAAAGACCTCCAAAGAAGGAGACTCCACCACACTCCTTGGCAGCAAATTCCACTGTCGAACAGCTCTTACTGTCACGAAGTTCTTCCTAATGTTTAGGTGGAATCTTTTTTCTTGTAGTTTGGATCCATTGCTCCGTGTCCACTTCTCTGGAGCAGCAGAAAACAACCTTTCTCCCTCCTCTATGTGACATCCTTTTATGTATTTGAACATGGCTATCATATCACCCCTTAACCTCCTCTTCTCCAGGCTAAACATGCCCAGCTCCCTTAGCCGTTGTGTGAATGATATTTATAAAGTAATAGGGTAGCATGTCGTTATGATTTTCACTTCTAAGATGTATGAATAAAAATGGGAAGAAATGCAACACTAGTTAGCCAGTGTGGATTAGAAGTGTCTTTTTGTTTCTGATAAAGTGTGTACTCTGGATGAAAGAGCCCTTGCTACAGTAAATGGCATCTTTACTACAAATGACTCAGGGACTGCTGTTTTAGGTAGCGTTACGAATCACCACTGACTTGTAAAGCAATTTGTTTTGTTGGCATGACACCACATACCAAACACCAGGGTCAAATATACACCTCAGATCCAACACACATTCAGAAACATAAAGACAGCAGCACTAAGGAGATTTTCAGGACATTTTTCAAAATTCCCTCCATCAAGATACTTGCCACCAGTAAGGTTATTATTATCCCCTACAATACCCTATAGAGATACCAGAAAAAATGTAAAGTTTTTCAAGAAGTAAGAAAAGACTCATCAAATTTACTGGGGAGGCAACAGGATGGGACCTTCTAACCCTTTTAAAAGACACACTTTGACCATCACAGAATTTCCCCCATCACTGATACAGTTGCTATTGGTGAGGCAACATGACCTCAATCTCCCTAAAAGAAACACAACCTCCAGAGCAGCGGTTCTCAACCTGTAGGTCCCCAGATGTTGTTGGACTACAACTCCCATCATCCCTGAGCTCTGGCCTTGCTAGCTGGGGTGATGGGAGTTGTAGTTCAACAACATCTGGGGACCCACAGGTTGAGAAAGGCTGCTCCAGAGCCTGTAAAGAGCGAAAACACACAATCCTCCATACACTGCTACCGTTATGTTCACCATTAAAGCAGCTCCCTGGCACTGCTTAGCAGAAAGAAGTGTAGCAATGAAAATGCAAAAACAGATGGTGAAGGTGGCTGTGGTACAGCTACTGCTCTGGCTGCAAATGAAGTAGGTGGCTAGCCTGACAGAAGGGAGTCAATGCAGCAGCCTTCTTGTGCTCAGCTTCTCCTTGCAGGTTGCCAGCTCATCTCTGGAATGCACAGTTCTGCACTGCCACCTCCGTGTACACAGCTTCTCCCTCCAGCTACTTACTGCCCATCAGACACTTTGCTATAGTTGCAGTTCAGGTGAGGGTATAAAGAGAATGGGAGTCAGAAAGATCTCAGGCTGCTCAACAATATAGCTATCTCTGAAAACTTACAACCATGATGAAAGTAATCGACAGGTGTGGCAAAAATGATCCAGGATTCTTTTGAAAATGTAGGTTTAAAAATGCTTTTCACACATACCAGTTTCTCTATTTCACACTCAAGGTTCTGTATGCAGTCAAGCTTTCGCTTACGACAGCGCTGTGCGGCAATTCTATTTTTACTTCGCCTTCTAATATCATGGATACAGTCCAGCTCTTCTGGCGTCAATTTGTGCATTTTTAGAAATGACTGAAAGTCATTTCTAGAAAGAGAAATTATCTTCTGTGGATTAAATGGCAGCTTTACCTGGAAAGTAAATATAGCTTTAGAAACTTGCACACCCTACTGTGTTTCAAAATGTGGAGACCCATGTCCTAGTGCAATCATTTACGTGAATGGTTACAAGGCCAAAAAACAGCAAAAACAATCTCAATACTTGCTTTCTAATTGATTGGTACATTAATAGCTTAAAAGTGAAAATATATATCTAATCACCTTAAGAGTCACATTCAGAAAGAAACACAACCACTTATATGCTTAAAGAAACACAACCACGTATGCTTATAGTGCTAATATTTAGAGCAGCACATGGAAAGGAATGGTATTTTATCTAACTAAATCTGCAATAATGAGGAATTTCTGTATAAATGTTTGGCATTTGAAGTAGCAATCCTTAGCAAAAAGTGAGGAACATGAGCATTTAAACATGAAGTTAATTTAAACCTTTTTAGCAGGTCTGAATATTAGCCATTCTGAATACGGTATGTTAAGTATGAGAGGAACTTAAGAGCAGCAGGGTTCTTCAAAGATGAAGACCAAACACCTTATTGATGTCGTCAAAACCTAGCTCCACTTTAGAAAGCCATACTGTGCATGATATGTGAACAATTAGAATGTATAGCCAATCTCCGGAATTAGTGGGGCAAGCTGTAGGGGTGGTTTGCTTGTCGCCGTTCAGTTCACTAAACTGAATACAGGGAAATTCAATAATCAGTTAAGAGCAAGTATGTGGGAGAACCACAATGCTGTTCTAAATAGAACCTCGGTTGGTCCAGTCTGTGGTTGGGAGGGTGATGATAAGAGATTGATCACATTATATTAAGAGCATGCCTGTGCAGAAGAGGAGCTGTGCCTAGACACCTTTAGAGAAAGTGTGCGTACACATGCAAGAGTACTGGGCAGCCCGGAAGCAAAAAAGTTCAATGGTTCACATCTACCTATGTAGACAGATGTTAGTAAGGCAGCTGCTGCACAATACAAAACGACCCGTATTTATATCCAGAGTAAGTGTGGCCTGTGCATGATCCCAAATTTTGAAAGGGGAGTCTTTTGAGAGACCACCATGCAATCTGGTTGGGAACACGATCACAAATGCTATTTTGTGTGGCTTGTGGAAATAAATTTACATTAGCTGCAATAAAATATCTAATTGTTCAACAATTATATTTCAGTGGAGGACAGAAATTATGCAAAACTGACATTTTCATACCAGAATCCAGTATCAATTGTACTGTGTTACAGTGCTTAAAGGTAAAGGGACCCCTGACCATTAGGTCCAGTCGTGGATGACTCTGGGGTTGCGGCGCTCATCTCACTTTACTGGCCGAGGGGGCCGGCGTACAGCTTCCGGACCATGTAGCCATCATGACTAAGCCGCTTCTGGTTAACCAGAGCAGCACACGGAAACGCCGTTTACCTTCCCTTACCTACTTACACTTCATGCTTTCGAACTGCTAGGTTGGCAGGAGCAGGGACCGAGCAACGGGAGCTCACCCCGTCGCGGAAATTCGAACTGCCAACCTTCTGATCGGCAAGCCCTAGGCAGTGACAATTCCATTCTGGTGATTATTATCTTGGAACCAGTTATGGGGAAGTACCTTTAGCTGCAGGTACACATGGTGGAAAACTAAGTCTAAAAATACAAGTGCTTCTTCAATCCCAACAGCCAGTTCATCTTTCAAAACTTAATATACTTCTTAAGGCAGGTGTTGCAAGTGCAAAATGAGCACAATTACGCAACCCATTTCAACAGAATTTACTTCCTAAACAAATTCATTTACTATTGCAAAGAAAAGCTGTCATTATATAAAACCTTTGTTCGTTTTAAAGTGAGGAGGAAACTCTTAAGCTTTCTTTTAAACTTTCCAGTAATAAAGTGAAAGAGCTCTTTGAATTATAAAATGCAACTTTTAAGACAGAAAAGGGGATACTTTGTACATTCTCACCTCACATTCCTGTTCTCTGGCAGAACAGGATTCACTATCTCCTTCTGTATCAGTTTCGGATTCTTCTTCCAGGTTTATCACACAGGTGTAAGGGCACTGATCTGATTGCTGCTCTGGAACACAGTCTCCACTATTATTATCAGTGCTGTTTTCAGTTCCAAGATTACTGATGAAGGGGCAAGTGACGGAGCTCAAAGTTGTAAAAGTTCTTTGAGGGCCATGCTCAGGACTGTCACTGATCCTAATACCTAACCATGGGCACTCCGTTTTCTTTTCGGAACAGACCTGCTCTGTAAAGTCTTTCGATGATGCAGGAGACAAGCTGACTTGACACGCTGGATCTGTGCTGTAAACATCACTCCAAAATCCTTTTGCTAGCTGTTCTGCTATCTCTCTCTCCACACTGCTGCGATTACTAGGCGAACTGCTGTTCACATTTTCTCTGTCGCACAAATGAGATTTCAAAGATGGGCCCTCAACGTTTTCATTCACTGATTTGCAACTTCCAGCTCCGGAAACAATGCCATTTTTTTCAGCTACCTCTGTATTGCTCTGAATACCACTCAAAGTCAAATTACAACATTGATCGTATGCATTTAAGAAAGAGGCAGAATAAAGTCCATGAGTGGCAACAGAAAAACTGTGGGGGGCATAAGCAGAATCCATTTTCTCCACAGAGCATTCAATACTTTGGAACAGAGGGGTTGTCTCTTTTATGAACTCTTCTTTCCCATCTTCTTCCATCTCTACCTGAGCATCTTCACATTTTGCGACTGGCTGCACAGCTGCACAGTCAAGAGATTTCTTTATAGCACCAGTAGTATTTGATTCAGTCTGATGAACGGATGCAATCTCTTTAATACTGGAGTTGGACTCCGAAATAGCGACTTTATCATTTCCTAAAGCTTTTTGGAACTTCCTGTATTTGGGATATAGGGACTCTAAACCAAAGACATGACCCCTTTCTGATACAGACTCACAGGTCTGACTGGCATTATCTTGCAGAGTAGACATTTCCAAATTTTGTTCATTTTTGCAGGCATTCAACTGAGGATTTTGAATGCGTTTATTTTGTAAAATGTCATCCACACCATCTATTTCTAGAGCCCCATCATCAGCATCTATTTTATGAAGCTCTTTCTGACAGCGCTGTTTACAACATTTTTGGGGGAGATATTCCCGCCGGCCGGATTTATGGTCCAGGAATTTGAATTTAAGAAACTGAAAGCAAGATTCCTCAATGTCATGAACTCCCAAAAACTCTGCACACTTGCAGACTTCAGCCACATTGTCTTTATCTAAAATAAGTTTGGAAGTGTATGCAAATTGAAGCAAAGGTTCGAATCCATTTAGTGTTACCTGTTGCAGGGAAGAGGAGCAAAAAGATGCATGTTAAATTTCTAACCTGCAAAAGACAAAAATGACACTTGTATGAAAATTAACCCTTCCTGTTTAGCAATGTGAACCATTAACAAGTTATGATTAAAACTGCTTCTAAATAACCAGACTTATTTTTGGCTTGCTTACTCTCAAACAGTCTCATTGCTAGACAAACAAATGCTACAATGTACACTAGAAAATATAAGAAGAGAATCAATCAAAACTTTCAATAAAAGAACAAATGCATATTTGGCAGGACACTTTGACTATACAGAATTTTATTACAAATAATGCTTTGTAGAACTGCTATAAATTCTATATAGGTACATTTGTTACATGGTGGCTCAACACCTAAAGTTATTTGCGGCTACAAAGGAATAGTAATCAGATTGCATTTTATTTTTCACTTTTTACAGCTTTTTATAGAAGTATTTTCACTCTAAAAGCACCTCGGCACAATCTGTCCTGAAAATCCATTTTTATACATAGGGCATTCCAACTTATTCTATGCAATGTTATACTAAAATACTTCTGAAAGAGCAATGCATCTTGTAACTGCAGCCAAAGACATAGGCAGTATATGCATGCATGTGCAAAGGAAAAGAATAAAGCAGGTAAGAAGAGAGTGAAGAATGAAGTAATGAGGAGACGTACTAGAGATTGATGTTACCAGACTAATGAAAATAGTTGAAGGATTGGAAGCTGAAGACTAGAAGTCTAAGCATGCAAAACTGGTAACCTGGAACACACATATATTACACAGATGTTTCATTGGGTTTTGTGAAAATATCAATACATTACGTGGAATGCAAACATGGTGGTAAAGTTGCAGTATAAAGGAAAGAAACATGCTCAAAGGGGCTGAAATAAGGAACTCATTCTACGTGCACCCATTGCTGCTCTAATATCTGAGGGGGTAAGAATGGAGGAGGTATGTGATGGCCATGTACCACTATGTTTCAGTGCCCGTTTGGAGTAGGTATTTAGTACTCACATTCTTTGGAAACTAACTGAGCAACAAAAGTGGGACTATGGAGGGGTGTGTGTGGGTGTGTGTGTATTCCACTTTTGAGTCAATGCCAACACATCATATTTCCTCCATGAAAGGAAACCCTGGAATTGTTCTACCAAAATGCAAAACTGATATTAAAACATGCAAAATTTAATAATAATTATTGAAAAGCAGATGGATAATCTATTTTTGTTTCACACATCTTTCCTGCAAAAAGGATATGGATCTTGAAGTAGATTTTACTTCAGCAATATGTACCTTTAGACCAAGCCCTAAATTAATTCAATGCATTCTGTTAAAATTTTAAAGTAAATTCATTTGGAATATAATGGATTTGTAAAAGTACAGATATTGATCCCTATGATGTTTTCTCCTGGTGCTATTACTAAGCTATCTCTGCTGTATGAAGGATGTTTTTATTACAGAAGAGCATGGACAGACAATTTCTAGGAGCTGGAGATGCCACAGCAATGATTTATAGGGTACCACAAGCATTGTGACACTGGTGGCTTGACTGAAGCACACCCACTACTTTGCCTGGATTATACTTCTTGGAGAGAATAGTGGCTAAACTGTACAAGAACACATATAATCAAAAACTCGTACAGTGGTACCTCTGGTTACGAACTTAATAAGTTCTGGAGGCTCGTTCTTAACGTGAGATACCACTTTAGCTAATGGGGCCTCCTGTTGCTGCCGCGTGATTTCTGTTCTCATCCTGGGGTAAAGTTCTTAACCCGAGGTACTACTTCCAGGTTACTGGAGTCTGTAACCCGAAGTGTTTGTAACCAGAGGTACCACTGTATTAGTTTTTAGGTTCCTAGAGTATTCAAAAAAAGAAGTTAGCTGTAGAACAGGACACTACACCAGGATGCAACACACTTAAGACTGTTCAAGACACAAGCAAACGGTGGCTTACCATCTATTACATTTGTTGTAGGAATTCTATATACTTTTTTCCCCTTTTACAGAAAGAGAAAAATTTACATTGAGGAGCTACAGAAATGGAAATTCAAGTGGAAGAAAATAGAGGAAGTGCATGTAGAAGGACTGCATAGCAAGAGAAGTTCTTTTTGTCAGTTTCAGAATTAATGTAATTGTGGTTATTCTAGAGAACTGTTTACATGGTTGTCTGGGAATCATGAAGGTTTCTGTTAAGCTCTTCCTTATAAACTCAGAACCTTTCAACATAAGTGAGCCTGTATTTGTATCTTTAGTAGGGAAAGAAACTGATACATCTGTTTTCTCACACTATTGACAAACACCTCTGAAATAAGGAGTGGCTGATGCAATTATCTGCAGATTTACACTTGATATAAACTGAAGGGGATAATCGTGAGCATGAAAATATGTACATGAAGCTCTTTGAGAAATTAGTGAGGGAAAGATGTGGCAGGAGATTGGATCATCCTCTATTTTATCTCATACAGGGCACAAAGTATTCATAGACTTTATAATCTTGGAATAATAAACAAGCACCAGATTAAAACATATCTGTTCTCCCAGGCATTTGACAGAATGTGACATGTTGGTTAGTAGTCTGTCTGCTTGCAAGTTAGTGTACTGTTTTACTGAAATGTACCTTATAGTGTATCTTGTGTTTTTACCTTGTATTTTTACAATGTGAACCTCCCTGAGATGTACAGATGGAGGCCAGTATACAAAATTAATTAATTAACTGCAATAATAATGATGTTCTTCATGTCATTGCTTTTTGGCGTTTAACCTTATTGTAAGTTGCTTAAGAGACTTTCTGTAATAGACAGCTACTAAGTCAAATCATTAATACTAATACAGAAGGTTTTCTGCCCTCCCAGAAAATCATTCTATGGCTGCTTGACATAGTAATTCTAAACATCACTTGTATGCTTTCACTAATTGTAATATCTACACCACCTTGAGCAGGAACAACATTTTTAGCATGTGAGTAGGTAGAATAGCATACACAGGAAGTGAGTTAGGTAGCAGCCGCAGCAGCAGCACTTACCTCTTCAGGTAAAATAATAAGATCAGGTTCCAACTGACCCGCAATTCTTGAACGGAAGTAATTGCTGCAGGCTGCAAGCACAGAGCGATGGGCCCGAAATCGCTGATCTTCCACTAAGATGGTAACATCACAAAAAAGGTCTTGCTTTCTCTGTTCGTCAAGACTAAGCAGAACATTGGCACTGTGTACTGAAGATTCATATGCAAAAACCACACTGTTCCTTTCACTTAAAGACATTCTGTATCACGTCTGTGGATGAAGATCTCAGAGGGAACATGCTTCTATTCTTCACACCTGAGATAAAGGAAAAGTTTTTTTACAGAATGCTCAATAATACAAAACACCATAAAGTTAAAGGAATCTAAACCAAGAAAAAACATTGCAGAAGATATGTCACCACTAAACAAAACTGTCAATTCTTAATAGATGCATTTTATAACCTGTATATGTGATCTAATCAGGTGAACAACATTAAATTTGTTGTCGTTTAGTCGTGTCCGACTCTTCGTGACCCCATGAACCAGAGCATGCCAGGCACTCCTGTCTTCCACTTCGTCCTACAAGCATAAATGTAGTTTGTTTTGAATTTATATTCACTTTTCACGATTTTATTGTTTGGTTTTATATTTTCATTTTGTTGTAAACGAGTGTGATATATGATAAAACAGTAAATAAATATTGTTACGATTTTTAAAATCCAACTGAAAGGCCTTTGCCAGGAGGCCTGCCTGGCTCCCTGCTTACAATCATTTTCATCCTCTAAAAAGTTGGGATAGTTTAGATTACCCAGTGTGTTGATTTGTGGTCTGAGGCAAAGATGTATCACTATTCAAGTACATGTATGCTGTATATCTGTTCTATTCTGTTGTTTCAGTGCTTTTATTTATTTTTGCTGTGACCAATAGCTGACACATATATGGTAGTAGTAGTAGTAGTTTTATTTTAAATGTTAAGATCAAGTTGAGTGTTGTTGGGTTTTTTAAATCACCACACACATAAAAGCCAAACACAAAACCACAACAATCTAAGGTAGTTGTAACTGTGTACAAAGCTAACAATGTACATAGGAAATTTGCTACATAGACTGAAAAAAGGAAGTTTCAAACCACTGAAGATGTAGATCAAAGTTCATCTACCCACACCCTAAGCAGAACTTTCATTTGGTATATAACAGAAGCTGCATAAATTTAATGCAAAAATGCTTCTAATTACTAGCTCCCTTCAATTTTCTGTTTAATGAAAATGTTAATTTAAAAAGTATCACAACATAACACTTTTCAGCCCATGTTTTTTTTGACAGAAGATTATTTCACCAACTCTGCCTGATAACTGAAGACAGATGGCTGAAACTCACTCAAAACCTGGTAAACTAGCTGCCTATCTTTCTAACTGCAGGACTATGTTACTGTAAAATGTTCTACATAGGATTCATAAACTTCATCTGGTGCAAAATATAGCAGCTAATCTCTTGACAGACTTGGGTTTTCAACGGCATAGTACACCAGTGCCTTAGCATCCGTGATGGCTTACCGTTTATGGACACTGGATAAAGTTTGTAAAATCCAAGCTGTTTACCAACTACCTAATAAATGGATTGACCAACCGTAGCTCTTGAATCACTGTAAGGCCAAGCCATTCCCTCCGCTGCCCTCCATTGGATGGCAATATTAATATCAGCTCTTTTAAGCCTAATTATGAAAAACAGCAAGCTATTTCTTATCACCTGTCTCCATCAAAATGTGCTCAGTTTACAAGACTGCATAAGGGGTGGGGGCAGAACTTCACATTGAAGGAGTCATACCTGAATTTTTTGTCAAGCTGAGTCATTTCTTCCTTGTGTATCTCTCTAGCTAAACACATTCTGCTTAGGCAGGGTAAATTGTGCAACCGCATTGCCTGAGCGAGTCTGTACAAATGTAACTTGAACTTTAACAAACAGGTCTGTTGAGGAAGCAAACAGAATGAATGCTCTTTTAAATTTATGGGCTCCAATATTAGAAATGGTGTAGGATACAGAATCTGGCTGGAGGGATCATTGCAGACTTAGAAGAACAGTCAGTGTCAGCTTTGGGAACACTTCCGCCTTCATATCCTAATGAAATTCCACATGTCAAATTAAAAAAACTAACACCACATCTTTAGTAGTCACACATGCACCAAACTTCAAGGAAAAGGGCACATTAAAAGGTACAGTGGTACCTTGGGTTAAGTACTTAATTCATTCTGGAGGTCCGTTCTTAACCTGAAACTGTTCTTAACCTGAAGCACCACTTTAGCTAATGGGGCCTCCTGCTGCCGCCGCGCTGCTGGAGCACGATTTCTGTTCTCATCCTGAAGCAAAGTTCTTAACCTGAAGCACTATTTCTGGGTTAGCAGAGTCTGTAACCTGAAGTGTATGTAACCTAAAGCGTATGTAACCCGAGGTACCACTGTGTCACACATCTCAGGAGCCACAAGGAGACACTGAATCGGCAATAAAAGTTAAGTGGGTACACAAATTCAGAAAGTGGGAGCAGATCATTACAGCTTCTAGTTTTCCACCCAGCACAAATGAGTGCTTTCAATGAATATGGCCCCTGGGCATGCTGTTCCAGAACAGAAGCATTGCTGTTCTTTCACATATACTACACACATACAAATCTAGTCCTCCATGCAGGACATGGGGAATAATATTTACCCTTAAGAAAGGCACAATCTGGTTGCCAGGATATCCCACAATTGCCCACATTCATGTTCGGAAAACATCTCATGACTGCCTTTGCTAAAAACCCAAATTATAAGGTGTGCTACATTGTATCTGTGTTTTGAACCTGCTCTATTCTAAGTCACAGGAGATTGTAAACATAGGTAAAACAAACTAGAAGACTATGAAAAGTTCCTTAGTAAGACATCCCCAAGGTAGTGCTTAGGACTGAATTAGGATCGAAAGGTAGTATAAATGTGAAAAAAATTGACATGTTACTTTGTAAAATTAAACCTTTATAAATATGCTGTTGCTTCCCTGTACCTTTGGGGAAAGTTTTTTAAAACTAAAATAATATTAGTAAAAGTCTTCCTAATTTTTTGGAAAGTATCTTGGACTGCAATATCATGTATTCAACCATGATGTATGGAAAAGATTTAAGTTTCAGAAGAAGGAAAGAATTAGTTTATAATGTTGTAACTTTGAGAATCAAGCTACCACTAAACCACAGGTCTATACTGAGCCCAAGATTTGAACAGAAAATCTGCATTGACTCAAGCAAAGACTTCCATTTCAGAACTGGGTAAGATCTAATTTAACTATACATTGGTGTTCCCCCCCACAAAGACACTGCACAACTTTCATTAATTAGTGTCTAGGGAGAAGAATAGTGCCTTAAGTTGCAACACAATGGTTTCCACCATGCAATATTGCTGTCCAATATAAAACAAGATTATTGCAATGTTAACTAACAGAATAAATTCAACCGGATAATACTGTATTCAAAGAAGAAAAGTGTACAGATTTAATATAGATGCATCTGACAATCCAACCTAAAAATATTTTCTTTTGTTGACAACGCATTTCCAAACTGGTGTAAAAATATGGGGGGATAAAAGCTGTCCAGTTAGGACATTTACATAGACAAGTAGCAGTAGCTATTAAATGACAGTTGGCTATCTCACCCCACCCCAACCACCTCCCCGTTTATGGAGGAAGAGATACGCTTTGAATGAGTGCCTGCAATAGTTAAGAGCTGCTGATTCATTATGTTATGCTGACATGGCATGAAACAGCATTTTACTGAAAAAGTTACTGCCTCACTTGAGCAACCTTACTTTAAAGTGACCAGAATTTTTCCCCCTATTACTCAATTTATAAGCATTTGGTTATTATGGCAATCCATTGCAAGCATTTTAACGACTGTTATGGGGTGGGGAGAACTACTATATGATTAAAAACATATTCTAGATTTTGGGATGTTGAAATGATTAATGCATATAAACTGGGGGAAATGGTTGGACTAGGTCCGGGAAGAACCATTTTTTAAATAAAAAACAACAACACTCAGCCTGAAATCCTGCTAGATGAGCTTGGGCCAGTCATTATCTCTCAGTCTAACTTGCTTCTCAGAATTGTTATATTTCCCTGAGCTCCCTGGAGGATATTAGTGTAATGAATATACACAGGAGATATATATTAACATGATAAAAATGAATGTTTATTAATGTTGTGAACCAATGTTAAAATAAATAGGCACCTTAATTGAGTCCAGAACAGATCTCACAAATACACACTTGGAAGAAATCTGTATCATTAGCTACGGTGACAAATTATGTTGTCAGACTGTCAAACTAGGAGAGATACCTGCTAAAACCATGAAGATCACTGGGTGACCTTGGTCTAGTCACCCCTTTATTATCAAACTAGTCTACTTGTGGGGATAGAAACTGAGATGGGAGAACCATGTATACTACTTTGAGCTCTTTGAGGGAAATAATAACAATTAACATAATTTGCATTATTGTTCTGTGTAAGTGCTCTTAAACATGCAATTATTTCGACCAAACATTAGGAAGAACTTCCTGGAAATAAGAGCTGTTTGACAGTGGAAGAGACTCCCTTGGAAAGCGATGGACTCTTCTCCATTGGAAGCTTTTAGAGAGAGTTGGAATTTTTTTTAAGAGAGTTGTATGGCCAACTGTCCAGGATTTTTTTGGGGGGTCCCTTCCAATTCTACAGTCCTATGAGTCTATAATTAATGTCTGCAACAGCAGCTCTTTGCTCTTTGCCTGTTGAGCGAACATGGCCAGGAAACAAGAGATGTTCAGTGGGCAGGAGGAAAAGATGATGGCCATTTCAGAGAGGAAAAAGAAAAAGAAGGTATTGAAGGACAAAAGAATGGGAGGAAAAAAAATTTATTCTTGGCTACAGGAAAGCTGAGCTATTGAACTTCTCGCCACAAGGAAAATGTTGCAGCAAAGAGTCAACAGAAAGTGATGTCAATGTAATTGCTAACTGATAATTTTCAGCTTTCACAAGGAAGCCCTGGGGGGTAAAAAGTTTATGAGCCCCAGAGCTAGATAGTAGGATATGTATCAATAATCATCATGCCAGAAACTAGGAGAAGAAAACTCCCCAAAAGAACCACATTTAACCCTTCTGTTGGTTGCTATCACCCACAGAGCTGCCAAATATGATGCTTGGATAGAATTGCATTGCTTCTGGAAGTGAAAGAGTTAAGAACATTTTCTCCTTACATTAAAGTGTTCCTAAAAGCCAGCCCCATGAAAAAAAATACAATGAGAAGAGTTTGTCTGTTTATTTTATTTTATTTATATCCTGCTCTTCCTCTAAAGGGAACCTAGGGTATACATGTGTCTACTTCTCAGAGAGACCCACATAAATTGGAAATTTGGGGACATCATAGCTTTTCAATGTCTGTTTCAATAACAGGTGTAGAAATCATGCTCTGTGTTACAATTTTTTAAAGTCAAAGCTTCATACAATATGAGGGAGTGCACATATAAACTGATTTTAGAGAGTTCAACTTATATTTAGTTGAAGCCTTACTATATAACCTCATTCAGGATGTAAAAAATGCAAAGGTATTTTTACGCAAAGCAGCTCTAATAGTAATTAGTGAAAATGTGACCGTTCTTACAAGTCTTAACTGCAACAAATGACTCCAGGGCTTTTCAAATTAGCATGCAAATTAGTATTATCCTAAAACCTCTTAATTTGAAGTGTTTGAAACCTTATCCTAACACCTCTTAATTCAACCTGCTTGAAACTGCTTAGCTTGCAGCTGCAATCCTGTAAATTTGTGTCCACTGGGCAGAGGAATCAAAACCCCTGATGCACCATGATGGAAGATCTAGATGAGGCACAGGTGCCCCTCTGCCCAGGAGGGCTCCACTGGTGAGGAGATGCCACAGCTGTGGAGGTCCATGACGCAAAGGGGGGGCTGCAGATGTAACAATAGTCTATTATTCCGTTAAACCCCACTGCTGCCTGGCCAATATTAGGATCATCCCCTGAATACAGGGTTGTAACTTGGTATCCCAGTCCCAAACAAATTACTTGACAGTTTTAGGAATTTATTTCCAATAAGTTTAAGAAGAAGCTAATTAGTATTGCCACTCTAAAATGAACAACAGAAATCTGCCATTCATTAAAACTGAAATCCAATACATACAGTGGAACCTCAGGTTGCGAATGTGATCCATGCGGGAGGCACGTTCGCAACCCGCAGTGCCGCGTCTGCGCACGCACAGGTCACACTTCGGCGCATGCGCAAAGCGCGATTTGGCACTTCTGTGCACGCGTGAGCGCCGTAACCCATTCCGGTACTTCCGGGTTCGGCACGGTGCGTAACTCGAAATTGCGTAACCTGAAGCATCTGTAACCCGAGGTACCATTGTACTTACTTGTGATTAGGGCCTATTGAACTCAATGTGGATTATTTCCAAGAAAATATGTGTAAGATTCCAGGACTGGGTATCCAAATATTAGTATTGAAGGTGTTAGGCTTCATTTACAAATGTGCTTCCTTTCGACTGAAACATTATACTCTTACACTGTAAACATTATACTCTTATACTGTACAGAGTTAAAGTCAACCTTAAAATCAATCAGTATGCCATTGACACGTAGTCTACAGATAATTCTGTGTCACCACAAATTGTATCATCCCTAAACCTCATCACACTTTTGAGTTATCAGTCAATAGACTACTGTAAAATAGTGGGAAGCAATTCAGTTTGCTTTTGAGTAAGCATGCACAACTTAGAGCTGCAAGGTCTTTCTAGACTTTCTGAACTTCCCATGTGCTCACCACACTACAATCTGATTGAATGCGTGAAGATTACTGTGCAGAGTTGCTTATACTGGTCCAACACCAACACTGTAATTAGAGGGGGGGAATAGTATAGACCAGTGTTTCCCAACCGGTGTTCCGCGGCACACTAGTGTGCCGCGAGACGTTGCCTGGTGTGCCGTGGGAGGGAGGCGGGCGAGGCGGGCGGCGAGAGGGCGGCGGCGGCGAGGAGAGGCCGCCCAGCGCGGGGCTCTCGCCATCTGCCTGCCTGGCTGCCTGCGTGGCGCTGACGTCACGGGGCTGTAACGTGCCCCACATAGGCACACGCGGGGCGGCGAGCGAGCTCCCTCCCACATCCCATCGCCGCTCGCTTCGGCCGGCCTACTGGGCTGTCGCAGGCGGAAGGCCTGCACATGCGCGAGGTTTTCGCGCCTTCGGGATTTCCTTCACGCCTTCCTCCTCCCGGGTCCTTGAGAGCGCGGGAAACGGCAGCGCGAGACCGGCGTTGAACCTGGTAGGTATTGCGCTTGCCAAGGCAGTCATTTGGGAAATGAAAACTTGCAAAGCAAGCAACCAGTTCAATCTGAAGTACGTGTATGCTTAATATCCTGTATCTGAAACCTGTTCTGCCCCCTCCCCCACACTTGGTGCCATTTTCATCTACACATGCAGCAGAGTAAGTTGACCCAGAATAGTACCAATTCAGATGGCAGATGGGAGAATGACAGTGCTGAATACTTTCCCATGTAGAACAGTCCCTGCAAATAAAAACCTAGCATATTTGGAAGAGGGATGCTAGCCTAACCATTACCTTCTATGCTGTTACTATTTTTTTTTTTTTTTACATAAGTAAAAAGTGACCTTTCCCCATCTGGCATGGTGGTGTGCCTCGAGATTTTTTTCATGAAACAAGTGTGCCTTTGCCCAAAAAAGGTTGGGAAACACTGGTATAGACCATCTGGCTTAATCCAAAGACCAGCTCTTCCTTCCCAAATCAAATTGGAATCATGGAGTAGGAAGTGCATTCCTTGTACAAATCTAATGCTGATTGGTGGAAGTCCTTTGCTGAGTGCATAGAACCCAACCAGATATTGGCTGGTGAGGAAGAAAGCTCCAAGTACTTCAGAATCCAATCCATACCTGGAACTTTGAACTCTCCACTTTCAGGTGCTCCACGCTCTCAAGTACAACCCAACTCATCCTTTGAGAACTGCTCTCCTAATAGCCCAATCCTGAGTATATTTTAAACAAAAAGTAAGCTCCATAATGTTCAGTGGTGCTTATTCCCATGTCAACCTATTCCAACAATGTACACTATTGCAGACTAAGCACACTTATATTCAAGGATACACAAATTTATATCCACCTCCAACTCTGTCCTTCATCCAAATGGAAAGCATGGGATTTTATATATTTCCTACTAAGCTTGAAAGGTACTTCAGTCACCTCCCGAGTGAAGTGTGACTGTTGGAGTTATGTCCCCAAGCCCTTTCCAGCTCCAAGATAGAAGGAGTAGGTTTGTCCCTGTTTGGATAAGCCTCAGAGATGCTCCAACATCTCAGCAACATCTCAGTGATTTCAGAGTCCTTCCAAAACATAGGGTAACATCAGGGAGAACCTCTGTCCTTATTGAGGTTTCAGAAGGGCAGGAACCCTTGTCAGAATGAAAAAGGTCTCATTGGTGGCAAGATGCTTATGGTCAAATGAAATCAATGGACTTACAATGCAGGTGTTTATGATTAAGCATTATTATTTATTGGAAGAAAATACCTTATAGAAGAAGAAGAGGAGTTTGGATTTGATATCCCGCCTTTCACTCCCCTTCAGGAGTCTCAAAGCGGCTAACATTCTCCTTTCCCTTCCTCCCCCACAACAAACACTCTGTGAGGTGAGTGGGGCTGAGAGACTTCAGAGAAGTGTGACTGGCCCAAGGTCACCCAGCAGCTGCATGTGGAGGAGCGGAGACGCGAACCCGGTTACCCAGATTATGAGACTACCGCTCTGAACCACTACACCACACTGGCTCTCTTGGGCCAAGTTGGGAGATCTAGGCTTTAAACTACTTGGTTCATTTACTATATTATTGGACAATTTTCCATGAAGTTCAAAGTGATAGACGATAATAATGAAATCACAAATACATTTTAGAAAATTGAAATAAAACAATCTGTCCATGATAAAACAGTAGCCAAGACCACTCTGTGCAGAATTTGGAGCTGAAGGTGATAAACAAAAACAAGTTAATTTTTGCCTTCAGAAGTTTACTAAATACAGGTTTAGGCAGGCCTCAAAGAGATTTCCTTATCTGTTATATTTTCTGTTGTTTTATGGGATTTAAAATGAACACTTTATATTTGTTTCTAAATCTTGTAACAGAACAAGCGTAGCCAACATGCATTCAGAGGCACAAATTCAAACGGGGGAGGGGAGGGAGGAATGATATGAAATGTAGTTGGGCTTGTTTATCTATTGTGGTACAGCAGACACTTATGTCATGCTGCCAAGAAAAATAAAGACAACAGGAGGAGGAAAGAAGGCACAGCTTATTGTTTACCTTACCTTGGCAGTTTTTCATGAGCCTAGAGATCTTTTGGAAAACACAATTACGCTTTTTTAATTCAGGTGTAATATATCTGTAACAGACCTCGCCGAAGTGCAACCAAGGGGACATATTAAGATCTCATTCAAGTACTGTACTGGCCTTTTAATCTACTATGTTCACCTGTCAGATGCAGCTGCTAAATCCAATGGGTTTCTCCCCCATTACAAGTAGACATGTTTGGCTACTTTCTTTATAATTTGAAGCATTCCACTTCACAATACAGTGGTACCTCAGGTTACATACGCTTCAGGTTACACACTCCGCTAACCCAGAAATAGTGCTTCAGGTTAAGAACTTTGCTTCAGGATAAGAACAGAAATCGGGCTCTGGCGGCGCGGCAGCAGCAGGAGGCCCCATTAGCTAAAGTGGTGCTTCAGATTAAGAACAGTTTCAGGTTAAGAACGGACCTCCGGAACGAATTAAGTACATAACCTAAGGTACCACTGTACTAACTCAACTTCTTGACATCACATTTTATCAACGTCCCTAAGAGGAACACTCAATGTTTCAAACTAACCTCATGATCCTGTCCACAGAAGATATGGGATGAGCTGATCCTGCACATGTTTACTTGGACACAGTTTCTACAATGATTTATCATTAAGGGTATGTTCACATTTGCAGCTTAAACACAGTGAAATAATTTCTCCCTGCTGTGTTTCTAGCCACATGTGCATAGTGTTGCTCACACCACAGAGAGGGGGTAAGGATGTCTTCACATGGCATGCATGACCTTTTTGGCTTCCATGCCCTTGCAACCCACCCCCCAAAAAAACTCATGTTCATGAAGCTATTATCTGCACATGTGCACTCTTTGTGCATGTGTGATTGTTGTCTTAAATGTTCATATTACCACTTATCCCTTCCAACTCTCCAATTCTTTGATTCTATTATTCTATTCCAACCCAGCTGGATTTTAGCTGGTTTGAAGAAAAACTCATCAGTGTTTTTCAGCAGAAAAACAGCAGTGTTTCTCAAGAAAATAATGGATCAATGTAGATACTGCTTCCAAAATTGGCAGTGGGAGAACACTGCACACTGGATTCAGAGCAAGCGATAAAGTGAACATACCTTAAGTGTGTTAAGGGTTGCATCCTTCAAGCTGCATTTTAAGCACATTCACTCAATGCTGCCAGTGGTTTGGATTGCTTTTATTTTCTATTTGTAATTATTTGTTTGCTGCTTGCACTTTTTAAAAGTTGCGGCTTTTAAAACTACTGTTCACCACCCACAGAATTCTAAAATCGCTATTAGGCCAATCACAATGCCACAAAACACAGACAAAGCATTTCAGGTCTGATAGTAAACCAAGCATGGCTGGCAGGAAAGCCATGCGAGTGCATCGGGCACAAAGTCTTGAGATGGAATGTAGCAGGAGAAAGCAGGCGTTCAAACGAAGCTGTCAGATAGGCTTAAAAGGTTGCATTCCGTAGGCCCAGGCAATGCGAGTTATTCTGACGTTATTCAAACGGAAGACATAAAACCAAGTCCAACTTGGCAACTATGCCCAGACGAACCTTATTCTTAGTCAGAGTGTTTAGTTTTAGACTGCAGTAGCCTGCGATGGTTCGTCCACAGCAAACCAACCCAGCTCCTTGTGACTCTCTCTGTGGCCAGCGGGTCTTATTGTCAGTCCGGCTCACAGGAGAAAAGGCACACGGACTGCCCCCCCTCCCAGGTCCGGCAACCGGACTCTATAATCACAAGGTCGAAGGAGCAGGAGGGATGGTCTCTGCCCCGAAGAGATTACACGGAGTGCGGGGGGGGGAGGACACTGGCGGAGCCACCGCGAGGCACCCAGAGCCCGGCGAAGGCGCGTCTATGCCCGTGGCCCGGACTCCGCCACCCGCCCCTCGAGTCACTTCTCAGCCTGGGCTCAAAAGGGCAGCCGAGCCTCGTCCTCGCCCTGCTCCACCCCCCCCACCCGGACGCGGAGGAAAACATGCAGACTCTGGGGAGCCTCTCGCGAGTTGTGCGCCTGCGCTCTCGCCCTCCCTGCCGCGCTGTCCCCGCAACCCGCCGCGCCGCCCACGAGCCCCGCTCCGCCCGCGCGAGGGTTTCTCCCTCCACCTCCGCCCCAGCGCCGCCGGCCATCTTACTCACCCGCAGCTCCTGAGCCACTTCGACCCCCTGCCTCGGGGCCAGCTCCGCCGCGGCTTCTCCAGGCGCTGCGCTGCCCGACCACAGTCAGGTGACAACATCACAGCCGCCTCCACGAGCTCTTCGCCGATTGGGCGCTGGCGCCAGCTGACGCTCGCCCTCCTCCCTCGGCTCCCTCCTCCCAGCCCCGCCTCGGTGTCCCCGCCTACTCCCTCAGCTGCGCATGCGCTCCCTCCCGTGACGTTCCGAGCGAGGCCCCCTCCGCGCCGCCGAATGCGAGGGAGCGGAAGTCGGTCCCTCTCTGCTGCGCTCGTGTGGGGAGAAGGGTCGCCTCGAGGCGTTTGGCCGCCTGAGGCGGAGCGGCAAATGTTGCCTTCCATAGTAGTACCCAAGGCTGGTCGAGTTAGTTCGGCACACGAGGCGGAAAAATGCCGCGAATGTTTCTTCCCCCGTCCCTGGCACCTAATAAACACAGTATTAAAGTAAACGGATAACAATTTGCTGCCCTACAGTTCCCAGCACCCTTAAACTATGTTTCCCATAATTCTTTGGGGAAAGCTATTATTGTTAAGGTGACAAGAGTACTTTGAATTACTCAGTAGATGGGTAGCTGCAGCAGCTCAGTGCGTGCGTGCAAGAGTACTATGCAATATGCAATAAAATAATAAGTATAAGTAATGGGTCAGTGATGCATATTTTGCTTCAAGTTCAGGTTCGAATGATCGAAGGCTACTGATTTACCCAGATTTTTCTATTCTGCCTTTGGTCTTCAAATGTAAGACGTTATAATGATTAAAAAGAAGAGGAAAACACTTTAATTATACTGCTATTTGCTCTCCCACAGAGCAACAAAACAATGCCATCCAGTCATTTCATTAGTGAAATGTGTGACAAATTATGCAAATCTTGCATGTTCTCCTTAATAGTTTTGAAGTGGATTGATTGATGGACCTCTTCTGGCAGCTTCCTTCAAAGCCTTTGAGAAGGAAGGAGCTGTGCAACAGCTACTTTTTCTGTGGCAATTTATAGCTATTTATATGAACATATATCAGTATGTACTCTCCAAATAATCTAATTCATTAGAAGCCTAACATTTGCTAGATGGCAGTTACTATGATCAACTGAAGTAAAGGCCAAAGGATAAAGAATATAAAATACATGTTTTGATTGGCCCACACCAACAGAAATAACCTTTATCTGTACCTAATAAAAATAGCTACTGTACAGGTCACATATCGTTCATTGCCTACAACGTAGTTCACAGGGAATTATTTTATTTCACTTTTTTGCGTATGTTGCGGTGTTCCAATTAGAAACTTATGTCATAGCAAAGAAGTGCTGTGTTACTTGTTCCAAAATAGTGGTGCCGGATGCAAAGGTATTTTTTTCAATGTTGCTTATTACCGGTATGTCAAAGTGTTGGAGACATAATAAAAGCTGAACCTACTGACATTCTCTCTCTTCTACACCATTTTTACAGGCATAACATCCTGCCCTTGCTTGCATCTGGTCTTCTCAAGATCTTGCATTCATTAAACTTAGCTTAAAACAGAACAAGGTCCAAGCCATCTCTTCTGTCTTCCTTCAAATTCATATTATGTGAATTATTCAGTTTATACTGCATGGCAAAAATGCACTGTAATAAAACTAGGTGGAAAGCAAATATGATCAGTCTAATTAGGAGAAATAATAATCATGATTCAACTGTGTATTTGTCCATTGAAGATGGTGACTGTTGATTCTGCTATAATTAGTAATATTCCAGACCTTTCACACACAAAACAGCTGCTGGTTCAGAGTTTACTCTGTTTAATTCATCAAGCCCCTAAATATTTGGAATGATTTCAGTTCTTTAAAAAAAATATGGGGCCACTTCCATTGGCCTTCCTAGTATCTCACCTCTCAAATTATATCAGCAATGAGCTTGGCATATCAGGCAATTGACCAGTCCAATATTGACAACAGGCTACCTATTATTTTGCTGCTGTCAAATACAGTATTGTCAAGTAGAAATTGATTGTGTGCATGTCAGCTTCCTTTTTTTATTTCATGGTATGATTTGTTAGCAAAGGCAGGAGGAAAAACAGCATGGCCTCATGGGTAGAACACCTGGATTCAGATCCATAGTCATTTATTTTTGTAAAGTTGCTTTGAGGCTTTTTTTTTTTTGCAAAAAGTGACTAATTAATGAGATTAATAAAATAATAATAATAATTAAGCCCGATAGGTGACAATGGGCTAATCACACACTTTCAGTTTAATATACCTCACAGGGACTTTGTGAGGATAAAATGGCAAGAACCTCGGGTTCTTCAAAGAAAGAAAAAGGAGTAACTCCACATTCCATATTTAATTTAAAATAAACTGCCAGTGGAGGGAGCTCACATGCTGCAGTGCCACAAAATCCTGCCCATTAAGTAGAGGAGATACTGGAATTATTATCCAAAGATTAATAATTAAAAAGAAGGCCAGTTTAACTGGAGCTCTGAGTTCACTCTGAATAAAGAGCTCAGCACGAATGTAAGACATCAGAGGCAGCCCATGTCGAGTAGGAAAGCCCCACTGGTTCTTGCCAGACCTCTTCTCCAGAGCGGCTGATGTGAACGGGAATCCCCCTGCAGTAATGAACATATGACCAACGAGTTATGTATGTGCAGGCCTAATAATCTTCCATACCCATTGCCACATTTAATCCAGGCAACACCTCGAATTCAGCCTTGTCAATGATGGTTTCCATTCAGTACGCATGACCCCACCTTAATTAAAAGAAAGCAACGTCTTTTGTATTTTCTAAGATCCAAATTCACCTGTGGTGGGCACAGGGACATTCCTTGAACGTGATCTGAGTGTTTAAGGTGCCCATGTGACTCCATGCAATTCTGAGGTTTGCTCCCAGGGTCAGTTTGCCAACTATCTTATTGGGACCACCAATTTGATAGGTGGAAGGAAACGCTGTCAAGCCTTGCACACTTACTGAATTCATTAAAACACAGGTTGAGAACGAGACAAGGAGTAATTTTTTTCTAAGCCACATTAGAACATATTAACACATTTTTGCTACACTTTTAACTTGGGTTATTATGATACTTTGTGGTTTCACACTGGTAAGACAAACAGCATGAGTAAGGACTTGCTTCTTTAGAATGACACAGCAAAATGGGTTCACCTTAAAGGTTCAGAACGAAGATATTGCTGCAAAAAACAAAATGTTAGTTTCACAATGACTGTGCTGTTACGCTTTACTCTAGAAATTCATAATTTTCATCCTGAGAACATAACAATAGAGGACACTTTATTAATATTATTGAAACGTTTGCCGACAAACCAGACTATTCCTAAATTGCAATACCAGGGGGTTCAGGAAGCCAGAACAGGGGAAGGTAGAAGGGTGCTACAAGCTGAGGGAATACTGTTGAATATTGCCTTTTTACAGCATTAAAATATGACTGAAATCACCACAATAGCAGAGAGCTGAACTAAACAGATTGGAAGAGGGCACTGCTATCTGTCCAAGCTAGATTCCATTCTATTCCCACAAGTCTGAAGCCACATGGAATTGGGGCAATAGGCTCCACCCCAAACTTCACACACATCTTGTGCAGAGTTTACACATGCACAGTACGCATAGTTGTTCTCCACATTGTTTGAAATCCTGAGTTTTGCAGGGACCTTGATTGCATGAAGAGAGCCAACATGCATGAAAGCAGTACATGTGCAGGCCCTGTGCAGAATAACTAATGGATGCAAACAGACCCTAAGCACAATTCAAACCATAGTACCTTCAATGCAGCCAGCATCTCATGAATAGGAACAGTACTTTCATGTAGTCTGAAAGTGGCAACATAATGGCAGTCGTTAATGCCGTTAATTTTTTTCTCTCCTTGCCTACCACCACCAGTGAAGTAAGTGGGAGGGAAGTTCATTGCACTGGGTGTGGACCTGGAGTGTGAAGTTCCACTATTCAAGGGAGCGTGGTCATAGAGGAGAAGAGGCTATGCCTAAGTCTGATCTTCCCCTGTGAACATCCCTTTCCTACTCACAACTCAAATCTGTTTCAGCCATTCCATTGGCATATCTTCCCCAGCAGAACAGCAGCACCAACACCTTCCATTTACACATATCTGAGGTATTCCACTATTATATCAGTGATGGGAGTAGGTGTTCAAGAAGGCATCGTTTTCCATTCCTCCCTGTATCTGTCATATGCAGCATTGTTTCCATTTCACTGCCATTCACCTTCTGTCAAAAACAACATTGGACTCAGCTAGACTGGTAAAGAAAAAGCAATTTATATGTGTTGTATTTGTGATATAACATTGTGCCACCAGATGGTGATGTGGAGTCCCGTTTTCTCTACCCATTTTCTTCGTTTAAATTTAGTAAAGGTAAAGGGACCCCTGACCGTAAGGTCCAGTCACAGACGACTCTGGGGTTGCGGTGCTCATCTCGCTTTACTGGCCGATGGAGCCGGCATACAGCTTCCGGGTCATGTGGCCAGCATGACTAAGCTGCTTCTGGCGGACCAGAGCAGCGCACGGAAACGCCGTTTACCTTCCCGCTGGAGCGGTACCTATTTATCTACTTGCACTTTGATGTGCTTTCGAACTGGTAGGTTGGCAGGAGCAGGGACTGAGCAACGGGAGCTCACCCCATTGCGGGGATTCGAACCGCCGACCTTCTGATCAGCAAGCCCTAGGCTCTGTGATTTAGACCACAGCACCACCTGCGTTTAAATTTACAACACTTTAAACTGAAACACTTACTTGATGTGTCTAAATCCAGCCACTGTCTTGCTGGCTGCTATGGTGAAAATATGTATCTTATGTAAATCATGCAGTTAATTACATTGCTTGCCATTATGTTGTTCTACCCCCTACATTTCAATGTAAACACAATGCAAATGAAGAGGTAACACAATAAATTACGTATCATTTGCATACTGAAAGCAACAACAAGAGCAAATACCAATTGCATTCACTGCATTGATTTCTGTTTTGAATATGGTGCAAATATTCAATATGGTGCATTATCCACTCCCATTTCTGTTGTCTTCAGAATTCTCTAACATCCTTGCCTCAGAGTAGCAGGTCTTGCATTCTACCAGCATAGCATTTGCCATATCCTATAGCCCCTCAGCGGGCATATCTTAAATATACAACTGCTTTGTGATCATATAATAAATTAATAAAGAATAAAGACTGACTTCTTCCCTGTGTTGAGAATTTCAAAGAATTGCAGATTTGGCAGGGAACCTGAGGACAATCTAGTTCAGCCCCCTGCAATGCTGCAATCACTAGGTCATACATGACATATGGCCATCCAACCTTTGGTTAAAAACCTCCAAGGAAGGTAAGTCCAATTTCTATGGAAGCTTCATAGCTCACTGTTGCTTCTGCGTGGACTACTATACCTATGAATTTTCGAGGGTGACCAGCTGAGTGCATCCCCTCTGAAACAGAGCTATCCGATTGACATATGGTGTATTGGTGCTGAACTTATACAAAATGTATAATTTGTAACAAAATGTATAATTAGGTAAGTGGATGCTCACAAAGGCTTTTGCAAGTCCCCCACCTTCCCTTTTAAGTCTCCAGTTTTGCTCTGTTATTTTTGCATGATTCCTCCTCCCTGTCAGCCAAAAGATGCCTGACAGGTGGGCAGCATTGCCCACCTGTCAGATTTGGTCCACATGTGAAGAATCTGGCCTGTGGAGCCAAACAGATTCCCCACCCCTGAATTAAATGAATACCTATTTAAACATAGTTTTCAGAAATGTCTATAGTTCTGCTTATTTGTCTTTATTTCAACTGTAAAGGAAATGAGGCAGCACAAAAAAAGAAACTGCTGACTGGAGACATGACAATGTTTTTCTGGGTACTTTTTGTTTTTGAGAGATTAGGTTTGAAGAATTTTACAATCCACTAGAGTTTACAATCTCTCACTAGAGTTTACAAACTCTCTGCCAGATTTCACAATGATGGTGTATTTAAGGGCAGACACTGATTTGATGTCTCAACAGATAGTAATTGATATTTGTCATTTATGTAAGTTGGTCAAGAAATCATAGAACTGTAAAACTGTAGAGTTGGAAGTAACCCTGAAAGTCATGTAGTGCAATCCCCTGTGATGCCAGAATCTCAACTATATCATAAAAACCGCTGCTTAAAAATCTCCAAGGAAGGAGAATCCACCATCTCCCAAAGGAGTCCGTTCCACTGTTGAACAGCTCTTACAGTCAGAAAGTTATTCCTGATATTTAGCCAGAATCTTCTTTATTGTAACTTGAATCTATTGCTTCTGGTCCTAGCCCCTGGAGGAGGAAACAAGCTTGCTTCATCATACATGTGACAGTCCTTTAGATATTTAAAAATGGCTGTCATATTTGCTCTTAGTCTCCTCTTTACCAAGCTAAACATACCCAGCTCCTTCAACCATTCCTCATTAAAGCTGGTTTCCAGATGCTTAATCATCTTGGTTGCCCTCCTCTGCATACATTCCAGCTTGTCAATATCCTTCTTAAATTGTGGTGCCAAGAACTGGACATAGTACTTAAGGTGTGGTACTTAAGGCAGAATAGAGTGGGACTATAATTTCCCACAATCGTGACACCATACTTCTGTTGATGCAACCTAGAAACAATGATGGATTTAGGGCAGTGTGGGTGGTTCCCCTGTATGGGGCGCTGAGCTGAGGGGGCACAGAATTGAGAAGATTCATAATTGAAGAGATCTATCTGGGGGTACCAAATATTAGCCTTGCACAGGGTGCCATGTTATGAAAGATTACCAAAGTCTGCATTGGATTAGCTTTTTTTTGCTGCTGCATCACACTGTTGAGTCACGTTAAGCCTGTGATCTACTAAAACCTCTAAATCCTTTTCACATGTACTACTGGAAAGCCAGGTCCCCAATCCTATATTTATGCAGCTGGTTCTTCCTGCCTAAGTGTAGAACGTTATATTTATCCCTACTGAAATTAATTTTGTTAGTTTTGGCCCAGTGCTCCAATTAGTTATGGTCATATTGAATCCCAGTTCTGTTTTCTGTATCCTTGGCTGCCCCTCATAGTTTGGTGTCATCTGCAAATTTGATGAGCATCCCCTCAATTCCTTCATCCAACATGCAGAACAGATGCCCTTTACTGTAGAACACAGCACACAGTTGGGCATGTAGAGGATGAGACAATATTTTTAGATATTCTAGTGCCAACGTGTATAGGGCTTTGTACACTGGTACCAACATCTTGAATTTAGCTGGGTCCTAATTGGTAGCCAATGCAATTCTTTCAGCGGCGGTGCAATATGATAATATTTTGCCTCAGCGAATTTTTGAGCCGCTGCATTTTACCCTGGATACTGCCTTTACATCAGCTTCCTTTACATGCATAGAAATCGACTGCATAAGTCCATAGCATTCTCATTTGTTGATACAAAAAGGGGGGGGGAGCTAAATAGTGAAGGTTGGAAGCCACTGCAAGTAAACCTCAAACAAGAACAAGGTCTTAGTGCATTTAGTATTGGTCTATAGATGGGGGTGATGATTCCTTCTTTTTCATGTGCCTTTGAAAAAGTGGTATTTACTGGGGAAGGGTAACTTCTTATACAAGAAAGGGTGTGGCTGTATTTCACTATCATTCTGACTTTTAAAAAGGTAAAGGTAAAGGTACCCCTGCCCGTACGGGCCAGTCTTGCCAGACTCTGGGGTTGTGGCGCTCATCTCACTCTATAGGTCGGGAGCCAGCGCTGTCCGCAGACACTTCCGGGTCACATGGCCAGCGTGACGAAGCTACTCTGGCAAGCCAGAGCCGCACACAGAAATGCCGTTTACCTTCCCGCTAGTAAGCGGTCCCTATTTATCTACTTGCACCCGGGGGTGCTTTCGAACTGCTCGGTTGGCAGGCGCTGGGACCGAGCAACGGGAGCGCACCCCGCCGCGGGGATTCGAACCGCCGACCATGCGATCGGCAAGTCCTAGGCGCTGAGGTTTTACATCCCCCTTGTGTCCTCCAGAATGATATTAAATAAGAGATAAACTTAAAATAATAGAAACGCTTAAAATAGGAATGGGCATCAATAGACAAAAAGTTTCAAATGCTTAACATCAAACCAAAATAGTCATTTTGTTTTTTCAGCTGCACATCTCATGGTTGGTCTGAGCTCACTGCATAACTAGTGTATTTTTAAGCTACTCAACTTAAAACTGCTTATCTTTCTTAGCCATGTGTTTCTTAATACCACTGCTCCAACTGAGGAGCAGTCTTTCGCAACCCCAAGAGAGCTTGGTTTTGATCAGTGCCTCAGTGATACAAAGCAATTCATAAACTCCCTTCTGTAGTATATTTTTTCCTGAGTAAAAGGCACCATGTGCAACTTGAACCTCTACTGGCAAAAATGAATTAAGGAGCATCCCTAAGCTGTGAGCCTGTACCTTCAGGCAGAACGCAACTTTATCTAACAAAATCCTGTGGTGTGTAAACTACAAACACAATAAAGGTCCAACTAATAATAAAGGTTAAATGAAACATTTTCAAGTTCCATTAAAATCAATGAGAATTAAAAACACTCAGCTTTCACGGGATTGCTCCCAAAGCAGTTTAAGTTTCACCCTCACATGTGATTGTGTAAGAAGAAGTGACTATTTCTGGGAACTGTGACGTATGTTTACACTGAGGACCAAACGCTATTCCCAGAATATCTCTCCAGTTTTATTTGCTTGGGTTTTTTTTTGGGGGGGGGGGGTTGAGAAGCAATAACTTTTACAACAACTCAAATTTGTTGAATCCTTCTTGACAACAATGTGGCAGAAGAGTCCACCAACCAGCTCAAACCATATAATGGGGTTTTATGCCCTTTTCTTCAGCTCAGAACTTCTAGAGAGTAAAGTTCTTTCTGGTGTAGCTTCTCTAAGAAATGTACAATGAATAGAATATGGACTCAATTCCTGACACAGCCAGCCCGTAAAGCAGCCACTGTGGAAATTCTGTACCTGTACAAGCAGCCAATGCAAACAAAATGTTGGAGAGATTAGAGGTGGCTCCATTTTGTGGAGTCTGCAGTTTACCTGTTTTGTCCCTGGTTGCCCAACTTGAACTGTTGTAGCATCAAACTGCTTTTTTGTATATATTTATAACCTTTTCAAAGAGGACAATTCCCCAAGAAGTTGTCAGTACCTCAAAATATTGTTATTTCAATTCCAGCTTTGCAAAATGCTACAGTCACTCTCTTATCTGGCAGTTTCAACATTGCATGACTCATATCCTTACTGCCTGGAATATTTAAGAAAAACATATTGAACATTTGCTACATGTGGAAGAACATATTTTTAAAAATGTATTATTATGTTGCCAACCAAATGCTCTGGATGTAAGTTAGGAACCACATTCACATTGTCCTCCTAGGCTTGACAATTTTAGATGAAAAACTGACTGAATCATAGGCTTAACCCCTACCCCACAACATATTGCCAGCTCTTCAGACGGGGTGACCATTATTTTCCTATATGAGAAAGCATTTTCTTTTTTATTCCACAATCTTAAATATATATAATATATTATTTACACACACACACACACACACATTTTGTAGTTTATGAATTCCTACATAGATAATCCATGATGTTGTGACATCTGACATCTTGCAAGGGCTGAGAGCATCTCATTCATTTCCATGGAGGCAAGAGACCTGCATGCCCATTCACATGAACACACAGATATGTTACAGGTAGGTAGCCGTGTTGGTCTGCTGTAGTCGAAACAAAATAAAAAAAAATCCTTCCAGTAGCACCTTAGAGACCAACTAAGTTTGTTATTGGTATGAGCTTTCGTGTATCTGAAGAAGTGTGCATGCACACAAAAGTTCATACCAATAACAAACTTAGTTGGTCTCTAAGGTGCTACAGGAAGGATTTTTTTTTATTTTGTTTTGACACAGATATGTGGTTTTCACTGAAGTGAAGAGGGCAATGTGTTGCAGTTGCAGAAGCTTCTGATTCTTTGTGCAGATGACTGACGTAGCACAGGTGCTGTAATTGAGATCTATATTGAGAGGCAACCAAAATATGACCAACCTATAGAAAACTGTTTATGTAGTTACAGCCCAACATATATTTCCATTCCATAATATTAAATACAGACATCACATTTGCTTTTATTTTACCAACTAAGCCCTGCGGGATAAAGGCCCATCTAGTCCAGAATTCTCACAGCAGCCAAGCAGATGCCTATAGGAAGCCTTCAAAAAGGACAGGAGTACAACACCACTCTCCTCACTCGTGTTGCCCGATAACTAATATTCAGAGGCATATAATCTCTGATACTGAAAGCAGAACCTAGCCACCATGGCTAGTAGCTATTGGCAGCCTTAAAAATCCTGAAATGTTGTAACCTTTCCCTCATTTTTGTTTTCTCTAAATAATGCTGAAATGGTAAAATTTTACCTGCGTAGCCAATCAAACCCTTCCTAAAGTTGGCTTGAGACAGGGGTGGAAATAGCTGTGTTCTAGAATGATGAAATAGCTAGGTTTAGAAATTTTATGAATGAATTCACCATGCCAGGATACACATTAAGAACTTTAAAAAGAAGGAAATGGGGAAAGATTCTGAAAATGAAGAGGAGAGTAAAAAATGGCCAGCTGTAAAACTCTTTAAATGAGGTACAAACCTTTGTAACTCGTAGGATGCTAATTCCACACACAAATTTCACCAAGATTGGGGAAAATATAGTTTGTCACACAGTAGACCCTAACCCAAGTAAAGTGAAATGCATTTAAACCCAGTTTAAATCAATAGGGTTTAAGTCACCACAAATCTACCATTAATTTAATGAGAATTTACAATGCACTTTACAGTAGTTGAGTTGGAGCCATTGTAGAATGTACATGAACCAGAACCATTGCTACCAGTTTAAAGTACTGTACTTAGGGAAAACTTTGTAATATATAAGCAATTCACACATCTCAGTCAGACCTACAACTTACTAACAGAAGAAAGGAAATTCAGGAACAAAGGAGAAAGGAAATTCAGGAACAAAGTAACTTTTAAAATTGTATTTTAATGAAAAAAATACTGTATGAATAGAAATGGAAGTATAACAAAGAATTTTTAGCTGATTCATGAAAACAGAGTTACCAATAGAGGAAGGAAATACTTGATATTAATCTTTTATGCTTAGCTATTTCTCCTAGAAAATTGATAGGGATACTACACTACTTTTACACCACAAACCTAAACACATTACCCAAAAGGAAATCCCATTACTGAACTTACTTCCAAGGGATGCTTTTTGGATTGGGGCTCCAACTGACAACTATATAATCTTAACCATTCACCACTCTAATATCTTCATGTTCTTTTATATTTCTTGTATGCCAAAAAGATGACAAATAATTTTAATATCCTGATCCTAACCGCATATACTTAGAACTAAGGCTCACCAATATTAATGGATCTGATTTAAAAGTATGCTCAGAATTGCCTGGAATTCAGTAATATTTTTGTCTGACAGTGCATAGGGCTGTCATTTACATAGGCAATGCAAAAGTCTCTTTCTCTCTCTCATACACACAGACACACATTTTAGATTGTACTTTTCTCAAGAGCCCCTTTATCTCCAGTTATGAGATCTGGTTACGCTTTTGCCTCCCTCTGCACCGTGATCCAGATTGAAATGGTGGGATGGGCAGGCGTAGGAGTGTTTTTAAGATGAAAAAAATGAGAAGGAAAGTCAGGACATCCAATCACAGATCTCATCTGAAGTCATGTACTTTGGCTTGAAGATGTATCTATGTGGCAATATAGGCTGATTCCCACAAGGCTTCCTGCCCCAGTTCTTAGTCAGACTTTGCGATGCACTAAATCAGCTTCGAAATGTCACCCAAACTGGTTTCTCACACTGTTATCACTCAGACTCAGACTTGGCAGGCAGCCAAGAAGATGGTGTGTGAAAACTGACCTATGCTGATCTGTATGTGCGCATGGCACCAACATCCAAACAGCTGGCTCACTGCATGGAACCACACCTGGAAAGTCTACATAGACAAATCCAAGGTGTCATGCAGAGAAAAAGTTATTATTTCCCTGGGGAACGCCCTTCCTTCAGATGTCAAGGAGATAAAGAACCACACAACTTTTAGAAGACATCTGAAGGCAGCCCTAATTGGGAAGTTTTTAATGTTTGATGTTTTACTATGTTTTTATATATGCTGTAAGCCACGCAGAGTGGCTGGGGAAACCCAGCCAGATGGGCAGGGTATAAATAATAAAATTATTATTATTGATTTGGATTACATAAACATTCTGATTCTGAGCACACTTATATTGAGAAGCAAGTCCTGTCACTGAAATATCTATAGGACCTCCTCTTGGGAGGACTACAAGCTCATTAAGGTAAGATTAAGATCAATGGGGCTCACTTTCAAGGAAAACGTTAAGATTGGTACAGTACTGTACAAGGAAATGTGCACTTTTCCATTTCCTTGCCACATCAAAGTTGTACAAATCACTGTTTCCAAATTGCAGTGCGTTCCTATGCAAGTCTACTCAGAAGAAAGTCCCAATGAGCATAATAGGACTTAGTCCCAGGTAACTTTGTATAGGATTACAGCAACAGTTATTTAAAGAAAGTGATTGAGGTGCCAGGTTACTAGTTTTTAAAAGTTATTCAGTGTATGATTGCCCTTTGGCACATATTGTCAGATAAACGAACTAGTTTTTCTCCCATAAGCTGTTTAGGTTCATGAAAGAACAGGCGTGTGCTCCCGTGTTCCCCATATTTAACAGTGTTCCTACTAATATGCCTTAGTATGGTCCACTTTCCAACACAGAGACTATTCAAATCAGTTTCTAGTGTGCTTGTATCTTCCTAAAATTGGAAGAAATATATTCAGACTGATCCATTTGAACATAGGATGGGGATAGATAAGCATTCAATTATGTTCCTTGAAATAAAATATCTATTATATAACAAATAAAAATATACATATTAAGCTAGAGGCTGGCAAGCATTAAATCCATTTTAGACATTTGCATATTCTGCAAGTGAAGTGTTCCAACATATCAGAGGAAACCTTGGAGGGGGAAGGAACACTTGCCTAGCACAGAACAGGAGCCCAGATTTTTTTGGCTCAGACAGGTTCATTCAAAGTTATGACGATCCTTGCCTCTTTTGATACTGTATTCTAAGCTTCTCCAGCTGTTCGACACATTGCGTCTGGGCCAGCTTCAGTGTCCGGTTCTCTTCTGTCAGGTCTGCATACTCCTTAGTCAGCTGAGCAGCATCCATGTTTTCTTTCTCAGCTTGATCTAGCCTAGAGATCAGCTCCCTTCTGGAAAAAGAGAGAGATTTTTAAATGTCCTTTGAGTCCCTTTGGCTTGGATCCTAAGAACTATGAAAAGAAGGGAAACACATTAAAATGCTGTTCTGTGAACTCTTAGCTAGCAGAAGACTTCTGTATCAGGGTGAATTACAGAATAAGAAACAGGAAGAGGAAAAATACTGGCTGTGACATATGAACCCTAAAAAGTGGTCAAATCTAAAATGTAAATATTATATAACTCACATTGAAAGCTTAATCCTCCATGAATAAACTGAATACATGTATATGGGTAATGTCTAGACAAACCTTTGGTTTTGATTTTCCAATTAATCATATCTTCTCCTCCCAAACAGGAACATAGGAAGCTGATTTAGATGGAGCCAAACTATTGACCCATCTAGTTTAATATTGTCTATGCAGATTGACAACAACTCTCCAAGATTTCAGACAAAATATCAAAAGAAGAGTGGGAACCATAGTGGGAAGTGATATGACAAGATAGCCTGATACCCAAGGCCATCAGATACATGGACCAAAACCACCCACAGAACATTACATTGTCTTGAGAGTCAATGTGTTAGATGGCAATTTTTAGATCCAAATAATCTTCTGACCAGATGGTATTGGTGACATGCCAAGACTCCATACTCAAAACAGGTAAGGGCAAACTCCATGAATGATACACACCCCCAACCTCTCCAGGTCACAGGACATGAATCTATGATTGCTTTTCTCTTGCCTATGGATGCCTCTGTGAATTTAACCTTTAAGCTTGCAATGTAGACAGACAATGCAGAAAAAGAAATAACACACTTGGGAGGAACGCAAGAAATTTCTCTCTTTGTGCCCCCCCCCAATGATATCCTGTGTTAGTCATATTCAGGGAAGACCCATTTAAATTAACTAGTTTACTCTCAGCATAACTTAGTTAGATGTCACTCATTTAATTTTTACTAGTCTCTTTGATTAACGCAGAAATTCTTCATGCAGATGTTACCTTTCTGAGTATACGACAGTTATTTAGAAAAGGAAAAACACACTTACTTTCTTTCTTCAAGCAGCGCAATTTCCTTTTTGACTTCATAGTATTCTTCTGCTATTTGGCAGTGCTGTTTGAACACCTGCATAGATTCCTTTGAGTCATGGCAAGGAGGTAGAGGCTTAATAAACATAAAGGGGGAAATAGTTTAAGGTCTTTAGCATTCAGATGAATAATCAGAAATGAAATTTAAACTGAGATGTTATTTTAATATAATCATTTGTGTTCTTATAATGAGTGGAGCATTGTGTCATGAAAGTATTAGCTTAAAAAAAAGACACCCTCCACATCTGTTATAAGAATAGGAGTACTATATTAATTGGCAAATGGTATTAAGGATCTAATTGATTCTATGGAACATTCACGTTATACATATTTATGAGTAACAGCTTTGGATTTATAATAATTATTTAATTAAATAATGCAACAAAGTCACATAAGCTAAATTACGGGACACAGAAGGCAATGTAAGAATGACCAATTATTCCTAAATATATAAAATCCAAACCTGGGCTAATACCTCTCACAACTAGAGCCCTGGTGGTTTGGCTATGACCTTACATAGCCCATGACTTACAACACAGATAACATCACAATCCAATTCATGTACAGCCTTGCATTTTGTTAATCGTATCAAATGTACAGCATTTCCCACAAGGACATAGCGAGAGCCTCCTGGATCAGGCCAATGGCCCATCTAGTCCACCATCCTGTTCTCACAGTGGCCAGTCAGATGCCTGTGGGAAACCAGCAAGCAGGATCCAAGCACAATAGCACTATTGCCTTCCTGTGGTTTCCAGCAACTGGTATTCACAATTTACATTTTCATTCTACAGAGTAACCACACCTGTTTCTCCAGTGGTAACTATGTTCAAAGTATTTTTATAGAGTGACATAATGCACAAATACAGGCTGTGGACCCAAGCAGCTTACAGTCTAAATTTTTTTACAAGGGGAAACAGAGGGATCGGAAGGGTACGGGTCACAAAATGTAGAAATGAGACAGCTGAGTCACACATACAGAAAGTTTTGGTTTCAAGCTGGGGGCAGGGATAAGACGCTAATCCAAAGCCTTCACAGGGTCATATATGACATTCACAGCAATAGACATGGTTAGACTTTATCAAACCTGACCACTGAGCCTTCTGGCTAGTGCTCAGAGGAGTTGGAATCCAGCAGCATTTGAAGGGCACCAGGTTGCCTATCTCACAAAAGCTGAGAGAGGTGGGAATCACATAAAGTTGTGGGAGAAGACTCAAAGGTCTAAGGAGCAGAAGAAGCCGGTTCATTTAAGAGGAAAGGAAACTAGGGAGCAGAAGTTGGAGAGGACAAGGATATAAGGAGATGTACAGATCTAGTGCTGGATTACTAGATATGAATACCAAAAAGGAAGACAAAGATTAAGCAAAGAGATAGGATGGAGCAAGGCCATGAAGACTTTTAATGCTAGATTTAACAGTGTGGAAAAGATTCTGCCCAAGACACTACCTGAGAACACTATTACAGATGCACAATTACAGCATCTCACGGTCAAGGCAACTGAGTCTAACAGATGCAGATGATGGACAAGTGAGGAAAGACTGAAATTCTGATGTAGTACTCCAGGCAACAATAACTGGGATGGGGAGTGGGAAAGATGAGAACTTCCTACCACTTGGGTTGGGCATTGCACTCATAACTAATGATGCAACAAATGGTTTAATATTCATGCTCTTCAATACTACAGAACCCCAGTGATGGCTCAGGAAGAGGGCAGAAGAGATGTTTTCCTGGTGGCACAGAACTTGTCAGGACAGGAGTGAATATGGTGGCTGAGGTAAGGTCAAGCAAGCTCTGGGTTGCTGGGAGGGCTCTCCAGGTTGCCAGAACTGCCCTGATTTTGCTGCAGCCTTGCCCCACCCAATCTCTGTCCCTATGAGGACAGCAAGACACCTACAGCTGCTGAGGAACTGTTTATGTATCACAATTCATGGTTCAGGGAGCACATCCTCTAGCTCAGGGGTCAGCAACCTTTTTCAGCTGTGGGCCGGTTCATCGTCCCTCAGACCATGTGGTGGGCCGGACCATTTTTTTGGGGGGGGGAATGAATGAATTCCTATGCCCCACAAATAACCCAGAGATGCATTTTAAATAAAAGGACACATTCTACTCATGTAAAAACACGCTGATTCCTGAGAAGGCAACGAGCCTTGGGTTTCCTACCCCTGCTCTAGCTTCTGATGAGGTATGCTTTTATGTTCCCATTATTTTTCATTTTCACTGCATCAATGTAGGCTGAGGCACAATGGAAAATGAACTACGTGATGCACCCGCCACTTCCTCAGTTCACTTCATACGTCTCTCAGTTATTGCCCGTTGAAATTCAGGCCACAAGAAGTGGGTTAAGCTAGAAGGTAGCATACTTACTGCTAATCTTCTGGAAATTTCCAGACAGGAATTCCACACATTCTTCTCTTAAGGAGACATCACCCCTCTTCCCCTAAATATGTCCTATGCATGTCAACACTGTCTAAGGAGGGTTCATTGATTTATTTATAAAATACTTTGCAGTGATTCCGCGGGCGGGGGCAGGGGCTTTGTAGGTTTGGCAACAGTTACTTTTTTATATATAAGATATTTATTAAGATTTTTAAGATATTACAAAATGATAAAAGAAAAAAAAAAGAAAAACACAAAATGAAAAACAGTTAAAAAAACCTCAATCTTTCCATTACTTATTTCTCATTAGCTTGTTTCCCGGACCGCCTCACGCCTCCCTTTTTTGTATTCCAATTCAATTTGTTAGTTCAGCAAATCCTTCCCCTCTTTATTTATCCTAGTCTTTAATCTTAAAATATTGTAACATTAAATTTTTACCTATTAGTAATCCATTTTTCATATTCCCTTATAAAATTACAGCTAAAAACCACTTAATTTCTATCCAACATCGTTCTAACATTCATTAATTTTACAATATTTCTGTAAATAGTCTTTAAACTTTTTCCAATCTTCTTCCACCGACTCTTCTCCCTGGTCTCGGATTCTGCCAGTCATTTCCGCCAATTCCATGGTGGGTAAATCTTGTGTCTTCCAGTACTTTGCAATAAGTATTCTTGCTGCTGTTGTAGCGTACATAAAGTAAGTTCTATCCTTCTTTAACACCAATTGGCTGACTATGCCCAGGAGAAAGGCCTCTGGTTTCTTCAGGAAGGTATATTTAAATACCTTTTTCATTTCATTATATATCATCTCCCAGAAAGCCTTAATCCTTGGGCACGTCCACCAAAGGTGAAAGAATGTACCTTCAGTTTCTTTATATTTCCAACATTTATTGTCAGGCAAGTGATAGATTTTTGCAAGCTTGACTGGTGTCATGTACCACCTGTATATCATTTTCATAATATTCTCTCTTAAGGCATTACATGCCGTAAATTCCATACCTGTGGTCCATAACTGTTCCCAGTCAGCCATCATAACGTTATGTCCAACATCTTGTGCCCATTTAATCGTAGCAGATTTCACCGTTTCATCCTGAGTATTCCATTTCAACAGCAAGTTATACATCTTTGACAAAATCTTAGTTTTGGGTTCTAACAGTTCTGTTTCTAATTTTGATTTTTCCACCTGGAAGCCAATTTTCTTGTCCAAATTATATGCCTCCATTATCTGATAATAATGAAGCCAATCTCGCACTTTGTTTTTTAATTTCTCAAAACTCTGCAGTTTCAGTCTATCTCCATCTTGTTCCAAAATTTCCCAATATTTCGGCCATTTGACCTCCATATTGAGCTTTTTCTGAGCTTTCGCTTGCATCGGTGACAACCACCTTGGGGTTTTATTTTCCAGTAGGTCCTTATATCTTATCCAAACATTAAACAATGCTTTCCTGACAATATGGTTTTTAAATGCTTTGTGTGCTTTGACCCTATCCTACCACAAGTATGCATGCCATCGAAATACATTATTAAAACCTTCTAAATCCAAAATGTCTGCGTTTTCCAGAAGTAGCCATTCTTTCAACCAGCAAAAAGCTGCTGATTCATAGTAAAATTTAAGGTCTGGCAGGGCAAATCCGCCTCTTTCCTTTGCATCCGTTAATATTTTAAATTTTATTCTAGGCTTCTTGCCCTGGGTTTGGCAACAGTTCCTAAAGATCAGCATTGGTGGACAATCTGGCCAAAGGAGAGCTTTTATTCTACTACTGATCTTCTCTTGCAATGTAAAGATGCAGGGAAGAGTTTGCAGTGTTGTGTTCTTTCCATCACAAAAAGGCGATTATATACCCCTGAAACTAATCTTAGTTTTTATATGGGGGGGTAGGGGAAAACCTGTGGCCTTCAGGTACTGTTGGACTACAACTCCCATTGGTCATGCTGGTTGAGGTTGATGGAAGTTAGAAGCCCAACTAAATTTGGAGGACCACAAGTACCTCAGATCATCCTTTTTGGAGGTTAAGACCTTCAATAATATGTTATTGTCCTGCACATGGCTAGACCTACAGCAAGTTCCACTGTCTAGAGTGGGATTTATTCCCAAGTATACATACAATTGCAGCCTAAGGCTGGAACCCTATCCTCCCTTATCTGAGAGTAACCGCCCACTGAACTCCATGAGACATTCTAAGTCTAGTAAATAAAAGTATTCTGATATGATCTAGATCATCATTCAGTAGTTATTCTGGAGACATCTTTCTGTGCCTTTGAATGAGCAGCACCTTAATTCAGACAAAAATCAGTGGCCACAATTTGTCTGTTACCATGGGCTGTGTGTAACACACTTTGAAAAGGGTAAGTAAACTTCTCACTATACAGCAACAAGCTGCTTAAGTAGAAAAAGAAAATACTTTTTTCATTCATCTTGACTCAGTTTGTTGCCCAGTTGAGAAGCACACAGCATTCCTCTGATCTAAAAGAGAATCTATTTCTAACCCTGCTCCCTCTTTTTAGGCTCCTCTATTTGTGGCGAAAAATACTTGGAGTCACTTTGTTGGGAGTGGCACAGCACATTCATACTTGCATTCAGCCTTTTAAAATGGCATAGTATTTTCGCTAACCTTCAATATGTCACTTCAATAAGAGTTCACTAAAAGAAGAATGGCAAATGATTTCACCTAAATAAGTGATAAAGCTACAACAAAGAAGCAGATGCCTGCTTGTAATTCTCTGAGTTTAGTGTAAATATTATTGCTATTTCCATACCCCTTGTTCAGTGTGTGCGGTAAGATCTTAAAGATCTTCTCTCCTTCAATCTGAACATGGTTTTACCTACTTCCAAACCTGACCTTCTCACCACTGTGCTTTTCTGTCACCAATATTTTCCTTCTAAAGACTGGCTACACATAAAGCCATGGGAGATACAAAAGGTTAAAGTGGACATCAAGCAGTCAGTCACTGTTCCTTCAGTAATTTTTATAGGGACTGCATGAGGGGACACAACAAAAGCTCTTAGCACATAAACATTTAGGGAAAGGCTATTGTTATGAGCAGAGATACTCTTAGGATTTGTGTATATATTATCTATGAGAATGGGAAACTATGGCAAGTCAAAATTCCTATCCTTAGGAATGAGGCCACATCTTCCAAGGTACGGGGCATAATTTGTGGGGGCTGTACCCTGTTCACCAGGGTACACAGCCCCCACATTTGTTTTCAATATCTGGAATTAACCTAGAACAGCAGTTGCCAACCTTTTGGGGGAAACTGGAAAAAGTGCCATGCCCCCACCAACCAAGCACACACTGCTGTCTCACATGAAGGATATAAAAACTTAAGAATGTAAGAAGAGCCTGCTGTATCAGGCCAAAGACCCATCTAGTCCAACATTATTTTCTCACAGGGGCCAACCAGATGCCCACAAGTAGGACCCAAGCACTCCTTCCTCCTGTGGTTTCCAGTACCTGGTATTCAGACACATCACGAGGCAAAATATAGAAGCTGATGAGAGTGGCAGTTCTGTCTTACTTCAACCCTGATGCCAGGACAGCATCTTTCACCACACCTGAGGGCAGCAGGTTAGCTTAGGGATTCAGGGCAGATTACTTGGGACACACTGATCTGTCCTACCATAGGCTGCCACTGCTCCCCACCTGCCAGGAATGACCAGCAGAGGAGGCAGTTGCACTCTGCTTAATGGTAGGGCCATTACTGCCAAGTGCCTACATAGAACACCACTAGGAAACCAGTTTTGTTACCAACACCTGTGTGGAGCTTGAATTCCACAATCCCATTCAGCCTTCGCCAGCCCAGTGCCCTTTGGATCACAACTCCCATCAGACTGATCAAGCTAGGTTGGATTGGAGCTTGCAATCAAAATCAACTGGAGGGCATCAGATGGGCAAAGGATGGTCTAGTTCAGCAAACACCAGAGACTTTCAGATCAGAACTAAATTTTGCTCAGAGTAGACCTAGTGAAGTTAATGAACATGATTAACTAAGGTCCATTAATTTCAATAGATTTACTCTGAAGTAAAATTCAATTGAATACCACCTGGGTTTTCTCCAAACATGACCCACTCCTCCAAAAGAATTATCCATTACTAGGTAAGGGCCTAAAAGAAACACTAGTACAGTTTGTTGGATGCAGGAAACCAAAGAGAAAGATGTTTGAGATTTGAAATGCTCATAAAAGCACCCACTGTTTAGTTTTTGAACAGGAAACAAGACATCTGTAAAGACCAGGACATTTGTAAAGGGTAAGGACAGGTTTTAAAAAATAGCAACAAAGGGCAGGATAAACATAACAGAGATTCTGAAAATGTGAGACTATAGTTCTACAGTGAGGGCTTAGGAGGCTAAATGTGCTTTGGCTGAGGGAGCGGGGGGAAATGACTGTGTCCCCAGATATAAAGCTAAATCTGGGGGTAAGAGAAAAGAACAAATGGAAGTGATAACAGTGGTTCTCGTGTGAAACAAAGATAGTGAAAATAAACATAGGCTTGATGTTATGCTTAATTAGTGCATGGTTTCGATTAATGGCCATCTATAGTTTTCTTGGCTATTTAAAAAGTAACCAAATGCATACTTCTGGTTTGTGCCCAGTACTCAACTTGCCTTATAATATGTTCAGGCTTTCATGAATGTTTCTATTGTTATCCTCTCAATAAATCCCCTTTCCAAAACTAGAAAACTTTTTATTCTGGATTTAGGCAGCCTGTATCTTTCTCCATCCACCCCTGGCCTCCTATAAAGAGAAAGGCAGCCCATCTGTCTAACAAATCTGTCATTTCCTTCTTTCCATGCCTCTCATTCCCCCAATGTCATTTTTAGTCAGCCACTTGCATGGATTGCTTACTGAAATTTTAATAGCTCAAGTGGCCTCCATCTTGTATCTTTAGAGATGCCCGTCCAATTTAGTCTGTCCCCTACCATAGTCAGATCTAAATGTGAGGTGGAAAGCATGTAGCTGTCCTGTTTTGATCAGGTTCATCTGTGTCAAAACCATGTTCAGAAAATCTTAAATACTTCCAAACACATATGAACTTGCATTGAACCATTCACAATATCATAAGGCAGCAAATGGCTGTTAGATTATACAGGCTGTACTGGAATAGACATGTAAGAACTGAGTTTCCCAGCACTTATAAATCAGACTTCTTTTAATTATCTAAAACCTTCTCTGTCGCTGTTTTTTATTTTCCTTTGCAGGAAAAACTATCCCATGGCACAGAAAACAAAGAAAGAGGAATACAGGAAAGAATACACATTTGCCTGATTGATGTATTCAGAACCAAATACTTGCTCTGCATTTATGGCATACATCAGGCTTCCTCAACCTCGGCCCCCCAGAGGTTTTGAGACTACAATTCCCATCTTTCCTCACCACTGGTCCTGCTAGCTAGGGATCATGCGACTTGTAGGGAGGATCATGGGACTGGAGGGCCGAGTTTGAGGAAGCCTGACACACACCCTTTCCCCCTGTATTTCTAAATGTCATATATAAAGTGGACTGAAGAAGCATGCATATCTGAAAGAGATGCATTCTTGTATATTTATTTCATTCACAAATGTGCATTTCAAGATTTTTACATCATATTTGAACACCTGTGATGGCCCCTGCATTTCAAGTGAATACTGAGAAATGCAAAGTTTCTTTGTGGCAAATACATGTTTGCTATCATACAGGCTGTTAAGTTGTGGGCGAACATGTCAGACGATACAGCGATTCTTTAAACAGCTCTTCTTTATTCAGATGCCAGAACAGAACTAGGCTGAGGAGCTCAGTCAGCCTGCTTATATAGAGCTCCAGAACAATGCAACTGTTGCCATTTTCTAAAACTATCCAATCACTGAACGTCACTTTTCGATCCTTCATTTGCATACAAAACTATCCAATCACTGAACGTCACTTTTCGATCCTTCATTTGCATACAAAACTATCCAATCACTGAACGTCACTTTTCGATCCCTTATTTGCATAACTATCTACAGTATCCCCCTGCTGGCCCAAGGTGAGAACTTCAGTACATAACACAGGCAGTGACTGCTGAAGTGTACATTGGGCAGGAAACTTGGTAACATGCGAAATGACCCATGGGGAGGTGGGAAATGTTATGTGAAAGGGGCCTAGGGACCAAAGGATTCATGTACCCACTAGAAGGTGCAAGGCAAGGGAGCCAGCAAAGAGAACATCACACTGCAAAGTCTACAGACAGCTGGTTAAAATGCCTACTGTCACTGTAACATTTTGACCAGGCAGCTTTAAGGGGAGCACGTGGGACCAAACTGATGGGAGGTGGGGTAGCAGAATTTCCACATTTTGAACTAATGTTTGCTAGAAAGCTTCTGGTCTAGATTTTATTTAAGGAAAGAGAAAAGAGCAGAGGTCCTTTGCTGCAAATAACCAAATGTGGAAAGTGCATTCTTTCTTTTTCTAGATGCATGATCTCAGTCTGGATCTGTGTTCTTATTCTAGTGACGCACTTGAACATGTACTTCAAGCCGTCTATATTCAGCAAAGTTCTTGTCCTTACTGGGACATGTTTTTTATGTAAATTTATTAGGCTGCTCCTAGTTCAACAATATTAAAAAGGTTGATGACAGGAAACTTTATTGTCTCTCCAAGCCTTCTGCAAATTTAAAAGATTATACCTGGCTGGTAAGGATAATTTTAAAACTGTTAAATCTTATTCTTGCTTGCATAGTGCAGCATACAATATACGTATACATAGCTGACTGGTATTAGCATGCATACATTGCAGATACAACCACAGGCACTGTGTTGATAACAGTGCCATTCACTTCCCCCAATAAATATTAACTAATGGACTACAGATTCAGTTCCTAAAGGGAGACCCCTTGCCTTTCCGGACCTCAGGGCTTCTCCCTTTTCCTGCTCATCATTATTAACTTTATGCAACATTTCTCCTACTGCAGAAGGGTTGGATTCAGTACTGAAATGTGGAAGGAATAAAAGACACTGTTTAACTACAGCTGCAACAGAACTTTCTTCTGTGTAAATATGCATAGGACTGCACTGTAGAATTCATGAGCTGAATTGCAGCTCCATCTACCTTTTCTTAAAAAAATAAAAAAGGCAGTTCACCCTTCTTGGACTGACATTCTGGGTGGGTGAAAGATTCTGTCCCTCGCCTTCTGCTCCTTTCACCTTTAAACTAGTGTGGAGCCAAGAATTTCTCCTGCATTTTAAAAACTATTCTCTGTTGGTCAATGATAAAAGAAACTGTGTCCAAAAATTATAAAATGGGAGAGTTGATTTCAATGAAATTCTCATAGATGATGCGAAGCACCTCACTTCTGAGGTGGGTGAAGTATCCTTTCTTTCATTCTGCACATCATCTCATCAGAGGACTGCATTTTGCAGACTTCCTGGGTGCCTGTGCTTCACTTAAGCTCCAGGAAAGCTGGCCTGAGTAACTACTCCCATGTGCCTTTTTAGATCAGGAAGTGCAGGCAGCTTGGGAGAATGCAGAGTACTAGAGAAATATTTACTGGAAAGAATAACTCACCCAGCACCCTTGGCCCCCTCACAATGAAAAGGTAAGCTAACAGACATTCTAGAGAAATTCTCAAGTGCCCTGATAGTGAGGCAGAACACTGGAAGCCTCTTTCACTGATGATTGTGTGTGTGTGTGTGTGTGTGTGTGTGTAGAAATCAGGGCACAGATTTCAGCATAGAACTACTTTACAGCTGCCATCTGCCGTCTCTTGGGGTGAAAAGATGGGGATATATGGCGGCTGGGAGAAAGATCCAGAGGGGAATGAGAAAGAAAACAAAGAGTTTGAGTCAGATGAAAGGTATCTTTTAAAGTGTCTGGAAAGGTTGCTTCAAAATTAAATCACTTCCTAATACTGCTCAAGGTGGGGTGAAATTTCTTTGTTCTTCGCTACCTGAAGGCCTCCCATTGTCTCAGAAAGAGATATTTCACTTTATCAATGTGGGATAATCAGCGTCATGTGACCAACATGCTTAAGTCTAATTAATGCATGAAGGGGTTAATACCACAGAGTAAGTTGTCCTGCCAGGCTTGGTTAGGTCACTTCTCCTCGCTTTGGGTGAAAGGTAATCAAGCCTACTGTTGTACCTCAGTCTACCAGAGAAGCTCAGAGAAGCTCAACATGGCTCTAGCATGCATCTCTTAAGTTCCTATACCAATAGTATAATTTAAGAATATTGCTGCCTGTGCAACTTTTCTAAATGCTGCATGGAAAAGCACATGAACCTGAGCTTTGGAGAGTTCGTAACATGTGGTCTTTTTCTATGTGAAGAGAAGAGGGAAGTTTTGGAACTCACAACGGCATATTTTAAAAGTCTAACAGCCTATATTTCCATGCTTTTCATTTTTATAGTTTGAGTACATACATTGACAATCACTCACTACAACAGGAGAAGTTCATTTTTGATAGTTATAAATAATCGTAGTTCACACTACGGATTTTTGTATTAAATAAAAGAGTCACCTGGAGCTGCTTTTCTAAATCTGGAAAAGCCAAAGGAAAAGCATTCTCAGGGGGTGTATCATCTGAAAAGAAAACAAATTTAATTTATTATTTTGAAATCTTAACAATTATTAAGAGGCAGACTGCATCATCAGCTGATGTAAAGCATAGAAAAAACGTGCATGCTTATATTTGTTTCCCATCTATACAAATATATATATGGTCAATTACTTAAAGAAGGGGGGGGGACCTGAATACCAAATATGGCCCCTGGGTGCCTCTATCTAGCTCTCTGTCACACCCACTCTCCTCAGGCCATAGCTCTCAGCAGCCCTACTTCACAACCCCCTTGAGTGTTTTTGTCTGGCTGGAATGTGTCTTTGAACTCTAGTTGCATGGGTGGAAGATAGAGATGGGTGTGTGGGTGTAGGTATAAACCAACCTGATGTACAAGGTGAAACTTGACATTTGCCTCTGACCTTGGTCATCACTGGCGTGTGGCCCTTGGGAAGACTGCCCAGATGGGAATGCAGTTCTTCTTTTAAAAAAAGTTCCCAACCCCTGCAGAGCATAGGCTCTACAATAGAAACAGAGAATTTGGAAGAAACGGATATGCTTTGCTTGGGGGGTGGGTGGGTGGGTCTGCGAAGGGTTGCAGCTCTTTGCAAATGATTTTACTGTACATGGAATCACCTTTAGGGCTTCATCCATCACATGACCACATATTTGACCACATCAAATATGTAACGTACAGTTGTGAAGAAGCCTGAGTCTGCCTTCTTGGGTAGTAGCCCATTGAATGACAGCACTAAATGCCACTGGACTTAGGGAATCATGAAATTCAATTTAGTGCTTTCTCACTGTTTTACAGATAATCTAAAAAAAAATAAAAAATGACACGGTGGTTCCATTAAGTCTAAGCCTAATGACTGCATCCATTTCCCCTAAAAATAAGAAACAAGACCCATAAAGGTCATAGATAAACACTAGCTATAGTCTTGGGCTGGGGTGTTTGGGTTTTTTTTGGGGGGTAGGGTTGCTGCTGCTGGTTTTTTGTATCTTTTTATAGATCTTGTTGTGATTTATGTGAAAATTGTTTGGTTTAATTGTCTATTTTTTAATGTTTATTTATTGTTTATGACTTTTGTTATGTTGCAGTTACGTATTTTTTACGTTGTAAGCCACCTTGAGCATGGTTTGAACTGTGGAAAGGCGGCATTCAAATAAAATGATGTATGTATGTATGGTCAACAGTATGCAGATAAAACCTTCCAGAACTTTATGGTTTCACATAGCACAACTCTCTGCTTCAGCTTGTTTCTTCAGTGGGCTTGAACATGGCTTGTGCTGCTGCCTGTTGAAGTCAAGTTCTTCTATGCATTTTCCCAGCTCAAGAATGGATGACCGTCCGTTCCAGTAATACAATTATATGATTCTATTATTCTTACAGTACAGTGGTACCTCGGGTTAAGTACTTAATTCGTTCCAGAGGTCCGTTCTTAACCTGAAACTGTTCTTAACCTGAAGCATCACTTTAGCTAATGAGGCCTCCTGCTGCTGCCGTGCCGCCGGAGCATGATTTCTGTTCTTATCCTGAAGCAAAGTTCTTAACCTGAAGCACTGTTTCTGGGTTAGCGGAGTCTGTAACCTGAAGCGCATGTAACCTGAAGCATATGTAACCCGAGGTACCACTGTACATGCAAACAGAGGCCTGATCTTTTCCTGACTGCCACTTGCATGTATTTTATAGGGACAGAGGGCTAAAAATGCAGCATCAATACAGTTCATACTGAGATAGTCAGAACATGTAGTTTGTATTCTGGGATCATACCAGAGGACAAAAGAGGAAGGACCATCAAATATTACTATAGCAGAATGTCAAGAGTGGACAGCTGGGTAGTGGTGACATTCTCCTTTTCTCCTGGAATGAGAATGGAATGACTAGATCCCTGGCTGGTTGCCACAAGGCAGCATAAGACTGCTTGGGCTAAGGAGAAAGCTTTGGTGGGTTTGGTGTGGGCTCAAGGCTTTATTCTTCCTGCATCTGGTTTAATCTAAATATCTCTGGCTTATTTATATGCATGTTATGTGATATGATATCAAATGGCTCACTAATATCACACTGTAATACGTCTATTGTTTCTTTGGCCAACTAAGTTCTTTCAAGAAATAAAGGCAAGTATTGCTGGAAATAATCTTTCCTATGTTAAAGGTATTATTATTATTGTTAATTCAGAAATCCAGGATTTTAATGTAGCTGTAATTGGGCAATAGTGAATCTACCCAGTGCAATTAATAGCTGGAGAGGTAAAATTAACAGCTTTCACCATAGATTGTAGGATGTCATCTGGACACCAGGTCTACCTGTTGATGAACAGTAGATTCCTACTGGAAAGCACTGAAGGATTAGATTTGATGTTGTTTTTCAGAGGCCAGGTCTACCCAGCTTAGTGGACCTGGTGTCTAAGCCTTGTTGCCACTTAGTCACCAGGTCTACCAGAAACAGTGCTAGTTATGTATATATATGCTTTGCCTGGTCCTGGAAAGATTCCCACAGATGTCCATGAAGAGTCTGGAAAAGTCCTAAACCTGCAATTCTAAGCATGCTTGGCAAGAAGTGTCCGTGAAGTCAGACCTAATATTTTAAAAGTAGAATTGCAGCTGGTTTTTCAGCTACAGTGGCCAATCCAGCTTCCTCTTGGTATTGGAATTGGGATGCCAATACTCATTCTATCAAGTCAGCTGCTGAGTCAGACAGCAGACTTGCTTTTCCAGCCAGTGTTCCAGGTGGACTGCAAGTAGGTATGGGGGAATAAATGCAGTTGGGTTGACATTTTAACACAGAACTCCCAAAGGGCTTATCCAAACTTACCTTTCCTCTGCTCCTTCCAGGCATAGCCTGCAATTTAAAGCTCCATATCCAAGCACACCCCTTTTTTCTCCAGAGTTTCCCTGTGAAAATGCACTCTTTAAAGCTCAGTTGGAGCAAATGTCAAGCCACAGAAATCCCGAACTGGCATTTGCTCCAATTCAACTTTAAAGAGTGGGTTTTCATGGGGAAAGCTCAGGACAAAAGAAAAAATACTGAGACGTGGAGAGTTAAGGCGTGGACCTCTGGCTGGAAAGAGTGGGGCCAAAGGTAAGTGTGGATAAGCCCTAAATCACAGTATGCAAACTGAAACACAGCTTTCACTCGCAATTCTCACTTTTCCAAATTTTGCAGTGCTGTTCTATAACCAAATAATGTGTAAAAATGTGTATATTAAGGGGCTGTAGGTATAAATATGAATATATTAGTTAAAATAACATTCAAAAATGCATGGCATTAGGTAAATTTGCTTGCAAAAATGTGCATATCTGGAGAAATTCACACTAAAATGTTGATGAATTTTCATGAGAACTTTAAAAAATAAATAAATCACAAGCTGATGCGGAACAGCAGAGAAACTGACTCAAGACTGGAAAAATGGGAAACTGAGAGAATCCAAAATTTACAAATTTATCCATCCCTAGGTGCAAGCTTTCTTCGCTTTTTTAAAAGTACTACATATGTGTTTTAATCCTTTGCACTATTGTTTTAAAGAAAACATTTTCAAAACAGTTCTTTTCACACAAGCTGCTCAGAGGATTCCCAAGGGGCTGGGGAGGAGTGCTCCCTGTGATGTAATGACCAATAGCCAATCAGCACTACCCACAAGTAGCTTTTGCTGCAGACCAGAACTATTTCCCCCCACAAAGAAAAGGTTTGATTCCAAAGAGATGAAAGTACCGGTACGTCTGCTCTACTTCTCTACAGCTGTTAGGTCTATTTTCAGAAGCCTCAACTAGTTGTGGTGATGCTACTTGTGCCTAAACAATTAATATTGACAGTTTTAAAAAATAAAATATCACATGGAGGGGAGGTTATCTCATGGTCCCAATCAAAATCCCCTCCAGCCCTAATACTCATTGGTGCTGATGGGATTTTCATCAGGACCGTAATGAGGAGAAAGGGTTAAATCCCTTACATGTTGTGCATTGTGGTCCTAATCCTTCTGTCTCCCCTAGGGTGGCTATTTAAATATTGGGCATGTTAATTACCTTCTCATAATTAACACTGGAGTCCTCAATAAGCAAGCTTATGATAAGGGCTGTTACTTTCTGAATTTTATGCAACATCTTTATTGTCAGTTGCAAGTGTTTCACTTTTCGCAACAGAACCCTTTGTGCATTTTTAAAAAATCAAACCAAATATTCTAAAAGAAGAAAGTTGCATCACAATGAAAGGCCAAAAGGAAAGGCAACACATGACTCCAGTCACATTGGTAGAACAACTGGGTAGTTATAAAGCATTTTGACAAGGATACTGGATACTGATACTTCTTTTGGCAACTCAAGAAGCCCATACAACTATTTTCATTTCTAACTTGAGTATTTCTTTACACAATATTTTAAACAATTTAATAGTGGTAAAAAAGGTAAAGGTAAATGACCTCTAGATAGTTAAGTCCAGTCAAAGGCGACTATGCGGTGCGGCGCTCATCTCGCTTCAGGCCGATGGGAGCCAGTGTTTGTTCACAGACAGCTTTCTGGGTCATTTGGCCAGCATGACTTAACAATTTCTGGCACAACAGGACACCGTGAAGGAAACCAGAGTGGAAGGAAGCACTATTTACCTTCCTGCCACAGCAGTACCTATTTATCTACTTGCACTGGCGTGCTTTCGAACTGCTAGGTTGGCAGGAGCTGCGACAGAGCAACGGGAGCTCACTCAGTCATGGGGATTCGAACTGTCGACCTTCCGATCAGCAAGCCGAAGAGGCTCAGTGGTTTAGACCATAGCACCACCCACTCCCTGCTTTACCTTTACCTTAATTTAATTGTATATGAATTGGAAATGCCATGGATTGAACCTGGGATCGCCATCAGTGGTATATATCCAATTCCATACAATTTATGAAGAACATTTTAATCATCGAAAGCTGCATTATATTGGACAGGTCAGACTTTACCCAATTCTTTAAATTTAAATTATTTATATGATTTTTAGACCGCTTTTCATCCAAAGTCTCAAAGTGGTTTTTGACAATAAAAAGAAATATGAAAACCAGATACCGGTACATTTTAAAATAAAAGCAACCAGTATAAACAATGAAGAAAAGGGTAGCTGGGATTCGGTCCAGAAACAGTGCCCAACAGTGCCCAGCTCAACAACCTTGGCAAAAAAACCCTTAATTTTGTTTTGACAACTTTTGCGTCCAGATTTTCACTTTTTGAAATATGGCAACCTTAGCTACACAACTCGTCTAAAAGCCTCAGAGAACAGAAAGGACTTGACTAGATGACAGAGGGTCAGCAATGATGGTGCCATCCATGCCTCTAAAGGGAGAGAGTTCCAAAATCAGGGTGCAATTACTGAGAATACCATTCAAATACCAAGAGCAATACTCACTGGCAGGACTACAAGGAAAGCTCTCCTGATTGATCTCATGGTCTGAGCTGGCTGATATAGCCTAGAGTTACATACTCTGACTGCAGTTCTCTCAGGTCTTAAGCACAAGGTATTTCACGTTACTTGTCACCCAATATTTCTTTCATTCAAGATGCCAGGAATCGAACTTGGTACCTTCTGAATTCAAAGATGTGCTCCATCACCAATGAGCTATAGTCTACAGAGGTGGGGAACCACTGGTTGGGTTCTAACTCTCATCAGCCCCAGCCAGCATGGCCAATGGTCAAGGACATGAGAAGTGTAATTCAACAAGCTCAGGACCACCACTGGTTCCCACCTTTGCTGTAGAGTTTAGTCAAGTTGTCAACTCTGTTGTTGTAATAATGGTTTGGAGTAGAACAAAATAAATTTTTAAACAGATTTAGCCGTTAACCATAAGAACAACTGGGGGGGGGGGAGCCACCTAAACTTGTTTAGCCTATTTCCCTGCTTTACCCATGACCAAAAAGCCATTTCTTCTGCTCATTCTAGTCCACTGCAGTGCATCACCCAGCCTCCTCACTTTCAGCTAAGCTTCTTAATCCTTGCATGGTGGATCCTTTGCATCACTCTCCATCCTAGCTTCTCTTGATTTCTGGCTCTCTCCTCTAATAATAAATAATATAATAATAATAATAATAGTTGTACCCTGCCATCGGACTGGGTTCCCCAGCCACTCTGGACGGCTTCCAGCATACATATAATTATGATAAAACATTAAACATTGTTTGCCAGCCTCACATATATATATTCCAACACCTCCACTCAGCATCTTTGCTTCACAAAAGTTTTAAAGATTCTTGTTCTCTAACCGAGTTGCTTCTCCCTCCTCATAAATTCCTGTTTCCTGGTCTGACCTTTTCAACTCCCCTGCAAGTAGGGCGGGCCCAATAAAATTTTGCTGCCTGAGTCAAAGGAAAAGTGACCGGTCCACCCCTCCAGCAGGGGTGGGGGCTGAGCCAGCAGGCAGTTGAATCATGCTTCAACACTGGTGATGGCACAACACCCAAAGGCTGGGTTAAGGGCTGTATTGGTCAGCAGCATGCACAGCTCTTTTGTCCAACACCTTCCCACTGCTTCCCACCCAGTAGAATCTGCTGCCCGAGGCGATCGCTCTACTGAGCCTTGAAGCTTATAGTCTAAACAAAAAGCAAACGTTTTACAACTAAGAACAAAACACCAAATGGCATATCTGACTTTTAGAACAGTGTTTCCCAACCTTTTTTGGGCAAAGGCACACTTGTTTCATGAAAAAAATCTCGAGGCACACCACCATGCCAGATGGGGAAAGGTCACTTTTTACTTACGTAAAAAAAAAATAAAAAAATAGTAACTTCCAACGAATTCTGTAGGTCTTGTTTCTGAATCATTAAAGCTGCATTTGGGAAGGATTCGTAAGGGCGCACAGCAACTCAGTCCCACCAACTCCACAGCAGGGTTCTCAGGTTCAGTGAAGGGCTCCCTCAGGGGGGCACATATATACACCTGGGCTCCCGAAAAGCTACCGCAAGAGCCCTTCAGGAGTTCACATAGCGCAGGCCTGAAGGCTGCAGCTTCCCACTTAGCATCCTGCCAGAGGAGGAAACCTCAAGTGGTCGACCTGTTTTTTTCCCCTCCCGCCTCCCTTTTGGAGCGCAGAGTTTTGAAGGCCGGCATCAACTCCGTTTTCCCGGATACTTCCCGCTCGAACCGAGGGCTGGGTGAAGCAAGGGCGGTGCTGCGCGTTTTACCTCCACAGCGCAGGGGCTCTGGCTCGCCTTCAGCCACCGCACGACAGTGCTGGCTGCCACTTCGTCCTGCAGCAACAGCTCCAAAACAGCCGCCATGCCCACCTCTCTCCTCCTCTAGCACTACTGCGCGGGCGAGCCTCCGGGGCGGGCGCACAAGGAGCGTGGGCGCCACCCCTCGACGCCGTCCCAAAAGCCGCCAAAAAGCCCTAAAAAAAGAGGAGCAGCAAAAAAAACCACACCACACACGGGGGGCGTGTTCTAATTCGCTTCTAACTCCGGGTTAGAGTGCAGCACGTGGAGGCGCACTGATAGAACGCCAGGCACGGGGGCCGCCAGGGAGAGCCAGCGCACGCCCCACCCCGGACGCTCGCGGCCACCGCCGTCCCTCCCTCCCAGGGAAGGCGGGATTAGAGCAAGCGCCCGGGCAGCAAGAAGCGTGCGCGTGTGCCGGCCCTGCCCTGGATCCCTCAGAACCGCCAGTCTCTGGGAAAGTGGGCGTGGCTTCAGAACTCTCAGGCAGCAGCGCCCGCCGCCCGGCAAGGCTTCCCATTGGGAGGCGCGAATGCTTTAGTGGGCGGGGATTGGCGCAAATATAGGCAGGGCGGGCTGAGAGGAGGAGCCGCCGCCGAGGAGCAGCGGCACCAGCAGCGTTTCCTCTCCCCCCTCCCCTCCCGTGTCAACAAGCGGGGCGCCTGCGCCGGGGGTTTGCGCGTCAGGCAGGCAGCCAGGCAGGCAGACGGCGAGAGCCCCACGCTGGGCGGCCTCTCCTCACCACCGCCGCCCCGTCTCTCGCCGCCCGACTCGCCCGCCTCCCTCCCACGGCACACCAGGCAACGTCTGGCGGCACACTAGTGTGCCGCGGAACACCGGTTGGGAAACACTGTTTTAGAAGACACCTGAAGGCAGTCCTGTTTAGGGAAGTTTTTAACGTTTGATGTTTTATCCGCAGAGTCGCTGGGGAAACCCAGCCAGAGGGACGGGGTATAAATTATTTTTATTTTTATTATTATTATTAATTGTAGTTTCATTCACAGGGACTCAAAGGTACAGGAGTCCTTTCAGGACCTGAAATTAATCTTAGTCATTAAAAAAAACAACCTTTGACACCAATGGTTAATGCAGCAATTATTATAAAACCTTCAGAAAACTATGTCATACACAACTTTTCCACATAAATTATGCAGAGGGAGTATAACACGTACATGGCAGAACTCTCTCTCTCCCCACCCTGCACTTTAGGCTGCAAAACTAAACAAACAGTCAGCAGTAATATAAAGAACAATGTCAATCCAACTTTTTACTTCTTTTGTTTCTAAGGGAACATACAATCCAGACCAGCTGTTTCCTGAGAGCTTCCCTCAGTTTGGTCAGGAAGGTATTTTTTTACCCAATCTCGTTTTTTTCATACTCTCTCTCTCTCTGTTGTCCTTCTAAAGATCCACCTAAAATTCTGTAATGTTGGTCTGCTGCTGTGCTAGGCTTGTGTCTTTCTGTTGTTGTTGCAAGTAATTTCAATTTCAACGAAACAGGTTTGCTAATGAGATTATAACAACTTGATGGATGTATGAGACCTCCGGGTTTAGGGCGGTATATAATAATAATAATAATAATAATAATAATAATAATAATAATAATAATAATAACAACAACAATAATAATACCAAATCATTTCAAACACCAAAGAAAAATCAAACTGTGACACTGAAGTGCCAATTTGTGGCAATAATGGACAACCAGGACAAATAACCTTTAATAAATTTGAATTTTACCTGCGGAGTCATTTAGACTGAAGGCAATTCGTATCGGTTTATCAGCAGGTACCCTTGCGGTGGTGATCATGTGGGCACTTGAGCCTATGCGTTTACTTATGTGTTCCAGCTGCAAAATATAAATATTGCATATTTTATGGGTCTTGAGAAGCCAATGCAATGTGATTTTAATGTTCTTCAAATATCTTCATAACTTCTCTGATGTAATCCTCTCTCACGTTCAGGAATATTGCAAAGCATAATTGCCTGCAAGTAAATTCCCTGTCATGATTCTTTCACACATAAGGTCCACAATGTGCAGAGAGAGGCAGAGCACAGGCACCATATATATTTCCAGGCAAATCCAAGTCTTCCATTGAACAATTGCTAGCCAAGACAATTTTTCAGAGAAACTCACTGTATTTGCCTGCCTTTCTTGGCTTTTCCTGGGACAATGCAGGATTTAGTGCAATTATATAGGTCTACAAAATGGGTTTAGGTATGTGGAAATGCATAATTGATCTGTGGCCAGTCCTTTTTAAGCATTATCATCTGAGATATTTCTACAGGTTTTTGTGCAGTTTAAGGCATTTTAAAAACACTACCACCAACAACCAAAGATTGATCAACGAAGGTAGTGTAGAACACCCATTAAACAAAACGACAGTGAAAAAGTCAGGGAAACAATTATTTGGCACAAAACAGCCAATTGCTTTACGAATGGGTTTTGCTTACAAATTGGCAGTATTATAAAAAACACCAAAAAACCAAACTGGCAGTATTAATATACAATGCTATCTTGCAATAGGTCAGATCACTGGTATATCTAGACGAATATAAAGTGATACCTCTGGTTAAGTACTTAATTCGTTCCGGAGGTTCGTTCTTTACCTGAAACTGTTTTTAACCTGAAGCACCACTTTAGCTAATGGGGCCTCCTGCTGCTGCCGCGCCGCCAGAGCACAATTTCTGTTCTTATCCTGAAGCAAAGTTCTTAACCTAAAGCACTATTTCTGGGTTAACGGAGTCTGTAACCTGAAGCGTATGTAACCTGAAGCACCACTGTAAATGAGTTGTCCTGCATCCTCTAAAACATGGCAGGGGAACCTTTCGAGCTCCATGGGCCACATCCTTATCCAGATTGGACAGCAACCACCTGATGACACCATGATGTCAGGTTCAAGGTGCTGTTAAAACTAAGGTTTCCCACCTCCATTTTAGCAGGGCCTGTGATGCAATCCTTCCTGAATCAGGAAGAGGTTTGAATAGAAACTCCTGCTAAACATAGGGGGGACACATTTGTTTTAGCTGAGGTTTTAATCCAAACCCCTTCCTGATCAAAGGAGGCTGTCTGGAATCCTGCCAAACTGAGCACTGCTCAGTTGTGTGCTCCTGTTCCTACTGCATGCAGGATTTACCCTGCCCTTCCAACCCAAGTGACACCAGCTGGTGGATGTGGTTTCTGAAAGATGGCCTCACAGGCTAACTTATATCCCCCCACAGAGTGGCCCACAGTTCAGAGATCCTCCCCCCAACTCTAAAAAGCCAGCTAAAGTACATTTAAACCAGGTGTTCTGGTGCTTACAGTGTAAATTTTTAGACAGATATGTCTGTAACCTAACAGATTTCATGAGTGCAACTAACTTGTTTTAATTCTACATTAAATGAGCCCACGATAAAATAAGTTTACTAAGTTTGAAGCCAGCCACTTACTTGCTCATTGCAGCCGATTATCACCATTTGGAGCACCATTCCAGAAAATGTGACTACTGGGTCAGAGAGTGATCTGTTCAGAAACCCTGCAATTTGTATACAGATACCAGATTTCCCCACAAATCTATAACTACTACACTGCTGCTATAATATTAAGTGGCTAATGAAGAATTAAATCTACTGAGTCAGTTGTAAATTACATACTCAGCAATGTAAGCAAGGTGCATTTATATTCCGCCATTGGCCTGTCCTGTAGTTAGTATGGCATTTAGCTGGTGGAAAAAACAACTCATTGCTCTGCCTCCTTCTAATGCTATACTTTTAATGTAATAGCAGGGGACTGGTTTGTTCAAACATCACTGGTAGAGATGGGTGAATCTGTCAATTTTAGTTTCTCATTTTTCCAATCTTAAGTTCAGCTCCACATTTTCCTATCAATTTGTGACAAAACACCCAAATGAAAAAGTCTATTTTTCTATACAATTTCGACTAATACACATAATTCTGCAACACAATTTTCCCTGATATAATGCAATTTTGTATGTTATTTTCATTACTTTACCCTAATATATGCATTTTTGTGCACAAGCTGCAGAATTGCATTGCAAAATTTGGAGAAGAATCTCCAAATTTTGGTTCACACATTGTTTCTGAAAGTGCAGACTGGGTAGATTCACCTTTAACATTTCACCTGGAAAAATTAAATGCAGCTCTTAAAACTGCAAGAACTTTCAGAAAGTCTGGACTTTGCAGTCTTATGGCCATTGTATTTTATATTTTGAAGCACTTAAAAAAATCTTTGATAGCAAGAACTAGTTCACACAAAAAAACATCCTTAACACCATTCTCTAACAGCATAGGATGTTGTGGTAGTAGGCATAAATTTGGCCAGCCCGCATCTATTTTCCAGTGTACCTTGTTCTTTCAGCATTTATCTAGCAACTGTAACACTATCCTAGTTGTGAAAAGCATTTAAACATGTGCTTAAGCCAAGGAGTGTTGTCATTCATTTCAGGATGACACACTAATGCAATTTGCAGGCTCCGGAAGACTAACACATTGAACAAATTGTGTTCAACCTCAAAGTGACCCATTTAGACTATTAAAATGCAATACCCTAAATTACCAAAGTTAGTGTACCTGGTCTACTAAAGCACAAGCAGTAAGTACATTGTTTGTTTTGAAAGATGTTTGCTGTGAGAAGTTCTATGATATGTCCCATATCTCTCAGATGCTGTAAGATGATCACAGCAATATCTAAATCCGCTAATAGCTACACAAACACAGGTTGTAACAGTGTTAGTTCTGAAGAGAGCTTGCCAAAATCTTTAGACTTACATATAAAGGTTTGGGAACTCAAGTTATACCTTAGTCAATGCAAATAAACCAAACTTAGATCCATATTCTTTAGCTTAACTACTAGGCTATTAAAAATGCATAATAAATATTATTGATGCATCACTTAGCTTACTATCAATTATTTAAAATCATATCTATACATATATGATTAAATATTCTTATTGAGTTTAAATACAGTACTGCTTTATTTTCTCTTCTTTACAATCACAAAAGCATTTGAGATGGTATAGATACATAATTATAATTTATTGCTCACAGTATTATGGCCAAACTAACCTACTGCAAAACAGACAGGAAGCATGAATGAAAGAAAGGTTATATATTTGGAAAACCAACATCATCATCACTTTTCCCTCCACGAGTCTCCTGTGTTCATCCTTTGGAGAGCTTGGAACAATGCATGAAAGGCATGTTAAAAAGTGATCAAGCTATGAAACAATTTATATGTTAAAAAGCACAGGGATTTTGAGTACAAAGCTAAAATGTTTTTGTAGCAAAGCCATTTGTTTTAAAAAGCCATTCTCTTATCCTGGTAATGTAAGTTTCTTTTAAAACATTTGGTTTTCCACTTTTCAGAAAGGCAACCACTTTTCCTGTACACAATACATACATATAGTTTTCTCTCTACTTTACGAAAGAATCCCAAAAGGTCTTCCTCTCAGAGAATGAAACAAAATGAATCTATGCAAAGAAAGGACGGAAGGTTCATTCACAACATTCTCTGTGTGAACAGCATCAGTGAGCTAAATTAAAAAGAATTGCCTCAAATATATCCCTTTTCCCTCTCTCCTGATGAAACCTAAAAGCTTTCAATTTGGAAAAAAAAACCCCAAGGAAACAGTTCTTCAGTTCAATTGCCTGTGAAACTGAGTGATCCTTACTTATTTTTTTTTTTAAAAAAAAAACTGCAACAGAACTCAAGTTAAGTGTGGTTACAACTCAATCAGTTAGTTCAGTTTTCACACCTGTTGCCTTACCTCACTTAGTAGTGTCTGCACTTGTATAATCCAGGGCCAGCCACTGCCTTGGCTTGTCGCTGCCTTTATGGAGTAAAGATTCAATAGAAGAAAAGGCTGCACCTGCTACATAGCAGCAACTGACAAGGTCTGAGAAGTTGAAACAGCTGTCAGGGCAACATGCTGCTACCTGCACTTCCCATAGGCTTTTCAGTCCCTGAGGACCACCCTTTTCCGTTTCCCTTCACAATTTCACCGTTTCTTCCCTTCCCTTCCTTTCCAACAACGAAGGATTACGGTGTTGTCATGCTTCATGGGGCAAAAAATCCTTCCATCAGAGGCATTATTAAAGCGGTGAACTGTCAAGAGTCCAAGATTTTTAATTCATTAGTCCTGCCAAACCTAAAATATACAAACAGACTTGCTTCATAGGACTGGAATGTTTTCAGCATGACCCAATCAGTGTCTGTGTCTATTCCAGCAAACTGGAAAAGATAGCCTGACTCCAGTCAGCAAAAATGTCTGCGTCTCAAATCAGCTTGGGTGACATTGCCAACTTGAACCGGCTGCAAGCAAACTATCAGATGATAGCTCCCGCTGCTGTTACTGCTGCTATGAAAGCGAACAACTAGGTTAGATGTTTGCTGCTTCAGACCGGGCTCAGTAAAATGATACCATCCAATAAATGAGATGATAGACCTGCAGCAATGAAGAGACAATGGGCTATTCTTAGATGCACTGTATACTAAGGGTCTATTAATATTTTTCTTAAGGCATGTCTATAGCCATTCCGGAATTACACTGCCCGAAACGGAAGAGAAGCAATATGTTTTCATAAATCATAGAGTTTACAACTGATGTTTTATGTGAAAGCTTAGAACTGCTGAAAATACAAGCAAGCTAATAACTAGTAAATTGCACAGCCTCACCAAACTTCCCCCCATGACAATATGTATATATCCTTCCTCAGTATGTATATATCCTTCCTCAGTCTATATAACATGTTGAAATTATTTTGCATTTAAATTATTATACAATCATGATTACACTGAAGTTATGGAATCATGCTTATATGTATAAATATATATTTTTAACTCCCATATTAATAGTAGCTGTAAAGTGCTGCTTTTTTCTGACTGCTGTGGTAGAGCATTTCTGAGCTGTCTTACAATATCAGTTACTGGGGTGAGGGAACGGAACAGGTTTTGCAATATATTTTTCTTAGATATATACAAGTTAAGCAGGGAATATCAGGTAGGCAATAAGACAGACACTATGAATCTTAAAATAACATCCCCCCTCCACAAAGGAACAGCCAGGCTTGCAGCTTCCCAAGGCTGCTTGTTACCAGGTGACAGACAGGGTGACACAAACTCTCATTTGGAACAACCACCAGGTATCAAAGGCTGCTGAGCAAATATTTTCAGGCTGTACAAAAGTTTACGGTGAAAATATCTGTTCAGTTTACATGTGATAATATCAATTGCCATAACAGTACTTGGCTACTTTCTATTATTATTTTTTATTTTCAGAAATACATTGATGCATGATAAAGTATGGAATGTGCAAGGTTCATAATACGTAATGCATATGAAAGTCATCAATATATAGATGACTTAAGATATCTTATTTCCTATCACACCCACTTCAAAAAAAGATACATCAACATCCATCTACATATACTTTGCTCATCTTCTGTTTGTACAGTTAATTATAGCACGATCCTAAACATGTCTACTCAGAGACATGTGCAACGAGGTGTCCCCAGGTAAACGTGTACAGCACTGCAGCCACAAAGAGCTATTAAATTACTTTATGTTTTGCCCCAAAGACTGAGAAGTGGCAATCCTATATTAAGACACATTAACAGTGGCATTTGGAGGCTAATCCTTCAGAACAGAGTACTCTTGTGCAATTTTTTATGCCCAGCAGAATAGACATAGTAAGCACTACTTCACATAACCTCTTTCAGTGAGTCCTTTCCCAGGAAATTAGCAGTAAACGCCAAATTACTGCTCAGCCAGTTGCATAAAGGTGCATGGTAAACCGAACTTGTTACAGATAGACCTTCCATCTCAGTTTGAACTTTGGCATATGAGATCACAACAAGTCAACAGCAAGATTTTTCTGAGAATGGGTTGAGCCAGAATGGGCTGAGTTACTAGCCCACCATGAATCCAAGTATTCAGAGAGCTACTTCAAAACATCAGCATCATGAAGAAATGTATACAAGAAATTGCTTATCTGTGTCACTGTATTTATCAATTTTTCAAGCACTTGTCTAGCAGAACACTGCTGTGTAAACAGAGGAAACAAATAAAATACAACTGTGTTCCAAGTTCGTAATATTTACATCTCATAACTATATAGCTGAAGTAACTAAATATGGTTTTTCACAAATCCCCAAAGACTACCTTAAGAGTTTTTAGTTCGCCATCCTATGCCAACTTTAATCTATTTTCAGAGATTATTAACTGCTGAGGGTGGCAAGTCACCCACCTGGGCACAGAGACAACACATATCTAGAGGACTTGAAACAGATTTAAATCTAAGTTCAAGGACTTTACACAATGAACAGTCATCCGGAAATACTGTTGTATTTATGACATGGGTGACAGTCAACATTGGGGAAGAGTGACTAGGTTATCAATGGTGTTGCTATGGATAGGGGAGGGATGAAAAACGTAATATATTGATGTCATATTCATCTTGCATTTTTTACGATGTACTGTTCAAATTGATCCAGGGCATGAGGATGCACCACACTGAGGTTTGTTCCAAACTTTCTCCTCTGAGGACTTGTTTTTGTTTTTAAAGCAAATGGCTGCAGAAATGTGGACAACTGAATTTCAGATGGGAAAAACAGAAACGGAAAGAACTAAAACTGCCAAATCTGTTCATCCCTATTGCATACAGTTTTTGGACCTCTACAACAGCACTCCACATAATTCTTTTAATTCAACCAGACCATCACCCAGCTACTAAAGCCATGCCTGGAAGACCATCAGAAAAATATATTCAGGACCTTCTGAAAAGCCTGCAACTTAGAAACCTGATACAAGTCCAATGGAAGGAAATTCTGTAGCCATGGGGCCACCATACAGAAAGACCTGTGCCCTTTGGCCATTCACCTGACCAATCTGTGAAGTGGGCACAGTAGGAGAGTCCCTGAAGCAGATGTTAAAAGTGCAGGAAGGATGGCAGTCCAATAAATAGCTTGGGCCAAACTGTTTAGGGCTCTAAAGTTTCCTCACCCCTATTCTAGTTCTTTTACCAGTCTATAATACAGTGGTACCTTGCTGAAGAATTGATGCTTTTGAATTATGGTGCTGGAGGAGACTCTTGAGAGTCCCATGGACTGCAAGAAGATCAAATATATCCATTCTTAAGGAAATCAGCCCTGAGTGCTCACTGGAAGGACAGATCGTGAAGCTGAGGCTCCAATACTTTGGCCACCTCATGAGAAGAGAAGACTCCCTGGAAAAGACCCTGACGTTGGGAAAGATTGAGGGCACAAGGAGGACGACAGAGGACGAGATGGTTGGACAGTGTTCTCGAAGCTACAAACATGAGACTGACCAAACTGCGGGAGGCAGTGGAAGACAGGAGTGCCTGGCGTGCTCTGGTCCATGGGGTCACGAAGAGTCGGACACGACTAAACGACTAAACAACAACAACAACAACCTTGGGTTACAGATGCTTCAGGTTAGAGACCCCACTAACCCAGAAATAGTTAGGAACTTTGCTTCAGGATGAGAACAGAAATCGTTTGGCAGCATGGCGGCAGCGGGAGGCCCCATTAGCTGAAGTGGTACCTCAGGTTAAGAACAGTTTCAGGTTAAGAACGGACCTCCAGAACGAATTAAGTTCTTAACCCGAGGTACCACTGTATTCCGGAAATGTGTATTTTCATTATAGCTGGGGTCTCTTCCACATTTGATCTTTAATGTATTATGGATCGATCTTGAGCTCCCCACAGGCCCCTCTGTTTATCCCTGGGTGTTGCCAACCAGCATTTGGATTAGAAGACATTGGAAACGTTTTCCAGTTCCTGCAGTTCTTAATCATATGTGCCATCCTGAAATAAATCAGGATTTTAAAAAGCTGTAACATACAGGCTATACAGTTGGGTACCTTGTCAGTATTGTGGAGAGGACAGAATGCTGATAATCCCTCTTGTTCTTCCTTTAGGAACAGGGGCAGTTGTGCTATGTACTGTTTCCTGCCAATGTGTTCTAGTCATCAACTGTTTGGTACCAGAGCAAAATTCTTTCAATCATGGATCATATTATGAAACGTAAGCTCATCTCCAGGGATGACATACAACGTATCATGTTTTAGTCATCACACATTCCAACATTATCATCTCCTGAATTAGAAACGTTACAACTTATTGACACTGGGAGTTTGACAAGTTTGTAATTTTATTCGTTTATTTATTTAGCCTGAAGTATTCATTGCCTTGCATATGTAAATAAAGGCCAGAATCTTCTGCCTAATAAAACACCTGTCCTCTTCTATTTTTTAACTGCACTACTTTCACCTCATTACAGTCCCTTAGCCCGAGTAGTGTTCGGGTAGTGTATGACCTCACCAAAGATGAAACAGTGTCTGAGGCGATTAGTCAGCCTATAAAAATAAACTTTGACATGTTCTGACACTTGGATGACAGTGTTCAAAGGAGATGGAGGAAAACACCAGCCCCTTTCATACATTATGCGCACTGAGAACAAATGTGCCGAGGCAGGAGGGTGACATTGTGGCAGCAGGTTCTGTTGCCAACTGATGCCCATTCATTTCGACATTTGAAATGACTTTAGGCAAATTCAGTGCCACACTCAAAGCACACGTGTTCTGTGTGCACATAATGTATGGAAAAGAGTACTGTATTTTTCGCTCTATAAGACGCACCAGACCACAAGACACACCTAGTTTTTGGAGGAGGAAAACAAGAAGAAAAAAATTCTGAATCTCAGAAGCCAGAACAGCAAGAGGGATCGCTGCACAGTGAAAGCAGCAATCCCTCTTGCTGTTCTGGCTTCTGTGATAGCTGTGCAGCCTGCATTCTTATAGAGCAGCCTGAGTCTTATAGAGCAAAAAATATGGTATATCCTAACGTGGGGAATTACTTCACACAGTCAAATATGTTTTTTCCTAAAACGGCAGAAATGAAAATGCATTGTTCACTGGTGGAGTTACTTATACGGCTAGTCTATTATAATGAGGTCAAAATCAGGATCTTTGTTTTGAAGATATTCAGTACCTGGTTTGTTGAGCATTAAGTACATATTTTGGAGTTTAACATTTTAACTCTAGCCTCAATATTCACTTGTAAGGCATGAACACAGTTTGAGCAGAGGCTAACAGTTTGACACAGCCTTCAGAATATGCTGCTCTCAGTCATAACAACTACTCTGGAATATGGGGGGAGGGGCTATATGAACAGCTTATTTCTTGCCTTCTTATGGTACATTATGAGACAAACGGATTGGTGGATTTATATCTTACGATCCTTTACTAATCTTGAACTGGATGTGTCTGCTGACAAGACAAGCCCTATCCAACATTCTCATCCCTAGATATATATTTTAGTCACAGGACATAGCTCATATTGCCTGTAGGCACACAAAAATTCAAGATGCAGAGCTTTTCTTAGAATTTAAACGCAGAAATAAGGAAAGACGTGTATGTTCTGTTTATGCTTATAATGCAGTTATTTAAAGCCAAGGGCCATGGGGACAGTGGGCAGAGAAAGAGATTCATGTCTGAGTTGAAATAAGGTTATCTCAGTTCTAGCCTGACATTCTAATTACTGCACCTTATTTGATCCGGAAGGATTGGTTCATATCTTTTGACCCCTTGGAAGTCTTGTGCAACAAACCCACTTCCCCCAAAGATCACACTTTTTGCAATAAGGAAAGTGGCAGAGAAGTACACTTGGGAATGTGGAATAGCACTTGCATGATGCAACATCATCTGACCTCCCCACAAACAAATGAGAACCTCCCTGAAAACAAAACAGGACGAATATTCAGAATGGAAACAACATTGCTCTAATGATGGCAACTTCATATGCTCAGGAGACACGGAATAGTTACAAAGAGGGTCCAAAAGATTTAATGTAAGGTTTAAAGCATGCTTTAAAGGAGCGGGGTGGGGGGCACTAAGGAGACTCCATTGTTTTTGAATAGCTATACTTGTACTTTTAATCAGCATAGCTGGAAGGAATTGAGACGTTACACCTTGCTGTGGCGTTCACTGAGGCCCAAATGACATGGGGATAACATTGCATGTTTAAACAAGCATGATTAACCTGGGTGCTTTTGGAGAAGAAACAGCCATGGGGCCTCACAGCTTTTCGTGCTGCTTTGCCCCCAAGTTTCTGTAAATTTTCAGTAAACAAACAAACAAACAAACAAACAAACAAACAAACTGGTGTGAGGTCCCAAGTGAGACAGACAGCACAATGCCCAGATTCAGCACACTTTCAAAAATGTGACAAATAACGTGTATATTTTGGACCCTGTGCAGGGGCGGAGGAAGGGAGTGTGGCAGGTGTGGGCCGCCCTGGGTGTCACCACTGAGGGGGGTGACAAAATGCTTCAGGATGACAACAGAAATTGTGTGGCGGCAGCGGCAGCAGCAGCAGCAGCAGCGGGAGGCCCCATTAGCTAAAGTGGTACCTCAGGTTAAGAACAGTTGCGGGTTAAGAACAGCCCTCCAGAACGAATTAAGTTCTTAACCTGAGGTATCACTGTATCTAATTCAGCAGGAGCTTCCCCCAGCCTTATCTGAAGAGGCCACGAACTGAACCTTGGGTCCCGTATGTGCAAAGCATGCTCTCCGCTGTGAGCTATGGCTCTCCCCCATTTTCAATACAAAAATTGCAATATTTTCAAAGGAACATATTGCCTAAGAATACTGCACTCTTTTTTGCTGTTGATGAAAGACCCATCCTGACGTTTGACTTCCCCTTTTTTCTAGTATCAAAACGAGAACCCCAACCCGAATATATCCTTTTTGAGTGCATTTGCTGTAACTTGAAGCAGTTCCTTTAACATCACAAGATAAGCAGGGCACCAAAGAGAGGGAAACACCGCCACCAAGAGAACATATTTGAGAAGTTCTTTATACAAGTTGATGTGTTTTAAGACTACAGGGGGCTAACTGGTTAAAGATTATGGGTTCAGTAATAATAAAAATAATATATATAATTTTAAATACTGAGCAATATCAGTTAAGTGCTGAGATGTCCACCAGTGGTGGGAATGTACATAGAAATATTGCCTAAGAAAAGCAGTAGTTTAGTGGGTGCTGAAACAATGACAAATCCAGCTTTCTTTCCCAGCAGGCTTTGCAGCACCTCACAATATCTTGGATCATATTTCCTCCATCTCTCTGTTCCTAGGGAGCCTTATTTCTGTCCCTGCCTCCCTATGTCCTTCACTGTCACCTACTGCTCACCTGTCTATGTCCAGGTTAATTTTTTAATTCTTTCCTTAGCAGGCTTGCTTCAGGAAATCAAGAAGGTACAACTCAATCCAACTTGTCTCTTGCTGTAACAGTCCCTGGTATTTCACAAGATCCTACCCCGTTTCATGAATAAATAAAGTAAAATAAATTATTCTCCTGAAATGCTCTTCACTAGATCTGGCATGTGAGAATTGTTTTACTTGTTTTACTTATTTACCTTATTCGCTACACTATTTTGTTATGATTGGAACAGTTTTACTTGTTTTATTGATTTTTATATTATATTGTAACCTGTCCTGGGACCTTATAGTGAAGGGTAGGCAAGAAATTGTATAAATAATAAAAATTGCTATAAAAATAGTCCTGCTCACAGGGAGCCACAAGAACAGAAAAATATCTTTTGACATCTTTTTTGCCAGCCACCCAAACATTTGTCTATAAACTCCAGTATTTTCTTATAGCCATTGATTAACAGAGGACGATTCTGAGGAGAATTTTGAGTGCATTTCCTTGTCCCAACTGACATAGCTGGAGAACAGCTGAACAAATCATACCAATTATAGTGTGTAACATTTTCTTCATCAAACCATATGTTGTACCCTTAAGGCATATGGTCCGTGTTTCATGGTTTCACAGTTGGCTGAGATTCCATTTTGTGCAGTGTCATCACTATTTTCTTATAGCCAAATGTGCCTGTCTGAGGCAGAAATGGCTCATGTTCTTTATACATAGAGATGTGCTTACTTTATCTACTTTAGAAGGACATCTCTTTGCCACCCAAACATTTGTCTACCACTACAACTTGGTGAAGGTAAATGTTAATATCGTTTAGTATTTATGTCTGGTGATATCCAGACAGTATTGGCTATAGACAATGCTAAAAAGCAGGTGACATCTCTGGACATTTTGCAAACTTCAGAAATGAATTGATTGGTATAGCTATATTGGGGGAAATAGTCTTTGTGAAATGCGCAGAGGTTGGCAGATTAAGGTGAAAAAAGCAGCAACATCTTTTTGGCTGCCTGCCTCTCAAGTAGTCATACATTTACATATGGAGCCAGAAAATGAAATCTGATTAATATCCAAGCAGAACCGCAAACTCTGCATATTCTCTGATTCTTTTCCAGAAGGATGTTGCTTTCCAGTCCCGTCCATTGAAAGTTAAACGGCATCTTGAAACTTCCTACATAAGATCAATTGTTTTATTATACCTGCCAATTTTTATTTAATCTGTCCCCTATGCTTCATATTCAGAGACAATTTCTCTGCGTTCCCTAGTCACAACATGAATCACATGGTGTTTATGTTTCGTATCTAAGCAACTCTTACATATTTGAGTTTATTGCTCCAGCAAAGGTTTGGGGCAGTTGTTTTGAAGCAAGGCCCCTTCTCAGATTCCCTCAATGAAATGACCTGAAATGGCAGACAGGCTTTCCTGAAAAACAGGTTGCCCATCACTACTATGCCCTTCTGAAATGTGCAGCTGCTGCATATTGTTCCAAGATGCCCGGCCAGTATCCTGCACAAGCTGAATGTGTGCCCAGAATTCTCTGCAATGCAAGGGCTCCTCACCGGAGGAACCTGAAGGCAGAAAGTATGGAACTACTGATTTTGTTTATATATCCCGTTTATGTTGAGCTAATGGTTTGTCTTGTGCAATTCCATTATTTTTAGTTCTCACCTTTTACATTTGACTTGTCTTTCACTCTTCCTGACCTCAGACATGTGCCCTGGAAGGTCAACGTTATAGACATAAGAAAACGAGTCGGTATTTGGGGACTGTTATATTCTTAGATGATGCCCACATGTATTGCACCAAGAGGCATTCTCACCTGTGTAAGCCAGGAGGAATGCTTGTTCTTAGATGATGAATGCCAGCTAATATTTTGTAAACAACTGTTTTTTTAGAAATCCATTGCCATTTCATCAGGAACATGCCTTTACTCAATTAAGAATGCTTTAATAAATGAATTCAGCAAATAGAGTAAATGCTGTAGATATTCTGCCCTGAAAGGGGGCACATCAAGTCACCTGATGGCAATGAAATCTAATTGGTGGTATTAGTCAGAGCTCAAGAACCTCGTAGAGCTTCAATGAAGCTTTCGCCCACAAAAATATCAGGAAGAACTTTCCAACAGACTGATACAACAACAGAACAGGCTCCCGAGAGAAGTGATGGACTTCATTTGTCATGGTCATTTTGATGGTCATTTGTCATGTATGATCAAGCTGAGATTTCTGCATTGCAGGGGGTTGGACTAGATGCAGTGGCGTAGCGTGGGTTCTCAGCACCCGGGGCAAGGCAAGTAATTTGCGCCCCCTAACCCGGGGCAAGGCAAGTAATTTGCGCCCCCTAACCCGGGGCAAGGCAAGTAATTTGCGCCCCCTAACCCATGGATTTTAGCACTCGAGTCTCTTCCGTGCCCCCCCAGATGTTGCGCCAGGTGCAGCAGGCCCCCCTGCACCCCCACGCTACGCCACTGCTCCCACCACAAGTCTTCAGGACAGCCATCCGAAGGCTGCGCGGGGAGAAGGTCTCTCCGCCCCACCGCCAGGCTTCGGAGCAGCCTTCCGAAGGCTGGTGCGGGGAGAAGGTCTCTCCGCCCCCGCCAGCCTTCGGAGGAGGTCCGAGGACAGTGGGGTTCCTGCTTCCTCGAGGAGGGCCGGCCAAACGCGCGCCCCAAATGTTGCGCCCGGCACCCCTGGCACCCCCCACGCTACGCCACTGACTAGATGACCCTCAGGGTCCCTTCCAACGCTAAAATTCTATGGTTCTATGAAACTCTGGAGTCTAAATCAGGCTTTTTCTCTAATGTGATGATCTTAAAAGTATTAGCCTCCTGGTCTAGAGCCCAGTACAGTACTTTATCTCCTCTTCATTAGTTCTCTTCTGGTTTGTTGTCTGCACTAGTGATTCAGCAGTGAGGAGTATGGGGAGATGGTTAGTTCCTTGTGGACCTTAGCAACAGGGGTTGTGGTCTCTGGATATGCTTGTTTGGGGGTATATTGACTGAGAAGCTGTTGCTCAGGCCCAGTGTTGGGGCTTGTGGCTGTGGCTATCTGTCCCATGGCCTTTACCACTGGTACTTCTGATCTCACAGGTCTCTCCTAATCTAGGTCTGAATACAAGCTGCTGCCAAAAATGGGGTCATGACAGCAGCTTCCAACACACATTTTTTTAATCATAATTTTATGGTTAAAAATAAGCTTCAAGGATAATATTCAGCTTAGTTTTACTCAAGAGTACACCCACTGAAATGACTTAAAATGATGGTGTTAAATACCTTAATTTCAATGGGTCTACTCTGAGAAAAAATTAGTTGAATACTCCCCAAGTGTTTTTTGGAGACTTGTTCACATACAAAAAATTACACCCGCATACAATGGCATACATTGCAGTGCTAATCCAACAGTTTGGAAAATGATTTCATATTTTTATCCTATCATCGCTTAAATTTTCTGGTGTTTTATTATTTCCAAACTTTTGCATTTTTTTCTTCAAAAATAAACCTTAATGAGCACTCATTAAATTTGTCAAAACTAAGGTGCACATAAGCTGGGGATTTCCATTTGTACAGTAATAGATTTTGGCTGGTAAAAAGAGGGCAACTGCCAACAGCCAAGTCTGTGCCCTTTGGGTGGTCCTCTTTCAAGGCCAAGCACCCTGCAGAATATAGTGCGGCTAAATAAAGATCAAGGCCAACTCAAAGTCATGACCAGATGCTGAGCCTCAAATAAGTATTCAAGACATATTCTAAGTGTGTGGGGACACATGCTTTCTCACTCTTATTTTAGTCAGATGTTATGAGGAAGACATTTTAAGAAGATGCTTTAATATTTGAGTATGACATTGGGAACTCAGCTCTTAAACATCTGTGTGGCAGACTTGACCTGATCTATCATAATGTCATGGCTTCTTGTATGTGCCGATGGAACAACCATTAGAATTAGGTCACAACCTGTTAGTCTGAAATATAAGCACCAAAGCAAAGCTCTGGGATGCCAGCTTTCTTGAGTTGTTATTGAAACATTTGGTGACTCTACCTTCTTGAATGAAATAACCATTTTCTCGGGGGGGGGGGTGTTTGTTGTTTAATTAACTCTGGAACTTTCAAAATATTTTCTCAGTATACCAAATCCAGTGCTCCTTATAGATGAAGTGTTTGCAAGTGGCTCCCTGCATTTTCATCACTGCTAATTTTCACTATTGCTTTCAGGTACATTTGACAGGGGAGGAAGGGACAATTTTTTTCAAAAAAAACAAAAACAAAACAGAAACAGATGGAGGAGCAAGTCTACACTGATTATCTGCTCTAACCACCAACACTGTTCATATGAATACTGTGTGCTCAAAGCTGTTTAGTTTCATAGTCTTGCTCCTCAGAATATGAAAGTATTCATCTGCTGTTTTTGCTTTTAGTTTTTATTATGTAATGAAAGGGGAAATGAACGTATGTGCAAACATAAAACCAACTCTTAACCTAAAGGATTATCAGGGCTCCACCACGGAGCTTCCATGTGGCCAGTTATTCAGAGTCAGTTTTTTGGCTCTCATCCAGCCCACCACTGAGTCCAGGCACCAGTCCATGGCTTGCATAGCCTCCCCTGATTCAGATGTTACAGAGAAATAGAGCTGGATATCACCAGCTGACTTGATGACACCTTGCCCCAAATCGCAGAAAGACCAGCTGAAGCAAGGCTCCAAAACCCAACGTATCTCACTCGGCCTGAGACTGTTCTTCCCAACACACATGTTTTCCTTGCAACTTTTCTGTCACTGACCAGGCTCATTTTCAAGCCATTTCTCTTCCCAAAGATCTTTTCAATCTGCTACTTTCTGGGAGCCCCATTCCCCACCCCTACTACAACAAAAGTAGAAATTTCCAATATTTCAAACAGTTGTACTTCAAGAGGTAGGGGTTTTTCTGCGGCATAAAAGCAGGAATGGGGAAAAAGGCCTCAGAGTGCTGGGTTGGGAAGTCTGTATAGAAACAATGTATGATAGGAAAACATGAAGTGTCATCAGAACACTGGGAAAGCGTATATTTTTTAAAAAAAGAAAGTAGGAATGGGGAGAAATTTGGCAACCTTACCTAATTTGCACTTTTCAAGAACAATACATAATCCAATATACAGCTCTACTTTTTATTACTTATTTATTAAATTTGTATACTACTCTTCATCTGTAGATCTCAGGGTAGTTCACAACATAAAAACATGAGACCTTGTATGTTTCTTTATGGGCAGTAGGGAAAAAGAATATGTACAGGTTAAACTTTTTTGTTTAACCTGTACATATTCTTCCCCACCTCTTCTTCTTCCTGAGAGGAAATCACGTTCTCTCCACCACCATTCTTCTGCTCAGATGCAGCCTTCCTAGGTTGCTTCAAGTTTTTTCTTTTTCTTTTTCTTTTTGATGTAGAAGGAGGAATCATATTCTCATGTAGCATAAACCTCACTCTGGCCTGATCCACACTAATTTCCCTCCGCATTTTCTAGTCACAGGCCCCTGCTTTTCCAGGAAATCACAGACCTGTACCTAGAAAGCATGGTGCAAAAGGTAAGTGTGAGTCCATTATTTCCTTCTACAGTGGTGCCTCGCAAGACGAAATTAATTTGTTCCGCGAGTTTTTTCGTCTTGCGAAGCACGGTGTCGGAAAAGTTTTGGAAAAGCTTCAAAAATCACCAGTCTTCAAAAACCTCAAAAAAGGCTACCACACCACGTGCTATGAGTTGCTCCTCGAAGTCAAGTCGCAACTGTATTAACGGTGTTAAGAAAAAGGAAACAAACTTGCAAGACGTTTCCGTCTTGCGAAGCAAGCCCATAGGGAAAATCGTCTTGCGAAGCAACTCAAAAAACCAAAAACCCTTTCGTTTTGCGAGTTTTCCGTCTTGCGAGGCATTCGTCTTGCGAGGCACCACTGTACTGCACTTTATGATGCTGCCCCAACATGGTAATGCAAAAAGGCCTACATACAGTATAAATAAAGGGAAGTTCGCCCCCTTGTGGCTGCTTGAGTATCAATTTCTTTTATATTACTATACCTGTACTGGCAAAAACCTTGGCTGGATGCAGGGTTAAAAAGACACTGGATAATTTAAATGGCAAATTGATCCTTCTATGGTGGCCAGCAGAGTAGCCTTTACTATTGTGTTTGAACATGAGGTAGTAAATGGAAAATAAACAGTAATTAAATGCCCATGATGTTTAAGATTCACAAGTGTTTAGAATTGAACAATACTATCTATAAAGTTTCAATAATCTGCCTTTCCAACCATTGTTAACTTCCTAGATTCTTTTTTAATAATATTTATTAATAATTTCAAAATTACAGAAAAGAAAGAAAAAAATTAAAAACAACACTACAATACATAGAAAAAACAAGAAAAAAACAAGACATAAAAAGCAATGCAACAATACAGCAAAAAGATAAAAAAGGAAAAAAGACACAAATCCCATATTACATATCTTTAACTTCCATTTGCTTGTTTCATTGACCTCCTCACACCTCCCTTTTTGTATTCTAGTTTGATTGATTATTTCAGCAAATTCTTTCCATCTTTCTCAATTTTTACTAAATAATTTATCTTGACAATTTAACCTATTAATTAACTCAACAAATCCTTTCCATCCTTTCCCCATATTCTGTTATTCAAATTACCTTAAGTTATTTAACCTTATGTTACCAAAAAATACTTTAGAACTTAACGCTTAATACTCGATTAAACATAACTCCTGATATCTTTTCTACTAGAGTCATATAGTTTCATTCCAACATTTTCCCTAATGTTCATTAATTTTAGGCTAATTCCCTAAAATAAAATAAATAAATAAATAAATAAATTTTCTTCCAATCTTCATCCAACGTCTCTTCTTCCTGTTCTCGGGTCGTGTCAGTCCTTACTGTCCATTCCATCTAGTCCATCAACCTGGTAATCTAATGTCCGAGGCCCTTAAGTCTCTTCCATGTCCCTTCTGCAGATCTTCTTCTTCTTGTTTATACTTGCACTTTTCCTTGTCTTTTGTTGGTCTCTTTCTTAGTTTCTTTCCTTTCTCGTTGGGGAGTAGGTCTCTGGGGGATTCCAACCCAAAATTATCTTCGTCTCCCTTCATCCAACCAGCCCATTCCCCAGAGTCCCACTCCCCACAATCATCAATGTAGTCCAAAAAATATTTAAAAACATATTTCGAGGTATCTCCAAAGTTAAGAACCTCCTCAGCTCCAGACTCCCCCAGGCCGACTCCAACTTCAATCTTCAAAGACAGCGGCTTATGCTCCTGTAGGGCCTCGGGTCTCTCCATTTGTATTATTTGAGGTGCAACCGCAACCTCCTCCATTATCTTCTGCACTTGCCTAATCAATACAGGTTCCTGAGTTGGTCCCTGAATAGTTTCTGTATCAATATTCCCTGTTTGTCCACAGTTATTAACCACAACAGTCATCAAATCCATTTTCTCATTCATCAACTCCATCTTCTCATGCATCTGTTCCAGCAAGGCACTTGTCTTGCATAAAGCAAGCACCAAAACTTCCTCCCAGCTCATATTTAGTCAAGGTCAAAAAGGACTGGTCCCACGATCTTAATCTGACAGCTGTAGAGTCCTCAAGTAGATGCAGCAACAATTTAGCAAGCTCCCTCTAGAGGAGACAATTTCTATTTGTATCCATTTTTTTAAAGGCAAGTCCAACAAAGGAAAATTACTTTCATTTTTCAGATATTTTGTTTCTTTAGAATGCAGAAGGCAACATTGGATCAATTTATTTCTCTTCTTTAGCTTCTGTCAAAGTATTCCATTCACAGTCAATGAACCTCTCCAAGAATTTCTGTCTCTGACACCCCGTTCCCAGGTTAGAGACGGTGGAAACTTATCTTATCTCACGGGTACTTGTTTTAAATCCAATTGTCCACAGGAAAAAGTCAGCGCTCTCTGGCAATGGCTGTGCGGCTTCACTCCGTGAAAGTAGCAATCAGTTCGCAGCACCGCGCCGCTCACCCCACTTCACTCCGGAGCCCCAAAATGGAGCCCCACTTCCTCCGCCTGGGATTTCTAGCGGGTCCCCACCTTCGCCGTGGCGGGAAGACCCAGTTTCCACGGAGCCAGTTCCTCCAGTCGGAGGAACCCCGCCATTCGCCGATGGCGCTAACCCGGAAGTCGTTAACTTCCTAGATTTTAAGGCTACAATTATATGCTAAACATATGAGATGCTTTCAGATGGCAATTTGTACATAGCTTCCATCTCAACAAATCATGTCATTTTCCATTTTCCAAAAACATTCCTCTTTTGACTCTCAGCAAAAATTCTGGTCTGTGCCTGGGTCATTTCTCTTCTTGTCTATGCAATCTTTTTTATTGTATTTATTTAACTAATGTATATACATATTGATTGCAAATAAAACTTCTAAGAGGTTTACAAAAAATAAAACAAATACTTTATTAAAATTGTAATAAGACATAATTAAAAATGGGAATTTTATTGTTCAAAATACTATTAAAATCAAGAGTTAAAACTAAAAGCAGATTATAACACATGCCAACTTCTACATGTCTGGATATTTGCTTTTTTTTAATTACATGTCTGGATATTTAACAGCATTTCTCTCTGGTGTTCTGTTGCCCGCTCATATCTACCTAGCACTGATTTCTCTGAGCCAGTGTGGTGTAGCGGTTAAGAGCAGTGGACTCGTAATCTGGAGAACCAGGTTCGATTCCCTGCTCCTCCACATGCAGCTGCTGGGTGACCTTGGGCTAGTCACACTTCTCTGAAGCCTCTCAGCCTCACTCACTTCACAGAGTGTTTGTTGTGGGGGAGGAATGGAAAGGAGATTGTTAGCCGCTTTGAGACTCCTTAGGGTCAGATAAAGCCAGATATCAAATCCAAACTTCTTCTTAAGCCCCTCCCCTGCACAGGCTTCTGTTCTAGCTTGACTGCTTAAAACTACTCATCCTTTAACTACCAAAGCCTCCATGGCCTTGTCTCCCCCTATCTCTTCATTTTCATAATCTGACACACTTGCTCCTGTGACTTTTGCTCATTTAACACCACTATGCTCAGCTTTCTGAAGGTTTCCTGCTGCCTGAAATAATTCCAGGCTTTTTTTCTTTTGCTGCCTCTCAAATCACCTAGGATTCAAATCCTTCAAGCTAAAGTTTTTAGCACCTGTGCTTCCCCATCTCTACAATAACTAAGCTGAAGTACTTTTATATAGAAATAATTGCATAGTCAACCCAATAAAAAAAATCCTTCCAGTAGCACCTTAAAGACCTACTAAGTTTGTTATTGGTATGAGCTTTCGTGTGCATCTGAAGAAGCGTGCATGCACACGAAAGCTCACACCAATAACAAACTTAGTTGGTCTCCAAGGTGCTACTGGAAGGAATTTTTTTATTTTGTTTCGACTACAGCAGACCAACACTGCTACCTACCTGTAACTAAACCCATCAACCCAGTTCAATGTCCATTTCCTTACTCTATTCTTTCCATGCGCCTGGGATGAATCCAGTGCAGTTAGATGGCAATAGTTCCATCAGTGCAAGCTTTTCTTTTCATCTTGCTGGACAGAACAATCTTCGCTCTCATTCCTTTTTCCTCCCCTCATATGCCATACCTTGCAAGGCTGAGCGCAGAGGCCTTCTTAAGTAATGACATCCTGTAAGTTATTCTGATATCCTTTTTGGCTAAAGGACAGTGTATAAATGACATGAAATAAATAATAAAGGGACACAAATTTCTATCTGGTTCCAAGAAGCTACAGGGCTGGATCCCAGCTAACAGTATCTATTTAGAAGTCCCACTGAATTCAACAGCACTTACTTCCAAGTGAACCATTCACAGTGGGATCAGGTGTTAAACAGGGCTGTGTTATTGCCCCAACTCTATTCATTATTTTCATTGCCATGATCCTATACTTTGTTGAAGGGAAACTCTCCACCAGAGTAGAAATCATATATCGAACAGATGGAAAGCTCTTCAATCTGAGCAGGCTGAAAGCAAAGAGTAAGGTTACCGTAACTTCCGTCATAGCGCTTCAGTATGCTGATGACAACGTAGTGTGCACATGCTCAGAGGATGACCTCCAAATCATCCTAATTATCTTTGCAGAAGCTTACGAAAAGCTTGGCCTATCACTCAACATCCGAAAAACCAAAGTGCTGCACCAACAAGTACAAAATAAACCCTCTGCAGTGCCACAAATCCAACTCAATGGTGTAACGTTAGAAAATGTTGATCACTTCTCCTACCTAGGCAGTTATCTTTCCACAAGGGCCAACATTGATGCCGAAATCCAGCATTGCCTGAGCTCTGCGAGTGTGGCTTTATTCTGATTGAAGTGCAGAGTGTTTGAAGACCGGGACGTTCGCAGGGAAACCAAAATGCTTGTTTAGAACAGTGTTTCCCAAACGTTTTTGGGCAACGGCACACCTGTTTACCGGAAAAAAATCTCGCGGCACACCACCATTAAAGCCCCGCCCCATGACGTCAGCGCGCAGCGTCACGCCGGGAGGGACGCACAAAAGTGAACATTTTTTCCCTTCCCCTTGCCGGGGTGGGAGGAGGCAGCAGAGCGAGGGACTGAGGGACGGCGGCAGCTGTTGTGGTGGTGGCGGCGATAGCGGGCGGAGGAGGAGCCGTCGCCGGGAGTTGCTGCTGCTGCTGTTGCTGCTGCTGCCCGGACATGCCGGCCTCCTCCTCCTCCGCTGTCTCGCGCTCCTCCCTTTTGCGCGCGCTGCCCCGCCGCTCGGCACCACCACCGCGGAGCCGCCCCCGGCTTGACGCGGATCCTCGCCGCCGCCGCCTCTCGCCGCCCGACTCGCCCGCCTCCCTCCCACGGCACACCAGCCGGTGTCTCACGGCACACTAGTGTGCCGCGGAACACCGGTTGGGAAACACTGGTTTAGAAAGCTATTGTACTACCAACCTTACTATATGCTTGTGAAACATGGACCACTTATAAACGCCATCTCCAACTTCTCGAAAGATTCCATCAACAGTGTCTCCAAAAATTTTTACAGATCACTTGGGAAGACAGGCGAACTAATACCAGTGTACTGGAAGAAGCAAAGATCGCCAGTGTTGAAGCAATGATTCTTCAACATCAACTTCTTTGGACTGGTCATGTTGTGCGGATGCCTGATGATAGCCTTCCAAAGCAACTACTCTATTCTGAACTTAAAAATGGAAAGTGTAATGCTGGTGGTCAACAAGAGGTTTAAAGACTGCCTCAAGGCAAATCTAAAAAAATGTAGTATAAACACTGACAACTGGGAAACACTGGCCTGTGAGCGCTCCAGTTGGAGAACAGCCTTTACCAAAGGTATCATGGACTTTGAAGACCCTCGAACTCAGGACGCAAGGGAGAAACATGCTAAGACGCTTGGCAAACCCTCACCGTGATCAGCTCCCGTCCAGAAACCAATGTCCCCACTGTGGAAGGATATGTGGACCCAGAATTGGCCTCCAGTCACTCAGGGAAACACTGTTAAAACTGTGTTTATGAAGACAATCTTACTCGGCTAAGAGTGATCACCAAAGAAGTGAAAGAAAAAGAAGACTTCCAAGTAAGTGGGGTCGGAATTGCAGCCTAAGCCCCACTGAAACCAACGAGAACTAAATCATGACTCATTCCTCCTATCTATTTCAATGTGACACGTGGTTTGGAGTCAAGCGCCCCCCCCCCAAATCAAATCTGGTTCAGAAACGATCTAAGATTTAAGCGTTTAAGATTAGGGAGCCGAAAACATTCCAGGCGCCAAGTCTGGAGTGGAAACGGCAAAGGCGAGGAGGGAGAGGAACAAGCGGGCCTCTGGCGCCGCTCTACGGCAATGCATGGGAAAAAGCGCCTTCGGAGTCGGGCAGGGAAACCGAAGCGGACCTCCGGCTGCGCATGCTCAATCCCTCCCGCCTTCTGCTCCCAGAAGCCATTTCCTTGAGTCTCCTCCCCTCCTTCTTCTGCGCTTGCGTGTGAAGCGGGAGCTGCGCGCGCCGCCCCTCTTCCTCGGCGTCTCTCTTCTTGTGTGCACGGCCGCGTGTGGCTCGAGAGCTCGCAGAGATGGCGATGCACGTTCCGAAGGCCCCGGGCTTCGCCCAAATGCTGAAAGACGGAGCGAAGGTGGGTGATTGTGTGTGTGTGTGTGCGTGTGTGTGAGAGAAGCTCGCGAGCGTGGCGGCGAAGGAACGCGGAAGGTTCCAGAAGCGACGCCTCAGCCCGGCGCTTCCGAGGAGGCGGGGCTACTGGGCCCCATCGCCCGTGGACTGGAAGCCCGTTAGCTTGGCGCGCGCTCACTGGCGGTTAACAGTCGCCTGAAGAATTAACGCGCTTTCCCCCTCCAACACCCGCTTTCCGAAGGGGGGGCCACAACGGACACGCCCTAAGACTTCATTCAGGCCCCTTCCATGTCACCTGACGTCTCTCTCGCCGCACCCATTGGCGCGCCCGCTGCCTAGCAACTCGAGGGCTCGCGCGCGGGAGAGGGGTGGGCGACGGTGACGTCTTTTCGCGTTTGCTGACGTCATGGGCACGCGCCAAGTTCGCGGTCGGCGGCGGACTTTTTCGTTGAAGGGAGTTGCTAGGTTCCGAGTCTGAAGCAGAACCGGCCCAGAGCTAAGGCAGCCGCTGCTTTGCTGCTTGGCTTGCCCCTTTCCTTTCAAATTCGTGTCAGGGATGCTTTGTGCCGCTTCCTGTGTTCACTCTTCTGAGCTGGAATGCCCACACGTTGTTCTTCCACCTCCATGGCCGTAGGCTCAGAGTACGGCAGGATGCTGCGTTTCCTCCTGCCACCCTGAACTTAGCAGCACTGGTGATGGAGGAGTGGGAATGGTTGGCTTAAGACACCTGTGCAGCTCAACTGTACATAACTCGTGACTGCATGGTCCATGTACTTCCATTGTAGGTCACATATGTGGAAAGGATCCAGGAGCTTTCACATCCTATACAGTGGTACCTTGGGTTACAGACGTAACTTGTTCCGGAGGTCTGTTCTTAACCTGAAACAGTTCTTAACTTGAGGCGCGCTTTTGCTAATGGGGCCTCCCACACTGCAGGAGCACGATTTCCGTTCTCATCCTGGGGGAAAGCTTGTAACCCGAGATACTACTATGGGTTAGCGGAGTTTGTAACCCGAACCATCTGTAACCCGAGGTACCACTGTACTTGGTGTTTTACTTGTGTTTATAGTAAGAGTTTTATAGTATGGTATATGAGTTTTATGACTGAGTTAATCTTTGAAGCTGGGGCCTAGTTCAACATGTTGACAGTGACAATGATGTTTCCATCTATTTCTATTTGGAGATGCTTGCACCTATAATGGGCAGCCACTGGGATAAACTTTGCTATACTTTTAGATTCACTCCTGACTGCTATAGGGCTAGGTGGCCAAGCTATTCTTTTACCTCCCCTTGATAACAAATGACACTTTAATCAATCAAACAAACAAAAATAAGCCACCAACTGTACAGTGGCATTCTTGAAATGTTTGACTGTTCAGTTGGCCTGTATGCCAGTTCAGGATTACAACTTGGTGGGCAGTAGTTTGTAGGCACAGTGGAGGACTGGCTTAACTCAAGTGTTCATTGCCTTTTCTTAAAGATGGCGAGTAACCTTCTGCAAACCTGTATTTGATATAGAACATGGATAGACAAACTAAGGCCTGGGTCCAGATCTGGCTCAATTGCCTTCTGAATCTGGCCTGTGGACGGTCCGGGAATCAGCATGTTTTTACATGAGTAGAATATGTGCTTTTATTTAAAATGCATCTCTGGGTTATTTGTAGGGCATAGGAATTCATTCATCCACCCCCCAAATATTCTGGCTCCCCACAAGGTCTGAGGGACAGTGGACCTGCCCCCTGCTGAAAAAAGTTTGCTGACCCCTGACATAGAATCATGAGTCTTCGTTTTTATATCTCACTTGTATGATTCTAGACCTGTGATTTTTAAATGCACAGCCAGTGTCTTCAAATAGCCCTGGAGTCCTGGGGGCTGTGGCCCTGGCATCTACTCCTTCACATAGTCACCAACATTTTTGACCTAGTCACACAATTATTGTCTATTGTGTGCCCATATATTTCTCTCACTACTATATTATACTTTTTCATGTACTTTAATTTAAAATACTTTGTTTTGTGTCTGTAGCATTATTCAGGATTAGAAGAAGCTGTGTATCGAAATATTCAGGCATGTAAAGAGCTTGCTCAAACAACTCGCACAGCCTATGGACCAAATGGTAAGATATTCATAAATTATAACCTTAAAAAGAGGAATTTAGAGTGACTAAGTAGTATGTATTAAGAAATACAGCTTATGATGCTTTTGTTTGTTGATAAACCCAGGAACAATGCCATGATTTGTTTGGATAATTAGATAGAATTAAATCCTGAAACTAATTCACATTTTATAACACTGTCTAGTTATATTAAATTGTCATTCACATACTTGAGGTGTTCTTTTTTTTTTTAAGGGATGAACAAAATGGTTATCAATCATTTGGAGAAGCTTTTTGTTACTAATGATGCTGCTACCATCCTAAGAGAGTTGGAGGTAAATTCCTTCCTGCCTTATTCATTTGTAGTCTGCTAAGGATATATTGACTTGTACATGGGGATTATTTATGGCGAAACATTGTGTATGCTATCTGTTACAAGCTAAGCTTTTCTAGGCTTGTGTTGTTTCCCTGTGAAGGGGTCCAAAGACACCTTTGGGTGGGGTTTATGGGATGGGTAGAAATTTGTGGCACAGGCAAATGTGCATATCAGGGTTGAGTTAGCATGATTATAAGAAATGTGTGCTGCTAAGATTGTATGAAGAACTTGTTAATTACGCCAAAGTTTTTGCTATTTCACATATGTGTTTTAATGACTGTTGCCACATAATAAGATGTAGGTGCACTGAATTAGTTAAATGTTTTGAATTTGTAATGCAGCGTAATACATATTGAAGCATGCTATTAGTTACTTGAATATACACAAGTGTGCTTAATAGTGTTCTCTGATATAAAATCTTCAACAGGTTCAACATCCAGCTGCAAAAATGATTGTCTTGGCTTCTCACATGCAAGAGCAAGAAGTTGGTGATGGAACAAATTTTGTTCTTGTGTTTGCTGGAGCCCTCCTAGAACATGCAGAGGAGCTTCTAAGAATGGGACTTTCTGTTTCAGAGGTAATCTTTTATTTTGTTCAGATTATTGCAATTCAAATTAGTATTCTAGGATCTTTGAATAATTGTGTATGAAACTCAGTCTCTTGTTTATCCTCTTATTTTTTCCATTCCTAATTGTGTCCTATTTTGCCTTGTGGAGATTGGGTTGGATCCAGATGTGCCTGTCTAAATAAAATGGCTCTTTTTGTGTGGAATGGGGCTTCAGGGAAAACTGGTCACTTTCCCTGCTTCTGCTTATGGAAGAGTCCAGTTGGCAGAGTTTTATTCCTGGGAAGTCTGAATCCAACCCTTTGTGAGGTTAAGATATCAAACTGACTTTGAACTTTTAACAACTTATGCATTACAGTACAGACATTCTAGTGTCTTTAATTTTAGGTAATTGAAGGCTATGAAAAAGCTTTGAAGAAAGCCTTAGAGATACTTCCTGATCTAGTGTGCTGCTCTGCAAAGAATCTTCGGGATGTTGAAGAAGTGTCATCTTTGCTGCAAACTTCAATAATGAGTAAACAATGTGGGAGTGAAATATTTCTTACTAAGCTTATCGCTCAGGCATGTGGTAAGTATATGTCATTTTTTTTATATCTAAACATAGTATTTTGTTTTTGATACCTTAAATATTTTCATGTTAGTTTCAAGCTTGTTTTTTGAGGTGAAAGTCACTTGTCTTAATTTCTTGTTGGATGTCGTTTTTCAGTTCAGTACTGTGGTACCTCTGTTTATGAACTTAATCCATTTTGGAGGCCCATTCTTAAACCGATACTGTTCTTAAACTGAGTTACGCTTTCCCTAATGAGGCCTCCCACTGCCGGTGCCCTTCCACCATTTGGCTTCTGTTCTTAGACCGAGGTAAAGTTCGCAAACCAGGACACTGCTTGGGGTTTTGCGGAGTTCATAAACTGAATAGTTCATAAACAGGGCTGTTCTTAAACCGAGGTACCACTGTATTTTCCTGAGCTGCTCTTGTCAAGCTGCAACAGTGTCTAAAATAGAGTAACACTTACTTGTTCATGTTATAAAGCATAATATTGTCACTGGCGCCATTTCCACAGATTCTGTGGCATGTAATTAATAAAATAACTAAATTAGATGACTTGCTATCTTAACAATGCTTCCTAAAAACATGTTACTTTTCATTTTTCGCTCTCTCACAGTCTCTATTTTCCCCGAGTCGGGTCACTTTAATGTTGACAACATCAGAGTGTGCAAGATCATAGTAAGTCATTCTTTCTTTTCCTTTCAGTACTGTAATACTCAACATTGAAGGCACTTTGTTTCACTGGAACTTGCCTTCTGGTCACTATGCTTGAGGGTTGCAGCTTTAGTTATGGTAACCTTGAAGAAAAGCAGTTCTGTCTGAACTTTGGTTGGGGCCAAAAACAGGAGAGGGTGTAAAAAACATACCATCTGTGGATTTTTAGTAGACTGTTCCTATATCGTTTTCCTGGGAGATTAGAGACTTCATATGTAGGTATGGATACATACCGATTCTGAAATTCGAAAGTAGATTTTGCAGAAAAGAAAGAGTTCTGGCTTTCAGTCAATAAGATAATGAATTTCTCTTCAATTAGATAATTAGCATTTCTCTTCAAATATCAGTGTGGAAGATTGGGAAGATCTAGAGTAGGGAATCATTTGCTGTGTTGAAATGGAAACATAAGAATGATAAAACAAATGCTTTAAATTGTAGCAATTTAACTGTTCCTAAGCAGATACAATCAGAGTTCAGGTATGCTTTCACATTAAATAGCACATTAATTTAAGTAAAGTAAAAAATTAGTTGTATTCAGACTTTGCAGTAGGTCTCTTAAAATCAATGAAATTACTCCCAAGTATGACAGTCTAGATCCAACTCAGTGTGATTTCAGTGGCTTACCTTGGATGGAATGGTAATTATAATCTGTTCTTTTCAGGGTTCTGGCATTTGTGCTTCTACAGTATTGCATGGCATGGTTTTTAAAAAAGAAACTGAAGGTGATGTTACTTCTGTCAAAGATGCCAAAATAGCTGTGTATTCTTGTCCTTTTGATGGTATGATAACAGAAACTAAGGTATGGTTTCCCATTCTTTGGAAGTATTAAATATGTATGAGGCAGCAGCATGTCTATACATATATATAGTAGTTGCTTATTTTCTCAAGGTGATCCTTTCCGTGTCTGCATTTGCATGGTGAACCAGGCCAAGAGCTACCTTCCTTTGTGCAGTTCTGCTCACAGGGGCCGATATGGCGAAACTTTGGTTAGCACAGAGAGGGACAGCCCTATTATTGTGACTGTAAAAAGTGGTGCTGCAACTAGATAAATAGCTGCAGCCCTTTTCAAAATGCAATCTGTTCTGTGTTAAGGCAGGGATCCACAAAACTGTCAGTGGGAAGCAGTCACAACTTTGCAGTGACTTTTTGCCCCTGGGTGCCCAGCACAATGTGAGGGATCCCTTTCTTGCCTTCCATGGAAAACTTGGGGAAATGGAGGGATCTCTTGTTGCATATTTTCCAGTTATGCCACAAGAATGGTGCGTGTGTGTAAGTAAGTTATTAAAATGACTACAGATTTTTGGCTGATTTTATCTGGGCTGGGATTTCAGCAGGCAGTCCTTTCATGGAGTGTCTGTCCTATATTTCCGTGATTCAGTAAACTTTTGGTTGGTGGTAGTAGAAGTGTCTGAAGTCCTTCCATGTTAGGCTCTTTAGATGAACATACCTGACACTGGTTCATTTGGAATGCTCCCCAAAAAACCCTTGTGCAAAAACACCATATCCATGATTCATAAATCACTTTTTCTAGCTTCTTCAGCAGCTCGGTCCTTGTACTTGAAGTCTGCTAAACACTTTAGAGATCCTGGAGACACATGTTGCTGTTGATCTATATGTGCATTACTTAGAATATGGGTCTATGATAGCTGTCACTTCTGGAATTGCCTGTTTTTCAGGTTAATTGTATTAAAACATACTAGGAGTTGAAGATGAGAATGATGGGGGAAATGATGGCTTTATAATTGCAGGGAACTGTACTCCTCAAGAATGCTGCTGAGCTGACAAATTTTAGCAGAGGAGAGGAAAACTTACTGGAGTTACAAGTCAAGAGCATTGCTGATACTGGTGTAAATGTTGTAGTTACAGGAGGAAAAGTGGCAGACATGGCACTTCATTATGCTAACAAATATAATATTATGTTACTCAGGTAAGTTGTGCAAAGATGTAAATTGTTTGCATTTCTTGGCCTATTTAACTGAAATACATAGCATATTTGTTTCCTGAAGTGTAAATTAGTGCATATGTTTCATCCCATTATGACTTCAACCAAGATTATCCCTGTGTGTGTGTGTTTTCCTCTTTCTGAACAGCCACAGATGGGGGTGAGTGGGTGGAAAGTACTCAGTGCAAGTCAGGATCATGGCACAGAGCAGTTCATCACTTTATTTTGTACCAATTTTGCCCTTAAATTGTCCCCTCTTCAATTTGTGGCAAATTTTCTTTAGAATTTTACTTTTCTGTCACTTTTCTGATGATGGAAGGGATTTCATTTAAGTCCAGTGTACAGTTAACATTGTTTTGGTTTTCAGGTAGTTTGGATGATGATGATAAGGTGTACATATGTTCGATTATTTGTCATTTTTTTTCCATCAATAATGAAATGCACTTTAATGCTTCTGTTACCAATCAAGACATGATGGAGGGGCACTGTCCTTGAACCATTACCAGAATCCCTGCTTGTTCCTAAACAGGACAGTGGTGAGAGGCAGATGGTAAATTGCAGTCTGTTGGTGGACTGCTAGTACCTGCTGGGATATTGCAGACTGCTGGGCTTGGTATACTTTGGTCTCATCCTGCAGGTACTACTTACATTCTTAGGAAAGAATGTGTGTTCTGGATTGCTTAAGAGAGACCGGTGCTTTCAGTGTTTATACAAGACAAATTCCCATTTTCTAGATAGAGAGCTCTATTATTATTATTATTATTATTATTATTATTATTATTATTATTATAGGCCCTAGAACAGGGTCTTTGCAGGAAGTAAAATGTTGATAGGGAACATTCCTGGAAAAATTAGTTTGGTACTAACAAGAATTTCTAGATTATGAAAATTACACCTGAACACTATTTTATCTCCTTTCTTAAAGGCTGAATTCTAAGTGGGATCTCAGGAGACTATGTAAAACTGTTGGTGCCACAGCCCTCCCCAGACTGGTATGTAGCGAGAACAGCAGATGTAGCGAGAACAGCAGAGGTTTTCTTAAAACCTACTCCTTTCATAGACATAATCCTCCTTTTTCCTTCCCAGACACCACCTAATCTAGAAGAAATTGGTTACTGTGACAGTGTGTGTTTGTCAGAAGTTGGGGAAACACAAGTAGTTGTGTTTAAACATGGTATGTTTATTATTTTAGTATACTTGTTATCTTTAATACAGTGCATATAGAAACTTTGCATTTAGTCAGATTTCACAAGTCAAACCTTGATATATTTTCCTGCAGAAAAGGAAGATGGTGCCATTTCTACAATAGTAATTCGTGGCTCTACAGAGAATCTTATGGATGATGTGGAAAGAGCAATTGATGATGGTGTCAACACTTTCAAAGTACTCACACGGGTGAGTAAAGTGCTACGCAGAATCATAGAATTGTAGAGTTGGAAGGGACCCTGAGGTTCATATAAGTCCAGCCCACTGCAATGCAGGAATATAGAGGAGCATTATTTTACTGGCTTGTTAAAATGCAAAGTTAATCGTGTGCAGTTGCAGAAATGCTACCATACTGGAATATACAATAGTATATACTACCCCCAGTAGACCAGAGTGGCACTCTCTGGTTCAGGGTGAGAGAAGTTAAGGTTTTAAGTTTACAGTGATACACGTGTCAGTAAGTCAGGTGGGCCAAATTTGGGGTGGGGATGGTATGTGAAATTGAGTGGCCCAATTGACAGATGAGAACACCCTTTCCCCCCAAAAGGGGGCAAATAAAGTAGTCATTGTAATCTTCTCTGGCTTGGCAGTTCCCTACCCTGAGCCATTTACCTCCCAACTCTGAGGGAATAATTCCAGGTGTGCAAAGGCGATAGGTGAGGATAATGCCACTCACCAGCTCCTCATCCAGCTGTGCTGTTCATCCCCTCACAAGGTCATTATCATCTGCTACCCTGTAAGAAGGATATGCTAACTTACTATGATGTTACCATCTTAAAAGGTAAAGGTACCTCTGCCCGTACGGGCCAGTCTTGACAGACTCTAGGGTTGTGCGCTCATCTCACTCTAGAGGCCGGGAGCCAGCGCTGTCCGCAGACACTTCCGGGTCACGTGGCCAGCGTGACAAAGCTGCTATGGCGAACCGGCACCAGAGCAGCACACGGAAATGCCATTTACCTTCCCGCTATAAAGCGGTACCTATTTATCTACTTGCACTTAAGGGTGCTTTTGAACTGCTAGGTGGGCAGGAGCTGGGACCGAACGACGGGAGCTCACCCCGCCGCGGGGATTCGAACCGCCGACCATGCGATTGGCAAGTCCTAGGCGCTGAGGTTTAACCCACAGTGCTACCCGCATCCTCTTAGTGCTGCCAAAAAAATGAAGTGAACTGGGTAACCATTCTGGGAAAGGGCCTTTTTGGTATGGACACTCTAGCTGTGGAATATTCTTCCCAGTGAGGCTCACCTAGCACCTGCTTGTAGTTCTTTTGGAGCCTGGTAGACCATTCTGTTCACCAGGGCCTTATTTATTCATAGAAAATATTTATGTACTGCTATAAAAAAGCAGTTTACAATAATTGTTTACTGCTTACTTACGACTAAAATGGGTTACAATACACTCTGTTTTTGTTTTGTTTTTTAGTTTATTTGGTGCAGTATGTTATCTCCTCCCCGTCTTAGTTGGGACAGGGGGATATGAGACAGTATACTGATAAAATAAATATAAAGGAAGAGAGAGAGATAAATTTTAAAATAGACTTGAAATAGTTGCTTCAACTCTTTTGCAGGATAAGCGTCTTGTTCCAGGTGGTGGCGCAACAGAGATAGAGTTGGCTAAGCAGATCACGTCATATGGAGAGGTAAGCTACAAACTTAATATCTTTACTAAATTTAACTTTCCATATAATGCAACTTAAAACCCAATTCTGTCTTTAGACTTGTCCAGGTCTTGATCAGTATGCAATCAAGAAATTTGCTGAGGCATTTGAAGCTATACCCCGAGCCCTGGCTGAAAATTCTGGAGTTAAGGCTAATGAACTTATTTCTAAGCTCTACGCTGTACATCAAGAAGGCAACAAAAATGTTGGGTTTGATATTGAGGTAAGGCTAATGCCCAGCATAACATGTTTGTGGTGGTAGCAGCGTTCTGGAATGCCATCCCTAGGAGAGTGTCTGCAAGGGAACAGTACTCTTTACCTATGGTTGCAGGGTGTGTGTGTGGGAATTCTGGATCACTCTAGAATGGACACATCTGTAAAGGAAGAATTGGGAGTACACTTAGGCTGCATACACTATACTTTTAAAGCACAGGCAAAACACATTTTCTCCTTGATTAATTTTGTGGTTTAAGTTACTGGGACTGTACAATGCCCAGGATTTTTTGAAGACGGAAATGTTCTTTAAAGGCATAGTGCGTATGTAGTTAGAGCATACTCCAGCTTCTTCTTCCTTTTGAATTTGGCTGTGCTGCAGCTTTACCTTTCCTGCACCTGACAGATTAGGTGGATGACTGGTAGGTTTGGCCAGAACTGCTTCATGTGCCAATTGGGGAGGCTTAAGGGGGGGACGCGGGTGGCGCTGTGGGTTAAAGCCTCAGCGCCTAGGGCTTGCCGATCGAAAGGTCGGCGGTTCGAATCCCCGCGGCGGGGTGCGCTCCCGCTGCTCGGTCCCAGCGCCTGCCAACCTAGCAGTTCGAAAGCACCCCCGGGGGCAAGTAGATAAATAGGTACCGCTTACCAGCGGGAAGGTAAACGGCGTTCCGTGTGCGGCTCTGGCTCGCCAGAGCAGCGTTGTCACGCTGGCCACGTGACCCGGAAGTGTCTTCGGACAGCGCTGGCCCCCGGCCAATAGATGTGAGATGGGCGCACAAACCCCAGAGTCTGTCAAGACTGGCCCGTTCGGGCAGGGGTACCTTTACCTTTACCTTTAAGGGGGGGAAACTCCACTTGTTTTGTTAATCCTTTTACAGGTATTTTAATGACCTTCCTATTCTAGCTGTTCTGTGTGTGATGTAAGGCTTGCAGATTTTTTAAGATAGGGAAATATTGTTTTCTTTCAATGCAAAATACTATGGACTTTATTATCAATATTAATACCCGCTAGCTGTCAATTTTGTTCCATGGGCAGATTCTTAGCACCTTTAACTCTTTTACTGACATCAGTGGAACTCTTGTTGTAATCCTGTATCTGCTCCGAAAGTTATGAACTCTTTTTCTAACATTTGACAGGCTGAACCTGCAGCTGTGAAAGATATGTTGGAAGCTGGTGTATTAGACACATACCTTGGGAAGTTCTGGGCCATTAAGCTGGCTACAAATGCTGCAGTAACTGTCCTAAGAGTTGATCAGGTAAGTTGGTGTAATAGGCTTTTTTATTGCTTCAGGTTATCGGGCTAAATCAATACGGTATGGAAGCTGCTAGAGTATTGTTAGGTTATGTATGCTTCATATGATTTGGTTAAAGTTGAAGGTCTAACTTAATGTGGCAGTGTGTAGTCTTCTGGTAGGCTTCTGTTTTCAAATGATCAGTTTCATACAGTAAAGGATTATGCAGACTCTTACATAAATACTTTTAAAATCGAAACTTGGTGGAATTCTGTGCTTGATGTGAAATTCCTATAGATTATTATGGCAAAAGCAGCAGGTGGTCCAAAAGCCCCTAAAGCTTCAGAACATTGGGACAAGGATGACTGGAAAGATGGACCTGAACAGTAGTGTGAAGTAAGATTTAGTATCATGGCTCATGTTGGCAAGGAACGAGACTTTGCATGAATTCCTCTGCCTGGTGCTGATGAGTGTATTTTTGCTTCCACTTCCACGTATGTGTAGGCTACATCACAATTTAACAAACTGCTTGAGATAAGGGTGCACAACACTGTTAATATTCCTAAAACATGGTTTGAAGAATTATTCTATAGACTAATATGCATGATTCAGTTTACACTATTAGAAGCATTATTTCTGTGCTAATCTTACATATTTTGCAAGTTATTGAAGTTGAATTCTTTTTACAGAACATTAACACTTTGTCTTGGTTACCACACAATGCACCCCAGGTTTTTGGTGTCTTTTGTAGGAAATGCATTCTGCGATTTCCATTTTTGGCATTCATGCTAAGCATGTATCTACAGAAATCTAAACTTACAGCAGACAATCACTGCTTCTTGGAGACAATTCCTCATGACAACAGTGCTATCCCCATGCTGCTTAGCAGTGTGGGTATAGCAGTCTTGTTCAACTGACACCTGCAAAGGAGATGGGTGCATTTTGAGATGCAAGAAGAGCAGCCAAGAGGGTTTTGCTTTTCCCTGTTAGGCTGATTGATTTTGCTATTTTATAAAATATTGATTAAAATTGTAGAAAACAGTCCTGGAGCTATGCTCAAGACTTAAGGGTTGAATGCACTTTTCACTGCATAACCTTTCTGTAATACTAATTATGGCAGTACGTAAGAGATGAGGCAAAATATACATATCAAATCAATTCTGTCATACCTTAATTCAGCTGAAGTGCATTCTATGTAAAAATGTAGATCTAACAACTACTTTTGCTTGCAGATCATCATGGCAAAACCAGCTGGTGGCCCCAAACCACCAACAGGAAAGAAAGAATTGGATGATGACCACAGTGATTGAACACTTTCAGAGTACTGCTTAAGGAGTTGTGTATCTTGTCATGTGTGTTACTCACCTTTAAATTATGAGACTTAGCTTGTCTTGTACCATTTCAATAAAAACTGTTTCAGTAAAAAATTGTTCTGAATGTGGTAATAAATCCTATTCAATATTACAGAAAGATAGGACTGTATCTAATGTTAGTCATACTCAAAGCAGACCCACTGAAATTAATGGACATCACTAACAGGGTTACAGTCCACTCAACAAATTACGACCTCTGCCATTGGCCTGCTATCCAATTAAAACCAGGAAAGATTCTGGAATTGACTTCCTGCAGGAAGTCACCTTCTTTCAATGGAACAGTCTTAGATGGAATACCTTGTCCTAGCAGTAAGTCCCGGTGAATTGTTTGCTGTTCTCATCTATCTACCGTAATTTTCGCTCCATAACACGCAGTTTTTTGCTCCTAGAAAGTAAGGGAAAACGCCTGTGCGTGTTACGGAGCGAATGCACTCGACCGGAGCCATGGCTGCCGTCAGTCAAGCAAAGCGGAGCCGCTTGCAGGGCTTTGCACGGTTCTAGCTTTGCTTGCTTTACAGCCAGGAGGAGGGGGAGGAGCTGAGGAGGAGGGAGGGAAGGAGAGCCATGGCAGCAAAGCGGGCAGCAGCCGCTTACACGCGAGGAGGGACAGACGGGAGCCATAGCAAGCCGGGAGAAGGCAGGCAGTTCAAAGCCAGCAGGCGCTTTTAAAGTAGCCGGTAACAGCTGCTGCAGCCTCAGCTAGCAAAGGTCCCAGCGCTCTCTAAATGGAGCAATGAGGCTGCAGAGGGACAGGAGGGCTTGGATCAGGAAGGATAAAGTTTAAGCAACCAGCAGCAAAAAAAACCCAAAACCAACCTGGAGCTCTGAGCCACCAGCGCAGTGAAAACCAGGAAGTAAAAGAAAAGGCAATCCCCCCCTCCCCCGCTTCTCAGCTGTTTTCAGGCAGGATAGATTTGAGCATTGTCTGGGTCCTAGTGCCCCTACTGCTTTTTGTGCTCCATTCTATTGCTGCTTATCACTCAAACTGAACCTGATACCAGTAGCCACCTGTACAAACAAAGTAGAAGGCTGCAAGGAGGAGAGCTTTTACACAGCTAATGGCAAATCCCCTGCAATCCAAGTCCTCCTCACTTGCTCAAATCTATTCTGCCTCAAAACAAGGAGCAGAAGAAAAAGGCTGCAAACTGTTAAATGGAAAAAACCCCAGGCACAGGGCGAATACCTTAAGTATACCTTTAAAACAACAGTGCTCTTTCCCTCCCTGCTCAGCTCGCAGAAAAGCTGCTTCTCCACCCACCCCACGCGTGCTCCTTATCCCTTGAGTGCTTTTCCTTCCCTCCCCACTTAAAACGTGGTTACAAAGCACGGATCCACATGGATCCTCAGGATTTTTGCACTGGGTCACCCCAAACTCACCATCAGATCACATGTCTGTGGCCACAGCATGAACCACAAAAATCATACATCTACTGTTTCATTTAGAATATTTTTTTCTTGTTTTCCTCCTCTAAAAATTACGTGCGTGTTATGGTCAGGTGCGTGTTATAGAGCGAAAAATACGGTAAGCCCACGTTGCTCCTGCTTAGGTTCTGATCCTATGTGGGGTAAATCTATTTTCTGTTACCCATGTGGAGTAATGAGACTAGACTGCCAATTAAGCCAAGCATTTTTCCCCCCATAAGGAATTGCTGCAAATTGGTTTCTCTTCTAGGCTCCACAAATACTATATACATCATGCCACCACCCTTCATAGAAAACATATCCATGGCCAGTTGTGTTCCTCTCTCCTAGTGGCTACAAGTCATTATGTTTCAACAAGCGGAATAGGTAATTTCATTTGGCACATTCCCGAGTTGCATTAGAAGGCATCTGTATTGCGGTCTAAGCCTTTAAGGCACAGGTAGGCAAAAAACATGTTCCTACACCTAGTACAGGGACATTAAGAGCACCTTTTAACTTCCACTGCTCCCGATTCCTCCAACACTTCTGTGTTGCTGTTGGGAAGTAAATGGGTGCATGTGTATTAATAGCCTTAGTTACATGTGGCCCTCGGCAAAATGTTGTGCCTACTTTTAAGAGAACAAGAGCCCTACTTCTGCATCCATTTAGCACTAGAATGTTTGTGAAAGAGGTAAAAATGTCACATTTAAAGTCATGTTAGATAAAACATTTATTTTTTATTTAAAAGCATGTAAGTTCTGTTCAGATGTGGGTAAGACAAAACCAGTGTAGATTGAGGATCAAGTTAATTGAACATGATAGCTTTTTTTTTTTTTTTTGGGGTGCAACTTTCCTTGGTTTCAAATCAGCTGTAAAAGAAAATGGCTCATTTACAGTAGTCTTTCATAGAATAGAAGATATGCTTGTGAATTCAGCACTTTGGCTAGAGGCACTGCTTGCACATGTGTATCACTAATATGAAACCATTGTCCTTTGGATGATTCAGTCTCTGAAGCTGAACAGAAAAAAAGAGGTGTGTCATTAAATTCCAGTAATTTAGCAAGAAAGTAATTTTACATTGGTCATCTAGGGTAAAAACACTGGTGCTACTTACTTTGTCCAATCTTGCCATGGAGGACAAGATCAGAAAGTTGGTTGTTAGTAGCTCTCGTCTTCACATAGGCAGTATAGTGACCAGATCTCATGGTGCCACTATGCTCAACAATACCATACAAAGAGTACAATACTCTTGAACTGCCCTCTACAACATTCTGTGAAAACAATATATCCAAAATACTTCAAGAAGGTTGATTTTATAATGCATCAGCAAAAATCGTAACGTTTGGTCATTCTTCCACACTAGTATACAATTATCTTTTCATTATAACTAAGCTCAGCTAATTAAACAATTAAACAGGAAACACTATAAGGGACAGCATTTATCTATTAATAAAAGGAGCATTTCAAACAAAAACATAGAAAAAGGTGAATAATAAAACAATTTGGCTAAGAATGAGACTAAAAATTAAAGGATAAAACAGCCCAAAATACACAAATCATATCTAAATAGATCCCACCCCACGAAAATTACAATCAAAAGCCTAGGTGAATAACCCATATTTTTGCCTGGCACCTAAAAAAGGAGTGATGATGCTAAGCATACCTCCTTGGGCAAAGCGGGCACCACTGCAAAGGCATGTGTTATCACCCACAGAGAAAAGAGCCTCAAGTGAGAGCATAGGGCTTAGGTTGGTTCACGTGGGGAGAGGCAGTCTGATGTAGTGCAGCCCTGAGCCCCTTTAGACTTCATAGGTCAAAACCAGCAATTTGAATTAGGCCCAGAAACTAATTGGTAGCCAGTATGGTTAGGCCATGACATGTTTTGTGCTCAGACCCATCTTTCCCCAGTGAGCAACCTGGCTATCAAAAACAAAGTAGTGTGGGTGAGCCCTAAGAATGTTCAGCAGCATGTATTTGAACAGGGCAAAGTGTTTATTTTAGGTGCTGATAGAAGCCTAGTGGTCCAGGACTGAGGGAATACCAGGGGATCATCTTACCCCAAAAGCAGTGTCTATGGGCTATCTAGTATATGGGGGAACTAGAATAACTTGTTTTCATAGAGCTCACAATTAAATGAGTCAGATCTAGAATGAAAGATACAGCATGATGGCCAGGAGAGAAATATGGTTATTACAAACCAGTCACCCTCATCACATTAGGCTTACTTTAAGGTCACACTGGGGCACTCAAGGGAAGGCAGAAGCCAGAAATTATGAGGGGTGGGTTTCAGAGAAAAGGTTGGGTCTTTGATGTACTGAGTTTGAGACAATGATGGCTATTTCCACTGGGATGCTTCAAGAAACAAATGGATATTTGGGACTGGAAGGAGGGATAAAGTTCTGCTGTAGAAAGGTAGGATCAGATATATGCAAAGCACAGGCTGCTATCAGGTTTTGAATGCTCACACACACATAGTAAGCATCTCTTTACTGGATACACACAAGATTTTATGCACACAAGTTAAACTTGTGTGAGCTGACTTTTTAAAGCTGTTCTTCTGCATGAGAAATAGGCTAGTGAAAAATGGTGGAAATTTAAATAGACTTTCTCTTTGCTTACCTTGCACTTAACTGAGCAGAAAGGAGCCAAGTCCATTACTTCAGGAAATTTTATGTGCTTGTTCACTTTTTGGAGATTATATCCAGTCTAGAAGGAGAGCAGAGACAGTGTCGAATAAAATGCATACAAATGACACAATCTAGTGATTTAAGAACAAAGCTTCTGATCTTCAAGACAAGAATTCTTATAAATTTAAATTATTTCTTTTATATCTCAAATATAATTGTAATATGGCAATAAGAATTTTCCCAGTTTCTCTCTCGAGTATTTTCCTGTTAGCAACGCTGCTTACAATGATGAAGCCAAGGACTTAAAACTTATTTTACAGAAACATTTATACCTGTTGAAATCTTTTTAAATGAAGTGTTAGAATTGGAGGAGCGAGAGAAATAAGCATTTGTTTTTTGGCATTAGTGTATACATGTTTCTTGACATCTGCAGAACAAAAGGGGAAAAAAAGATTTATTAGATTTTAAAGAACGCTGTCATGGAATTGTTCTAACGCAATATAACGGATCACATAATTTGAGACTTCAGGCATGCTAAAACTTTTACTGCTTTGACTGAAAACAGCTCAATTTATTCTGAGCTCACGCTTCATAGAGTTTTTCACAATGACCTTTATAAATATGTAATATTCAAAATACAAACAAATTAATGTATACCAGCCTTTACCAACTTTGTACCTTGAAGATGTTTTTGACTACAACTCCTATCAGTCCAACTGGAAGCTTGGGAACTGTGGTCCAAAACATCTGGGAAAAAACTGTTTTTGAATAAACAAATATCAAAGCTGCTACTCCCATTCAGTTTTGTCACTATGTGATTAGTTTTCAAAAATACAACTTCAGCCAAATTGTATACTCACTCTAAACAACTATCTCCAATTCTCTAGGATTACTTAGGACACTACTATATGCAGTTGTCTATGCCTTTATAACAGCTATACACACACTTCCTACTTCCCTCCCTGTGAAGTCATATATGCTAGGCTGACATGGTAAGAAAATATTTAAGAGCATACTTTTTCCAGAGGTCTTTGGTCCACAAACTTGCCTCTGTGTGCATACATCACACAGCAGTTTATTGTTCTCACAAAGTTTCTCATTATGAGTGAACTGATATAAGCAATGAAGCACTGAACCTTCTTCTGTGTTCATAGCTTCTCTGTTTGCAAGGGTACAAAATGCTGTTTCTGGATCCTCATTTACTACTTCATACATTTTTGTCTCAGAATCGTGAAGATCATTCAAGCTTTCTGAATCGTCACTAGGCTCTTCATCCAAAGCTAATTTGTTAAAGCCGTTGATAATATCCTCATCTTCATCAAGACTATCGTGTTTGGCAAGCGGATTGTCACGTTTATTAATACACTGTACAGCAGAAACCAAGCCTTCTGTGGTAACAGCCATTGTGGCTTCATTGTTTGCCTCTTGGTCAGAACTTCCTGTATTTTCATTCTGTACTTCAGCATTCTGTACTTCAGATGTTCCCTCTTGCTCATTCATACTCTCTTTCTGATCCAGGCACTGCTCTTCACATGGGTTACATGACTCCTCGTCTTGTTTTAGGCTAGTACCCTCAGAATAATTTCCTACAGTTTCACTGCTGCAATCATGATCACCTTCCGTTTTTTCAGTGGCACAGATATCTGTTAGTGGGATTACCTTTTCTTGCATTTTTTGTTGGCGGCGTTGGTTCTGTCAAAGGAAATACAAGAAATTAAGGGTACCAAAAGGACAGTTATCCTAATTTGTGCTGCACAGAGATATATAAAATGATACGGCATTTAAGTTTGGTATAAACTGAACTTCCAAGTTACAGTGGTGCCTCGCAAGACGAAATTAATTCGTTCCGCAAGTTTTTTCTTCTTGCGAGTTTTTCGTCTTGCGAAGCACGGTTTCCCATAGGAATGCATTGAAAATCAATCAATGCGTTCCTATGGAGACCGTCCGGGGACAGAGGGGAAGAGCCGCGCGCCTTCCCCTCTGTCCCCGGACCTGTTTTAAAGCAAGGGAAGGGGCAGCGGGGAGAATCGCTTCTCCCCGTTGCCGCCCCTTGGTTCAAAAGGGGTCCGGGGACAGAGGGGAAGGCGCGCGGGCCTTCCCCTCTGTCCCCGGAGATTGTGGGGCTGGCAACGGGGAGAAGCGATCTTCTCCCCGCCGCCCCTTGCTTCAAAAGAGGTCCAGGGACAGCGGGGAAGACCTGCTGCGCTCCCCCGCTATCCCCGGAGCTTGCGGGGCAAGCTTCGTTTTGCGAAGCAAGCCCATAGGGAAATGCGTCTTGCGAAGCGGCTAAGAAAACAAAAACTCCTTCGTCTAGCGAGTTTTTCGTCTTCCGAGGCGTTCGTCTTGCGGGGCACCACTGTAATTTACATATAGATGCTCTTACGAGCTGTAAACAGTAAGGCTATCTTCAAACTTAAGGACAAACCATGATCTGGTGTAGATGAAATAGTTCGGTAGTTCAGCCAAAGGAACTTAAAACAACAGGTAAAAATAAGGGATTTACAACAATTTGTGGGAAGGAAGCACCTAAGGCAGGGATGGGAACCTGTGGCTCTACTAATGCTTGGCTACACCGCCCCCTCCCATCATCCCTCATCACTGGCCATTCTGGCCAATGCTAATGGAAGCTGAACAAGGGTGGTCCTCACTGCTGTTTTAAGAGCAGATATTCCACCATTTTACAAATGAGCAATCTCCTTGACAATTTGCCATGTTGGCTAGAATAATGCCAGTGCTCTCTCAACACTTGGTTAGCAGATACAGAATGTGGATGGGGATGCCTATCGGAAAGTAATGCAGTACAAATATATGCATTTAGTCACATAAAACCATGCTCAACTTTAAAAACTGGACTGGGGTGAAAATGTTGCTACACAGTCCAGATGAGCAATGAAACAGCCAGTGCAATCTGGCAAGATAGAGCACTGGCCTTAATGCCTGGGAAACAGGGATGCATACCTTCTATTCTATTCAGAATAAGAGCAGTAAGAGGCCTGTGTTCACTATCAGTTATATGGCTACATTGCAGCGTAATATGTTTGTTAGGTGATCCGCGACTGTCATGTGATTCTGCAGTGATGAAGTCTTTAAAAGTTAAACAGACACGCAAACAGCAGGAGATGGGAGAAAAACAAAGGCTGTGTAAAACAGGAGTAAGCAGCTAGCTGCACAAGAGTAGGAGATGGCTATTTCCACTGGGATGCTTCAAGAAACAAATGGATATTTGGGATTGGAAGGAGGGATAAAGTTCTGCTGTAGAAAGGTAGGATCAGATATATGCAAAGCACAGGCTGCTATCAGGTTTTGAATGCTCACATACACATAGTAAGCATCTCTTTACTGGATACACACAAGATTTTATGCACACAAGTAACTCCCCTACCAACACCCTATAATGCTCAGAGCAGTACTAGTAGCAACTCTTCAACCATCCGTATATAAGAGGTAAGTGTACAGAACTGCTTTCTGCTTTGCTACTATACTAACCTTTGATTGCTTTTTGGCCATTTTCTTTGCCTTTTTCAGGAGATGCTTACTTGTACCAGGAGTCTCCTCTCTCTCCTTGAAATAACAATCATTCCCTGTGTTGTCTTCATCATCTTCAATCTCTTTTTCCTGCATCTTTCTAACATTACTATTATTATTATTGGGTTTTTTCTTGCCACCCTTAAAAAGAAAGCGATAAACAGTTCAGAGACATGGTGGGACGTCAACCCCAATATTTGGGTTGAGACTGGCACATCAAATGAACAAAGGAAAACAGGATGGGGGGGGGGGAAAGGGAATATTCAGCTGGATATTTCTACTGTTCATAACAAATTTAAGAACAATGGGTAGGGCTTTCCTTTACATACTATCTCACTGATGAAGGCAGGAGAAACCAGCATGCCAAGCACTGCTGCCGATGTTGCTGGACTACATTTCTGACCACCTGCTGGGCTTATGGGAGTTGGACAATTTCTTGAGGCGTAAAGGATCCTCGTCCCTGCTGTTTTAGCAGGGAGGAATGGTTTACTCCATTAGCTTTTTAGGAACCCCATATAAGTGATGGGCTTGAGAGCAAGCACCCATAAAATGTAATAAATGGTAGTACACATATAAATTTGTACAGCTGCATGCCTGATTTTGGAAATTCTCTTACTGCACACTTCACTGTCCCACCCTCCCTAAAAAAACTGAAGACTTTCTCGAAGCATGTCCCTTGAAGTACACAGCACCTATGCTGATGGGTGGGGGGAATCAGCAACCCCTCTCCTCATATATGCAGAACTTTCATTCAGTGGATGCCTCTGCTACTGACAGAAGATGGAAATCAATTTCATATTATTCTCTCTTCTGCAATCCTATGCTATCTTCCATGCTGTTCTGGAGGGTCTCCTGCTTTTTGGAAATGATTTTCAGGGGATTCTTGGGGCTGGAGGAGGAATTGGCAAAAATTGCTTCCCTTCCTCTTCTTTTAACAAAGATGTCTACTAGATCAAAAGCTCTTCTGTGAGCACAAGGATACCAACTGTAGAATGACTTCTGTTTGAACAATTGAAGTTCTCCTCCCACTCCTCTCGCTGAACCCCCCACCATCTGCTCTGGAGGGCTGGGGGAGTTGTGGGAAGCATGTGGGGGAAACAGAGGGAAGGGAAGTTTTGATGCACAAACGAAGTCATTCCATGAGCACAACAGCCTAAAAACAAAAGCAATATGATCTTACCTCATTTAAGACAGGGAGCGACAAATCAAGGAATGACTCGTGCACTAACGAAATCTGAAATACACATTTTATCATAGTATTAGAAAAATTGCCTGAGTTTAAGAAAAACCATTATATCTTCAGTTATGTGAAAATAAGTTTATTGAAAAATAATCCCCAGCTTCGAGGGGTGGGGGATCCCAGTGCTGTGAGTGAGAGAGAGTGCTCAAAGCTAAGATTAGGTGCCAAAGAAGGATAAGAAGTCCCATTCTTGAAAATAGCAAAGCGAGATACAAAAGCAGACTGGGCTGCTATTATTGCTCTATTCTTTCACCTGAATGTAAATACCAACATTTTTTTGGAATTACAAGTAAAAGCCAATAGGTGACTGGAAATCTTATACAGCAGCTCCTCCAGCTTATACGATTTCCAATTCTGCAAGAACACTCGTAGAACTATAGGATATACTCATGCACACTTCATTCCCCCATCAAAGGTAGTGTCTGGGATGTAGGTCATTATAGAAATCTCAAGTCAGCAACAGCAAAGAGAGCCCTTGTGTCATTCTGCTTGCCACCAAATTTATAAGCTATTTAGGTTATATCAAAAAGGAAAGCCACTTACAGTTTGGCACTCCTCACACATGATTGTGCTTGTTAATTCTCCACCAAAAATACGGTCCACAAAGCTCAGTGTCACCTTTCCCTTTTCATACTCTGAAATATTAAAAGAAAGCATTAAAACTTTATCTTAATTTGAGGATGTTATTGTATTAAGAGCTACACTGAGTTGAACAAGATGATAGCCCCACTCCCAACCAATGAGCATCATGAAGACATTATAGCTCCTTAGGAAAGGAGAAGTGACATGGAGTTGAATAATAGTTCCCAATGGTACGGTGAACATTCTATATATTAATTATTGTTTTTCTCCAGTGAATAGATGGGTTGGAATCGAAAAAGATCCAAAGCATATGCTCATGTCCACTGGAATTATTAAACACATGAAACAGCCCCACTTCCCCATATCACAACCCACTTTTGAAAGTGCTTTCGACTGCCAAGCAATTTTGATGCAACTTTCAGTTATTTATTTATCAACAAGGATCTGGTGTGAGTGGAAAGCACCTCTGCATGCACATAAGGCAGGAAGAAAATTAATTTCCCCAATAATTTCCCCTGGCACTTATCACATCCTTTTCTGGAGAATCCTCAGCAGCCTTTTTTGTGGTTGTGATAGGGCAGAATATGCATATGTTTCATATGTAACTCTTTGGATACCAAAAGTAATAAAGAAACAATGCCCAAGGTGAGGAACTGATAGAAGTTATTACCTTTAATTTTCTTTTTTAGTTCTTCATTTTCTTTATCAGTAGAATTATTGAGTGCCTTAAAAATTCCAGCAGAAATACGCTAGAAATATATATAATTGTAAATTGTAACAAAGCTAAACATTTTTGTTGTTGTTTATTCTACTAAACATCAAGTTTAATCACCACCTTAACAGTAGAAACAGATAGCTACTCTACATATTCTGGTATTATAAAGCAGGGGTTTCCAAGCGTTTGGGGCCTATGGGCACATCTGCCAATACTGAAAGGTGTCATGAAATAAATACTCTCCATTATAATTAATATACACATATTTTTTCACATTTCTGATTCTGTGACAGCCCAATTTCATGCATATTTACTCAGAATTAAGCACAGACACCTTTCCCAGTAAGCAGCAGTGGATGGCTCGGTGGGGCTGAACCACTCACTTGACCTTTGCTCTGCCCCACCATTCTCCTCAATGCTCTTTGTGCGCTAAGAGGAAAGGGAGTTCCAGGCTGCAGACATTCTGTACTAGATACTTACTTGGATTTCTTCTGTCCGCATCCCATCTAATAAATAGCGAAGCAGTTCCTGGCTGTCTTGCTGTTGATAACCTTTAAATCGTATAGCTCTGTTAAATATAACAACATAAAGGATGAAGATTTAAATTCAAAATATTACAGTAAGGACATAGAAACATATAAAAAGTGGGGAAATAACTTGGTAGGGAAAAACAATGGCTCACATCATTTAACAGATCTCCTTTTGTTTTTTACATTATTCTAGGAAGTTATAAAAAAGAAACTTGTTTTGTTTTATTGTTCCTTACATAATTTTGGCACTCATCATTAAGATCAAACATGTCATTTTCTTAAATAAATGTACAGCATAATCCTTTGCATGTCTAATTAGAAATCGATACCACTGGCCTTGGTAATGGTTTACCATGAATGTCGTGATCTTGGTTGCTTTGCTCCTCCTAATCATGGGTGGGGCTGCATAGCGTCTTTGTTTCTGTGTTAAACACAGACACTGCAAGGGGGATGATTTACTGCTTTGTCCCCCGTAACCCTCTCACTTCTCTTCTCATCTGTCTGAACATGGGATTTAAAACCCCATCCCTTTTGACAACACTACCTTTTCCCATACATTTGTACATTTTTACTTTTGATCAACATTTAACAAGTGGTTTCTAAATCACTCAGGGTACCTTATGCAACAGAGTCAATAAGAAACAAACTTATTAACAAAAACATTAAGATACCAGGTAGCTCAAAGCACAGTGAATTGATGACATTCAAATTCTGAAACCAGTACATGATTACATGATTGTATTAGTAATTGAAACCTTCTCACCTTTAACATGAAAATTTTGACCTCATGAGCAACTCATGTCACTTTTAGTGTTAAAGACCAAATAATCCCTTTTTATACTTGTACTCTGCAAGATTCTAGGTGTTTTAAGGTCTGTTTCCCAATCCCCTAACATGCAGCACAGTGAATGTGGCAGAATTGAGAACCCCTTCATGCAGGGTTCTATTCCTGGCGCGCCTCTGCAGAGCACATATCTTTTTTTTTTTTCCCGGACCCCACATGTTGGCAATACAATACAAGCCAACTGGACACACCTATGCTGGTCACTGCCAGAATACAGAAAGGAGCTTAAAGGGTTTTTTTTCAACTGTAGCTTGACATTTCCAATTGTCCAAAAAGAACAAACACTGCAAGGGGGTTAGTTTGCTGTTTGTTGTTGTTTTTTCCCCCCATAACCCTAAGACACTCCGTCCACCTAGAGTTGTTTCTCACCCAGTCACCTTTCTCCGCGTCCTCTTAGTGGCCTAGACGGACTCGCGTTGCTAGGAACCGCACCTTACAAGGACCACACTTCGCTTCGTCAGTGGCTCTGAGCCCCAACGGCTCATCCACTCAAAACATTCACTGGAGTGTCCCCATACACAAATAAATACACATACATACAAACCCCCATACACATACAAACCCCATGCACCTCCCCAATCCCCTTTACCCATAAACTTCCCAAAGCCGGTGGCACTTTACTGCTCTTCTACCGGCAAACCAGTGGCACACTACTGCTCTCTACTGGTTGAACCCAGCGGCACCCTACTGCTCCTACTGGGCGGGGCTGATCAAACCCCTGACTCCCACAAAACAAGCTGTGGAGCCTACCTTACCCTTCCCTTGGGCACCCTTTTCCCCGTGCAGCTGCTGTCTCTTTCTTCCGTCTCTGCTGCGTCTCCACTCAGGTACGGCGTGGGAGCTCCCCCTAGAAATGGCAGGGTGCACGCTTGGAGCCACCAACGCCGACCCAGCTGTTCGCTTAGCAGTGACGTCTCTGTCCTTTGTCCTGTCCTCGGAGAACGCGGATTCCCGGCCAACGCACCAAGAAATGTAGCCTTATTGGAGTTCACCGATTGGGTCTGCGTTGCTCCGTGACAGGAGGAAGGAAGTCAAAATGACACCGAGTTGGTTCAAAGAAAGAATTTATTCTGCTCTCCGGATAGCAGAAGGCACTTGCGTGGTGAGTCCACAGCAAGTCCAAAGAAATGACAAGTTTCATGCAGTATATATACCCTCCAGGCACCCTCTCACTCCTCCCCTAGGAGCCCAACCACGTTGGCGTACGTACATTTTAGCTAAGGAGAAATGGGGATTTTGGTGCAGTTTAGAAACTGCCTGCACAGTCAGTTTTGGGGTTTGGGAAACCCATTCCTTCAGGGGAACAAGTCATGATCCCTGGCTTGGGGTTATGTCCAAACCTGGGGTTGTGATTTGTTTTATTCCCAGCAATCCATAATCTGTAGGCCTTTTCTTGGTCATTGTGGCATAAACTAATCATGACTGAAACTGAGACATGTGGACATGAAGCCTGTTTTCAGCTTCAAGTATTTATAAGACAATGCTAACATCTCATGATGTACAGGAAGAAATAAAACTTAAAATGCCTTAACCTAATCAAATTGCTCTATACACCAACCAATATATGCAATTCACTGTTTTATATAAGCTTTTCAATATTAACATTACAACTCAGGCAGATACTCACTTTTTACAGATCTGAGAGAAGAGTTCTTTGGGGGTCACAGTTCCTTTTTTAGTCTCTTGCATTTCTGTCAGAAACTGACACATGGCTAGTGTAAGAGGTCTTGGCTGATCAAGTGTAACTATCATGGGTTCCTGAACACCACACAAAGAGAACATTTGTATTACATACATTTTAAAAAGTAATTTGCCATTCATTCATTTGAAGCGATATAGAAAAACATCTGGATTGCCCTCAGCAAGATGTGTGTGTATTTTTGTAGCCTGTATCCAGCACAGCACTAGCAAAAGAATTGCCACACAATGGGAATTTCTGCCCCTCTCCTTCACACAGCTAGTCATGAGGGTTAGGGAACCATGAGGAAAGAAAATGCCTGGGACATGGGTCAAGGGGTTGAAAAGCAGCTATCATGGGTTTGTTTTCTGAAACTAATTAAGGCTAAACACATCTGTTCAGGTTTGGACATGATGCTCAACTGTGGTTAGCTAGAAACTGAAATGAAAGCTTCTGATATCTTCAGCATTATAACACAGGAGCAGGATGAAGTAGTAAATGAGCCTGGGGCTCATTCATATAGCACTAAGCCATTGCATCTGAAGCAGGCCACTGCGTCAACTGACCTGGCCATCCCCAAAATTCAGACACAGGCTTTTTGGTAAAGCTTGCTTAAATCCACCTCTTAAAATTTTTAATAAACCATAAAACAATAGCTAACATACCGTTATTGAGAATTCTGGTGGTTCAAGTGTAACTGCCAAGTCCGACATTTTAACCTCCTTTAGCAGCTCTCTCAGAACTGGTGTTTGTGATAAGTTCTGCAGGGAAATTTTTTTAGAGTCAATGATTAACACGTCTGGGAACTCACAGTCATACCTAGAAACTTATTTCCTTATGTTCAAAATCCTTTTGAGACCACAATTTATTCAAATAAAGGCAGCGAACAAGATTGTCAGCAAGAAAAATGACATTTTCCCACAAAAATTTTCCCCTTGTCCAATTCACGCTATTGGCATTCAGGACAAAGCCTACCCTAAGAAGTTTTGTTCCCCAGCAATCAGACAAATGCATTCAGGATAATACATTTCATCATACTGGCTATACAGGGATTTAAAAGATAAGAGCTTGCAACTTGATATTTGTCAAGAAACAGAACTGGTAAGCAATGAAGCTCCTGTTGGGGGTTGGGTGAGATGAGAAATCTAGGAATTGCTAGGAATCTCCATCATACCTGCAGAACTGCATTAAAGAAACAGGTATTCCCCAGGTTACTGAGGCCCTTCACTGTCACTTCTGCATTGCCATTTAAATGAAGTTTGTTGTCCTTCATCAATATCTCTTTTTTCTCCCTCTCTTCCTCATTTCGGTGGTCCTTTATTTTTTTGTTTTCCAATGGCTTGTTTTCTTCTTCTTTTGATGCTGAAATAAAAACAATTCATTTTGTGTTTCAAAATGCAATAAACCGAGAGATGTTAGAATGCAGCAATTACTAATACTACTCAGAGAAAAGCTAGACCTCCTAGGGTCTATTCATTGCTACAGATAACAAAGGTAAATTGACATTTCTAGTACATTCTAGTCTGGAAGGTGACAGTGAACAAAGAACCCATCAATTTCTAAATCAGTAGGCACATCCCAATGATGTCAGAACTTACCTGTATTCTGCATGTTCACATGTGCTTGTTTTCTAACATAGTCCACAAGCTGGCCCAATTGACCATTACTATTGTATGGCACATCATTGTCACACAAATAGCACCTGCGTCCACAAAAAGGAGAAAAGAAGATAAATAAAAAAAACACCCAGAAGCCCAGTGCAGCTGGCTTCAAAATAAAGTGCATATCATGATGTAGATACATTTCAAACTAAATTTGTATTCACATATGATATGAAAGTGGTTATCCGATCCATATATATATATATATATATATATATGCTTTCGTAGATTTTCACGGGTACAGGAATGCAGGTTTTGGTGTCTTCGGGTGTCTTCCCGTGTAAGAGTCGGGGTGTCTGTGCGACGTTTCGACGAGGTCTCACTCGTCATCTTCAGGCTGGTGCTATCGGCTTCTTGTTACTGGAACAGAGCAGAGTCTGGTGTTTGAGTTCCTATAAATACTGTTGAGGGGTGTGGTGTATAGCCTCCAACGTTCTGGGCAAAGAGGAAGTTCCTAGATTAGTGTGCCTTTTCTTCTTTTGTTCCTTAATTACTTGAGGGATATCTTGGGTGATTTCATGAGTGGTATTCAGAATATCACTGGGTGGGTCATTAAGTGTAGATTAGTTGCTAAAGCTTTCGTGTCTTGACCTCTTGAGCTTGTGAAGAGTTTTTCTGAGAAGATGGCTGTGCTGCATTAAGTTGTGCTCTGGCTTGGCTTCGTGTATAGGGGCGAGCTATGGTTTTGTGCCTTGTGCCAGCCAGATCTGTGTAGGGATTGCAGGGGGGTGCAGCATCCGGAGGTGCCACTATAGTTTGGCTACTGGATGGAGTCTGTAATATGTCTGTGGAGAGGGTCTGGGTTTGGGTCTGGTGTGGTTGATTGGTGACGGCGTTCTGTGTGCCTCTGGTTCTGGTGTCGGTTTTTGTGGGGAGGGCTAATTTCCAGATGTCTGGCAGGCGGGACGTGTCGTCACGCTTGTTCATGTTGTGAGGGTGTTTCTCTATCTCGATGGCTTCCATGATTATTCTCTTGTGGTGATGTTCCATGTTAAAGAGCAATTTGGAATCTGCAAAATTAATTTCATGTCCTGTTTCTTTCATGTGTTGGAAAAGAGAGGAAGTTTTTTCTTCTTTTTTGACGGCATTCTTGTGTTCTGCGATACGTGCATTTATTCGTCTGTTTGTTTGTCCAATGTACGTGGCTGGGCAGACTTTGCAGGGTATTTCATAGACCCCTTGGTTTTCCAGCTGGATTTTGTCTTTTGGGTTTCTGAGGATATTGGCTATTTTTTGGTTGGTGCAGAAGGCTGTTTTGATATTGTGTTTATGGAGGATTTTGCTGATTTTGTCTGTAGTGCCCTTGATATAAGGAAGGAGGGCCATGCCATTGTTTTCTTCTGTGTCTTGGTTTTTGGGGGGTGTTTCTTTTTGGATTAGCTTCGTAACCCTGTTTTTCTGGTATCCATTGGCGATTAACACATTTGAGAGATTCTGTAACTCAGTTGTCAAGTGGTCTTTGTCAGCCAGGCGTTTGGTTCTGGAGATGAGAGTCTTGGCTACGGAGTTTATTTGTGCAGGGTGGTGGTGTGATTGTGCATGTAAGTAGCGGTTGGTGTGTGTTTTTTTCCGGTAGATAGTGTGTCCTAGGGAGCCATCAGGTTTTTTGTAGATTAGGACGTCAAGAAAGGGGAGTTGGTTGTTGTCTTCTATTTCCATAGTGAATTGTATTTTGGGGTGTAGGCTGTTGAGATGTGTGAGGAAGCTATCTAGTTTTTCTTTCCCGTGTGGCCAAATTACAAAGGTGTCGTCAACATATCTGAGCCAAAGTTTGGGTTTGTGTTCTGACTTGTCTAAAGCATTGGTTTCAAAGTGTTCCATGTACAAATTTGCGATGACCGGTGAGAGGGGTGCTCCTTCTATCTGTTTGTATCTTTGTCCATTGTGGATGAAGTACGTGTTGGTTAGGCAGTGGTTGGTCAGGTCCAGGATGTATTTGGGGGGGTTGTATTTGTTTTGAATGGCTGTCAAGGCTTCATTAATGGGCACTTGAGTGAAGAGAGATACAACATCGAAGCTCACAAGTAGGTCATCGGGATGTAGGTATTGTTTCTTTATTGTTTCTATGAACTGGAAGGAGTTAGTAACGTGTGAAGCGATGGATTCTGCATAGGGCTGAAGTTGCTTAGCGAGAAATTTAGCGAGATTTTGTAGAGGTGAGCCTATGGAGCTGACTATTGGTCTGAGTGGTGTTCCTTCTTTGTGTATCTTGGGGAGACCGTAGAGTTTGGGGCATCTGGATGATTTTTCTCTGGGGATGATTCTTAGCTGGATTTCTTCACTGATAGGAGAGGCTTTTATTTTGGATTTGGTGGTTTTTTCCAGATAGGTGGTGGGATCTGTTTTTATAGGTTGGTAGGTAGGGTCTTGGAGTAGATTTGATAGTTTTGCTTGGTAGTCCGATGTGTTCATCACAACAGTGGCGTTGCCTTTGTCTGCTGGGAGAATGATTATGTTGTTGTCTTTCCTCAGGTTGGTGAGTGCTTTCTGTTCTTCTTTGTGTAAATTGCTTCTGGGTGGTTTGCTGGAGCAGAGGATGTTGGTGACTTCAAGTCTGATTTTATTGGCTTCATCTGGGTCGATTTTGGTCAGGCTAGCTTCGACTCCGCATATGATTATATATATATATTATATTATATATTATATAATATAATATATAATATATTATATATTATATATATTATATATATATATATATATATATATATATATATATATATATATATATATATAAAATCAGCTAGAATTTTGCATTTCTTTACTATAAAATGTCCAGCTATTAAGTTCTCAGAAGCTGTTGTCTATGACAAACAATTTTGCACAGTAGACAAATACAGCAATTTTTAAGACTAAACTTGATATATTGTATAAATCAAGGAATTAAATCTGTATTAGCAGCAAATTCTAGTAAGTTCACTTATAAGTCTCACAGAGCCGCAGAGTTCTTGTTTCCTAATAAATCAATACAAGATTAACACAATCTTAGTACTTTATTATTGCCTCTAGTTATCATGTATTATTTAATCCTTAATTTCTGATGTATAAGATTTTGTGTATGTTTCAGAGATATTTATAAACAATTTACAACACAAGTGCTATGGCAAGATGGGAAAGGGGTGCAGAATCACTATAGCGGTGAAGCCTCTCAAGAAAATAGAAAGCATTTATGATAAACCACTGAAGATATGAAAGAATGTTTGGGATGAATTAAAAGGTGCTTAATTAGTATGACAACACAAGAATTTAGGTAGTGTTTCCCTTTTTTGTTATATGTTGCACTCCATGTATGCTGGCACATATTCAGAATAAGGGCTGCATAATGGTTTCTATAGGAAGATGGTGTAAGATGAACCCCTCATACAGGAGGAAGAGAGAAAACTAAGTATGCAGCCAAAGCATGACAGAAATGGTAAATAAAATAAGTCAGGTACACTGCACAAAAGGTTACATAATAATTCCAATAACTTTTGGGGGGGAAACCATGTAGCCTTCTAACTGGAATATTGACAAACTCACCACACACTCCAGTTGTCCAAACTGAGAACCAAACAATGAGGATCTGATCTTGGTGTTTCATAATGCTTTATGGCATGTTTTTCTTGAGAATTTCTGCCACAGCCCTGGAATAGCAACAGTTGCAAATACAATAAAGGTTGCAAGTCAACAGTTATTGAATTAAACTTTTTAAAGTGAAACCTTCAAATAGTTGCAATAAGGAATAGTTCCACTATAAGGAGTACTGTTAAGTGCTAATGAAACAAAGCAATTATACATTTCCCACCCTTGGTATGCATATTATAGGGAAAGAAATACCGTGTGGCCACATTTCAGGCATAACCATATTGAAGGTCCGTCTTCTGCTTTCTCTTCAGATTTCTCACGGGTCTCACTGTCTGATGTTCGGCAATCCTGGCAGGAGCTCCAGTCCACATTCTGCAACACCTTTTTCAGGCCACCTTGTTCCAATCCTTTGCGAAGGTGCTTGCATACAGGTTCTATTGGGAAGTTTCAACAAGGCAAGGCAAATTTAAAAGGGACATTATTTAGAACGAATGTGTAGAGGAGAAGACAAAACAAGAAAGAGAAGAAGTGATGTGGGAAAATACTGAGCAGAAGCTGACGCCTGTGGAATACAAACAAGGAGATTATTGGAGTAAATCTACTATAAATCCACGAAAGATGCAGAAGACGAAAGTGGAGGCCCTGGGAGTCTATGAAATTAAGGAATTTAAAATAAAGAAATATAATCGGGGCCTCCACATAGACTCTGACTTTGATTACCTTCAAGATTCATGCCTTGTGGAAACTCTTCAGCAGCTGTTTGCAAATATGGGAAGAGACTTTGGATTGATGGTGAAAGAACTCTTTCGAGATGTGACGACTGGCATAAAGGATTACCAACAAGACCGGCGGAGAGGGACTGAAAGAGACTGGAGGGCCTCGGACGTGAGGAACCCGGGCTAATAACTGTTATTTTGGACATGCTTTGGGAAGGGACGCAAACCGGGGATGGGAGGGAGGGAAAAATTAAGTTCTAACAACACTCATGATTATGGGATTTGGTTAAAAAGATCATTATTCAAGACAAAATGGGAAATCGATGGAAGGGAATTGAGGTCCAACTTAGAAAAAATTAATTTTGTTTGCTTTTATAAAAGGACTAATATTAAGACAGGGAAATGCCAATTTGCTGACATAAATTTGGAAATGGGGATGCAAGAGAGGGGGTAGGGGGAAGTCAATGACCAGGGTTAGGAAATAACATTTTCGGGAAAGTATATATGTTTGTTGTTGTTTTCTTTTTTTTTCTTTGTTTATGTGTTTACTTGTTTTTTGTGTTTTTGTTTTTGTCTATATAAAATGTGAAAACCCAATAAAAAAATTTTTTTTAAAAAAAAAATAGAACGAATGTGGTGTAGGGGTAGAGACACTCAAATCTCTGCTGTACAGTGCAACTCCCCTGGTGGTTTTGGGCAAATTACTGTCCTGCAACCCAACCTACCTCACAGAGTTGTTTTGAGAACAAAAATGATACAATTCTACATCTGCCACAGTAGCTTCCTTGGTGCACTGTGAGACACTGGGGTGATAAATGAACAAAAACCTAAGGCATACAGTGGTACCTCTGGTTATGTACTTAATTCGTTCCGGAGGTACGTTCTTAACCTTAAACTGTTCTTAACCTGAAGCACCAATTTAGCGAATGGGGCTTCCCGCTGCTGCTGCTGCGCGATTTCTGTTCTCACCCTGAAGTAAAGTTCTTAAGCCGAGGTACTATTTCTGAGTTAGCGGAGTCTGTAACCTGAAGCGTATGTAACCCGAGGTACCACTGTATAGCCAAAGAACTGTGAGAAGAAGTAATAGTTGCTGGTGCTGCTCTACTAAAGCTTCCAGCAGAGCTTGTGAATTTTTGTACAAAATGAAAGCTCTATAGCTCTCTGAGCAAGACCTGTTTTATTTGTTCTTAAAACATTTTTTCTTTAAAAGAATCCTGCGTCTTCCTTTAACTGCATGAACTTATATAACCCAGTATCGCTGCCTTTTTTCTGACATGGTCTTAATGCTGTGTCCTTTCCCAAGCCCCATTCCAATGTCCTATTTTTGTCATACATCCATCAAAAGAGATTTAATAACTGAATAAATGGATATTATTTATTTAAGAATCGGAAATAATGGGATCACAAGCACAACAAACCTGTCTTTACACAGGGAGGTTCAGGCAGGAGAAGAAAAGTAATTATGCCATTTCATACTGAGGGTAAAGCTACACTGCTGTTTAATCTTCTCATCATGACTATGATCATAGAGCATCAGGGTTCCAAGCTAAGTGTCAGATGTTTTGTTCCAATTCAGATAAAACTAGGCAATGAAGTCAACAGGAGTTGGGCACACGTAAATGTTAACCCATAAATTTCACTGAGAAGGGCAAACCTTTCCCTGGAGTCAAACCTTTGGCAAGTCCAAGGCCTACTGTAAATTAAATCATGAGATTGCCCCTTAAATATGAATTTAAATACTGTTGTTCTCTACATTATTTGATTTGCACTAGGACAAACACCTTTGAGATATTACATTTCTGCCAAGGAAATAAGAGTATAAACTCTTTCTTCCTCGGAGCTATGAAACCGATTGACAGTATTACAAAGCATACCTGCTACATCCGGTGAGTCATCTGGTGGCATGTTTTTCCCCTTTGTTCGTCTTTTTCCCATGCTGCTGCTCCAAGGTTTTATTTCACATCAAACATTTATGGCCTAAAAGAGAAAGAAATATTCTCAATTTTGAAGGAGACCTAAAAAACTAAAAGCAACTACACAAGAAGACATTCAAGACCCAATTCCTCAAGGTGATGGTGAACTCTGAACATAATGATGTGCCATGGAGCAAGTGGGGTAGAGTTTGTGTCACCAGCCATATTTTCCTTTCTTGTATATTAGTCCTTGGAAATTGAGGTTGAAAGTGGCAACACTGCAACCAAGCAAGCCCAAAATCCAGCTGAAAGGTTTGCACAAAGTACTGTATACAAATTTGTTTAACAGCAGAATACATTTTAGGAATATATTGGGCATATTCAGATAACCAAATGTCAGCTTGAGAAGCTGAGATATGCATGAGCTTCAGGCACTTGCATGTAGCCACACTGCTCCCCCCACTTCAGGAAACTTCACTTAATCATAGTTTCTCATTACACTTGAACCGAGAAACTATTATTATTTTTGCTTGATTGCATGCCATTTTTTGACATTGGATTCTATATCCTGACTTGTTTAGAAGCTGCTAACCAGTTTCAAATCTGGACATAACTGGAAGCTATGGTTAACTGTAGGTTACTTGTCCTGTGAAGAAACAAAGCTGTTACCAGAAGGTTATTTGTATCTTGGCTTATCAAGCCAAGATTTGATCCCTTAAATGTGCCACTGTGTACAGGAAGGCTGCAACTCAATGAGAGTGTTCATGCAGTCTATAATATAGCATTGGACTTTTGACTGCAGAGATACTGAGTTCAAATCCATGCTTAATCCTAAAGCTCTCTGGGTAGTCACAGGCAAGTCATTTTTTCTTTGTCACAATAGTGTTGTTGAGAGGATAAAATGTGAGAGCCCCCTGTGTATTGCCCTGAGCTTCTTTGGGGAAAAGTAGGATATAAATGTAATAAATAAAATTACTGACATGCATACAAGTGCAGCAGATAATATTTCAGGGGCTAAATATGAAGTGTCATGTTCTAGCACAGCAGGTTAAGCTAGTCTGATGGGATATCACATATTAAACTACAAAATGCTACAATATAAGGGTGTGGATTTAGATCAGAGCTTTCCAAACTTTTCAAGCTGGTGACACACTTTTGGGACATGCATCATGTCTTGTCACAGAAATTCAGTTTTACTAGCAAACCGGAGCTTAAACTAACCCTTTGCAGCACCAGGAGGAGTGCAGGGAATGTTCATGTGACACACCTACACACTGCAGCCAACACATTAACGTGTCGTGACACACTGTTTGGAAAGCTCTGATTTAGATACTTTAAAATGTACTCTCTGTTGTATTGGGAACACTCAGAAGCAGGTAACATTCTGCAGCAGAAAATATTAGGGAACATGTTTATTTGCCAGCACAAACTTCAGTAGTACAGGTTTTGGTGGTCTTGATTTGTTGTTACCTATACCACATATTCTACATGCTTGTACATATTTTGCTCCTATTGTTGCTGCTTCCCTGGGCAAATGACAGGTTAGCTTGATTATATAGAACTTACATTCTATTTTGGAAATTATCCAGAGAAACATGTGACTTAGCTTCATGTGTACAATATGGAATAGCCAGGACACAGAGCAAACTTTTGACTATTTAAAAAAATAATCTGAACAACAAAGATCCACTGGCCATGCCTATAGCAGCTTTCAGATCCTAATCTTATTTTTTTATTAACACAACAGTAATCAGAAAGGTAAATGTATTTTTGTGTATGTTAACTATGAATGAACACCAGTTTAGGGCTTTTCATATTCCAATCCCCATAGACTGCCTGCACAGCAGGGATACATGCTGACAAATAGACTTTCTGCAAATACAGTATAATCAAATTGTACTGATGTAGGGATTACTCAAGAATGACTACTGTGACAATTTTAGACATGTTTTCAAAATAGTCTACCTATTCCGGCTTCTCCTCCTTACAAAAACAAATTCAGTGTTGGTCGAGTCCCTGGAGTACTTTGCTCAACTTTCTGCACTATTACTCACCGCAATCTCTGGGGTGGAAACAGCACCCCTGGAAAAGGGAAGAGCAGTCTCTTTTACACTGATGTAAGTCCATATTACAAGTCCATATTTCTGCTTCTTTCTCGCTTTTAACTCAATTAGTTTCCCAGAATTCTGGAGTTGGAAGGGATCCCAAGGGTAATCTAGTTCAACCCCCTGCAATGCAGGAATCTTTTAACCCAACAGGGGGCTTGAACCCATGACCCTGAGATTAAGAGTCTCGCGTTCTGACAGGAGTCAAACACAATTCAGTACATAAAGTTTTAAATTTAAGGCCCTTTCTTATGACATAAGACAAGCAAATGCTCACACAAGCATGGCTATTGAGCAGTTTGGGACACATCCTCATTCCCTTGCATCCACTGAATTATTAGCAACTGGGATGCTGTGAAGGGAGGAAAACACCTGTTTCATCTCAAGTGTGTTACTGCTGGCATTTGATGGCATACAAAATGTTAGAAGCAGTGCCCTTCAGCTCTCTATATTGGACAAACAGGCCAAACCCTACGCCAAAGGATAAATGAACATAAAACTGACATTAGGAATCACAAGACAGAGAAACCAGTAGGAGAACACTTCAATCTCCCAGGACATTCAATACAAGATCTCAAAGCACCTGTCTTATTACAAAAGAATTTCAGAAACAGACTTGAAAGAGAAGTTGCTGAATTAGAACTTATTACCAAACTGAAAACTATGGAGAGACGTGGTCTGAATAGAGATATTAGATTCTTGTCTCATTACACACGCTAAAGCTATTTTTGGTCATCTGCATACTATCCCTTGCTTTTTCCTGTAGGACTAAATGCAGTCGTCAACATGTTTACCATACCCATTGAGCCAATCACCCATCCCCTACTACCCTTCTGAGAAATACCCCACCCCACCCTCCCACTATATACAGTGGATGCATGGGTTGCGATTTGGCTCTTCTGCGACCACCTAAACCCGGAAGTAATCCGTTCCGGTACTTTCGGGTTTCGGTGATCCACAACCTGAAAAAACGCAACCTGAAGCGGCTGTAACCCGAGGTATGACTGTATAAGAGTCTGGTGACTTCTGCTTCAGTGTATCTGAAGAAGTGTGCATGTACACGAAAGCTTATACCAGAACAAACTTAGCTGGTCTATAAGGTGTTACTGGACAATTTAAAAAGACAATTTGAAATATAAAAAACCACAAATAAAACCAAGTGTTGGGAATACTGTACTGTAAATAGCTAACCTGCCCTGCATGCAGACCTTAAAACAGGTGAAAACATTTCCCTACGACTTCTTTTGACCAAACTGCGGGAGGCAGTGGAAGACAGGAGTGCCTGGCGTGCTCTGGTCCATGGGGTCACGAAGAGTCGGACACGACTAAACGACTAAACAACAACAACGACTTCTTATCCCCGTGACTTGCTTGGCCAGTGCCATTTGCTTAGCGGACGTTAATGGCAGGGAGCACGCTCAAATTATTGCGGGGCCAAATCCTGTCTTTCCCAAAGCCTGCCTTTCCATCTTAAGGAAACAGCCCCCTGCGAAACTTCTGCATGTCCTGCTGCCTTTAACAGGCGCAGGACCAAAGACCAGCAAGAGAATTGGCCACTTTGCTTAACCGGATACGGAGTGCTGCACTTCTTGGACCCAGCTCGTGTTCCTGCGCAGTCACACAAAACCTGATCCTCCCTTCCCTTCATACCCAGGAGCAGAGCCCTTCAGAAACTGGCAGCCTCAGGTTAGAAGGGCAAAATATTCTGCCTCTCCAAGAAAGCCAAGCCAAGGCAGACCTGGCACTGCCGCCGCCGCCTCCTTTGCGACTACATGGGCTTAAGAGGGACGGTACTACTCACCCGCAAGCCTTTAAGCGAGAAGTCTGGTGAAGGAGATACAAATAAAACCCCGCCTGCCTGGAGAGACCAACAGTCCCCACCGCTCCGTGGCAGCCTCTGCGGCGCGTCACCGTCTGAGAGTCGAGGGAGAAGCACGCAGCTCGCGACTGGCCCAGCTCTCCTCTCCCTTCAGAAAACGAGCTTCGCTGCAATTTCTACCAGAACGCGCCGCAACTTGCCGGGTGGGAGGCAGTCCCCAGCTTTGATTGGTCACGTCACCTTAACCCCGCCTAGTCTGCCCTTACTGACAAAAGCCAGAGCCAATAGGAAAACGTTCCTGCGTTGCGTCACTGAGAAGAAGACGAAAGTAAATGAAGCGGGCGGTGAGGGCAAAGGGGGGGGGGAAGAGCGAGCAACTGCGCAGCATGGAGCGAAGGAGTCCCGAGGTGTCCCCCGCGCTCCTTAGCCGGAAAGAAACGTCCCGGATTTAAACGGTTCGCGACATATCTCTGCGTCTGAGGTGGATATCAACAGTCCTGTAGAGCGGCACAAAAAAAGTGTGTGTGAGTGGTTGACGGTTCGCCGAGCATAGATTTCTTACCATAGAAGGGCCGCTTTGCTGAGCAGGAACTTCCGGTGCGTTGGCTGCCGGGAAGGGACTCCCTGGGAGGAAGTCTGTGGTCCAGACCTAAAGTGAACCGAAGGATAAACAAGCCGCACCGAGTCCAGCTTCCGGGTTCGCTGTGAACTTTCCAGGGCACAAGGGAAGGGTGCTCGTAGGCGGGAACTTTGCTGAGAAATCCAGGTTTTTAGTGTGGCTTTGGCCAGCGTGCTCTCTCCCCCTCCTCCCACCCCATCACAAGGTAGCAGCAAAGGCAAGCGGTCACGATATTTTAATTTGGGATCGGATGGAGCTCGATTTATATTTCCGTGTATGTATCTAACAATATGGAAACAGGGTCATTGGAGTCCTAGTTAAAATAAATCAGTTGATTGCAGTGGTTCTATCCTATCACTAACATGGAATATCAACCCTTAATCAGAAAGAAAGAAATGCCCTGATGACTGTCTGCTTACACAGAAACGAAAGTGCCGAATTTAGGATGACCTGGATAGTTGGAAATATGAAAAAATGTAGGGTTGAGTGTTTAAATATCCGGGGTTGCAATCCACATACACCGCTATGGAGACTATTGCTTCAGAGTAAACACGCATAGAATTGCTGTGTGAAAATGTAAATGATCAGCTAGTGCAAAAGGCATATCTATTTAACATTTGATTGGGTGAAGGCTCTGGCTATGTGGTAGATACTTCTGAGTAAACATGCATAAGAATGTGCCACGTGGCCCATGCTTATGCAATCTTTTTCAGGCGCTGATCTAATTTTTTTTCAATGTATACCTCAAATCTTTGTTAACTGTTCTTTGGAAACTCATATAACCTACAAGATAAACTCATCAGTGATCCATAATCCGTGAACCTAAGGCTGTAGCCCTGTATCCACTTACTTGGGAGTAAATCTCATATAACTCCATATGATTTGTTGCTGAATATGCATATACAGGATTGCACTGTAAGGCTGCAGTCACATGCAAGTTTATCTTGGAGTATCAGAGTGATCCTCATCCTGGTTAGAGATCAGAAAAGTAGCTGCTTGCCCCTTGCATCCCAAATCCTGTTGGCCTGGAACTGGCCAGGTCAAAATATGAGTGTGTGTGTTTGTGTGTGGTATTTTTCTGTATGAGTTTTGCTATTCTAGCTCCTGGCTGACATAACTGAGGCATAGTCCACAAGGTTTTGAATCTAGTTTATCCAAAGGAGCCTCCTCCCACAGTCAGTAGGGTAACTACTGGCAGTAGTTTTTCACTTGAAACTTGGGTCTTTGCTGCACTCCCCCTCCACTTGAGGAAACTACTACTTGCTGTCTTAAACTTCAGTATTGGGTTGTGTGTAGGAATGCACTGTAAACCACACTTATCACAGTGAACATGCATAGGATTGGGATGCAAATTTACAATCCAGTGCAGTCATTTGGAAGTGAATGTGCATATTATTGGGCTGCCAATAAAATAGATGTTGATGGGAATCTGTGTTTCAATTCCTTCAATGTGGAAAAATGACATAGAAATTAATGGTAATATTCTGGAACCAGTTAAAGATTTCATGTGTTTGTCCCATCAAATATAGCCATATACAGCACCAGAAGCTGCAAATACTAACACTATTTCCCTCTAACTTGTTTAGGAATCACATAAACATATCTAAAATGAGCAACTTGGAAGAGGCTGAACTACAACTTTCTGAATTAGATTTGCTTTCTAGTATGTTCCCCAATGAAGATGAATTTAAAGTGACTGATCAACTGGCTTTAGCAGAACTGAAGGATCACATTGACAGATGCACCTTGGAAGTGCCATCATCAAAAATACAGTTTACATTGAATTTAGAATTAGACACTGCAGATGGAAATAAGGTAAGGCATCACCGTTCTGAATGATGTATGGTATTTGAGACTAGATATTTAGTAATCTCTGTTTCTTTGAATTCCTTTCTAGATTCCACTTTCTTTGTTTTGTGCTTTCCCATTAAAATACCCAGCTGTTCTTCCAGAAATTACTATCAGGTACTACATATTTTGATATAGAGAAAAGTGGCCTAAAGGTTGAAATGCATTGTTTATTCTGTTGTAACATAAAGCCTGCATTTAACTGTCATATGCAGTATAATAATTCTAATGACTGCAGTGAGAATTCAGGGATGCATCCCCCCCAAAAAAAACAAATGGAATCTTTAAACTTTATCCCTCACACACAAAGAAGAAAGAAAGGGAAGGAGATTGTGTGAGCCTAAGGTCACCCCAGAGCATTCCCAATAATTAAGGAAAACTAGATTTTTCCATTTTTTAAATCCTTTCATTTGTATTCTAAACAATGCCATCATTCCTCCCCCTTTAGATCTCCATCTATAAGCCGATCACAGCAGGTACAGCTGAACACAGATCTTATAACCTACTTGAAGACACATTGTGCTGGTGAAGCCTGCATATTAAGTGCAAGAGAATGGATTAAAGAACATGGCACTGCTTACATCAGCAGAGATCCCTCATCTTCCAGCATGATGAAATCAAGTATTCAGAAGTCAGATAATGTTTTCACTAGACTATGGATTTACAGTCATCACATTTATAACAAACACAAAAGAAAGAATATAGTTGATTGGGCTAAGGAACTCTCTCTGTCTGGATTTAGCATGCCTGGGAAACCAGGTATCATTTGTGTAGAGGGCCAGCAGAGCCTGTGTGAGGAGTTTTGGGCAAGGTTTGTTTTTCACTTTATATCTTGCATTCTTGAGTTGCTACCTTTTGGTGGTTTACTTCAGTCATAAATTCCTGGAACTAATATTTTTCACTGTATATTCAGAATCTTTCCTGTGCTTATTCTGCCAGTTATACTTTACAGCACCATAATTTAGCACTATGATTAGGCAGTTGCTTGATCCTGTGTGCGCATACCTCACAGAAGAGGGATGGCATGATGAGATTGTCAGTGACTGTTTCATCACCAAGGAAAACATGATGGAAAGCTCTCTGTTGGCAGAAGAAACTGAGAAAACTTATGAAGTAGAGGCAAGAGATGTAGAGCCGCATGTGGGTGACCAAGGCATTGAATACAGGTTTTCAAAGGTTTGTAGAAATACGATTGTCACTAAAGGGTGCTGGGAGTTGTAGTCTACAAGATCTGGAGGGTACCGTATTTAAATTCACAAATTTAAAACACATGACTTAAACATGGCAACTGTAGTTTACCACCCAGAGGGCTACAATTCCCAGTACCCTTAACACGCTACAGTTCCCATGATTCCTTGGAGGAAGCCATCTGTTTTAAATGCACAATGTGGATGTGACCTTAAATCAGTAACAATATAGGAATTGTATGAATTCCATTTATGTCTTGAGACCAGACATAGTTGCAATCCAAGATCTTAATGTCAGAAGAAACTTTCAAGCCATGGTTCAGGCCTCTTTTTGTTGCCAAAATCTTTCTGGTGGCATTGTGAGGAAGGCAGTATAAGTATGCTCAGCAACTACAGTGGTACCTCGGGTTACATATGCTTCAGGTTATATACGCTTCAGGTTACAGACTCCGCTAACCCAGAAATAGTACCTCAGGTTAAGAACTTTGCTTCAGGATGAGAACAAAGCAGCAGCAGGAGGCCCATGCCATTAGCTAAAGTGGTGCTTCAGGTTAAGAACAGTTTCAGGTTAAGAACGGACCTCCAGAACGAATTAAGTACTTAACCTGAGGTACCACTGTATAAACTAGTAAATGGCTTCTAGTCTTAACCAGTGACTTCATTCTGTTTCTCACAACCTCTTTCTTTCAAGAGAGAATATTCATCACCTCAACCACTAACATGGAATGTGAATACAGTGGTGCCTCGCAAGACGAAATTAATTCGTTCCACGAGTTTTGTCGTCTTGCGATTTTTTTTTGTCTTGTGAAGCACGGTGTCGGAAAAGTTTTGGAAAAGCTTCAAAAATCACCAAAGTCTTCAAAAACCTCAAAAAAGGCTACCACACCGCGTGCTATGAGTTGCTCCTTGAAGTCAAGTCGCAACTGTATTAACGGTGTTAAGAAAAAGGAAACAAACTTGCAAGATGTTTCCATCTTGCGAAGTAAGCCCATATGGAAAATCGTCTTGTGAAGCAGCTCAAGAAACAAAAAACCCTTTCGTTTTGCGAGTTTTCCGTCTTGCGAGGCACTCGTCTTGCGAGGTAACACTGTACTGAAAATAGGCTCTTTTCAAATAATAGTCCCCTCAGTGGCAAGGAGGCTGACTGTCCACTAGAATCTATTTATTTAGTAAGGGGTTATATATAAATATATTAAAGTTGGTAGAGTTCGTTCAAGCCCCACCCCACATTTGGCGAAAGATTCCTGCATTGCAGTAGATTGAGCTAGATAAACCTTGTGGTCTCTTCCAATTCTATAAGTGCCTAGGAGGGTTTCCCCTGTAATTTATATAAGTTACCCACTTTCATTATAATAGGATATAATAGAAAACAGATTTAGGAGTATTGTAATGGATACTGTGGTGTAATAAATGCAACACTTTGCTTCTAAGAATATATAAAGAAAGTTTGTCACATTTTTGTAATATTGTTTCTTTTACAGTTTCAGAATATATTAGCCCATGTCTTAAGTTCTATTGAAAACACTAGGATTTGTGACTAATAAATTCCATTGGCCTCAACAGGACGAAGTCAGAAGTAATTTTAGTTGGTAGGGCTTATTGTGTTTTCTAAATTTGTGATTCTCTCCTTGAATTTAGAATCAGAAGATTATCATGGCAGAGAATTTTAATACGTCACAGAGAAGACATTTGCTTAGAAGGGACTGAAGCTGAAATGGGAAAACAAAAGAAGTTTTTTGCTTTTGAAGAAAAAATATTTGATGCACATGGTGCCAGAGGAAATCACATGGATTTGGGACAATTGTATCATTTTTTACTTGACAGTGGATGTGGTGATATTTTTCAACTGTACTTTGGAGTTGAAGGACAATAGATCATCAAGAGGTGGAAAAATCACATTGAACACTTAAATTAAACTTTAGCAGTCCTCTGTGGGTGACCTGTAATTGTGGTGTCCCGCTTCTGTTTATGACAACAGGACTTGTACCTCCTCCCCTCCCCTTTTCATCCCAAATGTGTTGTGGGACCTTCTGGAGCATTTTGGGGAGTGGGTTGGCAGGAGAAAATCCAATCATACCCACTGGTGTAATGTTGGATCTTGCCCAATGTTTTTACTTTTAAAAAAATAAATAAATACTAAGAACTTTACTCATTTACATCTGATAAATTATGAATGTCAAAACAAGTTTGATTTTAATTTAAGATAACATTTTAATGCTAATGACAAACAATAAAAGCAATGCAGTTGATCTATTCATCTAAATAATTCCCATAATCTCAAATATCTATGTAGCCTAATCCTTTGCAGAATTAAGAAACTTGTTGAAGTAAATAGGCTTTGATAAAACTAACTACAGTTAGTTTTGCTACACAGCATTTTTCAGGTATGAACTTCTATCTGTTCTTGTCTGCACATCACAAAATACAGCTATTTTTTCACATAACCCACTTGCAAGGTTAACTACATCATCATGTTTCCACTTTAGGGGTAGCAAAATTGTGTAGGTGAGTAGGTTGTGCTTGTGTTACTCATAGATAGGCAAAACCTTTATGACAGGTCTGCTACACCTCTTACAGCTGGCTGTCACTCTGGTGGCAACACATGTCAACCCAATGTGTGGCAGCTATGAAAAAGGTGAATTCCTTTTTAGAGATCGTTAGAAAAGGGATTGAAAATAACACTGCCAATATTATTATGCATTTATATAAATCTATTGTGCGACCTCAGTTGGCATACTATGTACTGTTTTAGTTGCCACATCTCAGAAAGGATACTATGGAGCTGAAAAGGTGGAGAAAAGAGCAGCCAAAATGATAAGGTGGTTTGGAAAAAAGTAAGTAAGAGGAATATGATAGAGTTGTAAAATATAAAAGCTTATGTCAAATATATGATGGCTATCCCTAATCCTATAGAAGGTATTTCAGCCATTATGCTTTATGTTTCCATCTTCTGTGAAACTTGGAAGTTTGAGCATATGCTTATATGTAGAACATCTGTAGGTCAGGAGTCTAAGGCCTCACTGTTGTCATTGTTGTCACTGTTGTACCTATAGTACAACTTTTAAGCATCCAGTATCCTACAGCGGCATGTTACAGGGAAAATAATTAGCAATGAGCAGGCTTTCAGGGAAAGATCCACCTTACAGATCCTCCATTGAACTACCCCCAATGAGCCCCCGAGTTCTCCAGTACATAATTTGAACACTATCCTAATCCTAAACTGGAAAAAAATCCTCCTGTCAGATTCCATGTATGCTACTAAGATCACTTGTTTTTTAAAAGCCCTATTTATCAGGGCACACATGAAGTGTCTGAGGCAGGGGTGCCAACTTGAATGAAATGTGGGGGCCGGGCGGGGAGGTAAGCCCTGCCCTTCACATTTGATCACTAGACACGGGACACGCACACCGTTTGAATGGTAATGTCCATCAATGTGGGGTGGGGTGGGGAACCGAAGGAACCTTGGCCCCTAGGAGTTAAGATATATGGTCTGAGTGGGATATCAGAGGAATCTACGTGAGACTGAACCCTGCCTGTGGCTGTGAAAATGACTTTTTCTTAACAACAACAAAAAAGAACAGCACAATTATTCTTGGTGAGCAGATTGCGGACCAAAATGTGTAAACCCCAGTCTTGATTCTGCTGCAGAACCCAAAGGTACAGGCAGGGCCAGATTTAGGTCTGACGAGGCCCTAAGCTACTGAAGGTAATGGGGCCCTTTATATGACCAGCTGTCCTTTGTCAACAACAAATTGTTATTTTTTTGTGTGTGTTGAATATATGCTATATGGTAATTTATGGACCTGACAGGTATCTAAAGCCATTTGCCACTATTGCTGTATGTAGGTTTTACTGTATTTGTTTTTTATCTTATATTTTGGAAATGTACATCCAGGTTTTTTCCCCCTTTAATTTTTTTGGGGGCCCCCCAAGAGAGTGGGGCCCTAAGCTATAGTTTGTTTAAGCTTATACGTAAATCCGGCGACTGCATGTTCTCGAAGAAGCTTGCAGTCTAATAATATCGACACGCGGGAAGAACAGAGGAAAGTGGAAGAACCGGGGGGAAGAACAGCCCCGTATTTAGGCTCATAAAAGTGGCTGGGACCTAGAAGGCAAACGGGGTTGAACTCAACCCCCACGAGCCGCGTCTCGAGCTCCCAAAGCGGTTATGAGAGAGGCGTGATTCGGCGGAAGAGCAAGGATAAGCGAGGGAGGCGCGAGAGGGGAGGAGACTCCGGTCTCCGGGGGCGGCCTCTCCGCCATCGAGCCCGGAAGCAGCGCCGTCCCTCCTTTCCCCCACGTCTGTTGCCCGGGACCAGCTGCCTTGGGCCGGGCTGCCTGCTTGCTTCCGACTTCGCCGCCGCCGCCGCCGCCGCCGCCGCCATGGGAGGCAAGAACAAGCAGCGAACGAAGGGCAACGTGCGGGTGAGGGAGGGAGGGGCATGTGGGTATGTGATGTGTTCGCCCCCGGAGGGAACGGAATCAAAACGGCAACAGCTTTCCCCATCCCGCACGGGCCTGCTTTCCCCTTGGCGTACACGTGTAGGAGAGCCTGGTTCCCACAGCCTTCTCTTTCAAGGGCTGCGTGATTCAGCGTCTGTCGGGGCAGGGAGGAGCGGGGGAAAGAGGCGGCGTATGCCATCGCAAGTATCATAAAACCCTCTCCAAAGGGAAGATGAAGTCTTCCTGTCCGAGGCCTTTAAGCAGTTGCAAGTTTGTAAATAGTGTCCAGATCACACTCGAATCAATAAGGAGAGTTGGGAGCACGGCGGTTCTCAGAGGACAAGCTTTTTTTTGCTAGGGCTTCTTGATTTTCTTTCGTCGCGCCACGTCCATATGATCTTGACTTTGTATTTGACAATTAGTGCGGAAGAACCCCTGTCCTTGGCTCCGTTTTTTAACTTACAGGAATCGGTTTCCCTCGCCACTTTGCCATAAACATGTAATATAAAGAATGGCTGCATCCCTTTCTACTTCAGTCTCTTTCCCTGCTATTACTGTGAGTACAGCTAATCTAACACACTTAACTGTGTAATATATTCCTGGTATGGTGGATAAGAGTACTGGACGTGACTTGTGTTCCAATCTGTGCTTAGCAATGAAGCTCAGATCACTACACATAAACAGGGGCAGCTGTATACCAAGTTGTAAATTATCAAACTGGTAATTTTGTCACCTGTATTGCCCTATCAAGTGTTAAGGAGCATTTTAGCACTCTCCTGCTCCCCAAGTTTCTAAGTTAGGTGTTGAAATGTGGTAAAATTATCCTTATCACTTTGTACAACAATACAGATTGACAGTTTTCCAATCTGTACCTTATAGTATGTTGCTGCAATTTTTTACATGTACCTTATAGTATGTTGCTGCAATTAAATGGTTATCTGTATTCACACAGTCCTTCAGCCCAACCAATTTACAGGTTTCTTGTGAGGATAAGGTAGCCAGAAGCTCTGCAGAGCCTTGATTTTTAACAAGCATAAATGCAATTAACTGCATAGATTTTTTTTGCTTTAAGATCATCCTGTATTATCTTCCTGTTTCCCATTTCCCCCTCCCCAACAATGTTCAAGTGTTTATTCCAAGCAGGAAGTAGGGGGTTGGCTTCTTACTGACACTCTACTCGTCCCACCTTTGAACTCCACATTTTTTGGAACTAGTGCAAAAAGTCTATATGTGCAAAAAGTACAGTCCCTTATAAATATCCTTGAAAAATAGAATGTGCGGACACTGTGCATAATCTGCTGAATGTGTGGAAATCGGGGATGGGACTTGCTGGTGTGTTCCCAATTCTTGTGCCCGTGTGTTCATTCCTACCTATGACCAGTGTTTGAACAAAGCTTCTGTAGCTTTGTTATATTTGCCTCTTCCTGCTCTCCATTTCTTGTTTTCCCTATTGTTAAAATCATTGTGATCTGTTCTCTGGGAACCTTCACACTCACATGTTCTTGTTAAGCCCTGGTTTGGCTTGTTGTTATGTGCTAACGGGGTCACTGTGTGTATCTGGCAGGAGAGGGATGGACATGAGAGTTCCCCAACAATGCAGTCCAAACTGTTCTAAATGTAAACATAACAAGAATCCTGTAGTAGCTTAAGGACAAATATAATTATTGTGATAATTTTAAGATTCCGGGACTCGTCGTTTTTGCTATAACAGACTTGCATGGCTATTCTTTTGGAATTTATCTAAAATGTAGGCTTCTAGAGAGAATAGAGTTGTGAGCACAGAAAAAAGTGTTGGGTTAAGACTTGAACAAGCAGCAGTGCAACTAATGAGAATAATGGTTTTGGGCCAGTTGGATTAGTTCTTTCAGTCATAAGATAAAGAATTGCAGCTGTTGGGGCACAAAAATATGCCCCAAAATGGTTGTCGGTAAACAGAAATTTTAGAATTGTTCTGTAAAAGTAAGCTCTCCATTTCTCTCTCTCTCCCTTTCTTTAAAAAAATAGCCCTCTAGCAGTTGTAGAGCAGCAGAACTTCTTGCCAAAGAACGAGGAAGTGTTCCTGGGTTTGTTGGCTTCGGCACATCTTCAAGTGACCTAGGCTATGTCCCTGCGATTCAAGGCGCTGAAGAAATAGATAGCCTTGTGGATGCTGACTTTCGAATGGTGCTGAGAAAACTTTCCAAGAGAGATGTTACAACCAAATTGAAAGTAGGTTGGTTGTACTGCTCTTAAATGCCTAGTAATTATTTATTGATATGCTACTTAAAGCAAGTTTAGACAAATAACATGAGGATAGAAATACACCGGAGAAAGAAACAGTTACTTTCAGTTTATTTGTAACAAATGGTTTGTTGCACTATATGGTATTGTGTGATTTGTTTAGCTGCATATTTTAATGGTTAGGCAAGCCTAGGATTGCAACTTTATTTGGAATTAAGTCCATCTAAACTTGATGGGCTTGCTTATGTAAACTAAGTATAATATCATGATGCAAGTCCCATGTATGTCAACAAGAGATGTAGCTTGTTTACTCGTATATAAATCCCATTATAACTCAGTTGAACTTACTCTCAAGTAAATGTGGATAGAATTCACCCTTAGTCTTTGGGTTACCAAGTGATTCACAAGGTTCCAGGCTGTATATCCTATACATGTGTATATTCAGAAGTAAGTCCCACTGAGTTGAGTGGGACTTACTCACAAAGAAATGCATATATGCTTGCACTGATTGTAGTTGAAGGGTAGGAATGGAGGATTTCAACAAATACTTGATATCCTTCCTTTTATATTATGTTTAGGCCTTACATGGTTTTAGCATGTTCTGTAAAATAGTTATCCAGAGCTGATGGAAAGTGATGTGAAAAAGGTTACCCCAGTCTTTAAAGTTGCATGTGTAGAGACAAGTGCAGTCATAAAGCATATGGGAAGGATAATAGACTATCAGTGTTTGGAAATCATGCTCATTTTCTCTTTTTTAATTTCAGGCTATGCAAGAATTTGGAACAATGTGTAAGGAGAGAGAAACAGAGATTGTTAAAGGAGTCCTACCGTATTGGCCTAGAATTTATTGTAAAATATCTGTTGTAAGTATTAAACTCTTGGATTATGGTGAATATGGACAGGTTTATACCTCTGACAATTGTCAAAGAAATCAGTGCATGGTTCTATTGTACTGGGTATGATTAGTTTTGAAGAAAGTTTGTGACTTGGTATAGAACTACTTTGTGCTTTATGAACGACTCATATTTACAAAGGAGTATGGGAAAGCTTGAGATAATATTGTATACCTTGGTTTAGGGACGCGGGTGGTGCTGTGGTCTAAACCACAGAGCCTAGGGCTTGCCGATCAGAAGGCCGGCGGTTCGAATTCCCGCAATGGGGTGAGCTCCCATTGCTTTGTCCCTGCTCCTGCCAACCTAGCAGTTCGAAAGCACGTCAAAGTGCAAGTAGATAAATAAGTACCACTCCGGCAGGAAGGTAAACGGCGTTTCCGTGTGCTGCTCTGGTTCACCAGAAGTGGCTTAGTCATGCTGGCCACATGACCCGGAAGCTGTACGCCGGCTCCCTCGGCCAATAAAGCAAGATGAGTGCCACAACCCCAGAGTCGTCCGCGACTGGACCTAATGGTCAGGGGTCCCTCTACCTTTACCTTGGTTTTTAAATGTCAGAATTGATGCCAAGTAGCTTTTGATTTTTTGCTCCAGAAACTGAGAGACTAATATAAATACTGAGCTCTTAAGTGGTACATCTGTATAGTATGCCTGTTTATTGATATATATATAGTTACCTATAGTTTCCCCCCCAATATTTATTGTAGGATCATGATCGTCGGGTCAGAGAAGCAACACAGCAAGCTTTTGAGCAGCTTATTTTGAAAGTTAAGAAACATTTGGCTCCTCATTTAAGAAGTCTTATGGGACACTGGCTGATAGCTCAGTGTGATACTTACTCTCCCGCAGCGTCAGCAGCTAAAGTGGCATTTGAAAAAGCCTTTCCACCAAGCAAACAGCCTGAAGCCTTAGTATTTTGTAAAGATGAAATTCTGAATGTGAGTTTTCCAGTCTGTATGACTATGTTAAAGGTTTATGTTAGTTGCGTTTTGGCTTTTTAAAAGAGTGAAAAGAACCAGGCAGAGGGCCTTCTCGGTAGTGGCGCCCGCCCTGTGGAACGCCCTCCCATCAGATGTCAAAGAAATAAACAACTATCTTTCGTTTAGAAGACATCTGAAGGCAGCCCTGTTTAGGGAAGCTTTTAATGACTGGTGTTTTAATGTATTTTTAATATTTTGTTGGAAGCTGCCCAGAGTGGCTGGGGAAACCCAGCCAGATGGGCAGAGTATAAATAATAAGTTATTGTTGTTGTCACATTAGATATACCTCTAGTTTTGAGTTTGATTCTGAATTACATCAAATATATATTCTGTTCTTAATTATTTCAGATGTAGTATGGACAGGGAAAGTTTTGTCTAAAACCAGGATCATTGTTTTCACTATAATTAGTTTCAAGACAAACCAATTTCATAACCCATGGTTTGAAGTTGACTTGTTTTGAGACTTAGTATTAAACTACAATCCCCAGTTCAGATGAAGAGGAAGGCTGCTATTTTACTGAAAACAAAAGAAAAGCTTTTATGTATTTTCTTGACCACACAGGAGCGGGAGGCAGGAATGTGTGAATCCAAGACTTGCTGCCCCTCATACCCATCATAAAACATCATAATGCATTGTGACGCTCCAATTTAGGCAGTGAATATTAGTGAGAGAGAAAAGGTGTTAGAAATGCAAATTCATTTTTACTTGTTGGCCATTTTTACTTGTAGCTACTGATATTATCAAAATAGAAGCTGTTATGCTCCTGGCATGCATAGTTGAGCTTGTTTAACCAAGAAGGAAAAATACACAAAGTCACACATTTGTTCCTCATTAATTTTGAAGTGATTTACAGTTTGTAAATTCTAAGATGAAAGAAACAAAATGTAATTGTTTTGGTTTATAAAACTTAATATTAACTTTTCTATGAGCATGGCATAATTTTATTTTCCATTTAAGGACATCTAGTTGATTCTTCTCTAGGTACTCCAAGATCACCTTTTGAAAGAAACACCTGATACACTAAGTGATCCACTGTATGTACCTCTATATAAATATGTTTGTTTTGTATTAATTCACAATAAATATGTAAAACTTAGAAGCATGTTTCAGATCCATTATATCAAATTATGGGAAGCATTTCTCCCTGTCCAGAATTTTGTGTGCATATATATAAAGCAGACTTCCTCCACTTAAATAGAAGCCCTTGCATATATGGGAGTTTTGTGTGTACTATCTATCTATCTTGCTTTCAGAGCACTGCTGGATTAAAGCAACAGTATGTTTAGAACACTGCCTTCTTTTTATATTTTAATATTTCACAGTCAATGCAGATTGGTCTAGTAGTTTGGTTTGCTTGTGAGAACTTATGCTTGAAAAAAATTGTTATAATTTTGCTTCCTGACAAAGGACATATAATGTCTAGAGTGAATTAGAAGATGAATTTAATTTGGTAGTGCAATATTGGTAGTGATGATTAGTAAAAAGCTTTTCATTATTTCTAAGACTAATGCTGTTTCTCAGACCTCTTAGATTGATATTTTTATGTATATGTACAATGTGGGATATTCAGAGAGGGACTAGCTTTCAGAGTGAGGTTGTGCTATCCTTTTTAACAAATGATTTAAAATCAAATATGAAAATTGTGTTCATGACTGAACTGTAAAACTATATAGCTTATATATTCAATTCTTTTGTTTTAATAGAACTGTGCCAGAGGAAGAAAGGGAGGCCAAATTCTTTCGAATTCTGACATGTTCTTTGTTAGCTTTAAAGAAATTGATTTGTATGTTACCCAGTAATGAGAATAGTTCATTGGAGGAGAAACTTAAACCTCTGCTGACTCAAAACAAATTTTGGAAATACGGGAAGCACAACTCACCACCGGTATGTTTATCTTTTTGTCCACTTTCTAAAACGGATCTTAAAAATGGCGTCAGTCGTGATTATCTGTTCTGAACCCTTTGCTTTCATTCACTTTTTTTTTGCCTTTTCATATACCGTATTTTTCACTCTATAAGACGCACCAGACCACAAGATGCACCTAGTTTTTGGAGGAGGAAAACAAGAAGAAAAAAATCTGAATCTCAGAAGCCAGAACAGCAAGAGGGATCGCTGCACAGTGAAAGCAGAAATCCCTCTTGCTGTTCTGGCTTCTGAGATAGCTGCGCAGCCTGCATTCGCTCCATAAGACGCACACACATTTCCCCTTACTTTTTAGGAGGGAAAAAGTGAGTCTTATAGAGCAAAAAATACGGTACATTGCTGAATTTTTACATGGATTGCCCAAGATATGGAGGTCATAACCCTGTTACAGTCCATAGTGTCTGCTTGAAAATGTTTAAATTTCCCTCTCCTTCCTCTCCTTCAGGTTCGTTCAGCTTTTTTTGGGCTGATTTCTGCTTTTTGTCAGTACATTCCTGAGTCAATGAAAGCTGAAGCTTCAAGAGTTTGCCCAGCGGTTCTTCTCAGCATTGATGACAGTGATGCCATTGTTTGTCCTGCTCTTTGGGAAGCTGCACTTCATGTCCTTACTGCTATTGAGGTAATACAGTGGGCTAAATGGAAGCATTATTTCTCACAATTCTCAGGGACTTGTTTCCAGGGGTCAGCAAACTTTTTCAGCAGGGGGCCGGTCCACCATCCCTCAGACCTTGTGGGGGGCTGGACTATATTTTGAAGGGGGAAAAAATGAACAAATTCCTTTGCCCCACAAATAACCCAGAGATGCATTTTAAATAAAAGGACACATTCTATTCGTGTAAAAACATGCTGATTCCTGGACCGTCTGCGGGCCGGATCCGGCCCAGGGTCCTTAGTTTGCCTACCCATGTATGCAGACCATGCTTCTTTAAAATTAATTGATATTATTCAGTGCGTAGGCACAAGCTTATCCCACTGCATGCTTCTCTTTAGTTCAGCTAGCACACTCAAAAACCTCTGACGTTTTGACTCTTTCATTAGACTGATAATTCACAGATCAGTTTCAGGAGATCTGTTTATGTAGACCCAGAACCCACAATTATTACAACTTGCAATATGTGAAATGTAGGCTGAGTAGTTCTGCAAAAGTTTGATCACTTGGCTGAATATTAATTTCAAAAACGTGGAAAATTGAGTTCATAAAACTATGTCAGGGGTCTGCAACCTGCGGCTCCGGAGCCGCACGTGGCTCTTTTACACCTTTGCCGCGGCTCCAGAGCGGATACTAGTGAGGGGAGGAGGCGCATTGTGCACCCCGACACTCCCCACTGTGGCGGGCGCTGTACTGGCTGTGATGTCGCATGGGGGCGGTGCGTGCGTTAGTCACGCACCGTCCCAACGTCACCTTCCCGCCCGCTGTCAGATCAGAGGGCAGCGGCGCGCATGCTTTAAATGTCACAATGGTTTTGCGGCTCCCAGGTTGTTGTTTTTCTTCGGAAACGGGTCCAAGTGGCTCTTTTTGTCTTAAAGGTTGCAGACCCCTGCAGTTCATTACTTTGATGTAGAAGCAAATATTATATAGGCCCTAACTTCCTGAAAAGAGGTCTAGTTTAAGTTCTGCTTAAATATCACCTCACTTAACATTTATTTTCCTGTTGTCTCTTAAAACGTTCATTAACTTTCAAATTTGTGAGTATGTCAAATTAGCATGCTTCTTTTGCAGTGTGGCCCAGAGGGCCACTCCATGAAATAGATTATGCATTTGTTAGGTTGCTCTTTCCAAGCTAGCTGAGTAGTCTTTAATTTACTTCTGAACCTTGTGTTGTTCTGTAGGATTGTTGGAGTCATGTGAATGCAAAAAAGGGAGTCCTGCCTAAAATATGGGCAGTCCTTCGAGAAGGAGGACGTGGTCTTGCTACAATTATATATCCTAATCTCTTGCCTTTCATTAGCAAGATACCTCATGGTATTACAGAACCGAGGCTGGACTATTGTAGAACATTTTTCACCACCATAATTCAAGGGTATGAACAACTAGTTCTTTTTTGATTAAAGATCGCCATGTACATGTTTGGAAATGAAGGGGAATGTATAGTGGGTAATATCCAAATGGGTCGTATCCACTGGTGTTGCAGGAAGAGAGACCCTTTTCACCTTCGCTCCCCAGATCTACTTCACCTGCTGTGTGACACAATCAAATGCATCCTATAATTTAAACACATTTTACAATTGTAGATGCTAAACAACAGTGCTCTGTATACTTCAATGCACCCATCATAGTAATATATTGATTACTATTTTAAAAATGTTGTTCTTTGTTCTTCTAATTTAGTTCTGTGCTTCTGATTTTCCAATCAGTGCACTTTCAGCACAGTGTAAAGCTATAGCATTCATTGGGAAGAATTCAACATAACGCTAAGGAGACCATTCTGTCAGCACAAGCTTGCAGGCAACTGCTAGTGGGAACTGTTAGTTAAATCAGGCTCTTTGATTACATTTGAATTCAAAACTATAAATGAAATTTATAATGTTTCTCAATTTTGTGTTTGTCTAGGTTGTTGACTGAAAGAGCTATGGCTAGCCGTTCAGAATGTTCAGCAATCCTTTCGGCTTTCATGGAATGTTTACGATTTACAGTGCTACAGAATATAGGTGAAGAAGAAGAAGAAATTAAAATTCAAGAAATGCTTATAAATGATCAGGTATTTTTTCATGGGAATATATCAATTACTTCTAATAATTTTTAGTAATTTGAATTTTAGTCAGTTGCCTAAATATCTGTAATAAAATGGCTGAAATACTCTCTGATGCAAGGAATTTGAATAGGAGATAGCCACAAGTGGCCCTCTTCACCACCTTTATGACTGCAATACTTCCTAGGCTAAAACAAATAAATATGTTAGATCACAGGTGGGCAACCCACAGGCTCCAAGTTCACTACCAGCTACCCAGCAACTTAAATTCCCTCCACCCCACTCCCCGGTTAGCTCATTCCTTACAGCCTGCCTTGAGTTACTCAAGTTACAGGCAAATTTACACCCACCCACAGTTTTCACCTGAGCTCCCCAACTAGTTGTTTGGCAGACTGTGGGGAGCCCAGTTTAGACCGACCGTTGTGCTTCCCTCAATCTGCTAAACAGTGTTTGGTGCTGGCAAGTACACTCCCCTCACCCTGTCAATCAACTGGGGAGGGCAGCTCCTCATGTGCATCGCCTCCAGCTCATTGATGCTAAGGATTGTGCAAACAGCTAAATGAACTAGGTGTGTGGTAAATACCTTTCAGAATATTTATATTTATCTGTCGCTTTTCGCGCTGCTGCTATAGCTATAGCTATGCCTAGGTTGCCATCTTTCAAAAATTAACATCCAGGAGACCTCAAAAGTTGTTGAGCTTTTCTTAGGAAGACCCCAGAACTGTTGAGCTCTTTTTAGACAAACCCCAAAGCTTTGGGTGTTTACAAAAACACCCCCAAAAACGGGACTTCTACTGGACACATTCCAGAAATCCCGGATGTATGGCAGACCTAGCTATACCATTCTCTTCTCCTTCTCACAACCCCCATTTTGTTAAGTTTTCTGTTTGCTGTGACGATTTTCATTGCCTATGGCAACAGCACAGCAAATTAGGTTGCAGCCTGGACACATCCCACTTCTCCCTCTCCCACCCTCTTTTCACCATACTTGGGTATATGGGTGAAAATCACCAAAAGGAAGGGTCACTTCCAGCATTTTCTACATCATGCCCTAGTTTAATCTCTGCACTAAAATGAATGTATTTTCTCTTTACAGCTAGTTCCCCTCATTGACACAGTGATTAAAGAGCCCAGGTTACAAAATGGACCTTTGTTTTTTGAGGTAGCAGACGCCTTGCGCTTTTGGAACATGCGAGCAGAAATTTCAAGTGGTGATGGAGCTGCTCCCACTTTCCGGAGAATATTGTCGGACTTTTGGGATGGCCTTTCAGCTATATGTGTGGGGCACATTGATGTAATAGACGCAGATGAGAAATCTTTGGCTGCTGTGTCCTCTTTGCTACAAATCCTTCAGAACCCAGAAAATAAGATAAAACCAAGCAGAAGAAAAGCTGTGAAGATCAGGTTTGCAGAAGATGATGAACCTGAAAGCAACACTGAACATGAAAATGTTGTTGATATGAGAAGCAGCAATGATCCTGGGACTCTTATTCATGCACAACATCTTTCCCCTCTACAGAAAGAGCCTTTAGAAGATTTAGTTTGTAAACTTGCAGAACTGAGTATTGTGTATACCAATGAACAAAGGTCTGACCGGCACTTAAAGTTCCTCTCTGCTCTCCTCAGTAACTTTGCCTCCAGTAGAGTTTTCCAGGTGCTGTTGGAGAATAGGACCAGTATTCAGGAAGTTGCAAAGCTTCAGTATGAAAATCCTTCTATCCAATTTCTCTATGAAAATCTAATTGGTTGGCTGAAAGAAGACTGGAGAAAAGAGACAGATTTCCTGGTTGATATTTTGTATAGTGTCCTCCATTGCTGCAGCAGTGCCCCAGAGAGAGAAAACATTCTAAATGACTTAACAAAGGTACACTTTCTTAAAAATAAGTTTCATAGAATTGTAGAGTTGGAAGGGACCACAAGGATATTCTAGTCCAACCCCCTGCAATGCAGGAATCCTTCACCCATTGAGGGGCTCGGACCCACAGCCCTGAGATTAAAAGTCTCATGCTTTACCTACCGACTGAACTACAGTCATACCTCAGGTTGCGGTAGCTGCGGGTTGCACGTTTTTGGGTTACAGACGCGCCAAAACCCAGAAGTACCTGAATGGGTTACTTCCAGGTTTTGGCGCTCACGCATGCACAGAAGCACTAAATCACGCTTTGCGCATGCACAGAAGCGCTGAATTGCATCACGTATGTGCACAGACGCAGCGCTGCGGGTTGTGGATGCTGCAGGTTGTGAACGTGCCTCCTGCATGGATCACGTTCACAACCTAAGGTTCCACTGTATTCAGTTTGCTATGATTTTGTAGACTGGTGGTGAGAGAAGTTTAACAGTTTGGATTAGTAATTGTTTTAACTTGCTGGCTATGAATTTCAGTTTTCTCTAATGTAATTCAGATTTGAAATGAAACATTTTGCATATTTAGGATTGGAAAAGAAAAAAATGTCTAATACAGTGGTGCCCTGCAAGACGAACGCCTCGGAAGACGAAAAACTCGCTAGACGAAGGAGTTTTTCATTTTCTTAGCCGCTTCGGAAGACGCATTTCCCTATGGGCTTGCTTCGCAAAACGAAGCTTGCCCCGCAAGCTCCGGGGATAGCGGGGAAGCGCAGCGCGCCTTCCCCTCTCTCCCCGGACCCCTTTTGAACCAAGGGGCGGCAACGGGGAGAAGCGATCTTCTCCCCGCCGTCCCTTCCTTCAAAAGAGGGGACAGAGGGGAAGGCGCGCGCCTTCCCCTCTGTCCCCGGACCCCTTTTGAACCAAGGGGCGGCAACGGGGAGAAGCGATCTTCTCCCCTCCGCCCCTTGCTTCAAAAGAGGGGACAGAGGGGAAGGCGCGCGGCGCTTCCCCTCTGTCCCCGGACGGTCTCCATAGGAGCGCATTGATTGATTTTCAATGCATTCCTATGGGAAACCGTGTTTCGCAAGACGAAAAACTCGCAAGAAGAAAAAACTTGCGGAACGAATTAATTTCGTCTTGTGAGGCACCACTGTACCTATGCTAATTTAGTCATGTCATATTTAAATTTAGAAAGTCAGGGTTGCATCCAACACAGCACGAGTGGAGATCCACTTATACAATAGTACTTCCCCTTCCTCTCCTTTCTCCATGCACCCCAAAATTGCCCAGTATATTCTCTCTCAACCCCCTGGAGCAGATTTTGAGGATGAGAAGGCTCTGTCCCGCATTTCCACCTGCCATGCTTCTGATGACAGTGCGACATGGCTACTTTAAGGGGGGAAATGTGGCTTCCCCACAGGCAGAACCACTTGCAAGGAAGCCTCTCAGTTTTAGCTAAAGTGGTGCTTCAGGTTAAGAACAGTTTCAGGTTAAGAACGGACTTCCAGAACAAATTAAGTTCTTAACCCGAGGTACCACTGTATTTGTATCCTACCTTCCCTGCAAGGAACTCAACTTAGGGAAGATTTGAACCCAGGTCTCCCATACCTTAGTCCAGTACTCTAACCATTATGCTGCATTGGCGATAAATGTTAAACTTTTCACACAAATTGTTTTAAGTTTCTGCTTGTCACATTGTTGATGTTCTCTATTTTTTCTGTTTTTGTTTCAGATGGATCTGAAATGGAATATTCTTCTTCAGATAATTCAAAAGGTATATTCAAGATTACACATACTAGTTTTGTATCCAGAGAAGCATGAATTTAAGATTATTTAAACAGAGTTTTATTGCACTTTATGTAAATATCTGTCCCATTTTCTGTGTGTGCTTAAGATGAAAAAGCCCTTTCTGTACTGAATCACTTGCACAATTGGTAATTAACTATAGACACATGTCTATATAATTTATAATAAGTAGTACAGTATATTTGGACATTAATTAAACCACCACTAAAATATACTTTGGTATTTTTAATGTTTTAGGCATGTTCAAACTCGGAGAAACATTCATTGTGTTCTGCTTGGCTGAAAGGAGATGTGTTAGGAGAAAAGCTTGTAACTCTGGCTGATGACTTGTGCAACACAAGTTTGAAAACGACAGTAGCTTCAGCAGAATCTTTTCATTCAGAAAGATGGACTCTACTAAGCTTGGTGTTATCTCAGCTTATTAAAAATGGTAGGTGGCTTCAGTTTACCTGAGGAAAGAATAAAATTAACTGCCAGAGCTGGCAGACAGGCTAGTCATGGGTGGGAAGTGTGAGACAATGGTGGTGTTAAGGTGAATAATATAATATTGCATTTATTCTTTATAAGATCCCAGTAAGAAGCCAAGGTTCAGGGCTTCAGAGATATGGAATGCCAAAAGCAAGTAGCTGATTAACATACACTTGACAGAGATCTTGCTATCCAGTTGACCAAGATCAAGTCTATATCTGAACCATAGCTAAGGATTTTTGTACATGGGAAAGACTATTTGACTCATAAGCTCAATATTTCATTCCTTGAGATTTTCACGACTGTACCCATGCATTAAGTCAGAAGACTAACTATCTGGATCTGATAAACTTAGCTCCACATAGGAACACTTTTGCAGAAATTAAATATGATGCCCTCTGCTTTTTTGGATGGTCATTGTAAGAAATTATGCTTCAGACAACACATTTTGTAAAACCGCCACAGAGGATATTGTTCATTGCATTATTCAGTGCCCACTTTATAAAGATCCCCATGAAAAATATTTGTTGGAGTTTAGTTTCAGGGAGAACTTTGTTTCACCTAGTAAGTTTGTTTGCTTTTTGCTGTTTGATAAAGGAACACACAAAGTAACATAATTTTCATTATTTGTGTTGGGGACCAGGAAATTGAGAGCTAAATTGCTACTCAATGCTACATGTGTTTTTTGTTTTCTATTTTTTTATGGCTTATAGCTAAACAAATACAGTTCAGTATTACCTACTTATCTGCCAAAGGAAGAATCTCAGAGCTGCTGGTCCAGTTTCCTCAGGCTGTAAGCACTGTAATTTCAGCATGCACACATTGATCATGGAGTAACTTAAAATGTGCCTTTTTTTTTAATCAATAGAGTCCTTGATTGGTGAAGTTTATGTTAAAAGGATTATCGATAAACTTCAAGCAGCTCTGTCTAAAGCAAAGGATCTTTCAGAAGCTGGAAACACAGAACCTTCGGTGTCTTTCATCTGTGACATAGCCTCTAACTTTTTCAGCTCAGTTAAAGGATGCTTGTTGATGCCATCATCAGAAGATTTGTTGCTCACCATTTTCCAGTTGTGTGCACAAAGCCAGGATACAACACATTTGTCAGGTATTGTACAATAAATATACGTTGATAATACCATCTTCTGGACTATGACTCTCATCTTCCCTGACCATTGACTATGCTACTAAGGCTGATGAGAGTTGGAGTTTGACAGTATCTTCCATCTTCTTTCCATTTACTTTACTAGCAGAAGGTCCCTGGCTGAATTCCTAGCATCTCCAAATAGACTGTGGTTTGGGGGAAATGGTCTCCCAAGTCAAATAGGGAGGCCTGGCAGGCCAAATTTAGCCCGTAGACTGGAGGTTTCCCACCCCTGGTGTAGACAATACTAAGTTAGATGGACCAGTAGTCTGACTCAGTATAAGGCAACTTTCTGTGTTGCTATGTTGCTCCTCTGGCGCATTCAGCTGAAGCAAAATATTGCTTCCAGTAATGCCTAAGTGCTGGCGATCATCCCTGAACGCTCTGGAAGTGGCAGTTCCAACATTCAAGTGAAGAGAAGCTGGCATGAGGTGAGGGAAGACAGAGGAAAGATTCTATCCTCTGATGGTGTGTGTGTGTGTGTGTGTGTGTGTTGCGGATTGCATGTGTGTAGCTTCCATGAGTATGTGAGGGGGTGATCCCATGCTCATAAGTAACTCTCAAGGACAGGATTCTGCTCTTATGCGTGTGGATTTAGCAGTATGACTAATGCTTCCCCATTATGGTCAGAAGTTAAAATGTTCAGCCATTTCCCCCCCATTGATGTAGATTTCCTTGTGAATAAGCTGAAGCACACATGGCTGTGTGGCTTAACTTCACTTGTGCATCACCTTAGCGATATGCATAAAGACAGCACCTTCCTGCAGAGATCTGCATTCTGGGTCAAGAACCAACTTCAGTCCTCAACGCTGGATGTTAAAAGGTAAGCAGTGCGCTGCTTAATTTCTTTGCTGGGGCTACCACAATTTTAACAAGGCTTCGTAAATCAAGATTTGAAAGTGGTTTCAAAACTTAGTTAAAATGAAATTGTTATGAAATTCAGTGGTGCCGTAATAATGCAGGTGTGAGTCTTAACATTCAAGGTATGTCATTGTATGGAAAGATGTGAAATACATTATTTTTTAATTACCTGGTTTCTTCGCAGTTTGCAGGTTTTGATCACAGCAGTTAATGACTTGTTGACTAAACTTTTGGAAGCTGATAAAGTTCCTACTTATACTTTGAAGGATTATTTTGATTGGCTCACCCCAAGTGAGTCTGAATGGGAAAAGATGCGGAGATCTCTATCCAATGAGGTATATAAGTTTCCACAGTGTCATTGCATAGTGAATAGTTACTGTCAGCATTTGCAGTTAACTTTTTGGGACCAATTTTTTGTTGCAATCACAAACATGCGACTAAAGCAACATGAACGAGCAGGCCACCAGATTCTGCATGAAGAGTGCATGTTATCTATGTGCCGTAAATATGTCTCTTGATAATTAGTTTTATGTGCTAACTTTTAACTATAGCCAATTGTTGCTAATTGTTATTAAAATGCATAATATTAATGCAACATTCCTATTATGTGAACGGTAATGAAAAAATTACAATCTTGTATGACTCCGGGGAAAATTTAAATTCAACTTTTTTACTTCCTATGTGTTGCTGTAGTGGTTAAAGAAACCACTTTTGGAAGGAAGACTGAGTATGAATTGTGAAATACCTGAAATGGTGAAAGATCAGAAGCTTTGTTTCATGGGAAAACTTCCAAGCCACCTATGTACTGCAGCTCTGTTAAGCAGAATGACATTATTAATACTGAGAAAAGGGGTTGAAAACCATGAAGTGGAAAGAAGCAAAATTGAAAATATCAGTAAGTGCCAGTTTCTGTAGGGTCCTGTTGTCAAAGAGAAGTGTGGCATACATTTATTTATGTAAAATATTTTTAAGGGACAACTGATATTTGAAAACTGTGAATTGATAAAGATATGCTAGGATTATAATTGAGTGGCATTTTTAATGCTTTCTGTGTTATGATTTACACTAGGCTTGTGTCTACATAACTTGAAATCACAGTTGGTTTAAAAGTGAATGTGCTGTGTACTGGTGTATGGGTTGAAAATCACAACAGCATAGTTCCTCCCTCCCTCTTGCTGCTGCCAGGAGCTAAGCCGTGGTTTGTCTTGACATTATGTTCATTGTTTCCCAGACTCATTGTTTGCTCCCTGAAACAAGCCATAAGTGCTAAGGCCAGAACAAAGCTTGATTACAACTTAAGGTTTGTATGGAAAAAGGCAAACAATGAGCACAGGTTCAAATGCAACTTTAAACCAAACCATGCCTTAGCTGCTGGCAGCAGTGTCCACAGTAGGAGCAGAGAAGGAGTGAAGCAGCCATAATTTTTGCTCTGTGCATGCTGTGTGTTTTCCTTCAAACTAGATGTGGGGAACGTTTGGCTCCTTAAGATCTTGCTAAAGTAAAACACCCATCATCCCTGGTCATTGGTCATGCTTGCTGGGGCTGCTGGAAGGGGTTGTTCAGCAACATCTGGAGAGCCAATGGTTCCCAACCTTTGCTTTAAACCACAGTTAAACTTAACTATGGTTTACAGTGGCACGTGAAACAGACCACTGTTACGTGCACAGACGTCCCTATTTATTTTAATTGTAGGGCAGAAAGCTCTTTTGTGTACATGGAGACGCCTTCTCTTTTGAAATGAATAGGAAATACCTTGTGTGTGAAAGCTTTCAGTGTCATAAAAGTTCTGATACGAACAAGGAACTCCTGCCCTGCACAGTCTATTGTGTAGCCTAATAAGTGGAGTGTTGGATTTAGAATTAGGTGACAAACGCATATATCCCCATCTCTGAGCTTCAGTTTACCTATCTGTAAAATGAGATTATAGTTGATTTATGTGATAATAGTTAGAAATTTGAAACATGTATATTAAAAGGACATTGTTCATTATATAAACAGCTTCCTCTGGTTATTGTTGCAGTATAAATTTTACCATGTTCAATTATATGTTTAATAACGATTAAAAGGTTAGCAATGAATTCATTTGCTCGATTATACTATTCAGATATTGTTCTGTTGTTGTTATTCTAGTCGCAGAACAGCTATATGCCTTACAGTGGATTGAAGAACTAGCAAACCCACCCAGCCTTCTTATTGAATTCCTTTACCACCTGCAAGTAATGGATACTTCATGTGAAAAATTATGCATACTCACTAATACAAATGGCCTATTAAGAATATTATTCAATAGGTAGGTATTTTTTTTATTTTTGAAATCATTGTTTCTCAAAAAACAAACAATTGTTTCTCAAACAGCTTTCATTAGAAAGCAACAAATATCCCAGTTCTTCCTGTTCAGGTATCACTTTTGTTATCTAATCTGAAGTTTGTCTCCTTGTGAATTGTTCACATCAAGAATAAATAAAAATGAACATTTATCTTGTCTTTAAATAAACCAGATTTATCACAGAAACTTTATTATTCCATAGATCAAAAGACTGTGGACGACTTTGGGCCTTAACCATGGCTAAATTGATAAAAACTGAGAATATTGCATCCTGTGAGATAAAAGGACTATTCAGTACATCAGAAAGGTATGATAGTAGGCTTGTAGTTTTTCTTAGACTGTGATCACACTACTGCTGCCCCATTGATTAAAGTAGGAAATGGGAGGAAAGGCCCACATTGTGTCTCACATTATAAAGAGAGAGGATATGGCCAGCACTGCTCTGGTCCAAAATCAGATGGCAGTGATAAAAGTGCATATTAGTGATCATATAACTAGGCTGTTTGGATTTTCAAGCTTTGCTCCAAATTGGAGCCACTCTATGATAAAGACCTTCTCCCTCTTCAAGAGAAGCACATGTATCACATGAGTATGAGGTGGAAATGATGTTTCACTGCACCTGGTTCCTAAACAGCATAGACAATAAACAACAATAGCTTTGAATTTGGATGGAATTACTTCACCTATAACATATGTCATGCATCATGACTCGGATGAAATATGGTTGTTGGGTCATAATTTGTAGGCTACAAGTAACGCAAAATGGTAAAAATATTCTGTATTGTTGATACGTACTTAGATATTTGGTGGCGCACGTGCTGCTTCTGGCGCCAAAAGGGGGTGGAATGGGGCGGAATAGACTGATGGACATCCCGCTGACATGCACGGCAGCCAGGAATGCAACCCTTGTGCGAGTGGGAAGTTGCTTGTACTGTCTTTCAGGTCATAACACCTTAAGGTGGTTCACATAATAAAACATTTAAAATCCATATTTTTCTATCCCCCATCCCCAACAACAGTGCCATATACTCTCCTGCCCCTATTTTAAAGTGATAAAATAGAAAATATAATAGTAAAATACTGACAAATTATATTACATAAACCCGGACTAACCTCAAATCAGTCATTTAAAATTGTGGTTAAAAGCTAGGTATTTAGAGTCTTTAAACAATCAACAGGAGAGCCAACTGCTCTTCCCATGCGAAGGAGTTCCATAATGATGGGGACAGCACTGAAAATGCCATGTCTTCTGTAACCACCAGCCTTATTGATGTTGCTGGCGGTTCTGCAAGCAGAGCTTTTATAGCTGATCTTAAGGCACAGTCATATGGGAGCAGGTGATTTTTCAGATAACCCAAGTCATTTAGAGCTTTAAAGGTAACCAGCACTTTGCCACAGCTCTTCTGGGCCCATGTCAATCAGTACAGTTGGTACAGAGTTGGAGTTACATGCTCTCTCCTGACATCTGTTCACTATTTCTACAGCTTCCCTAAGCCTAGTAGGTGCAAATGATGAGTGACAGAGCTGTTAAAGACACTTTAGCCTGATCACCTTGGTTACTTCATATAGATGTAAAATAGCATGAGAAACAGAAATGGAACATCTTCAGCATTCCTGACCCCCCCCCGCCCTTTCCTATATGCTTTAATTCCCTTTGGTGGAGAGTCCTGTCTGTTTCAAATAAATGCTCTGGGGGTCCTGGTTTGTGGTTGTGCAAATCCTATTTCTTCATAAAATTCTGCAACAAAACTTTCCCTGTTTCATGGCCCTTCTGAATTACTTTGCATTTTATCTGTGGACATCGTACTGATTTCCAGATTGTCTGCTGATGTGTCATTTTCTTGGACAGGTTTTTTCCATTAACGGAAGGCAACTTGCACACACTTCAGAATCTGTCTCCATTTTTACTTCAGGAAGACAAGGAAGAGCTTGTAATTCAGTGCACTGCTAAACTAATGACCTGCAATGAAAGTGGACTTTACAGTACTGATGGTCTGTGCTTTAAATATTATCTCCAACTTTTCATTAGCTTGTAGGAGTCATATTTGTAATGCACCAGTTTAATTAGATGTTTGCTTGCCTTTGAGAATTGCTTCTGCTCTTCATGAGAGAGGCTCTTGACGAATCAGTGTATTGTTAAGTGCTTTTTCCAAGGTGCATATTATTAAGCGTATTCATTAGATAAATGGTAAATCTAAGTTTCTTTTAGACAAGTTCTGATTTATTACAGATTGAAGAAAATGCAATATGGATGCCCTTTTAAAAGCTGAACGTTAGGAATTATTTAACTTACCTTTTTCTGATCTTGCATCCAACCACCAGTGTTCACATCTTGTTCTGCTTCTAATTTACTGCTTTTCTTGTTGTTTTCAATAACATTTAATGTGATATTTTAAATCTAGCATTTGACTCTGTTTTAGGAGCTTTTGGATATCTTGCTATTTTAAATTCCTGCTTGAATTGTGGAAGCATTGATTATGGAGATCTAATGCCTGGAATATTAAAAATCATCATATCCTGGCGAAATGACTATGAGGACAGCTTTCTTTTTAGCTGGTGGGTAGCTTTGTTACAGTTTTATTATGACTGGTCTGTGTTGCACGGTTGAAATGGTTCTATTTATAATAGGGCTTCAATTCAATTAAATAACTGTTTGAAATTTGTGTAAGTGTAAACAATATTTCTGTAGCAAGAAGCATACTTTTCTTTTTAGAGGATCTCCCTTTGTCTTAATAGGCATTAACTTAGCAGAGGTATTCCTCCTGTGTGTGAGAGAAGGGGGAATTCCTCTTTGCTTTCTGCAGTGTTCACAAATATTGGGGGAAAAAAAACAAACACTTTACAAAATCTGCTGCCTGATTAATTTTCTTTTTTGTAATTTTCCTCCCTGCCCCCCAGCAATCTACGGGAAGGAAGCCCACAGGTGCTTGGCTTGAACATAGAGATGATCCGGTTTATTTCTTTGTTGCTGAATGATCCTTCCTCTTTGCTGGAGAGTGAGTGGGATTTTGTCATGTGTTCCATGGTGGCCTGGTTAGAGGTAAGAAGCAAACTTAAATGTAGGGAATGATATTAAGGCCTCTGCATGAAGTCCTGAGAGTGCAGATATTTTTCTTTGTGAATCCACTGGGTGGCAGTTCCTGCCTTTGAGAAATCTAAAATATGCGGCAACAGCCTATCATGTAAACTTAAGTAATATTATTGCATGGTTTTACTGTAAAATTGGCTACAGTAAATGTTTTGAACTTTTATGAAGCAAAAATTTCAGAACACATTTAAGATTATCTGAGCTCAATCTAGTCCTGTGCACCAGTTCCACAACATGTTCAACAAAACGTAACTGGTAGTTTATTTTGCTAAAATATGCTTAACTGATAAATGTTACACCTGACCTTGTACAAAGAGGTATGGATAAAAATGTGGAACAAGAATCATGTCAAAATGAGGGTAAAAGAAGAAATATAGAACATAGAATCGTAGAATTGTAGAGTTGGAAGAAGGGACCACGAGGCTCCAAACCCCTACAATCTCTTACCATACTCTTACCAACAGATAGATCCTGCCATTCTCTTCATCATTAGAGAGAGAAAAGACTATTGGAATCTATTTTTATACTTAAAGAAATTGCTTTGATTTGTTATAGAAGGGTTTGTTGTCATTAAAGTTTTAAGAAAATGTGTAACTTTTAGATTAAAATTATTCTTTGAATGGGTGTTATTGAAATTCCTCAGTTGTTGTTTTTTAAAAAAGGAAAAATAAAGCCCACCCTGATGTTCTTCTTTCTTTTCCAGACAACAAGTGACAGCCAGGCAGTCTTTCCTGTTGCCCTTGTGCAAGTGTTTGCCTGTGTCAGCTGCGACTTGAGTGCTGCTTCGAGTGCTTTTTTCCAGGCAGCAACTCCTGAAATCACTGAAAAACTTCCACCAAACCTCATGGCTGAATGGCAGGAATTCTTTTCTGAAGGCATTCATAGTTTACTTTTATCTTTGCTGGTAAAAATTACAAGTAAGTCTGGCAAATGACAAGTATACAATATAATATGGAAAAGTAACTAATATTTTGGACACTCTGCTTTACAGCATCTTAAGATTGCAGTTTTATCTAACAGTCTTAGAAATACAGAACTTTTCAGTCTCCAAGACTGTTCTGTTTGTGTACCGTGGTGGTCTGTTCACCTGGTTAGGCTGTTAAGCTCATTGATAAAAAATGAGACTTTCAGCCATGCTCTGGAAATACTTCACTTTTTGCAATCCATTCAGGAAAGCATGTAAATTTTGTGTGCTGGGTGCTTCCAGACTGTCACTGTTTTTCTGGAGGGATTCAAGGGCATACTGAAAATTTAGGTTTATACAGTTAAAGTAGAGTAAAACATTCTGCCACAAGGAATCAATTTTTTAATATATTTTTTTGGTTAGGAAATTGGGAAAAATACTGAACATTATGGGATGAACAAATTCTTAATGGAAAGATGTTAGCAAGGCCAAACGTAGTCTAACTACCACATAAGCTTTATGTGTTTAAATCAAGATGAGTTGTCAATAAATCGGAGGAGTCCTTTAAGAGTACAATATCACATTTGTATGTTACCTTTTTGAATAGTTTTCCAGGAGAACTAATTATTCTATAATGTAAACTTGCTAAGATGAATTAAAATTGTGAATTCTCTTGTCTGAACAGGAAAAGAAAAAGATGCAATGGAAACATCATTTCAGAATTTCATGTTGAAATCTTTGGGGAAAGCTTTAATGTACATTTCAAAGGATCAGTTATTGAACCACAAACTTCCTGCCAAATTTGTTGCTGGCCAGAAGACAAATCTCCCTGATAAACTGCAAACCTTGTTAAATACCTTTTCTCCAATGCTGCTCTTCAGAGCTAGACCTGTTCAAATCACAGTCTATCACATGTTAAATAAGTAAGTTATCCCCTCCACACATACACTTTGATCTTGTTATAGCATAGAATATGTATTTAGAAATAGACCAGGGAACATATTAGCATAACCAATTGCTCACATTAGTTTGAAAAGTGCAGTCTTTCCAAACTAGAGCCTATGTAGGGCTTCTTGATTTCTAGGTCTGCCTTGAAGATGAAAGGCACACTGACTAACTACTATTTCCACATCAAGTCCACCAGGGAGCTCCTACACTAAATGGTATTGGCCTCCTCTCAGAGGGAATGGTGACCACTATTGTCCTGTAGGCAGCTGCTAGATCGCTCTACTGATTCCGAATAAGGAGACTTACCAAGGGGGCATAGAGGAAGAGGGAGAGCAAAGGGATGAATGCAGAGTCTCTTTCACCCCTCTGCCCTTCCATCTTCTCTAGTTTTGAACTATTGTGTCCCTTATATTTATTTTGTCAGGCACTAAATATAATAAGGGTTAATACTGAGGATGAGGGTAACGATGCAAGCTATTTCTTTGTAGCATCTCTGTAAACGGATGATTCCAATACATAATGGTGTGCTATAGTAAAGGTAAAGGGCCATTAGGTCCAGTCATGGCCGACTCTAGGGTTGCAGCGCTCATCTCGCTTTATTGGCCGAGGGAGCCGGCATACAGCTTCTGGGTCATGTGGCCAGCATGACTAAGCCGCTTCTGGCGAACCAGAGCGGCACACAGAAATGCCATTTCCTTTCCGCCAGAGCGGTACCTATTTATCTACTTGCACTTTGACGTGCTTTCGAACTGCTAGGTTGGCAGGAGCAGGGACCAAGCAACAGGAGCTCACCCCATTGCGGGGATTCAAACTGCCGACCTTCTGATCGGCAAGTCCTAGGCTCTGTGGTTTAACCCACAGCACCACCTAATGGTGTGCTTACTTGCTAGTAATATCCGATGTTGAAATCCTTTTCAGAACAGATAATGTTGGGCCTTAAAAATATGGATAAAATCTCTGTTTTTTAATTTTTCTAAATTCCAGGTTAATGTCTGACTTGCCTAAATTTGACAATGAGGATCTCAAATCCTATGGTGATGAAGAGGAGGAGCTATCATTGTACGTTTCATTTTATTTATATAATGAATGAAGCAACTGCCTATCATAGTAGAATGTTAAAATCTTCCAACCACTTGCCAGACTTGGATTTTCACGGCTTAAGTGGGAAGATGCACCTGTGATTCTCAATATTGTGTTTGTGTGTGTATGTGTGTGTGTGTGTGCACGCGCACACACACGTGCATCAGGAGCTGTCACATAGTTGCAGAAGGTACACGCCCAAAGAACTGGGAAAGAGTAATGTTCCGTGTTTGTTCTCTTCTTCCTGATGTGTTCACATTTAGGGACATAAGAACCTTGTTGGATCAGACCATAGTCTCATCTGGTCCAGCATCCCATCTCTCATAGCCAACCAGATACCTATGGGAAGCCTACAAACACAATGTGAGGGCGATAATTGTCTCCTGCCATTGAACCTCTGTGTTGAGGACTCACAGACCTCCACTCCTGGGGGGAGGGTAGTATATAGCTATCATGGTGTTCTAAGTAGGGCAAGCTAGCCTTTAAACTGGGTAACGCATTCACAATTTTAAGCAGCGATTCTGCCTTGGGAGTAGCCAGTTGCTTGATTTCTCTATAGATCTTTTTGCTCCTTGCTCTGGGCTTGTTCAGTAGGGCTGGTTTAACTCCCAAATCACATATTTTGATCTGGAAGAAGTTCTTTGTCACCTTGGTAGCACCTGGTAGCACATTCTAGGTGTTGGCATCAAGGACATGAAAATAAAATGAAATTCTCCTGGAGAAAAAGTCCTCCATTGAGGTGCTTGAGATAACATGGCATTGTTTAATGTGCTTACATGTTTGGTACAATGGAAACTGATCTGAGTGTAAAAAAATAACACCTTTGCTGCCCTGACTTTAGGTCCCCACCAGCAGCTCTTATGACTGTGCTTGCCACTCAGGAGGAGTTACTGGAAAACATCCTAGAAGGCATTCCAGTTGGAGAGTTTGCAGTTATTCAACCACTAAGTGATGAGTTTTGCCTTGTTTTGGGATACCTCCTCACCTGGAAATTAATACTAACTTTCTTCAAGGCAGCATCTTCTCAGGTGAATTAAAGGGTTTATCTTTATCACCCTGTGACACGCATATACCCATGTACTTCTCCACATCCTTCTACTGACAAATGAATTCAGCTGTGTTCAGTTACTCCTAATCCACAGCAGTAGGAAATAAGCAAGCCTTTTGCTTGAAAACCATTAGTACAAATAAAAGCATTTCAAATCCTTTTGCCCAGAACTTGGAGCTTCAAAATAGCTGTCATATGGTGTTCCACTATCTATTTTACTAGTATTCCCAAGTCATTTTTGTCATTAAGAAAAAAGTACTTTCATATATCTGAACAAGGGTTATGGTTGTTCTCATGCCAGTTTGGATAAATGATATTGTCTTGTAGCATCTGGCTGTAAGAAGGAAAGACTTGGAAGCACATAGGGTATGTTTCATACCTGGCAACATGAAACCCAAGGCAATCTTACCAGCACATGTCAAATTGACATTGCTAAATTGCTCCATAGAAATATGTATTTGTGATGTTGTATCTTATTTTTTTAAATAGTTTGACCAATGCATTACCATGAATTTCCTTGCAAGTATTAAAACAGTCTTGTCTAATCTGCTGTGAATCCCACCAAGCCTTTTCATACTCCCATTGTATACATTCCTTCAGTTTTAATGCTTCTGAGAACAGATTTTATTGGGAATAATTTTTGTATGGTTTCACCACCAGCTGCGAGCTCTTTACTCACAATATCTCCGAAGAACTAAGAGTTTGAATAAACTATTGTATCACCTGTTCAGGCTTATGCCAGAAAATCCAGCCTTTCCAGGATCAACAGCTGAACTCCCAAGTAAGGATGTAAAAACGTACTTTACTGAGGAGCTTGACTTAGACGTCAAAGGTCAGTCCAAATAGTTTTAGCTTTAATTGACATTGAATTTCTTTCATTGTATGAAACAACTGTGGAGATGTAATTTAACTGTTCTTATTTACAAACCACTTCCCCCATTTTTTATCCAGACACCTCATTGCTGTCTTCCCACATCCCTCATTTGGCATGTTCTGTTTACTGTATGACATTAAAAGATTTGCCAGCCATGGTTCGTCTTTGGTGGAATAGCTGCGAGAAACGAGTCTTCAACACTGTAGATAAATTTACAAGCAAATACGTCAGCAGTGTACTTTCTTTACAAGAAATATCTTCAGTGCAGACCAGTACACAGTTGTTTAATGGAATGATGGTTAGTATCATCTTATCTACATAAATTTATTTCATTCTTTGACAGGTTTGATACTGTAGAAAGTAAATTACCATCGAGTGTTCAGTCAGAAGCACACACTTTAAGGTTGTTTCTGGAAAACAGGTTTGTGCATATATAGTGCTCTGAATTAGGGCGGTGATCATCTGCAGTCTATGTATTATTCTATTGTATGAGATACTTCAGTTAATATCAATCTCTCAACAAATTAATGTCTGGAAATGCCTTCTGGTATTTGTGGGAGCACACAGAACTATTCCAGGATTGTTACTTCTGCTTATTAGAGAGCCAGTGTGGTGTAGTGGTTAAGAGCGGTAGTCACGTAATCTGGGAAAACGGGTTCGTGTCTCCGCTCCTCCACATGCAGCTGCTGGGTGACCTTGGGCCAGTCACACTTCTGTGAAGTCTCTCAGCCCCACTCACCTCACAGAGTGTTTGTTGTGGGGGAGGAAGGGAAAGGAGAATGTTAGCCGCTTTGAGACTCCTGAAGGGGAGTGAAAGGCGGGATATCAAATCCAAACTCTTCTTCTTCTTCTTCTTAAATAGAAAAAGAAAGATATTTGTGCTCATGAATGTTGCAGATATTGTGCTGTCACTTCCAGGGCAGATCTCTTCTATAAGCAGCCACTTTCAGTATCTCTTTTCTAGCCACAGTTAAAAACATTGCACATATTTCAGTGAGGGGAGGAATAGAAGTATATTGCAAGTACACTTTACAAGTGTATATATTTTAGGTGCATTCCAAATTATCTGTTATATGCCTTTTTGACAAGTATTCTGCCTGCTATGGATTTGTTTTTCCACACAGGTAAAAGCTCGATCTGCTACGCGAGAAGTCATTGCTACCTACTCGGTTGATGATATATTCATTGAACTGATAATACAGCTGCCTCCAAATTACCCCCTGGGTTCCATAACTGTTGAGAGTGGAAAGAGAGTTGGTGTAGCAGTGCAGCAATGGCGCAATTGGATGCTACAGTTGAGCACATATCTCACTCATCAGGTACCATGATGGTTTAGTCCTTGCCATGTATTATTATCCACAGGTTAGGCCTGCTCTGAACAGCAGGTAGGTGCAGAATAGCAGGGCAGCTGCTCATCATTGGACAGCTCCATTCTGTCTAGCTCAATAGAAGCTTCAGTCTGAATGCTATCTGCATGGGTACCGAAATTGCCTCCTCCTGAATTTGCACTTGCAAAAAATGTCCAGTCCCTAAATGAGCAGGGAGAGGGAAGTACTTTCCAAGCATGGATCCAGTCAGATCTGCACTCCCCAAAGCCCTTGCCATTGAAATGGCAGCTGCGTCAGTCAAAATTCCTGTTCTTTTTTTAGAAGAAAGTTGTGTAGTATAGCTATTAAGTAAAATGTATGCTTGGCAGATTCTGATCTATGGAAAACAACTCTTGCTAAAACTATAGCAACAGAACTAAATGGTCACCAGATACAGGGGAGTACTTTATTATGTAGTAGACAGCATTAATGGTGGGACACCATGCTGTAAAAAAACTTTCAAGCTATGGTATAACTTCCTTGTAAAATAGTTGAAAGGACTGTGAACCAGTATGAGAAGTGAAATACTCTAAAGACAAACTTGAAATGATGAATTATTGATTCCTGAGACAACTTATTTTCTTTTAGAACGGAAGTATAATGGAAGGCTTAGCATTATGGAAAAACAATGTGGATAAACGCTTTGAGGGTGTTGAAGACTGTATGATCTGTTTCTCAGTCATACATGGCTCTAACTACTCTCTCCCTAAAAAAGCTTGCAGAACATGCAAGAAAAAGTTCCATTCAGCCTGTCTGGTAAGTACATGGAAGAGACAAATTCTGAACCAAGTTTTAAATAAAAGAAGACACAGAAAGCTTCAGTGGCTTTAGGAGTAGTCAAATCCACAAAACTAGTTGAGTTTCAGTAAAATTGAGAGGATAAATCCTCCTGTAATAAGTAGCAAGTCTTTCCCTTAAGAAAACAGAGTTTACTTCCATACTGCATTGTAAACTAATTATCACTCTAGGGAAATTATGCAGCCGACATTCTTGAAAACTGAAAGACTAGGACATATTAGTATAGTATGCTCATATGGGAAAGCTATTAGAAATCATATGGTAGTAAGCCTTAGAATATGATAATTAAGTCCTTAAGCACCCAAATGGGCAAAAAACTTCGTTGAATAGGCTTCAGAAATGGCTTTCATTTTAATTTTCACAGAAGTCACACATATGATAGTTACTCAACTATTTAAGAAATAAATAAAACTTGTTCATCTAGCAACCTTACATTTAACGTAAAATGTATGTCTAATCTGCTTTTAATACTTTTTTTTTATTCTTTCAGTACAAATGGTTTACATCTAGTAACAAATCCACCTGTCCGCTTTGTCGGGAGACCTTCTTCTGAAATGACTTCTCTGCTTCAATGAACTTCTCAAAGAAAATCAACAGCCACAGTTGGATTTAGCTGTGAAACGCTACTTTTAGCTTTATTTACAAATAAAAATCTTAAGTTGTTTGATCAGGGTATTATACAAATTGTATATGGCTTTTATATTAATAATTATTTATTATTACTATATATTAAAACAAGGCATTCTGACATCTCAGGCAAAAACTGATGGTATGTAAAGCCTCAGCTTCTGTGCTTTGGTTAATTCCATTTCCAGAGACTAGAACACCACCAGTGCAATGCTGTGCATACTAGGGGTGCCATATTTTGAAGAGCAAAAAAGAGGACATGGAGCCTCCTCGCCTTCCATGGCGTACGTGCACACCATGCCCTCCAAAATTTCTGTTCAAGAAATTCAGTCCAGATCAAAAGAACTTCTGTCTTCGTTGTGGGGAAAAAATAATACAGGATCAAGTATTATTGTCTTTTGTGCAACCTGTATTCCAGAGTAGTTTTTGTTTAACAGGTAGTCTTCAGGACTTGCAAAATTTAAGTACCGAGAGATTTTCTCTTCCTGCTTGTCTGGAAAGTACTCTGGTGCCTTTTAAGCCACATTTTTGCAATATTTTGATAATTTCATCTGTAATTACAAATGAGAAATCACAGCTCAGTTTAAAGCAACAGATGGGTCCTAGCTTTCTATCAGCCAAAATTATCTTCAAATTTCTTTCAGCATTAATTTTGAAAAAAACAAACAAACAACAAAAAAAAACCACACACAAACACAATCCACCCAGCTACATTTCCTGCCTATTGGCAAAGAGAAAAACCTGTAGAAAACTGATACTAGATTACGAGCACTGCCGTGAGAACAAATATAGAACAAAACTAAGCAAGGTTCTTAACTCCTGATTCCTGACCAGTGTAAGGCTCACTTACCTATCATTTCCAAGGTTCTCTCATTTTAAGAGCTACACACTTGGCTATTAAAAAAATGAATAATAATAATTCACTGCCAACCTAGTCTCAGTTTGACTCTCAACCGAAAAATCTGTTCCTTTGCTACTCCATGATTCACATTTACTTAACATTCAATTACAGCAGCCTCTGACTCGCCTGTATGCCACCTGTAAATAGATGTAGAAACTCTGGGCAAAAATGGATCACTAATCCATTCTACAGCAAGCATTACATGACTAAGCAGTAATAGGCACGTGATGAGTCACAAGGAAGTGTTGCAGCCCCTAACAAAGGCATCCCCAAACTTGGCCCTCCAGATGTTTTGGGACTACAACTCCCATCATCCCTAGCTAACAGGACCAGTGGTCAGGGATGGTGGGAATTGCAGTCCCAAAACAGCTGGAGGGCTGAGTTTGGGGATGCCTGCCTTAACGGAAATATTGCTGTTTACAGCTACAGATTAATCTGTTTGGAGCTCAGAGTGCAACTGGGGTGGGTGACTTTTTGGAACCAGAAATGGAAATTGTATGACCCCTTTTTCTTCCCTATCTTCCTGTCACCTTGCGTCGACGTTACCATATGGTGTTAAAGGATTTAGGTTGGGGGCTAGCTAACCCTAAACTCAAGTGTCCTATGCATTGATGGAAGCAAGGAAGGTTTTGGAAGAATGGGAAAGAGTACGTGTGACCTTTTTATTTCTTTTCCTGAAAAATCTTGGTAAAGTGCAAAAAAGGAAGCGTAACCTCATGGCACAGGTCCCTCTGGTGACCCGAATCCTCCAGAATACCTACTGCAAGATGTTAGGGGAGGCATGTGGCCTTCCAGTTGTTCTTGGTCTCCCAACAGTCCCATCTAGGATGGTCAATGGTCAAGAATTCTGGGTGCTGGAAGACTAACAACTAAAGAGCCACAGGTCTGCCTTGCCTATGTTAAAGCCCCAAGCAGGTTTTTTTCTTTCCTTCCTCCACTATTGCCCTCAACATTCTTTAGACATATTTGGGACTTAATTTTTTTAGTTTTAATTTACATATTTCTGCATACCAAAGGACCCCCCCAAATATGTAAAAGTGTCTTCCTTATTTTTGGGTAGTCCCATTTAGCATCCAAGCCTGAGACTAAATGGCTTTTAGAGGAAATAAGATGGTCATTCTAGCCCCCTGCAGGTGAAGAAAGTTCATGTGATGAAAGGAAAGTTGTATCCTCAATGTTCTGTGCTGGGACAGCCTCAGAATCCACACATTGAGTGTGGATCTATGCATGAGATATACCTTTGCAGCCATCCACATTAAATGCATAAGCATTAGGGGGTAAGGCTGGCCCAGCACAGAACACCTGGGATGGGGTCCCACTTTCCCTTCATCATATGGAATTCATTCATGTGAATATGGTATGAAGGGGGACTCTGTGTTCTCCGCAAGGGCTTTCACTAGCAGTAGCTGAATACTAGACAAATCATACAAGATGTATACAGCTCATATAAGGCATCATAGGAGTGGCTGAATCCAGTCTGGCAAAAAATTGTCTCCAATACTCATTCAAATGAATTACAAAATTATTCTAAAGCATGCCTCTATCTGAAAAGATTTAATGCAAAAAGTAAAGACTAGCCAAACTGTTTTTAGGATATTTACCAAGTGTTTCAGTGTAAACTCCTTAAGTTTAAAGGGGGGGGGGTGGTGGGAGAGAACAGAAGTATTGCTAACCTGGATCATTTTCTTTAATTGCAACTAAGTAAAATAATCCTCTAGCTGAAAGCAAGTCTGACACCAGTGGAAAGAGCCTGTCCATAACTTCTCTGCCATTTTTACCTCCAGCCCATGCTGCCTCTATTCCATGACTGTGAATCTAGAATAAATGAAAAAGGAAAATTGCACTTTGATATACCATGCAGCATTTTAGACAAAATAAAAACAAGATGACCTTTGCAATGAGTGAAGTCAAACACATTTGAAATCAATCAATTATCTAAGTCACACATACTTGTTTAGCTTTTTAACCAATTTTTTAAAGCAAGATGGCCTTACTGTCTATTGTTACTGAAGAATCATCAGGATATGAAGTCTGCAAACCTAAGCAGAGCTCCATTCAACACAAGGGTGACTGAGATAAGATCAGGCTGCAAATATCCAGAAAATGCATGTGCAAATTTCTTAACAGTAGTAATAATGGAAGACAGAAATACTTGACAAGATTAACTAGTTAATAGTGAGAACAGATTTAGGAAATGCTGCAGTTGAATTGAAATTTTCAGACAAGTGAAATTCAACATATTCAGTGGGTAACAACTGTTACCCAACTGCAACAGGCTGATAAACTATTTTCTCAAATGCATACGTACCTCAGCAGAAGGGGTTACTACATAAGGTGGGTTAAATAGCAGTACATCCACTTTCCCATGCAATCGTGGCAACAATGCTGTTACCTAGACATAAGTTGACATAAAATAAATTAACACAACTTTTATTCTCCAACAAAGTTCTCCAAGCCTGCTTGTGTAAAACTTTCAATACGATTTTGTAAAAAATTTGGGGCAGGGTTAGGGGGAAAGTTACAGCTATTCCAGTTTGCTTCAACTTTAGCACATGACCTTCAGTTAGGTCACAGAAGACTGACATCTTATTAAAAGACTGGTTATCAGTCTCAATGCTGTCTCATTGCCTTTATGCTCCAAGAAAAGGTCAAAACCAAAAACAATGTTGTTTTCAATTAACTCACCAAATTACTGGATGAGGATAGTTTTGCTACAATTATTTTCTAAAGGAAGTGAAAAAAGGTACCTCTGTATTAAAAAGATTAACATTTTATAACTTGATCTGATTTAATATTTGTGTTCTGCTTTTCAAGCAACAATGTTGAGATGGAAGTAGCTCACAATAAATAACTTTAAAATTTACAAACATAAGTCACTAGTAAAAAAAAAAAAGCATATAAATACCTCAAAAAAGCTAATTTATTGAACAATATAAACTCAAAGTGCTATATCAGCACATCACAGTGAAGTGTTTGGTATTATGAAAGTATGCAGTATTATATATCAAAAGGATGAGTTATAATTTGAATCTCACCAGATCGGTAATTATGGGCTGAATGTCAACATTATTATGTATGGCTGTTTCTACAGTGCACAGACCTGCCAGAGGGTTGATATCGGTACACCTATAAGCAAATGAGCCGTATTTCAGTTAAAACAAGCAATGTTTTGTCAACCAAGGTAACTGGACATCAAATATCATTTAGATAAGGTGATATTAAAACTGTCACAATGTGATACAAATAAATACCCACAGGTTGCAGTTCCTTATAAGAGTATTCTCTTGTAGTTGGCAACAATTAAGATATCATGTTAGGCATAACAATTCAAATATCCCTATCAGCTCTGACTGCAGGGATTTTGCGCCACCCAAACTTTGAAAGAAAGAATACTGGTAACTTTTATTAAACCAAGATTAACCATGGACTTCCATGCAACATACTGGCTCAGTTCAGAGACCATAAAAACTATGGTGAATGAAGTTTATGATTTGGCACAGCATGTAAACATCTCCAGGCACAGCTGAATCAGAAATACAGAAATAAGTCTTTGAAGCCAAGTCCTGGAAGGATGGAATACTAAAGCAGATAAAGAGGTCTAAAGCATAGTTTGCTTCTAATGCATTTGGAAACTCAATGGTTTAGGTTCTAAACTACTGCTAAAACGAACCCTGATTTGGTGTGATATCTGAACCAAGTAATTAGCTGCACAGAGTTGGGAGATGTATAGTATTAGCTTCAACCTGTGTGTCTTTCACCCAAATGGTCTATTGTAGGAAGGATCTACTGGCATCAAATATACATTCCCATGACTTTAATTACACTTCATATATTTATGCCCAAAGGTTTTTTTTTAAAAAAACCCCCCACTATAGTATACAACTTAATTAAAAGGCCACTGAAGTGCAATTCATGGTAATATTTCTGTGATCTAGGGGTGTGGGGTACATTTAAATAATCATATGCCCCCTGCCTTTACTTATCCTACAATACAATTTAAAATAACATATAAATACTTACAAGTATAACGCTTTGGGTCCAGCAATTGAAGCCAAAAATGTTGAAACTACTCCAGATCCAGAGCCTACTTCAAGGCAGATCTCAATGCTAAACATTTTAGACATAAAAATAAGGGTGCAATGAGATTAACAAGGGCTGTGCCGCTATAAACTATTCAGACAGTGACTACATATTTTAAAAATATCTGGATACAATGTATTTTTCTGTAGAAAAAAATAGAGATTAATATTATCCACTGTAAGCTTTACTTTAAATGGAATGACCATACCCACTAAGAAGCTTAAGTTCTATTTTTATAAATTAATAAGCTTGATTTTTAAAGAGATTAAATTCATTTTCCATGTAGTTTTCAACTTCTGATTTATTAAACTAGTAAATCCTATTTGAAATGCACTTATCCAGTCTAATGATGGCCTTTCAAAACAATTTGTAAGCTGAAGTTCTTTATATATTTTCCATCTGTAAATGCCAGTATGTATTCTAGTTTTGCCTCAAAACCAGTGGGTCATCCTGCAAATGAATGTTTGCTCTAGACACACGTAAGCACAGTTAACTGTCATAACTATAGGACAAGTGTATCCTAGATATCAAGCTGGACTACAGCCATAGTTCTAACAGAGCATATTTTGTGTATATAAGGTTTCAGATTAATCCCTTGGCAACACTACCTTAAAAAGGGAGTCTCAAGTACTACTACTGAGAAAGATCTTGCCACAAGGCTGGTTGAACTCCTTTCAGCAGAAACTGTTCACAATCCTTACTGCAACTAAAGCCAATACGTTGGAACAAAACACTATAGAGCATGACATAACCAGCTTTGGCAAGGCCCTGCAAGGAAATAAAGTAAGGTGGTATGTTTTTTGGTGCTATTAGAAGCGGCAGTGTGAGAGACAGGCACATCTGATCCATGGGGCACAAGTCATCAGGAAATTCTACGTTCAAGGCTCCTTGAAACAGCAGCAATGCTGTTGAGGCTCAGGTGTCCTTGGTGGCATGGAGTGCCTTCCATCAGCTTCAGCTGGTGACCCAGCTGCTCCCCTATCTGGACACATATAGCCTAACTTCTACCATCTATCCTCTGGTAACTTCTAGGTTAGATTACTGTAATGTGTTCTATGTGGGGCTGCCTCTGAAGAGTGTTTGGAAACTTCAGTTGGTGCAGAATTCAGAGGCCAGGTTGCTCACAAGGGCAAAACAGTTTTTGAGCAGTGTTAGAAACTGAGATATGAAAGTTAGGGGCTAAATGGCATCTTAAACTTAGGTTATGGGCGCAACAACAGAATGTCCAGGCGCACTTTTTATAACAAGAATACAAAACAGAAAATAAGAACTGCAGATAAAATCTTATATTCATTTTTCACATGGTCTAGTCCTCTTCTGAAGACTGCAAAAAACCCGCCATGCTTCCCCTGCCCACCCCTCTAATATTCTTAAGAGGGTCTCTTCTCCAGTATTCAGAAGGTGGCTGGAAGCGGGGAGGCACGAAGAGATCTTCCTTTCCTTCCACTCTGCAGTTTTAATCTGAAATCTTAGGCGCAGTACTGTGCCCAGAGCTCAGAAACTACTTGTGCAAATGAAATTCCTTGTCGCAAAACGTGCCTAGAACAATGGGAGTTTTGAATGCTGGGTTTGAGCATATGATGCCAATTTTGGCCTGACTGCACTAGTTTCCACGCCCAGTTCAAAGTGCTAGTTTTGACCTATAAAGCCTTAAATGGCTCAGGATCCCAATACCTAAGGGACCACATTTCCCCATTATGAATCCCCCCAGACCCTGCAATCACCATCTGAGGCCTTTCTTCCTCCACGAGAGGTCCAGAGGGTAGCAATACAAGAATGAGCCTTTTCTGCAATGGCTCCCCGCTTATGGAATGCTGTCCCGAGAGCCCCCCCCCCGCACCTTCATTATCTTTAGGCACCAGGCGAAACATTTATTTACTGCCAATCCTTTGGCTAATTAAACTACCTAAGATCTTTTAAACTGTGTGGGGAAGTTATTGTTTTTGTTTGTAACTATGTTATGCATTTTTGTATTTTAATATTCCAAACCACCTTGTGACAAATTTGGTAACCTTACATTAGGCGCGCACACAAACATTTCTTTCCTTTGTTTTCAGACTTCAAAGAACTCCAAATGCATGGATATACACGTTTAGTTTAACTGCGTGCAATTTGAGGTTTGAGTGGGTTCGGTTTGATGTTTAGCTCTGCCATAGTGGTCTGCACTTTCGCCGTAGGTCCACGCCGCTGTCTTAAAACGTCCTCGGAACGTGACCCACCTGCAGCACCTTCCATATAAATTCACGCGAAGTCAACGAGTTCAGTTTTTGCCAAGAGGCCAGAGCTGAGAGACCTGAGCCGCGCCACCAGCACGCGAGGTGGAAGGCTCCTGACAGGAACTTGGGTCAGCCGTGCAAATGACCGGCGCCACAGCCGTTTGCGTGCGCGCGCATCCTCCGCCTCCCTCCTGCCATTGGCTCCCTCACCTGCCGCTCCTCAGCTCCTCCGCGTCCCTCTCCAGAGCGTCCAGCAGCAGGAAAGTGTCTTCGGCGGGCTCGTAGACCTCGCTGAAGGGGCCCTGCGGCCCCACGTGCCGGTGCCACGGAGTGGGAATCATCGTGGGGCACCGCAAAGGGTTAAACAAACGGCTTCCCGGTGGGGGGGGGAACTGCGCAGCCGCAAAAAAAGTCCCGGATGTAAACACATCCCTTCGTCGGAGGCGGTGGATATTTACAGTCTTGCAGAGAGGCACAGAAAGACCAAAGAAGAAGCTGCCAGCTGCCCGATGAGCATAGATCTCTTGCCGTAGAAGGGCTGCTTTGCTGAGCAGGAGCTTCCGGTGCGTTGCCTGCTGGGAAGGGACCCCGTGGGAAGGAAGTCTGTGGTCCGGATTTATAAACAACTCGCACGGAGCCCAAATTCCGGGTTCAGTGTGGACGTTCCAGGGCAGAAGTGAAGGGTGCTCGGAGCGGGAACCAGCAGAGAAATCTAGATTTTTAGCGTGGCTTTGGCCAGCGGCGTGCCATACTCTCCCAAACAAGGCAGCAGCAAAGGCAGGCGGTCACGATAGTAGTTAGCGTGTTTAACTAGGACCTAGGATCCCTGGGTTCAATTTTCCACTTGGATATGAAGCTCACCAGGTGACTCTCAATCTAAACTACCTCAGGGTTGTTGTGGGGATTAACTGGGGAGGGGGAGAACAATGTATGCTATATTGAATTTCTTGGATAAAATATGCATATGAAATAAAATAAAAAAGGTACCACAAGACTGGTTTTTCTGTAAAAGTGCAGTGCGTCTGTATGCAACACACTGATTGCTTTCATTCCCTTCTGCCTGCCCTGTGCCCCCTTTGTTAGCCTCCCCCCACCCCAGGCCATCCTAAGACATTTTGCTATCTGAGCCAAAAGACAAGTTGGTGCCCCAATCCCATTCTTGTGGGTGGAGTAGCCGTTGATTCTTCAGTACAAGCACAGGGTACCTCTTCAGTTGCACCTAGGGCAACAAGCTAGTTTAGAGAGTACAGGACAGATCACGAGGCACACATAACTCTGCCCTACAACAAAGTTCAATAGTAGAGTGGGGGCAGCTGGGAGCTGTCTGGATGTGTGCTTCTGTGAGCGGGACTAGTTAGTTAAATCCAGCCCGAGGACTACCATGCCACCCTCTTTGTGGGGAAGAGGTAGAGGAGGAAAGTACATTTCTGCCTGTAACCTACTAGGTGATTTTTCCAGTCAAACTATTCAGCTGTCAACACAGGTTGCAACTCAGATGTACACACTTCAGCCAACTTTGCTGGTGTAGCACAGATGGTCTATGTGAGCCTACCCACATTCAGTGTTATTTTTCTAGAAAAAGTGGTGCCAGAACTTGGCACGAACGCCTCCTTTGTTCTTTTATAATGGCAATGGCGTCCACCTGAGAAGTACAGAAAAAGCCCTGCCCAGAGTTCTACATGCGGAACTATGCCTTCCTTTATTTGAGTTGTACCTCATGGGATCTGCCCTATACACAGATAATGCCTATGTAGTTGTGTGGTTTTTTGCCTACACCCAAGCTGGGGAGCGTGTTGTCCTCCAGATTTTGGACTCCCCACATCCATCAGCTGTAGTAGGCATAGCCAATATTCAAATATTATGTAAATTGTGGTCCAGCAACATCTGGAGGGCTGCAAGTGTCCCACCACTGAATACACTAAAACAGGCAAGCCTGTTTTTTCTGGCATTAGAAGCACCAGCTCTTACAAAGAAATGTACAGCAGCCATTTCCTGTTTCTGCTTTTGCCTTTCCGTTTTTCATTCTCTCACTTTTTTGAGAAGTGTACAGTTATTACAAAGCATGGTAATGAATGGGAGTCTCTTCCAATCCCTCTTCAAAATCCTTTTTTTTGTGAAGCCTTTGACATGGTCCTAGGTAGCTAAGCATAATTACACATTCTTTTCATTATTATCCCTGTTTCCATTTCCATCACCCTCCTCTATTGTCTCCCTGTATCTGATTATTGATTGCAGATCCTTTGGATAGGGACCTGTCCTATTGTATTCTGTAAAGCACTATGCACATTTATGTATTTACAAGCAACCTCATTCTCCATAGTTTGGGAATTCTAATAAAATCAGTGCAGTTTTCAAAGGTACAGTCTGCCATCTTGATTCAAAATGGCATCCATTTGTATCCAAACAAATGAAAACCTACCCCTTGATCTCGGGAACCATAATGCAAAATTTGGTTCCTGTATCTTAAGAGGTATCCACATGCATAATGAACAATTTTTCAAAATACATAATTGGTTTTAAAGCATGTTACCCCAGCTTCAGCTAAAAGACTGCTAGAGCAACTTATATAAGGTCAATTATAACAAGTAAATCCCCGGCCCACAGCTCGCAATTTGAAAGAAAACAAAAGGTATGAAGAAGGAAGATTGCAAACTCTGGCACAAACGCTTCAAGTTACATAGTAGGTCTTCTAATGAGCAGATGGAATGAAAACAGTTCAGGAAGATGAGCCAAAGGGTGTTGATAAAAAGAGATGATGGAATGCCCCTGCTTCTCACCTTTCTTTCTGTTGCAGCCAGGTGATAGCCTATGGAGGGAGGTAGAGCCAGATAACATGGCCCTGCTTTCCACTTTCCCTCAGCCAGGTGACACTTGATGGAGGGAGGAGGAACCTGATAGTGTGGTCCTGTTTCCCATCTCCCCCTCTGCTTCAGCCTAATAAAATTGCTGCTGATGGTGCTATATACATAACAACAAATAAATGAATAGATTATGCAACATCCACAAGATACACTTTCAGAATGTACACAGAACAGACTGTTTCTTGTAACACCATAACAACCAATGCTGCTGAATAACTTGGTGGGCCAATATAATGTTGTTGCCAAGGCTGAAGATCAAGTCCAATTCTTCAGTTTGCTTTTGGGTGGCCAGGAAAAATTAGTTTCAGCAAAGGCTCATGCATGCTGATTTAAAATGAATCCAGGTCTGCTACAAAGAACATTGGAAAATTGCAGCGGCCAAGAACAGACTTGTATTTGTGAAGTTTTATAGGCTTGTGATTTTGCATGAAGCCTAAGGTCTTGTGCTAGGCACTAAAGATACTCAATTAGCAGATTATGACTAATAGAATAGGATAGTTCTGCTTGCACGAGACAAAGTAATATACAGCAATATTTAGCTCTTTCAATAGTACAATGTCAATCTGTGCTGGGTAGATGGAATAACAGTTGTACAACGTATTCCTATGCTTGTCTACTCAGAAGTACTGTGTTTAATGTGCATTCCCCCAATAAGTGTGCAGCGTCAAACACATGTTCTTTATAGTACTTGTGCATGAAGTAGTGCATATCTTCTGTGACAGGTGCATATACTTGGTTTCTTTTGAAGTGGATTCTGGGATTTGATGGAACCTTAAGGTACTTTCAGCCTAAGTTGTTTAGGGTTTTGCGAATTAACACACAGACTTTGAACCTAGTCTGGTAGCAATTTGATAACCAATACATATTGCCAGCAGCCTGCTACTGTGAGAGAATAGCTGCTGCATTCTGCACCAGCGGCATCTTTTAGACCAGACACAATCGCAGTTCCACATAAAGTGTGTTACCATAATTGTGTTTTGAGGCTACCAATGCATGTATGGACCATGCCACCCTAAACCAGGAATAGTTGCAGCTGGCGTACCAGCCAAAGTTGCTAGAAGGCCACAAGTCACTTGGGGCCTCTAGTGACAAAGATGGATCAAAGAATATCTATAAACCTGCTCCTTCAGAAGGAGTGCAGCCCCATCCCAAACAGGCAACTAATCTATCTCCCACATAGGCCTCTGCCTTTCTAGGATATCAGCCCAGCTTACTGGCTCACATCCAGTCCACCACTGCATTCAGACACTGGTCCAGGGCTTCCACAGCTTTTCCTAACTCAGATGTAATGGAGAAATACAGCTGGGTATCATCAGAATATTGATGGTACTTCATTCCAAAATTCCTAATGGCTGTTCCCAACAGTGCCCTCTGGCACTCCATAGTGTAAACACCAGAGGACTGAGGAGCACTCTCCCGGAGTTACTCTCTGGACATGGCCCTATAGGTAGGAATGGAGCCACTGCAGCACAATGCCACCACTAACGATGCCATCGATGCCCAGCCTGCAGTTTTGCCGCAGAAGTATACAATGGGCAGTGGAATCAAAAGCCACTGAAAGCTTGAGAAGGAGCAGGGTTGCACTCCTTCTGTCCTCTCTACAAATGGCAACCAAGGCTGATTTGCTCCCAAACCCAGGCTGGATGGATTCAGATAATCATTCTCATCCAGGAACGTCCAGTTGCTCCACCACAAACCTCTCTGCCACCTTCCCTAAAAACAGGGCATTTGCAACTGGGTGAATAGTTGTGACCATTGATTGGATCAAAGCCTCATTTTTTGGTAGTAGCTGTTCTACCGCCTCATCTAAGGTGGCAGGCACCATCCCCTCACACTGTGAAGCAACCACTGTCAACCAGCCGTTAGTCTCTCACACCCTCCCTGAGTTTGATTTCACCAGCCATGATGAAATTAGAATGAATTAGATTTCTGTACCTCGCTCTTCAAAGCTTCACCTGTCATCAAAACTAGACCACTACTGTATAAAATAAGTAAACAACACATTAAATCCTATTATTCCAATAATCTAGAGTTGTATTAATTCTGATAATTTTGATTTACCAATATTAAGCTAATTCACGTTGTAGATTTTAAAAGATCTTTATAGAGGACTAGCTTTTGAAGTTTAATACAAGAACCAACATTGTATTCAGCTGTGGTAAATGTTGGCTTTGGCTGCCTAAATGCTTGTGAAGTTTGTTGTTGTCGCTGTTGTTAGTAGCAGCAAAAGTAGTGGGGTTTTTTACACGCTTTTAAACCTTTCTTGGTAAATTTTGTTCACCATCTATTTTTAGCCTTTACATAACTAAATATGATTATTTTCCTTCAGAGAAGACAGGCTGTTGTTGCCAAAAAAGAGAGACAGATCTGTTTCATTTTTTAAAAAAAACTACTTGCAAGTTAGTAATATTTTTGTTTTGACGGTATCTCTGTCATGTAATTAAAGTCTATATTACAGCAGTTAAACATTTTCTTCTTGATGGATATCATCACCTGCAAAATACATAGCTTAATTGCCTTTAGCATTTGGAGACATTGTTTAGCTGAGGGACATGTATCCCAGCCATACTTGGAGCTTTTCCACAAAAAAAACTTTAGCTTCTTTTTAGTGCAACCAAGACAGGAACGTTTTATCACATAATGGACATGAAGAGGACGGAATTGCTGCAATGAGGCCAGATAGGTGTGTTCCAGGATACCAGAGGCAAAGTGCACAGCTTTCAAAAAGCAGCAGTAAAAAATAAAATACTGTAAAGAAAAAGGAGAAACATTTTTTATACGATCGAACATCATTTTGTGCATAGCTGGGGGTGATGAAGTCGTAGTTTTGGTGATGTTGGCCACGTACTGACAGGACAAGAGTTTTATTTCTAGGCTAGGTTTGTACTGCACATGAATGGCTATTCAGAAATAGGCTTTTCATAAGTTTTGGACTCTGCAAATTACAGCAGTCTCTGTTCTTCAACCATCATCCCTAGAATGGATTACAAGAAGATGGAATAAAAACACATAGGACCAGAACCAATTAACCCAGTGGGAGGCAGCACAAGGGCTCCTGCTAGTGCAATGAGGCAATCCCTATTCTCTTTCCCCTGCCTGCCTCCCCATGTCCTCCAAATCCACTCCAGAGGGTCAGGAGAATCTGCAAAAAAAGTTGTGTGTGTGTGTGTGGGGGGGGGAATCATTGGTCTGGCAAGAATAAATGTTTGTACTGACAGAATGATCAGAAGTTTGTGATGTTACTAATGACATATTGTGTTGAATCCTTCCTAACATAAGTCAATTGAACTTAGGCCGAATTGAAATCACTAAGATGAGTTAGTCATGACTGAATTTAGCTCCCAATGAAATCAGTTGGTCTTAAGGTATTTTCTAGGTCTTAAGACAAAATAAAATCAATGACTTTTATCCAACCTCCAGAGATTGACTTAAAATATACAGTGTGCTTTTTAATAGCCTTTCAAAAGGGATAAACAAAATAACTGAAAAGTTCCCTAGCCACATTTAAATTTCAGTGAAATGTTTCTTGGAAAAGTTTTTGCAGACTAAGACATAGACCCTCAACTTTGTGGGGTGTTTGTTTTTTAAGCATTGATGGAAAAGTTAATAACCAAAAGAGCAGTGTTTTTAAGATGAATTGTCTTCAACTTCTTTGCCAAATTGCTCTCTAAGGATTAAGGTGTTTATCATCAGTATGTTTTATTGTCAGTTCATATGTCTGAGTAAAATCTGTTCTCTCAAATAACCATAGTCGAATTAATCATTTTGTAGACAAACTTTTAGGAGGAGTTAACTGGGTTTTGCAGCTGTCAAAATAAAATTAAGTGTGATATGGTAACGGCTTGAATTTCACTGTTTTGAATGGATGGATGCCTTTCACAGAACTGTAAAAAAAAATAATGATTAGAATTTGAAGATAGCTTGGAGATCTGACAATCAGCATTGGAAAAACAGGGTATAGAATTGATTTAATTAAAGGAGCTCCATCAAACTGCACTTTCTAGGATCTACTTCTAGGTGTTTAATACAAACATAGATTTAAGTTACAATGGGAATACAAATGATATCTGTGAGAATATTATATGGGTTTGATGGGTCTTACGTTTTATCTATGGAAGTTCATTCTTTTGGAGGTTAAGTTAGCCTCTGCTGTGGTACTCCCATTTTAGAGTGATGGGGTAGGACTTGGCTTTCTTATTGTATTGTCAAAGGAATTTTATATGTCTTTTAAACTTTGCTTTTAACTGATCCCCCCCCCGTTGTTGATTCAAAACTTTTTTTCACATAAAACACCTAACAAATGCAGTAAATCATAACAATATAAGCATTTTTTATTTATTTTTTATAAAAAATTTATTGGGTTTTCACAATTTATATAAACACACACAATACACAATACAGACATACAAACACAAAAACAAACACATATAATTTCCAGTCCTTAATTTCTTAACCACTTTCCCTGACTTCCCCACACCTCCCCTTCTTGCATCCCAATTCCATAATTAACTCAGCAAGTTCTTATCTCCTACTTTTACCTTATTGATATTTTACTTAATTCTTCTTAGTTAACCAAATTTAACTTATAAACCTCCATTAAACAACAATACCCATCTTTTACCTCCTTTTCTAAGGTCGGCCCAAGTTCCCTTCCACAAATTTCCCAATTTTTATATTAATTACAAAACAAAATAACAAAAAACAACATATAATTATACACCCTTTGGATTCCAAAACTCTCACCCCCCCTTTCCCGGTTTCGATCCCCAAAGAATATCCATCAGTCTATCAGTTCTCAGCCTGGATCCCTCACGTCTGAGGCCCTCAAATCTCTCTCAGTCCCTCTCTGCCGGTTTTGTTGGTAGTTGAGTCTACCGAGACATCGAGTCTCGGAGAAGCTCTGTCCCAATAGGGTCTATGTTTCTTCCAACCAGACCTCCATATTCAAGAGTGGAGCCCAAATTGTGTTTCTTATTCCTTTTAAGTCCAAATGTCCCAAATGTCCCAAAAGCTCCAATTTTCGTCTTAATCAATTTTGTAATCCATAGATATTCCGATCTCCCCCTGGAGAGATCTCTCCAATCTTCATTCTCAAATTCATACCAAAATCTCATCATCCAGGTCTTGTTTCCCTTGTAATCCATTTTTACAGGCCTCTGGTTGATCTTTTCCACTTGCGGCATTTCAGCTCCTCCTTCCCACTCCTCTGAATCAGCACATATCTCCTCTTGTTCAGCTGCAGAATCTTCTTGAGTCAAGTCCTCGGCACAATCAACAGGTTTATTTACTTTAGAGTTCAAGGTCATTACTTCTGTAGCCAAAGCTTCACTCTGATCATGTAATTTTCCCAAGAGAAAGAACATTCTATTCAGCTCAGCCTGTACTTTTCCATCTGCAGCCATTGTAATGTCTCAGAACCCCCTCTAGAGGGATTTTAGTTACTTAGTATTCTTTCTCCAACAGTCTAGTTACTTTGTTTTTATTTCTTCTTTATTTTCCACAACTTAAAGTCAAATGTATCAAAATTAGCCAGCAGAAATAGCGAAAGGCAAATTTTTCTATCTTTGACAGCTCACTTGACAGCTGTCAAACTCTTTATATCTTCTCAACAGGCCCTCTTACTTATCGCTCCCGGCTCCCGGGGGGTTGCAGGTCAGCTCCTAAAATTCAGTTCTTATCCTCCAGCAAAATACTTCTAATGCCAAATCGTGAAATTAATAACTTTTGTCTCACGAAGAGAGAAGTGGTCTCTCAACCTTAGTTATCCAATTCTTGCTTTAAATTGTCTGCAGGATGGGGGGGGGGCGGACTTCCTTTTGACACCTCCCCCGATCGTACCGAATTCAAAGGAAAAATAGATTTTTAAATCCAATTTCCGTACTACTCACGGGTTGTTACTTTTGTAATCCAAATGCTCAAAGGAAGAAGTCAGCGCTCTGTAGAAGAAGCGGTCTACTCACAGCACCACGCCACTCTCCGGCCCCCGCTCCAAAGCCTTTAAAAAGGCTTCTTCGCAGGTCGGGGGGGCGCAAATGGTGCCCGCCAAGTCACCAAGTCCACAGGCTTCAGTGCCTGTGGTTTCTGAGGGTCCCCGCGTCGCCGCGGCGGCAGGACCCGTCTTCCACGGAGCCGATTCCCTCCGGAGCTCGGAGGGAATCCGCCATTAGATGATCGCGCTAACCTGGAAGTCCAATATCAGCATTTTTTAGATGCTGCAAGTGTTAAATGCTCCTGCTGCTAATGCTACTACTAATGGTGCATAGGCCAAGTTGCTAAGCACATTTTTGTTAGGGAACTCACAAGTAATTTGGCTACAGCGACGTAAGAACTAATTGGGGATCTGATGTGGATTTGCTGTTGGAGTGGCTAAACTACACCCAGTAGCAGCTGGCATGTTGGGGAGCTGCCGAACTGCCCTGATGACGCTGCGGTGATGGCAGCATACCTGGATAGGAATGAGGCGGGGCAGGGCAGGGCAGTTGCTGTGTCAACTCACCAGAGCCAAATTGGCTTTGCCAGTGTGTCCTCACAGCCCTGAACTCTGCCCTGTCTACATAAACAGCAGTGATATTGGTGTCAGGAGGGCAGCTCCAAACACTGGCTGCTACTGGCTATAGCAGGGGTCAGCAAACTTTTTCAGCAGGGGGCCAGTCCACTGTCCCTCAGACCTTGGGGGGGCCCGGACTATCTTTTTTTTTTGGGGGGGGGAGAATGAATTCCTATGCTCCACAAATAACCCCAAGATTCATTTTATCCCGGACCGTCCACAGGCTGGATTTAGAAGGCGATTGGGTCGGATCTTGGCCCCGGGCCTTTGTCTGCCTAACCATGGGCTATAGGGAAGTTACCCATGCTTTATTGCTGGAGCTTTCCTGAAAACCATAGCTGCACAGGAACTAAATGTTTTGTGTATTGAACTGCAGCATGTTTTTGTTTTTTTTAATGGCACCTTAATTTACAAGATGCTGACACTATTTCCTCAGAGCTGGTATCTGTTCCTGCATGATACAGTTGTGGCATCCGCATACAGTGGTGCCCCGCAAGACGAATGCCTCGCAAGATGGAAAACCCGCTAGACGAAAGGGTTTCCCATTTTTCAATGCGCTTCGCAGGATGAATTTCCCTATGGGCTTGCTTCGCAAGACGAAAATGTCTTGCGAGTCTTGAGATTTTTTTCCACTTTCCCCCCTTTTTTCTAAGCTGCTAAGCCTTTAATAGCCTTTTAGCAGCTAAGCCGCTAAGCCGCTAAGCCTTTAATAGCCGCTAAACCGCTAATAATGCTAAGCCGCTAAGCCGCTAATAGGGTTGCTTCGCAAGACGAAAAAACCGCTAGACGAAGATACTCGCGGAACGGATTAATTTCATCTTGCGAGGCACCACTGTACAGACCTCCCTGTACTATTCCCATCTTTCATATCTTATTCACTGCCCTGTTCTACACTAGGTTCATAACATACACTTTTTGACTTAAGGATTCTCACTCTCAATAAGAGGGCAAGCAAAATGCTGTTCCCTCGCTTGAGAGCTGCATTTCCAAGAGAAATGTGGCAAATGGGAGTTTTGCCAATTCCCCTTGGGTTAATGATGAAAGAAGCCATGGGGCAATGTTGGTGGCAGGACCATAGCGCAGTGGTAATGCTTTTATTGAAAAGGCATTGGCTGAGATCCAGGAGAATTGTTGTTAGTAAGATTGGACAAGACAGGCCAATAGATGGAATTTGATCATGTTTATATATATTTCCCCATTAAATGTTTCCTTGTTTCTAAGTACTTGAAGGAACAGGAGTTCTGCCCAAGGTAGAATTTTAAAACTCTAGGCAAGACATCATGGCTAAAAATAGAGCAATATCTATCTTCTCGCTGTAGTTTGACCCAACGTTCTTTTTGAGTAATTCCTGGCTTGGGTCCTTTCATCTGCAGACCCGGCAAGGGAAGGGACAGTCGCCCCAAGAGAAGCAAAAGCAGCAAACATGCAACTAAGATTGTTATTGTACAGAAACACTGATTGGGAATTGGAAGAAAAAAGAAGACTCTGCTCTCCCTGTGCTGTTTGTTATTGAAGAAAGTTTTTCTTGGCCAAATGTAAAAACTTTGCAAAGTGCCCACCCAGTTAGTGTTCATCTTTGGGATTATTTTGCAGCAAACATGGTCTCTATCTACAGTGTGAAGAATGGATCCTTAACTCTTTGGTGGTTGTTAGATTTCATTAATAAGAAATAATTCCAATACACCTATTTTCCAGCTGTGTTCCTTGCTACAATTTGTTAACGTTTATTTAGAGCCATTTAACCTGGCACTTTGCAATGCATGGACATGTCCTTGTCCAAAGCACACAAGGGAAGAGTCTGTTGTCAATGTGATCTTTCCCCTTACAGTCTGAACAGATTTTATTGTACAGAAAATCTATTATGTTCTGCATCTATCTATATCTATATTTAAAAAAATCAAAAGTGTTTCCCCTATGAATCAGAAAAATAAACCATCTATCCCATTCTGAGCTCAATTAGTCAATATGTGGGTGATGAAGGATGGAAACTTGGCTCATTTGTGGAGGTTAGGCTGTTCACTGTCAAACTCTCTGAAATATAGGCACTTGTGGAAGGGACATACCTCTCCTGAAGGTCAGCTACAAACAGCTTCTCTTGGCTAAAGAGGGCTGTGGAATCAATGTGAGTTCTGGGTTGTACAGTTCTCCTTCCCATTTTATATAGTGCTCAAAAACAGAGCTTGTGAGTAACTTCATGTTGTTGGCATCCATCTGTCTTGAGAGACAACGGAGTGCATCTCCAGGGATGAAAGCATACTGCTGTGTGTTAGCAACACTAATGTGACCTCCCTGGGACACAAGCCTGGGCAGTGTGTATGGAAGTCCTGGGCTGCCTTGTTGATGTGGTCCAAAGGAAAGCAGAGCAATACATTTGGTACCAGCTTGGCTGCAGGATTTGCCAGAAGGAAGCATAGAAGTCGCCATCCAACTGTCTTAGGGACTCTAATTCAAATTTGTGTAGGGTTTGCTCCGTAGCCTTTTCTTCTCCCGATGATGTCCTGCAAGGTAGCTGGTATGGATTTCTCCTTGGGGTTTACTCCTGAAGCTTTTCTCACAGATGCAAAGCAGCGGAGGTTTAGGATGAGTTTTCTTTTTCCTAGATGGTCTACCTTCCATCTGCCCCTCACTTCCTTCTACAGCATGTGCAGTAACTGCCTTCTTGACTGTCAGATCTACTACTGGTCTCATTTGCTTAACCCACTGAAGGCTGTCTTCACATGCAGGCAAAGCCCCTAACTCAACAAGGGTTTGAGACCCTTGGCTACTCTTACCTGATTTCAGATGTCCAGTCAAAGATGTTTCCTAGAGTATGGCTGTTGTCACATGCTGATAGCTTCTACAAGCCACAGGTGAGAGCTAAATGCAAGGTGAGGACCAGAGGCAGCAACATAAGGAATTAAAATCTTGACTGGAGGAATGCCTGGCTGGACTGTTGTTCCACTTAATCTCATGGAGTGGAGACACTGTGACATTGTTGTGTGTGTTGCAGTAGAGAGAGGTGGGACCTAATAATCATGAATTCATCAACTCTTTTCATGTGTGAGCAGCATGTGGGCTCTGTTGCCTATGCAGTCTTTGGTGGGCTTTTGGTGGGTCTCTCTGTGTGCCTTGTCAGGGTTTTCTGAATGATGTGTGTCCCCCTCTCATCTTGGTATGCAAATGTATAGATACACATGACCCAGATATTTTTATATCTTCATTCTGAGTTCACAAGATGGCAACTGAGGATCACTGAGATGCACTAAAATGCATTATGTGGCTATTTCATTAACTGTCAGCAGGTAGAAGAACTGTTCGAGCTCAGTCTGATGTTTGGAATCTCCTTGATAAGGAACTACTAATGAAACAGCAGTTCTGATAGAAGCCCTTGGTAAAATGAGGATGGGAGCTAGGCATTTGCTCAGGAATGTCTCATGATTAATTGGACCCTGAACAAGGAGAAAAGCCTTTTTTGTTAAGTGCACAGCCAAGGGGTATTAGATTTCACCAACTCTGCTTTTGCAGCAATAATACAATTAGGTTTTCTTCCAGAAAATTATAGTGGTTAGTTTATATACTTAAAAGAATCCAGCAATTTTGCTTTGTTGAATGAAATATTCCAGATGGTGACCATCAGAAATTTTACAGCACTATTGATAGAGGAACTTGACAATTAAGCCCATAAGCACACATATATACAATATATATACGTATAAATGTTGATGATAACTGGTTTTATTGTGTGGTTCATTTTAAGTAAATAAATAATCACTTTTCATATATATATATATATTAATTCCACAAAGCACTATAAATTGCTTGCTATATCCGGAGTTTCTTAGAAAACATTTTGTCAGCAGTGGAAACCAATGTTATTAAAGTAAATTGCTGCTCCAATGGAGCAGTGCTCCATGTTGTTTGCAGTTGCCTTAATATATAGGACTTAAAGGATATGGCTTAAATAAAAATCGCAATCTCTATAAAAGTCAGTTTATTTTAGCACAATTTTGCCAAACTTTCTTGGATTCCTTTGAATAGATTTACAGCCCAATTGAGGGAGCAAAGCTTACTACAATTTCACCTGTCCCTTGTGGCTAAATCCATCAAATGGTTCCAGCTCTTATTTCAAATCACAACTGAATTAATTACTCATGAGTGCAATTGGCTTAGTTGTAATTATTTTATATGATCCAGGCGCATTCTTAGGGGGAAAATATGTCAAACAGGGGGAAAATATGTCAAACAGCAATGCAGTGCTAAGTCATCAAAAGTAATTTATAGTTACTTCTTGTGTTCCTATATTAAAAGGTAAAGATACCCCTGACCGTTAGGTCCAGTCGTGGACAACTCTGGGGTTGCGCACCCATCTTGCTTTACTGGCCGAGGGAGCCGACGTTGGTTCACAGACAGCTTTCCAAGTTATGTGGCCAGCATGACCAAGCCACTTCTGGCAAACCAGAGCAGTGCACAGAAATGCCGTTTACCTTCCTGCCAGGGTGGTACCTATTTATCTACTTGCACTTTGACGTGCTTTCGAACTGCTAGGTGGGCAGGAATTGGGACCGAACAACAGGAGCTCCCCCGGCGTGGGGATTTAAACTGCTGACCTTCTGATCGGCAAGCCCTAGGCTTTGTGGTTTAGATCACACCACCACCCACGTCCCTGTTTCTATATTAGGGGCACATTAATGGCAGTTTGTACAAAATGATTAGCCATAGACATATGGCATAGTCATGTATGGCGCATTAAGATGTAACAATCGAGGACATAACAGTCCTAGGATGGCTCTGAGAGAGTCTGCCAGAGGGCACCTCGTCCAAGGCTGCCTCAAACCTGACATATCCATGAAGGCACACCTGGAAGAATCTTCAGTGAAGATGCTCATCCAGCTTCACTGCCATATAAACATTGCTCACAGTTGACACAAGCAATACAGATTTTATAATGTTAGCAGCAGGAGGTGCTCTTGCAGTAGCAAAAAGCTAGAGATGATCTCATTTGGCAGATGGAATTGAAATGCAATCACTTAGCTCACATCTTCTATTTCAGGATAAGAGAACACATTATACGAACTTCTTAATTTAATCAGGCAACCTCAGTTCTAATTAAAATCAAGGGCGTCTCTAGATGTCAAACTTTCTCAGTTAATTTATTGAGCAACTGTAACATTTTTTAATTATATGGATTTTTTTTTTAAATGTAGACTGCTGGCAAATAAAATTCTGAACATATTTTTGGGATGGATGGAAATCTGAAGGAAAAACAAGGAGAAGTAAAATTGACTGTTGCAAAAGGACAAACACTTGATATGTTTAGCATAAATGATGCTATTTTTAAAAATCCAATGAAATATTAATGGATGCTTAAGTTTCAGAAATGGAATTTTTAAAAGAATATTATCATATTGTTGGAAATGGCACATGTATCTGTATTTCAAATAGTTTAACTGAGAGCACCACTTCAGTAATTTAGGTTGTGCTTTTGGGCAGACTGCATGTGGCACAGGAGATTTTAAAAAGTTCTGTTTTATGTTCTTGTATGTGTCTCTTAGGTAGGGGGAGTGTCATCAGACAAACATTGCGTCCCTGCAAGATGTTTGGCTAGTTTTGCCCTATGCAGTGGAGACTACTCCACAAGGGCTCTTGCCATGCATTGCAAATATGTTCTGCCATGTTTTGACGTGCCCTGGTTCAAATTAACTGGTTGTCTGTTTGGTATGCTTTGTTCTTTTGAGAAAAATGTATTTTGGATAATGAAAAATTAAGTTGATTTTTTGGGGGGAGGGGGGACAGTCCACTATTTGAAAGTGGTTCCCTAGTATATAATAAAATTGCAAGTATGTTGTCACTTCAGTTTGCATAGTTGCCAATTAGAGCTTAATCCTAGTCTGTTAGGCATTTTGTAAACCATTTAGCTCCAGTTTTTAACTTCTACAAACTGCTTCGCTCTAAATGTAATCTCCTCTAGTGTTTTGTGGGCAATTGGGCTGAAAATTGAAGGCACAAGAGAAATGTCTCTGGGCAACAAACCTGCCAAATGACATGCTAATAGGTCCAGGGGTCTTTGTGAAAGGCACAACATTGATTTTAAAGTTTCTGAATAAAATAAAACAAAGTTGATTTTAAACTTTCTGAATGAAATCTTTGTCACTCAGCCACAATGGAGCTCTCCAATTTCTCTCTCCCTACTTCATTTTTTTTCCTCCCTTTCTCAATCACTGCACCCTATATGGTGATTATTCCTTGTATGGTAAGCTTATAGATGTTACTTTCTATTATTTTTAGCAATTCTACTTTGATTTGTGTCACCTCATATGGATCCTGCTTTGCCTCTGAGAAGCCCCATATCACCCCCCCCGGCATCTTGCTTTTCTTTAGGATATGGGATTTGTCCTAATCTGATGCACATCCCTACAGAATACCTCTTCTTGATGTTTGTTCCTTTATAACAATTTGCCTCCTTTCATGAATTAAAATACACATGAATGAATACAATTCTGAATTGCCAACTTTAAGTTTTATAGCACTGTGCGCAAAAATGCAGTACTCCCATCAACATTTCAGTAACCACATTTCAGTAACAAAGCATTCAGTACAATCATGACAATAACATTTTTTCCGTAATCATGGTTCTGCATTACAATAACATTTAATCATGATCTTTTCATTTTGACAATTACACAGATTTGTATACCAAAATCCACAAAATAAGTGAAACACTGACTTCTCAAGCTTTTGGCATATTTTTGGCAACCCACTGTTTCATTCCATGGTGTTAATTTTCATTTGTACTCCTTCAGAACACATTTTTAAAATATGGATTCCTTAAATCTTACATTCCAGATTCTCACTTATTCCCAGGGCCGGATTTAGATGAAGAGAGACCCTAGGCTGCTCCACTTGTGAGGCACCTTATTCTTAGATAGGTATTTGATAAGTAAGTTAAATACTGTATTTTTTGCACCATAACACTCACTTTTTTCCTCCTAGAAAGTAAGGGGAAATGTCTGTGCGTGTTATGGAGGGAATGCCTATGGGTGGCATGCCTACGGATTTTCCTCCTCTAAAAACTACATGCGTGTTATGGTCGGGTGTGTGTTATAGAGCGAAAAATACGGTAATTAAAAATAAATAAATATCCACATACAATTACAGTGGTACCTTGGGTTAAGTACTTAATTCGTTCTGGAGGTCTGTTCTTAACCTGAAACTGTTCTTAACCTGAGGTACCACTTTAGCTAATGGGGCCTCCCGCTGCCGCTGCGCAATTTCTGTTCTTATCCTGAAGCAAAGTTCTTAACCCAAGGTACTATTTCTGGGTTAGCAGAGTCTGTAACCTGAAGCGTATGTAACCCGAGGTACCACTGTACTATCATATTTCCAAAGCAAAGTTTTCCAAAGGTTTCAATAGACATGTTATGTGGGCAGTATTGGTATAGTATGATAATGTAACTTGTGGTTAGTTCCAGTTTTGCCACTACCTTTGTAAAAAGAGTGCTGTTAGTGACAGCAGTGGACCCAAGTCCCAGTTTTGTGTCTTCACTAGTAAACCCATTCAACCCATTCAACTGAAGCCAGAATGCTATTCAAACCACCATTCTATGTTACAAGTACCCAAATGGCAACCAATGCCACCCACATTGAATTATGGTTTGAGAAGACTGTGCCAACAACTCTCTCATCAGGCAAACTTCAAACTGAAATGAGAACCTCGATGGAAAACTCAGTGGGAGAGATGAGAAATAGGGTGCGTTCCATGAGCTCTGGTTGCTGCTGCTTCTCTTCATATAACAACTAGTTCACTGGTGAACTTAGTGAAATTAGTGAGGGTTCATGCTGGTTTCCATGTTCTACAATCACTCCAGTGGATTCCTGTACATTTTATGTTTGCTAAAGTGCAGGAGTGGGCCTAGGTGGCTTTTTAGGTCAATTGGCAAGTCTTAAAAGTTGCAATAGAAAAATGGGAAATTCAGCAAATTAAGCACACTCAAGCCCCCTAAATTTCCTTCCTCTCTTTTTTCTGAAGCCTCTACTCTACTTTCAAAAGCTGCTCACCAGAATCCAGCCAATTTGCACCTCAGGTATATTGCCTCCTTTCCTTCATGCCCTTCAAACTATTCTTACTCATCTCCCATGATTTCATCTCCCTGTCTTCCTTCACACCTAACCTCTATCCTCTTGAACCACCCAAACTGTAAACACTTCAAGGCTGAGGCCTGGCCTGCCCCCACCAAATTCCTGTCCTTCACACAGATACACCTTTTTATATTCCTCTGGCTGTCACTCATTCCCATTCTTCCTTTCTCACATTTAATGTTCTCTCACAATGGGTTCACACACAGCATGTGCGGAGAACATCCTTATGCGCTCTCATTGAGTAACATTGACTACAAAATTGCCTTAAAAATAAATAAATCTACAAACAGGTCACACAATTCATGGGTAATGGCATCCCCCTTGACCTAACACAACAAGCAGTTTCCCAAAAGATGCAGGGCAAATGCAGAAATATTTTCCCCAAACACTCCAGCAAAGTCTGAAAAGAAACACACCCACCCACCCACCCACACCGCTTGTTGACTTCTGAAGTTGCTCATCACATATTTAACTCATTGCAAATTGCCACTTTCTAATCCTTTCTATGCCAAATCTGACATAGACTATCCTCAAACTTACTAAATTTCAAGTAATTCAATTGAACTTTTTTCCAACTATAAGCTGTAGGACCTCCTCCCTCCTGATATTATAATGTCAGAACACAATCTTTAACATGGCTTCAAATACTCATTTGAACAAGTCTGCCCTCCCAAATCCAAAGAACCAGTTATAATGGGTAATTCCACATGTTGTTGAACTCCAAATGCCATCCGCCCCTGCCAGCATGGTGAATAGTGAAGGATGATGGGAGTTGTAGTCCAGTGACATCCAAAGGGCCATGGGTTCCCCACCCCAGTTATAAAGTTATCTATTCAAAACTCAGCCTTTGGTATTTGGAGCTAGTTTGCACTATAGCACCATCAACACTTACTGTGAACAACTTGGAAATCATTCCACAGAGTTGTCATGGCCTATGGATAGATCTAAGGCCATCATTTATAAAACATTATTTTCAATCAGTGACTGTGTCTTGTTCTATGAGGTCAACACATTTTCATTTGGCTTGTAGAATGTTACTAAATTTTGTATACCATTCATTTCCTTGTTTCATTTCTTTCCACTTCCAAATAAAAATGAGTCTTGGCATGAAAAGCAGATACCACTATGAGTTCTTCCAACTATATACTTATATAAGCCCCTAGTGCTGGAAAGCTATGTGACCCCCCCTCCTCCTGAATGGAGTCCTTGAGTGTTATGTGTTCAGCACATGTTGAATGGCAAAATAAACTGTTTTGTTAAAAATACAGTCTTGAAGAATCAACTCAAATCCCTTTCCCCTTCTCCCTCTTTCAGAAACTTGGAAACACCTATAAACATGCACATATATTTTCAGGTTGTGGTAAATAGTCAGCCCTTTCTGTTGTTGTTTGGAAAGTTGCTCAGAAAAACAAAATGGATGGTTTGTCTTCATAGTAATATTGCAATGTTTTAAAATCTGTTTTGGTGCAAATTATGCGTATTATTTTCTATTGTGATTTGTTCTTCACTGCCTTCATGATTTTTTAGACAAGATAGCAGAACATAAATGGTTTATTTATTTATGCTGTTTTCTAGTTATTTTTATTCCATTGATCTTTTGTGGAAATGTGTTATAGCAAATATCGAAATAAAGCAAAATAAAGCTGGAAAGTTATTGAGAGGAAAGATTCAAATCACAAGGCTTAAGCTTGGTGGCCAATTGGTGCCCATACACAATCTTAGCTGTTCATTTTAAACTAACACACAGCCTAGTGTCTTTTATTAGACAAGCAGGTCTCCACTGTGGCTAATGCCATATGGCTGGCTCATATCCTTCACCATTTGCTTAGCACAACAATCTTGCCTATTTTCTGACTTTGACTCTAGAGCTTTTTAAAGTCTCTCATAGGTCCCCATAGAGTTCCTGTTCCTCTGTTCATGTCTAATTATCGCATATACTTGTTGGACCTCATTAGCGCTTGTGAGTACTTAAAGTAATTGTGGAAAACATGGGAACATCCTGACCCAGGAGTCTAATTCCTTTTTCTCATTGCGTTGGTATGGCAATAATATGAATGGCAATGACCCTTTTGGTCCCTTCCAACTCTACAATTCTATGATTCTATGTCTTTTCAGTAAATGCCTGTGCATAAAACGATCAGTTATCAGAAGTGATGTTGCAATAGTGTTAGTAGCCAGCATTGGCTTGAAGAGCAAGACATTGACTGAAATGTTTCTGCTTCCCCCAGCGAGACACTCTGAGAAGGCTACTTTGTAGTAGATTGTGTAGTAGATGGACTATGTTACCTGCCCTTTTAGTTCATATGTTGAAAAATGAAGCATGCTTTTTTGAGGTTACTTTCAGATATATTCTCTGTTTAGGAAGTGAGGATTAAAGCATTCACAATAGGACTTCATAGCCCAAGAGTTGACAAAGTTCCCTAGGGATACGTGGTGACATTAAGGGGCATCCGAAAAGTTTAGCAATTGCACCAGTTAAACCAGATCTTCTGACTCTCAATTAGCACTGACTTTGATGGCTCTTTAAAGACCCACTTTAGAGACAGCCTTACTTGTGCACCAATCTCAACCATTAATGTCAGCAGAGTTACCTGCAATGTCATCATCAAAATGTCACAAAAATGCAGCAAGCTGAAAGACTGGGTTGAAAGATAATGTGATATTACATAATCAAGATTCCTTAGTGTGTGGTAAGAAAAAACCCTGCTTCCTTCTCTGTTAGCTTACTGGAACCTATTTGATTTTGGAATTGAGGCCAGGAATATCAAGAAGCTAGAACTGTTTGTTCAAGTTGGCTGGGTTTTTCCTCTGTTTAACCATCCATCATTCAGTGGGGCAAACTAAGAAGTTGGGGCAGGAGTAGGAGACCAGCACATGGCCATAGACATAATAAATAGCTTACCAAGAATATGAGTCATGGGCCTATGCCACTGGTTATTTTTCTTTAAGATGCGCAGTTAAGAACATGCTTAAGTAAATTTGCCAAAGTGATTTGTGTGACATAGTGAAATGTTCACAAAACTACCAAATTAGTCCAGCAGTTATGAAAAGAAAAATGATTATTCTTAGAGTGGTAATGAGTACTGAACAAAACATACTAAAGTGAAAAACAGCATCAAGTATTTGGCTTGAAAAGATTTGCTATCAAGAATATTTTAACAGCCAATTTAAATATTTTCCCCTTTGCGATAGTGTGATTTGGCATTAATTATGGAAATGTTCCTGAGCTCAAACAAATGTTTTCCTCAAATGCTGTTTTGGCCGCTAAAAGCAAAACTAGAAAATGCATATGTTCTAGTCTGTTTAAATTTATCTTATGATTAATTGGGCTATTATTAAAGTATAACAAAACACTGAAATTTCTGGTTTCAGTACACCTAGAGCTGCTTTTCTTGTTATTCAAATGAGAGAAAAAATCTGGCAAAATTATTTGCAGTATTCTTTGTAGCAGTTCTACCTTGCTGGTTGGGGTTGGAAACCAAAATCTATGAATTATTGCTTTACAGTTCAGTATGAGACTTATTTTTGTGTGGATCTGATTGAAAGAATTGCACAAATAACTCCATATGCCCGAGACACTTTGGACTTTTGTTTCTCAAACAGCAGCCCCTGATGCTGTTTGGTAAATGCCATTTTGAAAGCTATTCAAAATGCTATTGGACCTCCAGGGAGGAATGATGGTGGACTAGTCATGATTGCTGGCTCTCCCATTGGCAGATATAGTTATGCAATCAGGGTATAAATCTTGGTTACCAAACTCCCTTTTGAGTTAAGGGAGGTTGGGGATCAGCCTCACAGGCTCACTGGTGACATTAATCACCAGTGCTGTTTTTCTAGAAAAAGAGGTGCTGGAGCTCACCATGAACTTCTTCCTTGTTCTCTTAGAATGGCAATGGCACCCACCTGAGAGGTGTCAGAGCTGAGCTCTGGTGAACTCTGGCTGGGGGAAAAAAGCCCTGTTTGCGTGGCGAGTTCCCGACCCACCCCCCCAGGTAGAAATAATGACACACGACACAATTATTAAGGTTAATGGGCTAAAAAAGGCCACAACTTTATTGGTTACAGGTGATGAGTGGTATTGGTTTAGGCATTGGAGCTAACCAACTATATTTGACTCCAGCCCATCCGCTGGAAGTCCGGGAAGGGTTAACCACCAGTAGGGGGAGTCTTGCTGGTGCCAGTGGCGTAGCATGGGGGGTGCAGGGGGGGCCGGCCGCACCTGGCACAACATCTGGGGGGGCGCTCGCACTCGCAGCTCTCTGCCCCTACCTGGCTCACTCACTCTCTCTCACTGCAGTGCTGGCTGTGCGAATCCGATCCGAGCCGCTGGGTCGCTGCCCACTGTGGAGGGGGTGGGTGCCAGGCGTGCGGTGCAGAGAGAGAGCGAGGGACTATCTGGGGGAGGGACAGTGCAGCGGCCACCCAGCGCAGCGCTGAGCGCGGGAGAGAACCACACCAGACCAGACTAGGCAGCAGCAAGAAGAAGCTGGCAGTGGCGGCAGGTTAGGGGTTAGGGGGCGCAAATTACTTGCCTTGCCCCGGGTTAGGGGGCACAAATTACTTGCCTTGCCCCGAGTGCTGACAACCCACGCTACGCCGCTGGCTGGTGCACATCAACTAGGGGCTCCCCCAGGGTCACCGATAGGGGGCGTGCCTTAGGTTCTAACTTCCCTAGGCTTCAGACAGGAGGGCAGGAGGGTGGGAAAGGGCAGGAGGGTGGGAAAACTGAAGCAGGTGGAGGTGGAACAGAGGGAGATCCCTGGCTGTGTCCTGCCTTTATGGGGCAGGCCACACCCCCGTACTGACTCGATTGGCCAGCTAGGGGGGGGGTGACACAGCTGGGAATCCCCCAGTCGCACAGGGCTGGCCTCCCACCCTCTGCGCACGTGGAGGGGCCATGAAGCCCACAACCCCACTTCCTTCTCAAGGCAGAAGTGGCTTAATCACACCAGACAAAGACATTTGAGGGGTGTAGGAATGTCTCAAGCGAGGAACTTTCACTGGGCTCTGATTGGCTGTTTTAAATTCAAAATTTGAATGGGAAGTCCCTAAAGACCCTGCAACCAGCTGAGGCTGAAGACGCCACTGGCGGTCATTCAACAGCCGATTCCTGTCCCCAGGCTTCTCCGCAGATGCACCAGGCAGCAACTGTCATTGCTGGGGATACAGTAAATGGTCTTTCTTGAAACAATGATGCCAGACGCATCAATGATGTCAGATGCATCAATCATTTGTTGATAGTCACAGCAGACACACATGACCAAATTAAGTCTGTTTATTTCAATAGTTCTGTTCTGAGTATGAGTAACATTGGATATCATCCATTGATTTAGTTTCGGTATATGTTAGTATATCCTCCAAATGGGCGTCATGATGCTCATGAACATGTGACATGGCCCAGCACCATGAAGACATCCCATGTGCTGGATAAGTCTTCTGAAATACAGAACATTTTTTATGCACAAAATGTGATTCAGAAGGGGGCACTGTCTGTGTATGATGCCCACCTTGAATATCAAATTGTGTGTGCATGTGTGTCTATGCAAAAGAAAGAGAAAGAGAACAATTTCTGGAGTAGCATCAAGTTATAAACTGGCGTGACCAGTGAATTGAAAATACACAACCCAAACTGTAGTATGCTGATGTAATTGAAATATAAGATTGCTGTTACATTGTGCTACATTGTGGTTTCAAAAAACAAGTTCTGAATCGCCCTGTAAACACACAAATACTTTCCAATACAGCGAAGAAAGAACATCAGTTTTTCTTGCCTCTGGCTCCTCTATCCTTTCTCCCCCCACAACCTCATAAGATTTGATTTTCATATTTTAAGGGACAATTAGGGTAGTATAATTTTTTTGGGAGAACATAGCTGCTTGGTTTTGGGAATCTTATTAGTGTCATTTTGAAAATACTAATATATGAAGCCCAAGCCTGGCAGATTGTCATTGTGAAATCATGGGTCTAACAAGAATATTTTTGGCTTGATCTTCGTTGTAATCATGTCCCTGAGAGATGTTCCACAGATAGCAGTGAAAACAGACATGGAAATTTTTGTTATAGAACTTGCAGTGCAATAATTTCATTTATATAAAATGTACTGCAGTTGCCAGTTATTTGCTAGGCACTCGCATAAAATAGACACAATATGGTGGCACACAGATTCACATGACTTGGATTCCTAAGGGATTAGGATAGACAAAGCAAATGTTAAATGACTATATATGGATGCCTTCTTTTGAAATGATGCTACATGTGTCATCATGAACTTTATGGCAGGTCACTTTGTGCTTGAGATGTTATGGCTTTATCAGCAAGTCCACTGTCTATTTGGAATGTTGTTAGCAGCCAAAAAGTAAGAACACAAGTATTGATAATAGAACATGTTTTTTTTTTAAAACAGACTAGTCAAGAGGAAGCAGATTCTTGGTTCCTACCATGAGCCTCAGAGCAGTAATAGTGGGTCATATGTGCACACAAAAGGTAATTTATATGGCATATTTGCTATCACACCAAATCAAAAAGTATGTTAGTCTTCTTGATAGAGACCCCAAGTTTAAGCTATTGTTTGCTATCAGAGAAAAAAAAATGCTTCTTGGTGTGAAATGAACTTCTGCCTGTTCAGTGAGGTTGTAAAACGACAGTGAAATTGTACCTTCTTTGGAATCCATTTTCAACATTTTATGTGGTTCAGCTATAGATTTCATTCTTAGTTCTGTTGGCTCAGTTAATATCTGAAGATAAAAGGAATAGACACATCCATGCATGTACTGCCCATCTTTTATTAGGTTGCAATCAAGGGGACAAATACAAATCCCAGAGGTCATTACGTAGGGAATCATACTCTGGATTCCCACCTGGTTCAGCTCCTTGGAAAAGAAGGGCTATTGTGCTAAATTCCAGAAAGGTTAGCCTGTTGCACCAAAATTGGAAGAGTCTTGTGGAACTGTTAAAAAGACAGACTGATTGACTGATAAAACTTATGACACAATAAACAAGATACAAAATTCACAATGTAATTGAATTACAATACAAACATACAGCCAGAAGTAAGCCCTACTGATTCCTGCCTTAATCATTAAAGTGCTACAGTGTCAAAGTTTGCACATTAGAGCAAATTCAAAGATATATGTGGAATCAATTTCCTGTGGAAACTTTCATACTTTCTATCTGTGACAAAAGTGGTTAAATGCATACCTCACATTCATATCTGTGCTTTTGCTAACCCTAAAGTCATTTCCCACAAGAACAGCTTCCATTTCCCACATAAACCACATGATGGCAGGCTGGCTACATTAAAAGTCTAACATCACCCTAGATTTTGATGCAGGGAGTAAAGGTTTAACTCCTCCAGGAAGGCTGCTGGACTTGTAACCACCAAGTCAGATTAGCAGCCCACCATGTATTCAGCAGTACCCTATGTCCACTACTTGACTGGAGCTGTAAAAACATGGCTGATTATCAGGCTCCAGGCAGACCACAATACATGGATATTGATAGCCTATGGTGAGCTTGATTGCTCTGGGACAGCCGTGATTTGTTCTTTCAGTTTTATGGGGAAAGTACAAGACAAACTGATCAAACCACCTTATCTTCTATTTTCACTGTTCAGCTTCCATTTTTGTCCCCAAACCTCAGACTTTTTAAAATATCCAAAGGAATAGCAGCAAAATTTCCTTAGATATAGATGATTCATAACAAGGGATAAAATTTTCTGAAAATTTTGCTGTTGAGCTTATCCACACAGATTTTTTTCTAATACTCATCTCGCTCCTTAGTCTCAAGTGAGACCCTCCAACCAAGTTCTGCTTAAAATACTCAGCTAAATTTTATTCAGAGTAGGATCACTGAAATCAAAGGGATCTAACTTAGTCATGCCCATTAATTTCAATGGGTCTACAATGAACTGCAGGATATGCTACAATACATGTGCTTGACTGCAATCCTAACCATGTCTACTCACAAGTAAGTCCCATTGAATTCAATGAGGTTTACTCCCAGGTAAATGGTGTTAGGATTGCAGCCTAGTCTTAGTGCCCCTGGAGACTTCAGGCTGCCATTGAACTTAGTGGAACTTACAGGTAAACATGCATAGGATTGTGCTGTCTGTTATTTCTATTGTTGAAAAGAATGAAGGTATTTTAAATTATTGCACCCATAAAATCTTTCGCAGGCATCGTAACGGAACTTTCAGCAACAAGCACATTTCCTTAATACTGATGTGTGTCATCCACCACCAATACTACAGTAAGCATTTGGCCAAAATGTTGACTATGCAGATTGTTTTAAATGAGATATTTATAAGTTTTAACAGCCAAGCTTGTTTAGTGCGATATCAGGCAATGAGCAACATTCAGTGTCCATATGCTTTGATTATTGAAGAGATTTGAATGGGCAGAGACTTTCTATCAACTGAAAAGAGTGGTAATGACCACTCCCCGCTTAAAACGGGGGGCGCCCTTTGCGTGGACGTGCGCAGCCCTAGATCTGGAGCGGCCCCATCAGCATAGGCTTGGCTTTGCCTTCCCTCAGGTGGGATACCTGGAGGTCCCCGCCTACCCCAGTCAGTTGTCCAATCCCACCTGGGGGAAGCGTTGCCAAGGAGACCAGGCCAGGTAGGGGGAGGGATTACCTGCCCACACAATAGAGGGAGGATCTTACCTGGGAATCCTCACTTGGCTCCAGAGCTTCTCCCACCCTACCCACCCTCAGTTAATGTCTTCCTTTGCAGGTTAACTTTTCTTCATAGGTTTTGCAGGTTAACTTTTCTTCACAGGTATGTGGGCGCTGCTACGTTAAGGTCGCTGTTAAAGGGCCGGAAAGGAATTTCCCTGCATTGGCAGGTTTTGCCTTTCCCGTAACAAAACATCACAACTTTGGCGGTATCAGGCCTTGGGCGGAATCCTTTAGTCCATCTTCCTCTTTGCGGCGGCGATACCAGGGTTCCCCGTTAAAGGGGTTTCTGAAGGGAGGCTTTGACCGCACGCCGAAAGGTCGTCATTGCTCTCCCGTGCGGCAGCGGCGTAACGGGGGCGGCTATCTCTGCTTCAACATATGTTCTCCAGAGCCGGCCCATTCCCCCCCCACACACTGGATAACCCTGAAGCTCCCTAGGTCCCCGGCTGGGGACTGGGGAGGGAGAACGCCCAATGCCTGAGCCAAGGTCTACCCACATTTGAAATTTAATAAAGTCGTGGCCAATTTAATCCCATAGCACGTTGTCTTGAGTCGTTATTCCACATGACGGGGGGGACGGACCGCTTGGGATCTGGGGACTCCGCCTGTCCACGCAATATTCAGGAAGTCCCACTTCTAATATCCTGAGCTACAACTTCAGTAGGGATACTAAAAGCTGATGCATTCGTTGCCACCGCAAAGTTCCAGAAGTGTCTAATTTATACTTTTACAGCAGCAATATTTCAGCACATTGCTGTGGAATTCTATAAAATGTTTTACAAGCTTCTGAAACCATGTATATAATAAAAGGTAATGTGGAGGTGCTCACGACGAGAGGTAAAAAAAGTTTCTCCATTTATAGTGACACCCATTAACACACTCTTCGCTTTAGTGACTAATATGCCTCCCTGGGCTTGGAAGAAGTATGTTGAACCCTTCGTAATAAAATTGCTGGATTCTTGGTAATGACCAGAAATACATTCCTCATATATTAAACCCTTTTTGGAATTTTGCCTGTCAACACTCCTTTAATAACTATGGATCTCTCACAGGAATAATAATATTCTGGATTCTAGAATCCATCAGGGTCCTTTAGCAAAACCTGCTTTCACTCTTTCCTTGCCTTTTCTTTTAATTCATCAACATTCCCCCCCCCCCTTTGGGGAAAGGATGTCTGAGGTATTTTACAGAGTGGTCCACACATACCTCATCTGGCAGTGACATTGGCTTTGGAGACCTCACAGTACGTTGATTCCAGTCCATGGCCACTCTTGCATGACAGAAGGAGACAGGATATTTCACAGTACACTTGAGTATCGAAATACCAATTAAACGTCAGCAATACATTTGGGCTCCACCGTTCCATTAGATTTAAAAAACAAAAAACAAAACAAAAAACTCTATATACTTAACACCTCAATTCCAAACATGCTTACTCATAATTTGTATCTTTCTAGCAGAACTTAGTTTACCGAGTCTGCAGGACTTCAGCCATGCATGGGAATTCATATTATTATTATTTTTTAAAAGTTTTCTATGTGTGTGCACTGATTTTCATAACCATTACACTGAATGACTGTCATCACAAAATATATTACGACATTCTAGTACAAATTCTTGCATCATTTCTCATTTAGGTGCCTGATTTTGGAACAACACAATAAATTATCAGGATCACTGGGTCCTTCATCTCACGTTTCATATTTTGTTTTACACTTGTGCCTCAGTTACTAGACTACCTCCACATACCTTGTGCATTCCAGATGTTTTGGACCACAACTTTCATCCACCTCAGCTGTCATGGCCAATGGACTAGGATAGTAGTCCAAAACATCTGGAGAGGGGAGTTGGGTTGGGAACATTCAAAGTTGTTCAGCTTTTTTTAGGGATAGGGAAAGGCCCCTTTTGGGATGCAGGGCAAAAATGTTCAGCTTTTTTTAGGGGGACCACAGTTTTCCAGGGGCTGCTTCTTTGAGAGGAGCCAGTGATCTACTACCACAGATGTCCAGTGATCTACTGGTAGATCATGATCTACCTGTTGGACATGCCTGCTGTACTACATCAGTCTTCATCTTAACCTTCTGCTCAAAGCTAGACTGACCACCAGGCATGCAAATAGGAAGTTAGTAGGAAAGTTAGTAGGAAAGTCCAGAGTGGCTGGGGAAACGCACACAAATGGGCAGGGTATAGATAATAAAATTATTATTATTATTAGCTCAGTGCAGCATACTTCTAATAGCTTGTCCACACCACAGGAAAATGTGGCTCTGCACCAGCCTGAGTCCACATATCATCCTCAACATCCCACTATTGTCCCAGAACTTTCCCCTTTAAATATAGGGTTTTTTTATTTTTAGAAAGCCCAAACATGAAAAACCCCACATTTTAAGTTAGAAAGGAGGTCTGAGACAACATTAGGATAGGGTCCACATTTTCTTCTGGTGTGGATAATCCCAAAGTATTTAGGAGTTGAATCTTTGAGCAGAGCATTACCAACTAAAATTTTACTACTCCTTCTCTGTAAAGGGAAAATATTTTCTCACCAAATTTAGGACCATTGGAATTTGTTTTATCCTAAGTCAGACCACTGGTCCATTTAAGCTCAGGACTCTCAACACAGTCTGATGGTTGCTTTCTAGACTTTCAGAAAGAGGACATTCTTAGCTCTACCAGTTGGTTTCTGACCACTTCAAAAAGGATTGCTAAGATGCAGCATGGGTTTCTCAAAAACAAGTCATGCCAGACAAATCTCTCTCTATTTTTAATGGACTTACAAGCTTGGTGGATCAGGGGAATGTTGTGGATATAGTGTACCTTGATTTCAGTAAGGCTTTGGGCAAAGTCCCTCATTATATTCTTGCGAGGAAGCTGGTAAAATATGGGTTCAATGCGGTAACTGTTAGGTGGGTTTTTAGCTGGTTGGCTGACGAAACCCAAAGAGTGCTCATTAATGGCTCCTTATCATCCTGCAAAAAATGTGACAAAGTAGAGTTCTGTCCTGGGCCCTTTGTTGTTCAACGTCTTTATAAATGACTTGGATGAAGGAATTGAGGGAATGCTCATCAAATTTGCAGATGACACGAAACTGGGAGGGGTATCTAACTGGGAGGGGAATCAGAATTCAAAATGATTAAACCTGGAGCCTTGTGCATACAAAGCATTTGCTCTACAATCCTTACAGTTTCTGCATATCTGATGGCTGTTGAAAGATCAGTGGCAGCCCTTGTGCCCAACCTGATCCATATACCAAGATGCTTTAATATCCCTCCCAGTTTACAATAGGAACCATGTTCATAGCTGGGATGAAAGCTAATTCCTTGTCAGCTTGAAGACCTTGTTGCACACACACTCTGTGGAAGCTGCTCTGGGAAGCCCTTGTAGGCAAGAGGAGTAGGCTTTAGATATATTACCATGGTACCTCTGGATGCGAACGGGATCCATTCCGGAGCCCCGATCGCATCCAGAAGTGAATGCAACCCGCGTCTATGCGTCGCGATTTGCTGCTTCCGCACATGTGCATGACGTCATTTTGACCGTCTGCACATGCGCAAGTGGTGAAACCCGGAAGTAACGTGCTCCGTTACTTCCGGGTTGCCGCAGCGCACAACCCGAAAATACTTATCCCGAAGCTATTCAACCCGAGGTATGATTGTAAATGAATGAATTAAAACAGCATCCCACAAAATAACTTTAAAAACATAGCTTGCATCTTAAAGGCACTGATTATTTTTAAACAATATTTGATTTTATTGCCTTTTCTGCACTAGCATGACACAACACAGCACCCAAGATCAGAGGGAGACAAGCTGACCCAGGGCTTTCTTGTTGCGTATTTCAAATTTCAAATCCCTTTCAGCCACAGTACACAATATTGTAATCTGAAAAGGAGTGAAGAGCAGGTGGGGTGCTGCCAATGAAAGGACCCCTTAATAAGGAAGGTATTTTGCTTCAACCCCAGTAATTCCAAATCTCATGTAGTAATATTCTGAAACAGAATGTATCCCATTCTCGAGGTTGCTAATGTCTCCACAGCAGTTTACATGCTGAAGGTGGCAGTATAACACTGAGAAACAATTTATTTTTGAAAATGAGATGGAAAATCAATTTTACCTTAGTTTCTGCATCACAAGGATAACCATTTCCCTTCCAAAATCTGTTAAGTTTCCTGGAACTTTAAATTTTTATTGTCACATGATAAAACGTCAAAATATTATCAAAGGCTTTTGTTTTTGTATGTTCACACCACTGCTTCTGTCACCATGTTACCTTTCCTTGGAAGAAGTCCGCACCTAAAACCCATCCAAGAAAAACAATCCTCTCTTTGCTGATCTCACTTTTTGTTTCTGGAAGCTTTTGTTCATGTTATATCAAAGGTATCAATTACTTTTGCATATCCAATTCCTTTAGCTTTTTCTTGCTAACATCTCTCTCAGATTGCAGAGGTGTAAATCAGCTGTTCTGTTCCCTCTAAAGGTAGAAACGTGTTTTAAAATGACCTTCTCCAGAAACACATAATATACTCCTTGGGTGGTATTCAACTAAGTGGTACTCACAGTAGACCAACTGCAATAATTGGACTTGAGTTAGTAATGATTAATTGGTCCATTGATTTCAATGGGTCAACTCGCTCCGGTGGACTAGAGATCTCTTTCAATTCTTCAAGGCTGAGCATCTGCAACGGTGAATCCCAACTTGGAAGTAAATTCTACTGAAATCAATGGAACATGGTAAGGATCAGGTTGCTAGTAGTGCTACGGAGCAAATTAATGTGCTTCCTGTTGTAAAAGTGGTATAGAGGTATTTTCTAGCTCCCACCACAAGACAGACACCAGATCCTTATGAGAAAAGCTGTTTATTTTTGGATGTTTAAAGCAACTGAGACCAGACCCTCTAACAACCATAACTGCAGTTGCCTTGCTAACCAACCAACCAACCAACCAACCAACCAACCAACCAACCACCCACAAGGGGCTTCTTTACCCACAGGAAGGCTGATGGCCCTCCACTCAATTCTGTCAATTCACCAACACTCCTGGTTGCATTTTCATTATCCCATCTGCATTTCTGAGCCTGGAGATTTAATGACAGCTTCACTTCTGAGATTTTTTCTGACCATTTGACAACCACTAAGATTCCTCTGAGGGCTGTGGTTTGTCTGTGCATCCATCACTGAACCAGCCATTGAACTAACCCTATCATCACTTGATTGCAGAGAAGTCTCTGCGTGCTCAAAATGCTACACCAAGCTCCTGGGAAACACAGACTTCTCCCAAATCCATTTATTGTGGTTGGTTTGCAGTGAGGATGAAGGCTGCTTTAGTAGTCTAAGTGCTTTTTAAACAGTGCCAATAATATCACTGTGGAATGGACCACAAGTTCCTTCCTTTTCTACTCCTGCCATCTAGAGGGCCATTAGCCAATTTTAAATCCCCTTCCTTCCCCCCTCCAGCCTCATTTGCCATGCTTGAGCATGGGCTCCTACAATACAGAAGCCTGCATAATGTAAAAACACAAGAAAAGCCTGCTGGATCATATAGTACAGCATCCTGGTCTTACCGTGGCCGACCAGATGCCTGTTCCATGGTACCAAAGCTGGTCCTACCCCATTATCTGAAGACTGATATTGTGAGATAATGGCTGGTGCTGAAGATTAAGAGAAAGCAGCATTACTGCCACAGGAAAAGACCTTTGTGTGAGCCTCTGCCATTTTTCTTTTAAAGACTACACCATATAATGTAGTTATGCAAAGCCTCTACTTAAATGGAACGTCCATAATCAGGCAGTAGACCTCTGGTCACCAGGTGCAATTACCTGGTTTGATGAGGCCCTAAGCTATTGAAGGTAATGGGGCCCTTTATATGTCCAACTGTCAACAACAAATTGTCACTGTTTTGTGCATTGAATATATGCTATATGATAATTTATGGACCTAATAGGTATCTAAAGCCATTTGCACATAACAAAATATGCATTTTATCAAAGTAATTATTGAACTGAAATACAATTAAGAAGAAGTATATTAATAGTGAAATAATTATTAAGCTCTAACTTAAAATGATTTTTTTATTCATAACAAACTTAATAATGCAAATACAATGGTATTTGGCAATAACAAAAGTTCCTTTAGAAATGAGCAAGCCAGTGATATTTTAGGAAGCAGGCTAGCAAGCGGGGCCCATTACTTACATATGAGGAGCCTATACAACACAAAGCACTGTTGCTGTATGTAGGGTTGTTTGTTTGTTTGTTTTTTTAAAAAAAATCTTATATTTTGGAAATGTACATCCAGTTTTTTCCCTTTAAACTTTTTTTGGGGGCCCCCAAGAGAGTGGGGCCCTAAGCTATAGCTTGTTTAGCTTATACATAAATCCGGCACTGATTACAAGCGATCATCTGGGCCTGCAGAGAGTTTCCTGGTAGTAGCTGGCTGATAAGAGGAATACATAGCACTGGGATAGATAGATCTTTGCTGCAATGCAGCAAAGACATTTCATTTAAAAAGATGTATACAATGTGGTCTTATGCTTATGTTTTAATCATTCCACATAAAAACAAGCAGCTTCCCCCTTCCCCCACTTACACTTTTACCCAGGTTACTAATGTATTTGCCATATAGAACGGACATAGAGATCTGCATAATGCACAAGGAAAAAGAGTCAGCTGAGAGCTATCATCCAGCTCCAAACGGAAAGAATACCTGTAGGAGGAGGATAACACACCCTGCAGAAGCTTTGGAAGACAAACCATGTGTGTGTGTGTGTGTGTGTCTTTTTTTAAAAGCAGCTGCTACAGAGATTAGCAACGCAGAGATTTCCTTGGGTTTGCCCATTAATGTGTGGGCTAGACGTGGGTGGAAATTTCGGATGTGTTGACACACTTAGGACAGCTGTTGTCTTGTCAGCATCTGCTATCTCCAGTCCAAAATAAGATACCTTAATCTGTATCTCTTTCTCAGTGCTTATACTCTGTTGTTACATCATATTCTGCTCTCTCTTTTCACTGAGCAGCATATTAAAAATTCTTATGAGAAACAGATCCAACACAATTCGGGGCCAAATATTCAAATATGGAAGAAACCACAGCTTGACAAAACAGCTCACAGAAGGCATTTTGCTGTCTTATTCCCCACCCCCAACTGGAATTTATATTGTACAAGTTCCTTGGTAGAGAGAATTCTTGCAGTTTTAGCATCTGCCATAGTTCAGAGATACTCTGTTCACCCCCCCCATCCCGAAAGAGACTTGGTGACTTTAATACCTACATGGCAAGCAGAATATCAAAATATCATTTCCCCCTACAACATAGAGCTACAATAGGAAAATTTGCACCTGTTTAACCTTTTGCTGTCATGCAACTGTTCAAGGCACACAGCTTCTTTGGGGGTGGGGTGGGGAGTCTTCCTAAACATCTACCAGGGTTGAAAGGAATGTATTAGGAAGCCACATTCTATCTTGGAAGACAGGTGGTGCTTCTAGTTACAGTCTCTGATAGCTTGAACGATGGTTGCCACTTAGTTTTGCTTCTAACAGCTGAATCAGCAGCTGAATGTTAAAGTTCATCCCTATGAAAATCTTCATCAGTTAATTGCTGCATATTGTGCTCATCTTCCACTTAGCTTTTGGTGACACAAGAAAGGTTGGTGAGCATTCCAAAAGAGGATTGTGAGTGGCTGTTGTTTTGTTTGCTTCCAGTTCAACAGTAACTAAAATTCCAGTTGAAGCACTTTCTGAAAAGATGGATGAGTAGGAAAGAGGAGACCACAGATAGTTACCTGCTCCTTCTGTACTCACAACTGAACGTCACTTAAGTGACGTTGAAGATTTCCACCCTTCTACTTTCCAGTGATAGATGGATGAATACACCTGAATAGATAAATTTTGGGAACAACCTATATATGGGCCATCCCAAAGAAATGTGATGGACAATCCCAGGGAAACCACTCCAACTCATCCTCAAACATAGGGTTACTATCTTTTATACTAACACCTTCTCTTTGCCTCTCAAGTTTACATCCTCACTCCTATGCTGTATGTATGTGACTTTGGAAGTTTGCACCCACATTGCAATGCAAATATGGGGGACATGTAACTCTTGATGGACTCCAGTTCCCATCAGCCCATCCTTATGCTAATGGTATGTCTTCATCAGCCCCTTTCATGTGAAGAACTGTATTTTTGCAAACTCTTCTTATGCATAGTAACTCCCTACATTTTTCTGTTCCAGCATTGTAGATGCTTTATTGTCTTCAGCTGTTTCATTATGACTTTTGTAAGCTGTACTTTTTTCAAAAAATTAAAATAAAATTAAAATAAAGGTAGCACGTGATAAATAACCATTTTAATTTTTATCACGTGGCTGCTTTTCTTCCTTTGTCATCAGAAGGTAACACCAGAGAACGTCCTCACACTTTTACCACCATGAATGGGTTGTTGTTGTTTAGCTTCTAGCTTTTCTGACACTTGTAGCACTGAAAAAGCCAGAACCATTTCCAGATTTGTATATTGTGAGGGGTTAAGGTATTCCTACCATTAAATTAGAAGAGAGAGGCTGTGAAACTCCCAACTGATAATGGTTGCAAGATGCTTAATCTTAGATTTGAGTCCAGGACTTATCAAGAGCTTGTCAAAAAGTCACACAGAGCTGGCTTGGTTATGAATAAATGGCAAGCAGCTTGATATAGGGTCCCTCTCCTGCAACAGATATTCTTGAGTGTTGAATGAGCTCTTCCCCCTTACAGAACCTCGTCCCCTGAAATTCAGCCATCTGTACAAGAGCTCAAGAGGCAATGACCACATGTGTTTTGAATGTTTGCATTTTTCACCATGAAGGGGAAAAACCCATTCTGGATTTGGACCAGAACAGAAGTATGCTTTCTTCATCATTTTCCCAGTTGGGGCATCTTATATATATTGGTAGGGCCGTCGACTTACAAAAAGCAAACAGAGAGCTTTTCCTTCAGAAACACTTTTGGAAAATGTGGGTGGCAAGATATAGGTGGTCTTTATACAGCTGAGAGTTTACATTGAAAATATATGCTCTGGGTCAGAGAGAAATGAGTTTATATAGAAGTATAAAATATACATAGCAGATGTAAAACAGGGAAGATTGATGAAAGAAACTATAGTACAAGGAGCTTGCTTGTAGATTCAAAAGTTCCAATTGGGACCACTTAAAACGGTGGCAGGTGACATCAATTGTCATAATCTGTACTGCAAAATGGTTGAAATTAGCAGGTGAAATTGGAAAGAAAGTGAAAACAGATTCCACTTATTTGTTATAAAAACATCTTATTTTCCCTGCAGGTGCAAATTGGATAATTTTCCATTTATACCATCTCATGGAAGTGTTAGGACACTGCAGACACTAGAACTGGTGGTACAGGCTAAGCCCACTCATACAGTGGCTCTGCTTCAAGGGAACAATAAACAGTTTGTGGTACTGCCCCACCCAATGCAATGAATGGAGCCCTTGTGCTCACACTGAGGGTAGGTTCTTTCATGAGCTGATTTGATGTCACCAGAAAACATACAACCTAGAATCTGGCTATTTGGTTACAGGTCTATTTTCCACACAAACAATTCTTCTTTTTTACTTATGGGGAACCTATCCCTAAAATGAAAACCTCTGTGGCATACAGGGTATATTCCAAGACAATTAAATGCAAAAAACAAAGAAGGCGAAAGTTGGGCAACTTGTGCTTCAATAGATGTGTAGGATAGTCACCAGTTAATAAAAGAGCTAGTAGTCCAATGTAAGATAATGACTGTGAAACCTGTAACTGAACTACAAAGTCCATGTTTCAAATCTCGATCAAATAACATAATAGATTAAAAATGATGTTTTCCTCCACAAAACTATTAAATACATGGCTTTTAGCTTGGTTCAGTATACCTGTTTTAATTTCACATTTCCATATCTGGCATAGCTGTTTGGTAGGATCTCAGTTCTTTTTGCTTGCACCCAAGCATCCACTGACACTTTTAACATAGAAACACAGCCAGCCAACAAGGAGTTCAAGGTCTGTAAAGAAGGTGTGTCTGGAGAAAATGGGTAAAATGCCTCCCTTCCTAATTTCTCTGTCCACAAATAGGGTGGAGAATTATGAGAGGGCATTTGTGCACAACTCTAAAGCCCACATTTTCCATGAATGCTTTGACACAATCCCACAGCCCTGATACCTTCCTGAAACTGACCATGTGTCAGTTGAAGTAAACATATATTCTTCATCTGTTTACTTTCAGCTCCACCATCCTTCCTACGCTCTTATTACTTCTGCTTTGTTGAACTGTTAGGTGGCAAACTTTTTGGGGTGTGGATCTGGGTGAAATCCAAGGCTGCTGTTTTCATTGTGGAATGGCTTTTGTTCCAGTGGAGGCATAAGAGAATTTTCACCAATTCTCCCTTCTCCCTGCTCCCCGTGAGTGACTATCTGTGTCACTTACCATGCAGTTCTGAAGCATCCTTCAAAGCTCCGGAACACATTTTCAACTGCAGCTAAAAGGCGAAAATCCTTCACCCCTTTACAGTAGCAGACCTAACCTATGGTTAGCAGCAGCTGAATATAAGAGTTGAAATAAACCTGCAAAATAAATGTGTCATTTAGAAATAGAAATGACAAAGGTAATGCTTGCTTGTTGTGGGACCGAGGAATAATCTGTGTAAATACCAAGCTTCCTACCACTAAGTTTAACAGATTTCATTTGAAAATCTGCTTCTTTTGAAACCTGCCAAGACTATTAAAAATATTAACGAATAAAAGAACTGAAGGAAATCTCATCTTAATTACTTGAAGGTCTTAACAATGAGAACAACACAGACCACCAGTATTTTAGGCAGGAAGGATTATTTTAGCACCGTAGCCACATATTGCACCTCCAGTGTGTGTGTGTGTGTGGGGACCCCTGAAAGGATTATCATGGAGTGAGAATTTAAAACATTCTCTGATATAGTTTTATTTGCATTAATAGAATGTATTTCAAAGTTGCACTCTGATTTTCACATCTCTATAGCACAAAACATTTGTGCTTTCCTCAGACAATTATCCAGAAGAACTATAACATGTTAGGGCATGTTTTGAAACTACCAAGGTAATTTAGCTTTCTCTATTCCCTCATCTACATTCTTCAAAGACAACAATGCCTCACTAAGGGTCATTTAAGAGATCAGTGGGGGGAAAATTGCTTCCTGTTAGCCTGCTGTATGTCTCAGGGATGCCTGAGGCAACCACCTCAGGGTGGTCTGAGGCAGCTGCTTCTGACAGCAGATGCTGGATGAGGGGCAGCAGCAGGCCTTGAGTGTTCTTCCTGAGCACTCCAGTTATTCTCTCCTGCTGCCACGCAATGCCTTCCTCTATTTGCACATGGCCCAGTCTCGCCTGCTGCCTCAGGTGCCTTCTGTCCTTCACTTCAGGCAACAAAATGTCTTAAGCGGATCTTGGTTCTACTTCTCAGCAGCAAAAACACATTTGGAGGAGGCCCTTGGAAAACACAGGATGAAACACTGGTTTTCCAATAACGTGTTTCTCCTCCAAATGTTCACATCAGCATAGAAACCGACAGCGTTCAGATCCTGAAGTTCGTTGCATTATTACCTTTTATTATTGAATAAATACAATAGCAGAATGTTTTTCCCTTTCTTGCTTTTCTGGATGTTAGGCAGAGCCCTGTGAATCTCAGCTGTACTCATGAGGAATCAGCCGCTTGTGTTACTTCTGGCCAGTCCTGTTTCAGGAATCTAGCTTTATGCACCACCCTCTAATACTATGTTGCTCTTCTAGCTTTAAATAAAAGATTCTGGCCTGACATTAGAACTTTCCCTACACAGAATGCAAGGTGGGCAGCCTTTTTTCTGTCAAGGGCTACATTCCCTCATGACTTATCTCTTGGGGGCCAATATATTGGCAAGCTAATGGGGGATGGGCCTGAGCCAAAAGTGAGGGAGACTCTCTTTTCTCTGTCATCCCATTTCACTCTCTTCTTGCCATCCACTTCTCTCTCTGTTTCCCTTTGCCCGCCACTCCACTTCTCTCTTCCATGCCCACAAACTATCCAAGCAGTGGGCTGTCAGAGAAGGTCTTGCCCAGAGCTGTTTTTCCCCCCAGCCAGAATACACAGGAACTTAGTTTTGGCACCTCTCAGGTCAACGCCATTGCCATTATAAGAGAACAAGGGAGGCGCTCATGGTGAGTTCTGGCGCCTCTTTTTCTAGAAAAATGGCACTGGCTTTGCCACTCCTGGCCCAATATTTGCAGATTTGGCCGGCTTTGCAAACAAAAGTAGAATGCTAACATAAGCATGAATTAATTCCACCCCTATATAATAAAGAAATGTTGACCTACTGAAGTCATCCAATGCTTTGTTAAAACATTTGTTCCATTATTTCCTGTTCAAGCTGCTCTTCTTATTCATTAATTCCAAGAATGTCACAAACCAAATTATTGTTTTAGGACAACAGTTTAGGCTGGGGAGAGGCAGATTCTATGCCACAATATAACTGTATTCACATCCAAATAAAAATGATGAAATTATGGAAATATGTGACTGTGGGCTTGGAACACTCTTGTTTTAAAAAACCGCATAGAACTGCATTTCCAAAATGCAGCTAATTATATATGAATTTTTGCTGCTTAATAGCAAGCTGGTGATTTACATTTTGTGTCTGTGGAAAATATGCCTAATAATGTCAGGTATGCATTATGACAGTTTATAATAGGTTCAAGGGGCGTCATTTAAAACACATGTAGTTGCAGGGAATTTTCTGATGTGTGACAGAGAAAGATGTGGATGGGAACTCAGGACATATATTTTGATAGCGCCCAAGGCTTCTCCACCATGAATTTGCTACATGCCCACCAAATTACAGAGACACAACTTCCTCTCCCCCAAGCCTAGATAATGATGATGAAAATGACAATCATATGTTGATCATCCATTACCAGCAATGCTGAAAGATGCTTACAACTGTCCTGTACAGAACAAGATAGAAAGGCAATGACAATAAAGTATACTTCAAAATCACAGCAGAAAGCAAGAAACAAAAAAACCAAATTAAAAGCCAGCATTTGCAGTTTAGAGAAGGAAATGAAACACTCAAGGTAGCTCTCCAAATGTTTTTTCTAAACAACAGGGCATTCAACTGTTTCTTGAATGAGTTCAGATGTTTTCTTTGGGGTGGGTGGGACAGCATTTTAAAGGCTTGCTCCTTCTATTGGCAGATCTAACCACTGTTCTAAAGCAAGACTTTAGATCTGAGAAGAGCTGCCCTGGTAATCTCAATGGACATGAAAATGATGTTTCCTAAGGTATTCTGGGCTCAGAACAATCCTTTTCCTGTGCCCCTATTCTTTTGTTTTGGTGTGTTCTGTAACATGTTCCTCACACAATAAGAGAACTTTGCAGGAGCAAAGTTAATTAGCAATAAAATATCATCTGACCAAATCAGTGTAGGGCTGTTGGATCAGATACTACTTCCTTCATTAGGTTGTGCTGACAAGAAGATGCTCAGAGTGGAACGTTTAAAAAATGTGAACTAGGCCTTAGAGTCATAATGTCCGCTCTCAGGTGACCAAAGCTTGGAAACAGAGAAATGAAGTCTGGGAGTTGCATGTGACCAAAAGTATCTATGTTTGGCACTTCTGCAGCAAGTCATCCATCTAGTGATTTATTCAATATTTACTTAAGGAAAATAATACATGTATAATTGTACCCTTCCTCCAAGATCCAAACTTAAGAGACTGTTTAGTGATGCCCAGAGTAACCTAAGAACTTGCATTAGAGGCTGCAATTGGGTGACATCTGATCCTTAAATATATTGAAGCAACAATTCTTATTGAAAGCAGCACTTTAGCAAAGCACAGTGGAATGAAAAAAAAAAAAAGAATGGCAGACTGCATCTGGTTTAAATATTGCTGAATAACATACTGGTATGATTCTATGACTGGATTAACAAGTGGAGTGAAGGTGCTCATATTCCTTGAAAGATGATAAAATAAATGATATTTGGTCATTGATTCTAGAGCTTTAAGGCCATTGAAATATTATGCTAAGAGTACCATTTCATTCACGCACAAAGGGTGAGAGCTAATGTAGTACATGCAGACATCCATTTGTACAACAGGATTTCTTCACACATGCCCCAAATTTGCAGGTTTTGGTTGCTACAAAGGAGGAGAGACAAAGGAGAAGCTCCATTGCTCATGCAGAGGTCCATTGTTTAAGCAAGAAGACATCACAAAATGTCTCACACAGAAAATTCAATGTGTCAAGCTCCTTATTCCTTACTTTGATAGAAACATTTCACCCTTGTATAGCCAGGGTGATCTGAGTATGGAAACCAGTTTTGGAACATGAATACCACCCCAGCTAAAGGTGATTTTCTCTTTCGCTCTCCAACTTGCGCCCAGTACCTGGAGATGTATGCATGGTATGCCTTGCTGGACTGGAACATTTCTGGAGAAGCCATTATCTTCTAGTAATAAATAACATTATTTGCACTCAGAAGGTCCCATGTTCAAATCCTGGCACCTCCAGTTAAGAGGACCAGGTAGGAGTTGATGGAAAGGACCTCAGCTAGACACCCTGGATAGCTGCTGCCAGAAAGATGAAAGAATACAGAGCAAGATGGACCAATGATATCATTCAGGGTAAGGTGGTTTCACATGTTGTGCCTAGTAAATAACAAATCCGCCACTGAAAAATAGTACCGAAGATCTGTTTTGCTGGAGAGGGAAATGGGCTGTTCTCCTTTTCCCACAGATAGCTGACAACTTGAGCCATTTAGGGCATAGCTGTCAACGTTTCCCCTTTTTAAGGGAAATTCCCTTATTCCAAATAGGATTCCTCGCAAGAAAAGGGAAAAGTTGACAGCTATGATTTAGGTTAGGGCTGGGTAATCCTGACACTAAACAGCAAGCATGCAGCAGCAGCAAACATCCATGCGAAGATGTCTGGATTCTTCTCCCTTTCTGTGTTGATTCACTTGGGACCAAACCAGTAAAAAAGGTCATCAAATTACGCCTTAGAGTGGAACTAGCATACGTCAAAACTGACCCAGTTTCACTGTTCTGTTATTGTTAGTGCAGCATTTGGATTTGGTTTACAGAATGGCTTGCTGAGGTTTATGAAATCTTTGACTTTGGCTTTTTGAGAGAACCAAGGCTAATTTTTGGTTTTTACACGGAAACCTCAAGGGAGCAAATCTGCTGAAGTTTCTCCCAGAACTTGCCTAAAAGGGACAGTGGGACACTATTAATCATTTTGTCCTCATTCTCTCTGTATGTTTTACATAGGAGAAGAATCTCTGAAATGCTGCACACTCCTTACTGAATGGATTCTTCTCACATTCCACCTCATGAAAATTGACTAAGATGAGTTTGTATTAAAATGATATGGTTGTTGCTTAAATAAGTAAGGCTTTATGCAAAGTCCCACATGATCTAGGTTTATATGCTCATAAATGACAGAATTGACATATATCAAGGGTGGTGAACTAATAGCCTGTAGGCCAGCCCACCAGCTCCCTCGCCATATTTTTTCTGGTGGCAGCTGCTAACGTTGTAGAGGATCAGTCAAAACACACTTTCCCCCTTGTGCTATGGTTTCCGTCATGCAGATCACAAATTGAACAATATGCACTTTACCTGTCATCCAATCAGTACGGCTGGGGAGGGAGGAGATAATGTTGCAGAAGAAGGCAAGGACCTGCTGCTCCTCCCTTAAAAAAAGAAAAGAGAGAGAGAGAGAGAGAGAGGGGGGGTGCTTGCTGAGCAATAGGAACAGAGCAGCTCATTGTCACTGTCATTGAAGGAAGGAGGTGAAGGCTGCTATGGCAGGCGTGTGCCTCAGGCAAGTCAGGTGGCTCTAAAGAACTACAAAGACATGAGAGAGGGCAAAGGGTCTTGGACCTGTACTGAATAGAACCACATAATCTGCTTCAAGATGTAGTGATGGCCACCAACTTGAATAGCTTTAAAAGAAGGGTAGACAACCTCAGGGAGGATAAGGCTCTTCCTTATACTGAGTCAGAGTATTGGTCTATTTAGCTCAGTATTGCCTACACTGACTGGGAGTGGCTCTCCAGGGTTTCAGGCAGACGTCTCTCCCAACTCTACCTGGAGATGCCAGGGATTGGCCTTCTGTGTGCAAGGCAGATGTTCTGTCACTGAGCTATGGCTCAGCCAATCCATGACAGGGAATCACATTGGCAGGCCATAGTGGCTTGGTGACTTGGGATAGTTCAGCAGCAAAACAGCTATTTGGGCTTGAAATGTCTTGGCTCCCAGCGACAATACTGTGGCAACAACATCGAAAATAATTGTGGCCATCTGCTCAGCACATTACTGACTTTGGTGGATTTAATCATGTTTAACTGTGATGGATTGTGGCCATTGTCTGGAGAAGCCTCAAACTTCTAAGCTGTATCCAGTGAACGAATTGCATTGCCTCTAGGTAGTAGGGTCTGCCAACCACAATTACTCAGACATATCTAGATGTCATATGCCCACACCCAGTCCTGAACTACGGCCAGAAAAATAGAGCCTATAAAACTGCGATGAGATAAAAACAGAGAGATAAGTTATCATAAGTTATACCCAAAGGGCCATTTAAAGGATGTGAACATGCAATTTCCCCCCTCACTGTGTTGGCTGCAGCAGCTATAGGAGTGCTGATACAGTCATGGAGAGGGATACTGTGAAACATTTGCACAGACATTTTGGTACACAATCTGTTCCATAGGAGAGCTCATAGGAGGTGAGAACTGCATCTTCATCTAGAGGCAAAATGGTGCAGGAACTTCACATCCATGTTGAACAGAAGGGACGTTTCAACATTTATACACAAACATGAAGTTGTTCCTCACCCATAGCACCATTCACAAAAAAACCTCACTGGGAATTGCATCAGAACATTTGTCATCAAATCATACAAGCCACACCTTACTCTCTTTGCTGCCTTAGATTCTCTGAAGAATTAGAATACTAGCCCAAGTCCTGTACACCCATCTCAACTAATGGTGCACTGATAACCAAGTGAGTCAGTGAGATTTGAACCACTCAAATGGAAACGGCTTCCATGGCTCAAAGTCCCTAAAACCAAACGTCTCAGAAAATAGGAGGGTCAGCTGGTTATGCCACTAAATACATGGACCTAATGCTTCTGCAGTCATATACCATGGAGCCCTATGAATGGCAATTCTGTCCTCACTGAGAAAAAAATACATCTTCCAAGCAACAAAAATACTGCCGTTTCACTCTGACATATTCACAAGCAATAAAAATGCTTCCTCAAGGAAAGGTTTCTGGGTCTCCTGAGTAACAATGGTATATTTATGGCACTATAACAGATTGTCTGGAAATGTCCTTAAACCAGGAACGGGGAATTTATGACTATAGATGCCATTGTACTATAACTCCCATTATCTTTAGCCACTGGCCATGCTGGCTGGGGGTGATGAGAGTTGTAGTCCAATGACAGCTGGGGAGTTCCCCATTCCTGCAAGAGTGCTTTGGGTGCGAATGCTTTTTAAGGTAATATTTTGGCTATATTAGAATCCTGAATTTTTCACTAATATGTCTCATCTCTGTAGGATAGAATTTCCATTGGTCTTTCGTTTTTAAAAAAGAAAGAAGAAAAAAAGAAAATGAGGACAGTCTGCACTGGACAAATCGGCTCACTGCGCATTCCACCCGTCTCTGACAGTGATTAATGAGGAACGGCTAAGGGAGCTGGGCATGTTTAGCCTGGAGAAGAGGAGGTTAAGGGGTGATATGATAGCCATGTTCAAATATATAAAAGGATGTCATATAGAGGAGGGAGAAAGGTTGTTTTCTGCTGCTCCAGAGAAGCGGACATGGAGCAATGGATCCAAACCACAAGAAAGAAGATTCCACCTAAACATTAGGAAGAACTTCCTGACAGTAAGAGCTGTTTGACAGTGGAATTTGCTGCCAAGGAGTGTGGTGGAGTCTCCTATTTTGGAGGTCTTTAAGCAGAGGCTTGACAACCATATGTCAGGAGTGCTCTGATGGTGTTTCCTGCTTGGCAGGGGGTTGGACTCGATGGCCCTTGTGGTCTCTTCCAACTCTATGATTCTATGATTCTATGAATTTTGGATTCATCATAGGAAATATATGCAGGAACTCAAGGCCCCTAAGAAGTGATATTAAAATTGAAGTAGAAACAAAATTTAGTCCCAAAGGGAAGTTCTGGTCAAATATGAGACTGAAAGATTCACAAATATTTTGCCAATATTTCTTTTGTCCCCTTCATATTATTGGATGAAATACCGACCGTGTGTTCTTGGTGAAAAAGAAGTGGCAAGGTTAAAGTGGAATGCAAAATTAGGCTTTTTTAAATAGTTCCTTTTCTCCAAGTGATAACTAAAACCTCATAGAGGATACATTGTGTGGTTTAATAACAAAAGAACCAAAGAGAAAGGGAGGGGGGAAAGGGGGCTGGCAAAGGAAAGGAAGTTTATTATTTGTGAAATATGCACTTTCTGTTTCTCCTTGCCTGACTGTTTTAAAGGCTGTACTTATTAAGGAGAGGAATGCAGAGTTTATTGTCAGTGCGAGAGTTATGTGTGTGGTAATGAGCCTCTCGAGGCTGTTTTATTTTAAGTACATGAAATGTAGGAAAAGCAAGTAGTTATAAATTTTTATCATGGAATGTAAGGGACATTAACAGCCCACTCAAGAAGAATTTTGCAGCATCCAAATCTCAGCATCTCTCTGTACTGCGAGTGGAGCAGGGGAGGACAAGCTTGGAAGTATATTTCATCATACATTACCATCCATTTCTGCAAACTTATTTAATTGCAAATTTCCATTCAAGTGCTCAAACAGCCATCTAAAAATGCATCAGATAAGGGGATGGTATGCTGTCCGATACTGACGTTTGCAGCTTATTTGGTCAAAACACCACATTTTGCTGTGTTTACCAGTGGCTGCTGTCAGGATTTTTCCATGACTTTTTTTCCTGGACCTGCTTTCTTTTTCAGTTCTGTATTTTCTTTGCCAGGAATTCTAACTGTGTAGAATTCAAGTGGACTTGAAATTCTGACAAAGCATCAAGCCTTTTAAAGAGCGATTTGGCCAGTTTGAAGCTTGCTTGTGTGCACATGGAGAAGATATCACCTCGTGGGATCTTGCAAAAGCTTTGCTAATTTGGTCCTTCATGCAATGCCTAATTGACGCAGGCCTTGGAACTGATTTTAAGCTCAGTTATTTAAAAGTACGTAAAAGGAACTTACAATATTAACCCTGCAAGGACACAGAATTTACAGGGCTCATCCAGACTGGTGTTTGGGTGGGTGTTTTTTTTGGGGGGGGGCATTTTTTCAGGTTTATTTAGAAACATGTGTTTGACGCAATAATGGCGTAATAGTAGTGGATTTATATTGGACCATCCACACAGTCTGCATTTTTAGTTGCTCTGATTCTTCCTCAATGCTATTTGCATTATTGCCAGCCAGAGGGGCACTCTTGCACTGTAGTGTAACAAACAGAGTTGAAACATTTGTAGTACAAAAAGTCACAGGATGACAAAAAGAAGTTACATTCACTGACTGGAAAGAAAACCATATGACTTCCCTGAAACTTTTGCAATGCCAACAGCATTGAAAGCTATATCACGTATTACCATCCCATGCTCTTCAGGACCACAAAACACCATTAATGCAGGATACAAAGGAAATCTGGAGGAGAACTTAATCTAGTAGATAAATTGTTTCTTATCTGATTTCCCACAAGACACAGGAATCTGGACATTATGGAGGATTTCCTCTGACCGGGAGGAATCTGCTCCGTGGATATTTGGGTCTGGCCGCCACGGCGAAGGCGGAGACCCGTAAAAAGAGCAGTCAATTTGAAGCACCGCGCGGCTCACCCCACGTCGCTCCAGATCCCCGAAACTGGGTTTTCCCGCAAGTAGGGGAGGCGCAAAAGGTGCCGGCCAAATCCCACATCCACAGGCTTCTCCCGCCTGTGGTTTTTAGTGGGTCTCCGCCTTGCCGTGGTCGTCCAGACCCTAGTTTCACGAAGCGGATTCCTCCCGGTCAGAGGAAATCCGCTATTGTCGGAGGCGCTAACCCGGAAGTCCAACCCTAGATATTTTGGTCTGGATTGGAGAGAGAGCTGGAGAACAGGGAGAAATAGCTATTTAGAGGCTTTTTATTTTATTTTTATAAAATATTTATTAAAGTTTCAGAAAAAGGAATTACATAAAAACAAGAAATATAAAAGTAAAGGACAAAAACAAAAATACAAGAAAAATACAGAAAAAAAGTACCCTTACAGAAAAAAGGAAAAAAATTAAAATAAAAAATCAACCTTTCCATATCTTACATTCATATCCTTGTTTCCCTGACCTCCTCATACCTCCCTTTTTTGTGTTCCAATTCAATTAATTAATTCAGCAATTTCTTTCCCTCCTTATTATCCTGATCTTTGATCTTAATATATTATAACATTAAATTTTTACCTATTTAGAAATCCAATTTTTCCATATTCTTTTATATCATTACAGCTAGAAACCGCTTAACTTCAATCAAACATCATTCTAACATTCATTAATTTTGCAATACTTCTGTAAATAGTCTTTAAATTTCTTCCAATCTTCTTCCACCGACTCTTCTCCCTGGTCTCGGATTCTACCAGTCATTTCTGCCAATTCCATGTAGTCCATCACTTTCATCTGCCATTCTTCCAGAGTGGGTAAATCTTGTGTCTTCCAATACTTTGCGATGAGTATTCTTGCTGCTGTTGTAGCATACATAAAGAAAATTCTGTCCTCCTTTAACACCAATTGGCCGACTATGCCCAGGAGAAAGGCCTCTGGTTTCTTCAAGAAGGTATATTTAAATACCTTTTTCAGTTCATTATATATCATTTCCCAGAAAGCCTTAATCCTTGGGCACGTCCACCAAAGGTGAAAGAATGTATCTTCAGTTTCTTTACATTTCCAACATTTATTATCGGGCAAATGATAGATTTTTGCAAGCTTGACTGGGGTTATGTACCACCTGTATATCATTTTCATAATATTCTCTCTTAAGGCATTACATGCCGTAAACTTCATACCTGTGGTCCATAACTGTTCCCAGTCAGCCATCATTATGTTATGTCCAATGTCTTGTGCCCATTTAATCATTGCAGATTTCACCGTTTCATCCTGAGTATTCCATTTCAACAGCAAGTTATAAATCTTTGGCAAAGTCTTAGTTTTGGGTTCTAACAATTCTGTTTCCAATTTTGATTTTTCCACCTGGAAGCCGATTTTTTTGTCCAAATTATATGCCTCCATTATCTAATAACAATGAAGCCAATCACACACTTTGTTTTTTAGTTTTTCAAAACTCTGCAATTTCAATCTATCTCCATCTTGTTCCAAAATTTCCCAATATTTTGGCCATTTGACCTCCATATTGAGCTTTTCCAGAGCTTTCGCTTCAATCGGTGACAGCCACCTTGGGGTTATTTAGAGGCTTTTTAGAGGGAGCTCCCCACTTTACACAATTTCACTTATGTGTGTCGGGGCCCAGAACATAACCCCTGTGTAAATTGGGGCACACCTGCATCGCTTACTTAGATTTCTAGAACTTGCAAAGGACTGACTAAAGTGTGTTTATTATGTGCTGGCCATTTCCTTCATTATTTTGAGAGTAAGAAGAAATTGCTGGAGCATATGTGCACACTCAGAGCCACTGGATCTGAATATTATGAGAACATATTCCTCAAAATATTTTACAGTCTGAAATCTACAGTATAGGTACAGTTGAGTATGTATGTGTGTGGAGAGCAAGAAATACACACAACTCTTTTATTTCAGTTCAATATTTGGAAGGAAGAAAATAGAGTTCACTTGCATAACAGCTACAGTTAAATAGGATTGCATAGCATTTATCAACAGAAAACAAAGCACATTGTGTTCAATGTAGATATTGAGTTGAATCAGGAATAATTAATGTGTTCTGCATTATATAACTGTTTCTTTGGATGAGAGTCTGGAAATGTTTATTTTGAAGCAAACTATAGTCATAAGTATAATATGTTAAAAATCCCTAATATGTTTTTAAAAACCCTAATTTCATGGCCTTTATGTTTGCTTGTGTTGTGGAAAAATACAGTTCAGGTCATTCATTTTAAAAACACAAGGAAGGGTGGTTGCACAATGAACAACAGCACATGGCGGTCGACTACAGAGCATAGAGTCAGTGTTTATGACACATGGTTTTAATCACGAAATGCCCACCTTCTGGACTGTGGTAATGCATGAGAGTGGATGCTTCAGAAAATAGCAGAGTAACTTAACAAATAACCTAGTATTATTATTGTGACTTTTCCAAGTAAATAACCTGTGCTATTAGTATTCTGAAGGCATATTCTTTCTTATTTTCCCCTTCTTCCTAAGGTCAGTTTCGAAAACAATATGCAAGCACACGCATTTCCAGAAAGCAAGGGAAATAAAAATATATATGCACATTTCTTAAACAGCAGAGAAAAAGAGAGAATTCAGACTGGATTGTATTTGTCACAGGAGGTGTTCAGGACAACACAGCAGATGAAAAATTGCTCTTTTGCCACAACCCCTAGAACTTTTACTGAAAGTAGCGTACATTCCGTAGAAATTATAGGCAGTTGATTCTGAACCTGTGTGTTTAGTAAATACATAGAATTGTTGTTAATTAAATTACCCAATGGTGGTGGTTGTCCCTTGGGACTTGGAGTAGGGCAGAAGGTTGAGAGGTCAACAGTAGGCAGACTCCTAGTTATGACAGGCAGAACCAAGAGATTTAGTTCTGTCGCCGTAATCTTCTATGCTGAGTTCTACAGGGGCAAAACTTGAGACTTGAGGAGGAGGAAGTTGACAAGCCTTGGATTGCTTGTAAGAAGGTAGACAAGTGGGCGCTGACCAAGGTTCATTTTCCCTAGTGAACCAGCCTTATTGCCCATAATGTATTATGCAACATGTCGGTCTGGATGGAGTATTGTGCCAACCTCTGAAATGGGCCCCAACCAAGTATGGCAACTTGGGTTTACATTAGGATCTGGAATTAACACTCCAAGATCTAATCACTTCATCTCACCTTGATAAAGCATCTAGAGAATAATTCTTTTGCTCCTTTGAGGATCGTGCTTCTGCAATTTAAGTTTGTGTGTGTTAATATCCAAGAGGCAGATCAAATGGGCTGCAATCTCAATGAAAGAAAGGTTTCCTATAAAAAATATTTGGTTCTTTCCATTCAAATCTGACACTAAAGAAATAGTGATATGCTGGTTTGGGATTTATCTCATAGGAAATAAATGTGAGCCAGCACTTGGCCATTTCACAAGGATCATTGTTTCTCCAGCTTTCCACTTACTGTCTGCTCTGGAATCTGCTGCATTTAGTCTCCTACTTGAGCTTTTTGGCACATTGATCCGTCATGGTGTTGGGCTGATGGCGACTTACTTTACAATGTTTAATTAATGCCAGCTTTTAAAAGCCCCGAATTTGAAGGAACGTATAAGCAAAGAGAAAAAGAAAGAAGGGAAAGGGGAGATTCATTAGCTACAGTGCCATCATTCTAAAGGGAGTTGTGTTCTGCGAATATGAATATTTGATATTCTAATTATACCAGGAATGCCTTGCTGGATGGGACAGAACCATTAAGCTAGTTTCCTGGCAGGTGGGTAGCTGTTTAGTGGGTTGGCTCCGCTGGTGTGTTTGCACTGCACTAACCTTCCTGCTGCTCCACTGCTTCCCTCCCCTTCTCCAGTGAAGCTAGCATAGTGGCTTTGCCACATCCAGGGAACCACTCCTAAGTTATGCTGAACAAATATATTGATCATATAAAAATGAACTAGTGTTACTGCTTATCCTTTATATGCAGGGATAGGAAACCTCAGGTTTGAGCCTCCAGGGCTCTATCTGGCCCTCACGATTCTCCTCAGCCTGCACTTCCTTCTCAGGCACACCTCGCCAGCCTACCTTAGCACCCTTATGTGTGTTTTTTCCTGGCTGGAATGTGTCCTTGAATTATAATAAAACCTCTTGTTTGCCAGAATGGAGAGAGACATGAGAGCAGGTATGAAACTAGCCTACTTGATAAAGTCAATATCATATCCATTGTTTCTGTCAACTTTTGCCTCTGGTTCTCCAACAGCTGGCATGTGTACCCTGGAAGGTTGCACATCCCCTGCTTTATATGAGATACAGTTAACTGCTAAATGTTGGATAATCTGAATCTTATTCTGGTAGGATCAGGGACAGAGCTATTTCTCTAAGGTTATGTACAGAAAGAAAATCTTACATCTCTAGTCAATCCTACAAGAAATAATGGATTCCACACTCCTGATAATTGTGAAATAGAATTTTTCCTCAATGATGCACCCATTTTTACATTTAAAAAAAGCATGAATTTGTTCAACACTTTTAATAGCCTTTCTGGAATGAAATATGGCACATGTGGAATAAATTTCCTGAGTGTCTTCAGAATATCTAACAGCATGATAGATTCAATGGATATTTTATGTTCACTTTGTTTAGCAGGATTCCTATTTATTTATTTAAATAAAATAGGAGGCAACTTATTTAACTTAGTTACTAAAATTAAATTGTTCCTAGGATACCCTTTCTATGTGACAATATAATTTATTGCATTGTCAATATGGCACATGATACTACATAGATGTAAATATATAATGCTTCATATACATAAATTTGCTGTTTGGATATAGCTTTTTGCAGTGTTAAAAACTCATAGAAAGGAGTAGCAACAGAGGGAGCATAATTCTGTATATTTGAACCAGTCCATTGGCTTCTTACATGTGCTGGAGTTCTGGTGCACCTATGGCACTCCTCAATACATGATGCGTTGGACAATAATACTGTGTTGGAGACCTGCCCACATCCATTGCTTGTCTGAAGATGCTACTAGCGTTGTAGTGAGAAGATTGTACATGTAATATTGCATGTGTAAAGCAAGTTATAGAGCAGGTTGCAGTTAGAGGGTAACATCTAATAATGTCCACCCTCTTGTGGAATGGAAATCCTCTTGCGTAATGAGACCTCTGGTTTCGTTTCTCCCCACTTCAACCCTTGTACACTCTCAAAATTTGCTCATGGGGGAGGGGTGTACTTCAGCTATGTAGAGACAAGTTGCAGGAAGGGAGCTGAAGAAGAGGAAGAAGAGGAAGGGGAAGCCCCCTTCTGCAAGTAGACACCTACTCACATGTTGCCAGAGCTTGTCCATAAAATATGAACAGAATTATTGTAAATCAGATTTGCAAAACTTAGTTGCTTTTGTTTTATGGGCTACTGAAGTGATGCTTAAGTTACCTGAAGAAAGAAGAATGGCTATTCCTAAATACCCTTTTGCTCAGATGCAAAGGACCCCAGTGCTCCACATGTGTGTTTTTGTATTGGGAGGTGGGGTTTATATGGCATGTATGAGCTATTTGAGATTCCTGCTTTGCTGGGGGTTGGACTGCGTGACCCTCAGGGCTCGGGGTCCCTTTCAATTCTGCAATTCTATGATTCAACAAAGCATAAGAAATAAAAGTCTATACCATATTTCAATAGTACTGGTGCACAAAAACCCTCACAAATGATAGTTGTTATAAGATTGTAAAATTGTTTAGCCTCATTAGCTCGTGGTAAGTAATGCCATTTGACATGCTATAAAATATTTGGAACCAGATAAAAGAAACATCAAACTGATGTGAAACCAGAATTAGAAGACCCAATTGAAACCAGATTCTGTAGCACATTATCAATACATGGTGAGTTTGAATAGATGTAAAGTATAAGCAATTAAGGCAGCTCATATTCTTTTTTGTTTAGTTGTGAAAAAACTGAAACCATATGTTAATTAATTTATTATTTTTCCCTTCGGCTAACTGAAAATAATATGAAAACCCAGGTCCATGGAATTCAATTGTATTTTCCCATTGAATTTGTCACGTATCAGATAGCTATATTTATTGTCTCAGTAAAAAGCATTTGATACTTCAGATTTTTGAAGATCTGCTCAGATATGGAAGTTACTGTTGAGGTTGTAATACAGTGGTACCTCGGGTTACATACGCTTCAGGTTACATACGCTTCAGGTTACACATTCTGCTAACCCAGAAATAGTGCTTCAGGTTAAGAACTTTGCTTCAGGATAAGAACAGAAATCGGGCTCCGGCGGCGCGGCAGCAGCAGGAGACCCCATTAGCTAAAGTGGTGCTTCAGGTTAAGAACAGTTTCAGGTTAAGAACGGACCTCCGGAACGAATTAAGTACTTAACCTGAGGTACCACTGTACTAATGTATCAAGCACAACACTGGACTGTTTTCCTGATATACAAGTAGTATGCTTTTACCATGCTATTGTGTTTACTTTCTGTGGCTCAGAGGAAAATGATAAAGTGAGATTTGTTACAATGTGTACATCTGACTGCACCTATATGTCCACCACATATATAGACCCAACATTATTCAGATGAATAAAACCTACCTTCCATATGGTATCAGGACATGTGTCTGTTAACAATGAGTATATATCTTTAACCCTTAGGTGTAATAAAGAGCTTTACACCAAGAAGTTCAGCAGGCTTCCTCTCATCGATTCCAACCATGTACACAGGATCACAGGTTTGGAAGGAGCTCATTGGTATCAGCCAGACTAACTTCCCAAACCTGTAAAAATTGAAAATCACCTATATCAGTACACAGTAGTGGCTTAAAACACAGCTTTATGAACACACCAGGGAGGTGGCAGGGATATCGTCACCAGGTGTGCATTACCTGATTTGTTTTCCTGCCCCAAACTCCTATTCAATGATGCTATTCATCTGTGCGTGCATTGCCACCTGTGCATACACAATGGCTGTCCAAATGGACACACCTCAGCCTAACCACAGCTTACATTTTCAAAATGGATGGAAGCTGGTGTGAGGGAAAATGCATTAGATGGCAGTATTTCTCAAGTAACTATGGGGTACATATGGATTGTGGCTAATGTTGTGTGTACCCAGCTTCAAACACCAGGGGTGGGAACGCACTGGAGGCAGAGTAAACAGTAATGTGTACACAGTCTAGGTCTAGGAATTAAGGAGAATCAATCACTAGAGGTAAATTGGTCCTGGGACATTTAGGTCTCGGTGACGTGACCTTATACAATAAATACAAAACCACAGACTGTAGGAAGTCTGTGGTGAAGTTAAAAAAAGAAAAGGAGATGAATTTATGCTAATTCTGAAATGCTGTTTGGCCCTATATGGTGATGGGTAGCTGTTACTAAGATGGTTATCTGTAGTCTTATATCTTCATTTTAAATGGTTAACCAAATGTCTCCATTTCAAACTCAAAGGTTTAGCTTTCCAGATGCACTCTATGCTGCCCTTGTACTGTGACATGATAAGACTGTCACCATAACAGATGGAGCCAACCACTTGAAGGCAACAAGATGCCCAGGGTTTTGTGTATATAAGAAATATTGTTTTACTGAGCCCCGATCATATTAATATCAAATGCTAGTACATGGAATCATTTGGTTTAAAGAGTAATAATGCCATTCGACATGCTTTTAAAAGTTTGGAACCAAATAAAAGAAAAACCAAACTTCACCCATATCCAGAATTAGAAGTCTCCATTGAAACCAGATTCTGTAGCACATTATTTGAAAGGAACTTTCCACCAAGAGAAATGGCTTCATCTGGAAATCAAAAACACTTTGCATTTTGAATCTTAGATCCAGGCTTTCATCTGGTGTAACATGACATTGTTCTGTTTCAGTTAATGGAATGCCAAGGAACTAGTTCAGAATTTTTGTACTTTACACTTTGACTTAGTCTGAAGAAATCCTTTCCTCCGCATTAATACATGTCCATTGATACTAATAAAGGTCTTCTTCTGAAACCACAGAGGGATGTTCCAGATCCTTTCCTTATTGTGTGAAACAACTACGTCAGAGCAATGCATATGTGTTGTTTGCATGTAAACATTGGTCTAAAAATTACTAACTGTATGCCACCTCAAAATTAAACACCATTGAGTTCAATGGGACTTCCTCCTAACTAAGTGTGTATGGGGCTGTAGTCTTAGAGGGCTAGAAGCCCTACTTCTTGACCAGACAGGTACCTGGCTTGTAGCCTGTTTCTTTCTTTTTCTTTTTACATGGCTGTATTGTTCTGGTATCAGCCACACATAAGATCTCCACAATTATTTGATTTGTCTTGCATTGTAGCTGGCAATAACTGAAATGGATCAGGAGAGTGAAACTTTTGAAAATGATAAACGGCAACTAATATTGTACAGGCTAAGTTTTGTGAATATAATTGTGGGTATACTCTACCTACCGTATATTTGCTCTGATCCAGGTAAATTTAGTTGTGGCTAAGTCCTTTTGAAGTCAATAGGACATTGGGACAAGTTAGTAATCCCTATTAATTGTTCCACAAATTTGAGTGTAGCTTTAGCTGGATTGTCATGATGCAAAGTATCTTACATACTTTATCTACATTTATTGTATTGCTTCTTTTATCTTGATGCTAATGAATAAAGTTCAGATTTGAATAATAATAATAATAATAATAATAATAATAATAATAATAAACAACTTCACCCATATTCAGAATTAGAAGTTGTTATTGAGACTTTTTTTACATTTAAACAGTGCTTTTTTCCTGGGAGGACGCAGGGGTACGCATACCCATGAACATTTTGTGAATCTTTGTACTTTTGTCCATTTACTGTATTTATCTTTCCTGATTTGAACTATAAAATGGTGATTTTCTTGAGTCAAAATGAGAGTACCCTAAACATTTTTTAAAGAATAAAAGCACTGCATTTAAATATTTGACAAGCTGCTTCCTTCCCTCCAGACCCTCTGGGATGTCAAGATCAGCAGAGGAATAGACACCTTTTTCATTCTACTGTTTTCTGTTTGATGTGACAAGTTTTCAGTGTTATTTTTTATACAGCAGCTTCGAAATGCCCACTGGAAAGAGATTTAACGATGTAACGAGGGGCTAGAAAAAAATGGCTGCCTAATACATGTGGTGTTTAAGTAAACAGCTTCCACAATATTAAAGTGGAAAATGTGAACATGTGTTTAGATAGCAGTTTTAGCCATGGGACTCCCTCAGGAATGGTGTTACTCACAAAATGCTGATGCTTCCATTTTCCACCATGCTTTTAACTCAATAATTTCACTGTGGTCCATTAAAGACTCTAGGAACAATTTAGACATATTTAAAAGATTCCAATCTCTGTGATGGTTTAGTGCTTTGACCAGAGCTGGTTTCTGAAACATGTGTTAAATTAGAGAAGGAAAGCAATTTACCTTTTAGTAGGACCTGCAGAAGATCAAAAACCTTTTAGGACAAAAGAAGCAAAGCCATCTTCAGTTCCTATCTAGTTCCATATGCCTGTACCTACCCAGAGTCCACATTTGCTTAACTTGGCAGACTCCTTTCCTCTTCGCTGATGAAAACATCCCACCCACCCCTTTTTTAAGAATTGGAGAGAGACTTCCAGAGTCAATTCCTAAACACATCTGCCATACTCGCATTGCACACGTCCCACTCTATAACTTTATTTTTTAAAATTAAAATAACTCCATTGTTTAAGTGCCATTGTTTTTAATATTCAGTGATAGTGTGAATATTTCCAGCTTTAAAGGTGGATCAGACCAATTTATGGAGAGTAAGTTCATTGGCCTTGAACGTTAATCAGAACATTCATGTTCAGAGGCAGCATATCACTGATTACTACGGGCACGCACAAGCCCTGCTTATGGGCTCCTTAGAGGCAACTGGTTGGCTACTACGAGAGGCAGGATCATGGACAAGATGAACCCTTAGTCTGATCCAGCAGGGTTCTTATGTCCTTAGGATTTTCTTCCTGTATTTTTTTTTTTTTTTGCATAGTTCATAGTTTCATATGCTGAGAAACAACAAACACATTACAATGTTTCTTTTCTGGAAAGCGTCTCTGAAATTATTTTATTTCAACAACATAACCCTCTGAAGGATGTTATTGGGGGGGGAATGCCCTTTTATTCCCCCCCAACTAACATTTTAATAGAAGAATTACAAAAGTGCATGGAACATGATTTAATGTGTCCTGCAGGCAAACTCCCTTACAGTGCCAGTGTTCTTTAGAGACAGGGCGTACAGGAATGCAAAGTACGTGCAGAACTTTCATTGGCATACGCATCAAGGTTGCTGATTTTTTTTATTATTAAAAAAGGAGAGCTATAGGAGGAACGATGATGTCATTGTCAAACCTACTTGAAAGCAACAAGTTCAATTAATTTCTTTTCAGGATAATCAGGAGCGAAAGTTATAGACTGAATGTTCAAGCTGTGCTACCGCTCTTGAGCAATATTTAATTTAACACATAAATCATTCCATGCAATTCATTTTTGTCACCATAATCTTCAAATTACATAAAGAGACTAATTCATGACTGAACCAGAAGAAAATCCATGGGAGATAAGAATGGGTAGGAAAATAACAGAAGGCTGTTGGATCCAGACCAACCATGAACTGACTTCTACTCATGGGCGGGAGTGGGAATTTTTGGCAATTCCTCCTTCCCCTAGATAGAAGTTACCTGTGGCACCTGGAAAGCTGAGCACAGGAGGATGTAAGGAGACTGTGATCAGCAGATAGAATCTACTCCCTACCTCTAATGGGAGCCTCTGCTGCATCTCACTTGCTCCTGCTCTCAGAAGAGCATGTCAGAATGCAACACAGAAAAAGTGTAACTATGTCAACAATGGGTGTGGACAAATTCAGAATAGCATTACATGAAAATTCAAGGGGAGAGGGGAGCGGTTCCTTTGTTTGTTTGTTTTCAGGAAAACGGCAGTGAGTTTAGATTGAACCACGAAGCAGCTTTGATAAAGAAACAAATTCATAAGCTTGGGCAACTGTTAAACTACAGTGGTACCTCGGGTTAAGAACTTAATTCGTTCTGGAGGTCCGTTCTTAACCTGAAACTGTTCTTAACCTGAGGTACCACTTTAGCTAATGGGGCCTCCTGCTGCTACACGATTTCTGTTCTCATCCTGAAGCAAAGTTCTTAACCCGAGGTACTATTTCTGGGTTAGCGGAGTCTGTAACCTGAAGCTTCTGTAACCTGAAGTGTCTGTAACCTGAGGCACCACTGTAGAGAGTTCTCTCAATAAAAATGGTCAGGGATGACCAATGTGCCACTACCATAATAGAGATGGTGCATGTATGACCACATAGAGAGCATTTTAGTGTTTTTGGTGTCTACAATAAATAAGCTTTCCATGCGTAACACCTTACCTTGTGGTGCAAGTCTGCAAACTGATGTTTACGGTATGTCTGATTGACTCCAGGCAGGATTTTGGAAGCAACTCTTACTCTCATTTGGGAGTGGCAGGGCTGAACAAATTGAGGGAGCAACTGCTACATCTGGCCAGGAGAGAGGTGGGGTGGTGGTTTTCCCTGCTTTTCTTTTGCTATGCCAGCTGTAGACTGGTGCTATAGAAATGCCCAGATTGGTCTCACTGCCATTAGCTGGACTGGCTTAGGATCTGGGCAGCTCCTTGATTATCCCAGATCTGTCATTTTGTGGGTTTCCAGGGCTACCACAAGCAGGAATACTGCTGCAGCAGTACTTTGACAGGTACTGTGGGAACCTCTTCCACCATTGGAGCCTAACAGCATCAAGAGCTGTGGCCTCTCTGCCATATCCAAAACTGCTTCAGTGTGGTGGATCGGGGATGTTAATCACTCTGTTAAGTTAAGCACTCTGTGTGGGGCCTTAAAGCCCCATCAATTTCAGTAAGATTTGTTGTTTTTGTTTAGTTGTTTAGTCGTGTTCGACTCTTCATGACCAGAGCACGTCAGGCACTCCAGTAAGATTTAAATTCATATAACTCTGCACTGGATCACCTCATCATCAACTTTTTTGTGTTGCATATTTGTTCATTTACTTAATGTGTTAACAGTTGGGTAGATGAAGGTTTTAGCATTATTGTACCTTGGCACTTCATGTTCAGCCCACCCTCCCTTTTAAAACAACAAAAACAACAATGCTAGGATTTACCTTTTAGAATTAAAATGGGATTTGTGGTTATGCCACACAGGAAAAGGAAAAGGAAAAGGAAAAGGAAAAGGAAAAGGAAAAGAAAGAAAGAAAGAAAGAAAGAAAGAAAGAAAGAGATTAGTGCTTTGTCAATTCATACTTCCTTTTTTCATTGTGGTCCAAACTAATATACAGGGGGAATTAATCTGGGATTAATACTGGGTGATATATCAATAACCTTGGATTCAAACAGAAATAAAACATTGCTCTGACTCTCCCTGGCTTCCCAGTCTGCAGCTTTTCTTCTAGCTTCTAACTCACACCACTCAACTGTCTGCTCTCCAATCTGCCTTTGTCCTTCTAACTACCCATTAGAATATGGAATAGAGCCCCTTCTTTTGTTCCCCCTAATAGCCCATCACCCACGCTATCACCTCACCAGGAAGCTAGCCTGACGATTCCAATAATTAGAAGAGAGCCCAGGCAATCAGCCTAATCTCCTCCAAAACTCAAAATAGCATTATAAACATGAAGTTCAAAAAATGATTGAACTGATCAGTGATCCACGGCCAGTGTGGGCCTGCTTTTACCAACTTGCCACATCATGTCTATTCAGAAATGGGTATTGTGTTCTGTTATATTGAATGACATTCTCTGGATATAAATGATGTAATAAAAACATTACAGAAATAGTGTAAGCACGTTTTAAGCAAAAGAACCATAATGTTGGCAATCATGAGAGAACATTGAATTCTCATCACTAACTCCTTATTATTCAATTTTAAAGTTAAAGCTTCAACTAAAATAATTCCTACAGCTTTAAAAAAATGTACTACTGTTCATTTTTCATGGGCAACACATCGTAACTGCTACTTCCTAAGTAATTATCAAGTTACTGTGTAAGTCGGTGGTTTTCAACCAGTGTGCCGTGGCACCCTGGGGTGCCTTGAATGAATCACATCCACACCACAATGATGATCAGGAGTGCCACAGGCAATGCTGCCCTCTACCCCTCCATGTCCTAGCACTTGGCTGAAGTTATTGAAAGAACATTCTTACCAGTGTGCCTATCATCCCAGATATAAACAGCATGAATCAGTAGAGGGATCCTCATTATCATCCTGAAGGATACAGCATCATTTGCCTCCAAGCTCTGAAATGTGATGTGATGACATCAGTGTTGTGCACCAAAGCATAGGCACCTGATCTGGACCAAGTTTGGAGTCCAGAGTGGTATTGGGAAATCAATACAGCCCCTCTGCAGTTTCTTCTGGAGTGGGTGTATGTGTTCATTCTCAATGCCAAATGCTGAAACCAGAAATCCAGGAGTAAATACTGAGCATTTTTCACAACTCCAAATCACAGTAGAGGATTTAGAGGGCAGTCAGACATGCTCCATTTTCTTGCTTCACCCAACAGTGGTTAGGTTTCAAATATTTGCTCCAGCCTTCTGTATTCATTCAACTGATTTTAGTTTTTTCTTCAGACTAAGGTATTCTTTGGTAAAGAAAATAGTTGTGCCTGGCCTAGAGTAAGGAAAGATACAGAGTTTTGAAGAAAAAAATCAATGCACCAGTCCTTTCCCACCCTCTAATGTTATTCTTGATTAATCATAACCCAGGATATAGGGTAAGATAAAGAAGTAGGCAGAAAAACTCTTGTTGCTTGTGTTATTGTCATTCAAATTGGAAATCAGTGGGCATTTTAAAACATGTGATAGGTTACAGCAGACTTTAACACTTCAATAGGTTTGAAATTAGATAGTTTTATTATAGTACATTCCAGTTTAATACTGCCCCATTAGTATAATGCAGCTGTGCTGATTTAGATTACACTGAAGAGCCAGCCTTCTTTTATTATTTCATCTTGTTTAGCTTTCCAATTTACTTTAAACAGACTTTCACTGGGACTGTCAGCTCTGTGTCAATTTCCTCCTATTCTCATTAATGTAACATTCCATTCTGGCTGTAGACATCAGAAATATTCCATTCAAAATTTTATACATTGCTATTTAAGGTTTTTTTAAAAAAACAACAACCCTAAACCTTGCTTTCTGAGCTAAAAGCAATATGGCACATGACACTCCATAATAATTTGGATCAGAAGCATCCTCCTCTTTGTGTCCAAAATGTGATGTTCTACTATACAGTGTATAATAAAGAAACCTAAGAATGTCACTCAGTATGCCTGCATGGTTGTAAAAACATCTATAATTCAAAATGGCAAGCACTCATTTTGAGTTGAAGAATATAATTGTCTGTGATGGGCCTTTCGCTCCTTTCCTCCTAGAAGATGTCTGGCCCTGATATAATCTTAGAGACAGGATATGGTAGTAGATGGGCCATTAGTCTTATCTAGGATGACTATTCTTTGAGTCTATTCTCCCCACAAAAATGTCTGAGCAGGGCTGTTCATTTTGTTTCATTATATGTTCTCACTGACCTTAGCAGTGGCACCAGTGTTATCATTAAACTTGTATAATTGGTACTTTTACTGCTGTTGCTGGTAAAAAAGGGAGAGATTGCATCAGTTGTCTCATTGCTTTTGTCTTCAGAAAAGCAGATGGATCGTTGTGTAGAATAAATATGAGTGAATAGTATTTATAATACTTCTAATGTTGCCGTTGTGGTTCTTGATTATTTTTGCCGTAAGTAATATTGGGAACATGGTAATGAATCTGACAAGGCCTGCAGGATTCCCCATCCTGCCCTCCTTGTGAGCACCTTCTCTTCGAACATACTGGTAAATAGGGAGAGTGGTGATGACAACTGCGAAAAGAGGCACAGCAGTGATCTTCAGTAGACTACAACAGCATTGTGGGTGCCAAGATCCAAGGGATGGTGAGAAGGGCTGTATTAGCACTTTGGAGAGCTTGGGCTTTGTATATAATTACTCTGTACGTTCCAAAATGAGAAAGTGTTATTTCAGACTCCCCATTTCTCAACTTTGGCTACACTGGTGTTAATGTCAATTAATTTTTCCACTCCCAATAGAAAAACACACTGTCATTATACCAATTGCACCTTGCAAATAGATGTCATGACTGCTCAGGTAATTGAAAAAAAATCACATGACAAATCTGAAGTGGGTTGAACAGTAATAATAATAATAATAATAATAATAATAATAATAATAATAATAAAAATAATAAATTATTTGTACCCCGCCCATCTGGCTTCCAACAAAGATTAAAAATACATTAAAAAGGCCCACATTAAAAACTTCCATAAACAGGGCTGCCTTCAGGTATCTTCTAAATGTCAGGTAGTTATTTATCTCTTTGACATCTGATGGGAGGGTATTCCACAAGGTAGGTTCCACTACCGAGAAGGCCCTCTGCCTGGTTTCCTGTAGCTTTGCTTCTCACAATGAGGGAACTGCCAGAAGGCCCTCGGCGCTGGACCTCAGTGTCCAGGCAGAATGATGGGGGTGGAGACGCTCCTTCAGGTATACTGGGCTGAGGCCGTTTAGTGACACCCCATTTCATCATTACTGTTTTAAAGGCTTTTTGTGGACATATGGGTTTCACCATGTCACCTCTAGCTTCAAATATCCTTTATCTTAAGGCCTAGTCAAAATTAGGAAAATATCCCAGCGGGAAATATAATCAAAAGAGGTAGACACTGACCTTATTGTTGCCAAATTATAGGATATCACCCATGAAAAGAGAAAAAGTTACCGTACTGCTCAGCTTTGAAGATGGTCACTTTGCTTATTACGTGCTGAAGGAGTCAGAAAGTGAGAGGTGCATTTACAGAAAGACCAAGTGGAATGCAAAGAAAAGAGATTATGACAAGCAATGAATGAAGCAGAACCATTGCAGCCCAGTGACCAGATGCATATGCATGAAAGCGCAGCATTGATATGTAGTAGCAACTTTTGATACAGAAGTAACAGAAGGTATATTTAACTCATTGCAAGAAGCATCAAAGCGACCAAACTCTGGCAACTACAAAGAGTCACGCACAGAATGAAGTACAGCAAACACATTTTGACTAAGTTCTATCTTAGGGGCATTGTTTACCATGTCTTATTCAAACTTCATATTATATTACTTCGAGGCCTCATTTTTTAAGAGTGTGATTTTGTTAAATTAATTTTATTACTTATTATTTTTAAAGCTATTACTTTTGGAGAAAAAGCAAATAGTTTACACTTAAAGTATCATGTTGACATTGTTTAACATTGTTCACCCTTGTTTTTCAAATGTGGCTGTTACCAATTACATAGCATTGCTTGGATGTTACATCGATAAGATTTCTTACTCTCATCTCCACCCTCCCTCATTATAAAGTCACAGGACAGATTACAACAATAGAATATTCAATTATAAAACAAATCAAACCATTACAATTATAAAATCCATAAAACCATTCAAACAGAATGGAATAGTATAAACAGTATACATATGTGTCATTTGGTTTCATGCCCCTGTAAAAAGACATTTGTTTGAACACATTAGGTGTGCATCACAAAATAAATTTTTTGAGCTCAGGTTGGAGGCCTGCCTTTTCCTTCACAGTGCCTGTTGTTAGCAGATGATATCCTTTCATATTTTTAAATAATATTACGGTAAGTAAAGCTCACAAAGGAAGCAGAGAACAAGAGCAAAGTGGAGTTCAAAACTGCTTGGAAATAGGAAATGAAAGTAGACATGGCACGTAACCAATCAACTCACTCAGATACAACCCATCTATATGGACAGATTTCCATGTTCAGTCCAGCCATTTGATGGGCATCTAGCTAGACTGTGATATAATATATTCAGTTACATAGCATTAGTATTTTGCTATTGTAGTAGCTGACTCTGGTTATTTTATAAACACTACAGGAGGTACTTTCAGTATACATTCTTGTTTCAGGTGTTTACAATTTTACAAAATGATGGAAGTAATGCTTTGTTTGGAATTTCTTATTTGAAAGCCTTGTTCTCAAGCCAAAAAAATGCTTTGGCTAGTTTCTGTTTGATTACTTTTGAATTTAAAAAAAGGATGGGGGCGATTTAATTTCATGCTTTGCAAGCATTTTTGGACATATCCCATATGTGCTTGGAGAATGAGAAGAATGAGCTATTTTTAAAAGGCCAAATTTTTCAATTCTTCAGTGAGGTCAAATTTCTTTGGATTAGAATGGAAGACTAGAGCTTCAATGTGCAAAAGTGATCAACAGTGCGCCCGCAAGAGGGTCTTGCTGTGGACTTCCCTGTTTGGAATTGAGAATAATGTGATAGCTGAAATCCCTATCAATTGCCTGCCACATCAAAAGTTAAAATTTGAGGTAATGGGGATGCCTTCTAAAGCAAATGTGGTGTGACTTCCGGCGGATCCTGTGAGAGGGTAGAAGGGATTTGTGGACTCTGACCTATGAAAAGAGTCTGCTGATGGCTGTGTGAAAGGATTCTGGAAGGGGGTCTTGAACAGGAAAGGGAGAGGGTGCTCTTGAGCATTTTCTTCATGGTGATTCCAAATTCTTCACATTTCTCACATATGGTTTCCTGCCTTTAATTCCCAAGATCTCATCTTTCCTTGGTCAATGCAGCACCATTTAGAGAACAATGTTATATAGGCAATCTGACTTTTTTGGTGTGATTTTTTTTTTCATCGTAAGATGCATCTTTTGTGATTACTGGGCACATGTCCATACTTTTAAATTTACCGTGGTACCTTGGTTTAAGAACAGCTTAGTTTATGAACAACTTGGATTAAGGACGCTGCAAACCTGGAAGTAGGTGTTTTGGTTTGTGAACTTTGCCTTGGAAGCAGAGCATGTTTTGCTTCCTGTTGAGTGTGTTCCATTTGTAAATTGAGTCCCCTAATGGGAAAGCACGCCTTGCTTTAAGAATGCTTTGGTTTAAGTTGGAGTTCTGGAATGGATTAAGTTCGTAAACCAAGGTACCACTGTATTTGACATTTTCATGATCTCTGCATCATGGATATACCAGAATCAAAATGGTTCGTTTTCTCATAGTAAGCTTCACTAAGTCAGATGCCAAGTAATATGAATAAAGCCATAATTAACACCTGTGCTGTAACGCAAGATACTAACTTTGCCGTCGGACACTAATTTTGCACATCAAAATGCCAGACCTATTATGACATGATTATTATCACCATCATCTTCTATAATTTATGTTTCTCAGCTCTCAGGCACAGCACTGTTATTAGTTTAATTTGGCAATTATTTTGAAAATAAAAAAGACTTCCCAGTCTAATTAGATTATTAGTTTGTGAGCAGACTAGGAAATCCAGTACATTTATGAACCAGACCTTTGAAAATGATAAACAAACTGAATACATGCCTCCCATCAAATAGTTTGTCTTCCAAGGTGTAGTAGATTTGCTCTCTTTTTCAACTTAACAAGCTCAGACAACAAATTCAGTTTATGAATCAGCAAACAAAAGGCATTCAGCAGAAGGCACAGTAGGCACAATTCTGCCAAATGTAAGCATTTTTATATCATGTTATTTGTTTTAACAAGACAATTAAGCAGATGCTTAACTTGCTCCCACTGAAATCAATGGGACCCAAAAGTTTATTACTGTGGCTGGATTGTGCCCAGGTGCTTCAATGCTGGGTCTAAGTCTCACTTACTGAAAAATGGATTTATTGAGAAATTACTGAATTGTTCATTTATGAAGCCCTATTTAGAAATTCTCCTTCACAAGTTATGACTTCAAACCCTGTCCCTGTCCATACACCAAGCACAGATGCCTACATGATGGTACCTACCCATGTTTCAGCTGAATGCAAATAGCTTACTTACCCGGCTGTTCCTCCAACCATACAGGGATCTCAATTGCAAGGAATAACTATCCAAGGCACTTCTTTTGAGATGTAAGATTCCCCTCCATGCATTTACGAATTTCTGAACTGGACTTGAATTAGGGCCACATTAGTGGAGGCCATAGGCTGTTTCCATCTTATTTTTAATTTAGCCAGAGCAGTTCCTTTGTAGAGGCAAAACCTCCACCATGAAGCGTGAGTTACAGTTTTTACCTATTAGCAACATTTTAAGAGTTTGGAAGCTTGTGCATGTTCTCTATTTAAGAATTTGGTATTTCATTCCTTTAAAAATAAGAACAACTGGCTATGCTCTTGACCCTTGTGTTTGTGCAACTTAATAAAAAAAATCCCAAAAACCCTCCAACAAAATGCTTTGTTTATGATCAAAACTTGACATTTGATCTGTGGAAGAGACTGCATATATTAAAGTTTGCTTTTTAGTTGAAAAGAGATGGTTATATTTATAGAAAAATAATTACTCCTATAAATATGCAGAAGAAGAAGCATTGTGCCAGAAAGTCACTCTATTATTGTTATTAAATTATATTTATATACTGCTTAATGCCAAAACAGATTTGAAAGTGGTTCACAAAGTGTAAAAACCCATTACACAAACATTAAAATGTTTACATTCACAATGAAAGCACATAATAAAAACAATCCCATTTAAATAACAGAGCAATTAAGAAGTGGAGGGGCTGGGACAAGTTTGAAGCAAGATGCATGAATCGGGCCAAATGTCTGTATTGCCATCTGTGGTTTATGAAACAACTCACCAGAAGTGGAGTTATATGAATCAAACTTTATTCTTGATGAGTCCTGGGAGCCTGCACAGAGCCAGGTCTTAGTGACTTCTCCAGGAGCTGGCCTCCTGGGTCATGCCAGATATTTAGTTGATAATGCATGAAATACAGTGTTAACAAACCCACAATTTCTGAAGCATCCATTTTGCTTCTTTGGTATAAACAGAGGAAAGGAGCTGGAATAACATTTCTCATAATGCTAAGCATTTACATGGAATGGCACACTGAACAAAAAAACATGTTTTCATGATTTAAAACAAAGAGGGTAAAAAAGCCAGAAAAATTGATAAATGTTGGCCAAAAGGCAAAGGGATAAGGCGCCTCATAGAGTGTCTGCTGAGTTAGTAAATACCACCCTACCTGTGTCAGAGGCATCTCCAAATGTTCATGTGCTCATTTCATTGCATAAAAACACCTTCAAAGCTGTCTGAAATAAATCTTTCCCACATTCAAACCTGGTGCCTGTTCTCCAGTTCTAAACTAGTTCAGAGTGTTTGTAGCTGTGTTGGCTCACAGAACGAGGTAGACTGAATAGATGAATCAGCTGCAGCTGAATCAACCAGCTTGATTCATTTGTACTCAAAGTACAATTGGCTTTCATGCTTTGTAAGTGCCTTGTCCCAGTTGGGGATTGAAAGGTGAATCTGGTCCAAAATGTAATGATGGGCAGCAGATTCTATGGTATGAAAATTGTTTTTAATGTTGTTTTAATGTTGTAATACATCCTGGCACTTGATGGGCGGGTAGTGGTAATAACAATAACAATAACAATAACAATAACTAACAATTCTGTGAACTGCCCTGATTATTCTATGAACCACCCTGAGACCTCCGGGTAAAGGGTGGTATATAAATTCAATTAATAATAATAATAACAATAAATTCTATTAATAATAAAATATAATAATAATAATAATAATAATAATAATAATAATAATAATTAATGAATCATAGCAGATTCTAAATAAATTCCTTCCAGTAGCACCTTAGAGACCAACTAAGTTTGTTATTGGTATGAGCTCTTGTGTGCATGTGCACTTCTTCAGATTCTAGCAGATTCTGTGTTTCATTTATTTCATCACAAAATTTATATACCGCTTGATTTTACATGCATTTTAGATGACTCAACTTTTTCCATTATTCCCCCTTTCCACTAAACAGTTTCACACACTTGTATAGGTCCATCAGTTCTCATCAAGTGCCAGGACCAACTGTACCTATTGCTGCATGGATCAGGATTTGAGAGGCCCTTCTGCTAGCTTCCCACTTAAGCCAAATGCCAAGAAATGAAAAGCAGGCGGGCCTCTGGCTTCCCCAAGCTTCTAGATGAACTTCTGAGCTGCCTCTACCTTTCTTCCAAAGTGGAGGCGCTTCAGTGCCACCAAGAGTTTTCATTGCAGAAGCTGGTTGAAAAGACCCAGGAACAGAGTCACTAAGACTTTTGCCTAAAGTAAAAAGCCTAAAACAAAAGTTGAGGTCAATTGGGTGCTTTTTGCTTTAAAGGGAATTCAAGGAGGGGAAATCGCTAGCAGCATTTTTCAGGATGTGTTTCTCAATGGGAGACTTCTGAAATGCTGAATCTGAGCACTAAACATGATCTATATGCAGGTTACAGGTACTCTTCCCTGCCATCTGGGCACCAATGTAAATCAGCAATTGAATTTTCAGCTGAGTTTTCATGGCACTGATACAGAACAAACATACTGGAACTCTGATAGTTAAACAGTGTTTTCACTTAGAATAATTCTACGACTAGAAATGGAACTACTTCTCGGATATTTGTAGTGTTTGCATTTTGGTGGAGATTTCAATCTCTTTGGCTGCCCCAATAGTGCAGATTACCATTCTGACCCACAGGTTTCTCTGTAGTCTCACAAAACGTCCCAAGATCCTTAGGAAGCCAAGTGGTTCCATCCAATTATTTTGTTTTAATTTGGTTTATATTTCATTTTAGTGAAAAGTCTCAACTGTGTGATTCCATTGGAGCCTAAATTACTCACCTTTCCGTAGCTTATAGATTTACATGGGGAAGAAAAAGATCTGCTGGCTGAGTCCCACATGAAAGTTCTTCCCTTGGTATTTACAAGTTTTGAAGTGGGAACATATGGTCCTATAGCCTAGCGTGCCAAGGTGTATGAGTCTTGTAACTGCGCTTTCCAAGCATTTTGTCAACCAGAGCTTACTACTGAAACACACATTAAAGAACAGAAAACAAATATTTTGTTGATGATTGTATGCCGAATGCCTTCAGTCACACTGTCTACTCCTGAAATGTTACTCCTGCACTGAAATTTCACTGGATTTAAATGCACTGAAGAACTTGGCTTATTTGAATAATGTCAGTATGCTTCTTATTTCAGTTTTATTGCAGTTGACGCAGCTGATCTTGACAATTGATCAAAAGTCTGATTCCTTGCACTGACTGAAGTCTCATTCTCCTCAATATTGATTCAAAACGCAAATTAATTTGTAGAGATGTCATGCTTTGTCTTGGCAGTCACTTGTAACTGCAAGGTATAACGCATGAAATGTGAACTGACTGAGGGTGAGTTTCTAGTTCTGTTAGAAAGGTTACCATTGCACTGTCAGCTCTTTTATGATGATAATCAAGTCCTTGTCTTTGCATATAAAATGTTTGGTTTGGCTATCAACAGTTAAGCCTGCAATTCAATACATGCAATTTCATGTATTTCATGTATTCATGTGTTGAGAGGATTGAAAACATGAAAAAATGTGTGAGAAGAGAGTGTGAATTTGTCTATGGCAGTCTTCCCCAGAATCTGGAGGAGAAATGGAGGATGCATGGAGAAGAAAATAGATTTTGTTTCCACTTTAAAGAGAAAACACATAATTTGCCCTTCCCAAAGCAATATGTGAACCAAAATCCTGCTATCCTTTAAATTTTGCTCTTCTCTGAATTTTGCGATGATGTTCTGCAACCAAACATGTAAAAATGCATTATATTAGGGAAAACTGCATGCACAAATGTGTACAAAAGTCAAAATTCCATACAGGAATGTGTTTATTAAGAGAAATTTTCACAAAAATGCTGACAAATTGTCATATGGTTTTTTAAATGTAAATTGTTACAGAAATGAGAACTGAAGATTGGAGAAATGGAAAACTGAGAGAAACCAAAATTGATTGATATATCCATTCCTACCCAATATATTTGGAACTATAGCACCCATCAGCTTCAGCCAGCACTGCCATTGTTCAGGAAAGATGGTCAAGAATTTGTAGTATAAAACATTTGGAGGCTGGAGTAAGACAACACTGAATTGCATGGACAAGTGGTGTGAATAACAAATGTGAAGGACAATAAGAGACAGCTACTGCCCTTGTACTTGTTTTCCAGAGGCATCTTGTTGGCCACAGTGGAACAAAATGCTGAACTAGATAGGCCTTTGGTCTAATCAAGAAGAAAATTCTGCTCAGTTATACTTCTGTCATTACTTATTTATTTTCTTATGTGGCCAAAGTGGGAGATAGTTTGCTAATATGCTGTCAACTGGTGCAGATGCATTTAGACTAGTTCTGAGTAAAAATAGTTGTGAAGCAGTTGAGAAGTGTACCCCCAAACCAAAGTGGCTTGAGGATTACAGCTTAGCTGCTTTGGGGATTACACTGCCAGAGACACTGCCATCTCTAATTCCTCCTCTCCATCCTGATTGAGAAATTATACTTCAGAAAAAAGAGCCATGAAGTCTCTCATTTCAGTTATAAACTCTTCATGACAGCCATATTATGTCATGCCCAACTAGTGGGTGGGTGTCTGTAGACAACTGAGTTTATTTAAGATGTCAGATACAGCTTGAGTTACATGAATTGTGGTCCCAAAGATGAAAAACCAATACTTCAGCCCATAAATATTTCAGTTTCTATTTCGCTCCAAGGTAGGCTTGAAGCAAAATAATCCAACACTTTTGGAATATCACCCAGTGTTGAGATGTTCTTTGGTTTTTACAGTAGCAGAGGTCAGGATGTCAAAATAACAATGGAAAGAACAGACGATTTTGAACAGTTTAAAGTTTTTGTACATTTGCATTTGGCTTTTCATCAGTGTTCAGTGTGTTTGTTGCTATTAATGTGGATTTTAAAAAAAACAGATTGACTTGCAGATATACTATTTACACTGTCTGTTATCTAGCTGGGTCCTGTTCTTTGAATAGCATTTCCCTTACCACCCCCCTCACAAATATCAAATGATGCACACATGGCCTGTATACAAACCATGCATTTAAAGGACATTCATTAAAACACAACATTCCCAAAAGTATCCTATTAATTTACTCCTTACAGAGCTACAACTCCAAGAAAACCACAGCTCCCAAGATTCTTTGACTGAGAAACAATGACAACAACAACAGTAAGAAATAATCATAAATTTATTCCCCGTACTTCACCAGCAGGTCCCAGGATAGGTTACAGAGATTTAGAATTCAGGTTTTAAATGTATGGTGTGTACACAGCCAATGTAGCCTTCCATAGCTCAGGTAATTATAAGATCTGAATTACATAGAACATACCGATATACCCTTTGGATTTCCATTAAATATGTCTGTATTTTGTTCACTTACAAAAGATATATGAAACTGTGCGGCTAAAGACATACAAAAAAGTTGGTACAGCATCACGTAGGTAAGGCCCCCCCCACGGCGCGTGCGGGGCGGCGCGCACGCGCCTTGTGGGGGGAGGAGCGGGCAGGCAGGAGGAGGAGGAGGAGCGGCGGCGACGACGACGACGGTATTAGCATCGGTAGCGAAGGACAACGGCGGCACCGACCGCCGAGACTGCCTCAGGCGCACTTCAGCGGGCGAAGATGAAGCAGCAGCAGCCGGTATCATCGGCGGCGAACGCGGGCGCCGCCACCGCAGTCCCGGCCTTCCTCAGCAAGCTCTGGGCGCTGGTGGGCGACGCGCCGAGCAACCAGCTCATCACCTGGAGCCAGAATGGACAGAGTTTCCTTGTGTTGGATGAACAAAGATTTGCCAAAGAGATTCTTCCAAAGTACTTCAAGCACAACAACATGGCAAGCTTTGTGAGACAGCTGAATATGTATGGTTTTCGTAAGGTAGTCCATGTTGACTCTGGCATTGTCAAATTGGAAAGAGATGGACCTGTTGAATTCCAACACCCCTACTTCAAGCAAGGACGGGAAGACTTACTGGAGCACATTAAAAGAAAGGTTTCTTCTTCAAGGCCTGAAGAAAATAAAATTCGTCAGGAAGATCTGTCTAAAATCATAAGCAGTGCTCAGAAGGTTCAAAGTAAACAAGAGACTATTGAATCCAGGCTATCTGCTCTGAAGAGAGAAAATGAATCTCTTTGGCGGGAAGTAGCAGAACTGAGAGCAAAACATCTGCAGCAACAGCAAGTTATTCGAAAGATTGTACAGTTCATTGTCACCCTTGTTCAGAATAACCAACTTGTGAGTTTGAAACGAAAACGCCCATTGCTTCTGAATACTAATGGGACACCGAAGTCCAACATATTCCAGCAGATAGTCAAAGAACCAGCAGAAAACAAACATGTACCACACAGCAGGACTGATGGCTTAAAGCAGAGGGAACAGCTGTCAGACGATATTATTATTTATGATATAACTGATGATATTGGTGATGAAGAAAAGCCTCCGGTTAGTCCAGAAAGCAGTGAAGATGCTGCTTCAGACTCAAATTATAGTCCTGACATTGTAATAGTCGAAGATGACAATGAGGATGACTATGCTCCTATAATCCATGAAAATACAACTGCTGAACCAGCCACAGTTCCATCCAGTGATTCTGTCAGTCCTTCCCCATATGGTGCAAGCCCATTAATGTCTGGTGCTGTTCAGTTAAACAGCCAGTCAACCTTAACAGCAGAAGACCCAGTCTCAATGATGGATTCAATACTCAGTGAGAATGGAGTGATTTCACAAAATATCAATCTTCTTGGAAAGGTGGAACTTCTGGATTATCTTGAGAACATTGATTGCAGTTTAGAGGATTTCCAGGCCATGTTGTCAGGACGACAGTTCAGCATAGATCCAGATCTCCTGGTTGATCTTTTTTCAAGTTCCGTGCAGATGAATCCTACAGGTCATATCAATAGTACAAAAGTGGAGACAAAGGGAATTGAAACTATGAAGACTAATAGTGCTCAACCATCTACACAAGATGTGCCTAATTCTGACCCCAAATCAGATAAACAGCTCATTCAATATACTGCCTTTCCCCTACTTGCATTCCTTGATGGAAATTCAGGCTCAGTGGAGAATGCAAATATGACACCTGAATCGGTATCTTCTGTGGATAAACCAATAGAAGTGGATGAACTCCTGGAAAGTGGTCTGGATCCTCAACCAACCCAAAGCAAACTGGTTCGTCTGGAGCCACTGACAGAAGCAGAAGCTAGTGAAGCTACACTATTTTATTTGTGTGAACTTGCTCCTGTGCCAATGGACACTGATATGCCACTGCTGAACAACTAAAATGAGAGAGTTAAAGCAAACTATTTATTGAGGCTATTGTTTGGGATCTATCTTTTGTAAATGGCATTTTGTGAGCAGCTACTGTGGAACCTTAAACAGTTTGTTCTATCACTTTCCCCAAAACTCGGTTCTCAAAAGAGCAGTTTAAACATTTATACAAACCATCAACAGTTCACAATGAGTTCATTCTAGTGCTGTCATATTTGGAATTATGTATTCAGAATATGCCAGGTAATTGGATGCTCTGTATTAGCCACTCGCAGTTTTTCTTGTTCACTTTTAGTCCTAATGTATGACATACACAAGTAAATAACTCTGGATGGAGGTCGTAGCACTCAGAGTTTAATTCTTCTGTACTTTGTTTTCTATTTTTACAACTTTGTTTAAATAAAACTGTGTTAGGGGAAAAAAAAAAGCATCACGTAGGTAAAAGGTAAAGGTAAAGGACCCCTGGACGGTTAAGTCCAGTTAAAGGTGACTGGGGTTGTGGCGCTCATCTTGCTTTCAGGCCGAGGGAGACAGCTTTCCGGGTCATGTGGTCAGCATGACTAAACCGCTTCCGGCGCAACAAAACACAGTGAAAGGAACCTGAGCGCATGAAAATGCCATTTACCTTCCCGGCACAGCGGTACCTATTTATCTACTTGCACTGGTATGCTTTTGCACTACTAGGCAGGACCTGGGACCAAGCAATGGGAGCTCACCCCGTCATGGGGATTCAAGCCACCAACCTTCCGATTAGCAAGCCCAAGAGGCTCAGTGGTTTAGACCACAGCGCCACCAGCATCCCGCCACAGCATCACATAATTCCCCCATTAGCAAATGCAGGTGGCTGAGTGCCTAACAGGTTGGAAGTGAAATGGAGTCATATCACAACAAAGGAGTTGTTTCAACATAGCACACAGAGAAGTGTGTACATGAATAAAGAAAAGGAAGCTCTGCAACAAACCTGGAGTGTTCCTGAAGTGTGTGTGTTTGAGAGAGAGAGAAAAGTGTGTGTGAGAGAGAAAAAGAGGGGCCCAAAGCAGGACTGGACAACCTGTGCCCCTCCAGATGCTGGTAGACTTCAACTCCCATCACCTCTGATAACTGACTATGCTAGGTGGGCAGTATTGTCTTACCCATGAGGTGAGGTGAAGCAGCTGCCTCTGGCAGTAGATTGCCCGCCCACCCCACCACTTCCACCGCTAGTGGAATAGCCTCCTCTTGCCAAGTTTCGGTGCACAGCATCACTGCTCTCTTCCCCTTCCCCTGGAGCAGAGAAGACAAGGGTCAAGGCCTTGCAGAATGACTTTCCCTCACAGAGTTCTGGTGGTGGTGGAAGGGGTGGGGTGGGTGTGTTTGGCAGTGGGAGGGGGCACAGCAGGGGCCGGCACATTCCTCAGTGGTGAAATGAGACGGGACACCCCTGTGGGTGGGGCTAAATAGAACAACATCTGGAGGGCCACCCCTAGTCTCAAGGAATCAGGAGTTGGGCTGGGCGTGTGATTCTGTCAGCTGAGGCAGAAAGCAGTTGCGACATGGTTTCTCAGTTGGGGTGGGGGAAATGGAGGGTGGGGAAGAGAGGAAATGTGCCTGCTCAAGCTTCTAATAGCTTATAGTCAATATTGTACACTGGGGATCAGAGGGGTGGGGGACGTAGGTCTGGAAGCTGCCCTGCACCGTACAGGGATGTTTCAGGTGGAAGGAAGCTTTTCCCTTTCCTACTTTCCAAAACTCTCATGTCCTTCCTCCCCTGCTCTAGAGCAATAAAATGCTCAGTTTCCAAGCTGGAGCTCTCTATACAATCAGCAATAGAAAGGAAAGGGGGGGAGGAAATCCTCCCCCCCCCAGGCTTTCTTCTATGGCATGATGCCTAAACCTGACTGTATGACTCCTGTTCCAGAATGGTTTGGACCCTGAATAGGAACACCCTTTTAGGGACTGGGGTACATTGCAATATTTTGTCAGCTGTCCTACTTGGGGTGTATTTTTCCCCCTTTTTATATTTTATCTCCGAACTTAGACCTCAATTCTGAGGAAAACATATTGTTTCCTCAGCGTGTATCACCACCTGTAACTGATGCAGCCTGGTCAAAAGCCTGTTTAAATGAAAGCAACCTGTCAATAAATCATTATCTTGCCTTTCAGCTGCATTAACAAAGCTTTTCTCATCATATTTCTTGCAGGAGCTTGGCCTTTCCTGAAAGTTGCTCGTGTCTTTTCTAATCCCGGAGTCATAATGCAGCAGGCCGCCCCGCTATGCTTTTACAAGAAAGTGTCACACTGAGCATTTTCTGTCCCTTGTCAGTCAGAGGAATTATGTGAAGTGGGTTTTGTGTGCATGAGCTAAGCCACTCTCGCGGTTGGGTGGGTGCAAGGGGGGGTGGGGGCTGGGAGGTCAGAAGTGAAACTGTTCGAATGAAACTGTAGGAGCACATAGCCTCAAAAATGAAGCAAACCTCCCAGATGTCTAAGGGCAAGGGGAGGTCTGATAAATTATATAACTCTTGGATGCTCTCCAAGATCACAGCCAGTGTTTTAAATCTGCAGTGGCTGTGCCATTTTCAAATGAGAAAACACCATGTGCAACATGTGTGTCTCATATTTTAGAAGCCTGGGCCAGGGCGAGCATTGCCCATAGATGACATCAGGCTCCTACAGTTTCTAAATAAACTCCTATTCACTTGCTCAGTTGCTTTTTGTTTGTTTCTATGCGACCACCATCAAAGTTGCTGTGCTGGCCTTATGTATTATGCCTTCACTGAGGATCAGGTTTGCCAACTTGGGGCTGGGAGGTGGGAAAGTGATCCATCAATCAAATGTTATCATACAACCCTAGACCTGTTAACGGGGGGTGGGTGGGGAGGACATTGGAGGGGGACCTCCTTGACTTCCGTGCTTGTAGCCTCAGCTCAGTATGGAGAAAACAGCAGTCAAAGCTTTCTGCAGCATGGAGATCAGCACTGTTAGCTTGCTAAGTGGGTGCAAAGCAAGCTGCTCTTTCATGACATATTCAGAAATCGGAAGGACAGTCAATCACCCTGGTTTAGGAGTAGGTACCCTGATTTCAATCTTGCAGGACTTGTACAAATTATGACTGTGCCAGGACATAGCTTTAGCCTTGCCCTACTGTACGATCAGTCAGTGATTCCACAGCCATGCTATATAAACAAGACAGCCAACTCCCACCAATGCATTGATAACAATAGTTTACACTTTAAACATTATTTGGAACACTGGCCAGGCCTTTCCAAAAAGTTAGTAATTTGTGGAGTTGCCAATATTTTTAGAACCGTGGACACAATTGTAAACTGGATAAAACTGTTGTGGGCAACACCCACTCACCCACCCACACCCCAATTCTCTTGGCTAAAGGAGAATGCTTCTTTTCATGCCTAATTTCAGGGGGGATAGGGAGATGAGACCCAGAGAGACCTGGGATGGCCTCTGTGGCCACATGTGTGTCTGTGGGCACCACATTTGTGATCCCACAGGGTCAGTGGAGCAGAAGACGACCTAAGACTGCTGTGTGAATGGTTGACTGTTTCTACCCATTAAAGTTGTCTTATGCTGGCCTTCACTCTGATTTTCTTGACCCCATATCCAGACTGCAGGACTCCTGCACTTCAGTAGAACTCCCTGATCTTGAGCAAGAACCAAGTAAAGCCTTTTCCAGAGCACTACCTCCATGCAAGCAAAACCATCACCTTTAACATTGGTGCTGGTCATGCATCTCTTACCTCTGAGAGAGAAAGGCCATTATTATATAATAATAATAATAATAATAATAATAATAATAATAATAATAATAATAATAATAATAATTTATTATTTATACCCCGCCCATCTGGCTGGGTTTCCCCAGCCACTCTGGGCGGCTTCCAAAAGAATATTAAAATACTATGATACATCAAACATTAAAAGCTTCCCTAAACAGGGCTGCCTTCAGATGTCTTCTAAAAGTCTGGTAGTTGTTGTTCTCTTTGACATCTGGTGGGAGGGCGTTCTACAGGGTGGGCGCCACTACCGAGAAGGCCCTCTGCCTGGTTCCCTGTAACTTGGCTTCTCGCAGTGAGGGAACCGCCAGAAGGCCCTCGGTGCTGGACCTCAGTGTCCGGGTAGAACGATGGAGGTGGAGACGCTCCTTCAGGTATACTGGACCTTTATGCAGGCATTCCTTTATGCAGGCATTTTCAAATTCAGCATGATATGGATTCAGAGTAAGGCTAACACCTATGATCTCTTGCAGTGGATACAATATGGCCTTGGAGTAGTCTCAGTTCCTTTTCATTTCCTAAGGCAATTAACAGAATTATTTTAATTAGGGACTTTAAAGCTCCAAGGAGCAAGGGAGACAAAGCAGAAGGACAGAAAAAGAGCCTTGTCAAAGGCTTATTTAATGCAGTATCGTGTTTGCACGGCAGCCAACCAGATGCCCATGAAAATCCCACAAACCGTTCATGAGTACAGCAGTAGCCCATAGCTTCTGATACACTAAGCCAGTGGTATCCAATCTTTTTTCAATTTTTTAAGGTTTTTTTAGGATTTTACCCCAGGAAATAAACTGCCACAGGGGCCAGATTAAACCGACTCTGATAAGTCTTATCCTCCACTGATTTGTCTAATCCATTTACAGTGGTACCGGAGGTCCGTACTTAATCTGAAACTGTTCTTAACCTATAGCACCACTTTAACTAATGGGGCCTCCTGCTGCTGCCGTGGCGCCGGAGCATGATTTCTGTTCTCATCCTGAAGTAAAGTTCTTAGCCTGAGATAATATTTCTGGGTTAGCGGAGTGTGTAACCTGAAGCGTATGTAACCCGAGGTACCACTGTATAAAGCTTTCAAAGCTGATAGTCCCCATATCTTTTTGTAGCAAATTCTATAGTTTAACTCTGCACTGTGTGAAGAAGTCCTTCTTTTTGTCTGTCCTGAATCTTCCACCATTTAGCTACATTGGATGAACCTGGGTTTTAGTATTATGAGAGAAGGAGTTCTTTCTCCACTTGAGAGCATGTGAATATGGATGGGGTGTCACTATAGCTGAAATTGTGCTACACCATAGTGGCTAATTTGAGTTTGATCAGGACATATACCTTGTCATTTCGCACTGGTGTATAGGTCACAAAATCACAAGAACGAGTAAGCAATGCTAGGTTGCTGCTTCTGAAATGAATGCAAAATGTACCTAGGCTCACACATGCATAAATACATGCACAAGCATGCAAGTACACACACAGACACAACCACACCCCTTGCTTTGATTGTGTCTGCTTCAAAGCTCTTCTCACTGTGCTACTGTTGTCTGTAAAATGCTTGCAGGGCAACAGGCCTGTGCAAAGAAATTTCCACGTAGAACTGCTAAAGATGCTGAAGATATATCTATGTATATGAAACTGTGGTGCCAAAAGTCAGGAGTGCTTCTAATTTTGTAAACAGGATGGGAAATGCTGAAATGAGAATCTCTGACTAGAAACAAAGAGGAAAACATCCATTCTGGGTGAGGAAAAATTGCTAGTAAAGTCTAGTCCTTGTGATGAAATTCTTTCCTATTATAAACTTCCATAAAAACACCAGATAAACCCAAGATTCTGTTGTGGATGAACTTTTCAGACGTCTGCAGGTAGAAACTGTTGGTTTATAAGTTAATGACACCATAGGGATGGGCAGATCTGTCAGTTTCACATTTTTCCTATCTGAACTCTTAAAAAAACAAACAAATTTTAGTCCTCCATAATTCCACATCAACTTCCAGTTGTTGTTGTTGTTGTTGTTGTTGTTGTTGTTGTTGTTGTTGTTGTTATTATTATTATTATTATTATTATTATTATTATTATTAAGTCCCCATGAAAACCCACCAGCATTTTAGTGCAAATTTCTCCTATTATACACACTTTTGTATGACTTTTTCCCTATTATACACTTTTCTGCAAAGCAGTTTCCTCCAATAGAATGCATTTGTGTGTGTTATGTTCACAAATATATTCATTTGTATCTTGCTTTAGCCCAGTATATGCATTTTTGTACACATTACCCTGCTGGAGAACTGACTGCATTGCAAAATCTGAAGAAGTGACTTTGAAAGGATGGCTGTGTTTACATCTGTGTATTGTGTCACAAAGTGTAAATCAGGTAGGTTCGCCTTTAAATGTGACTCATAGACTAGAATCATAGAAATGGAAGGAACCACGAGGGTCATCTAGTCCAACTGCGTGCAATGCAGGAACTATAAGCCCAACATGTGGCTTGAACCCATGAACCTGATACTAAGAGTCTCATGCTCTATTCCAGCTGTCCTCCTTCATCCCTCTCATCCTTCATCACTCTCAGTTTTGCTCCTGGTGGTCATAAACATCAAGCGGTGTGTAAGCATTTCCATCTTCCATCTCCTCCATTTTCTTTTTTCATTATTATTAATTTATACTGATTGATCCTTTTGTCTTTATGGGAATACTGGTCCAACAATTTACTTTAGCAGAGTACAATGAATAAACCAATTTTTTTACATTCAATAAGGCAGGTCAAATTGCCCCATTATCCCTGCCTGAACATTTAACTTCAATATTAGCTCTCTGTCTTTTTAAGATGGCACATGTAAATGCAATAGATCCTGTTTATGTAAGGAAAAACTTAAGATATGAGAACACATCATTTTCTTCCATCTTTACTTGTATATCAGATATTACTAATGAAATAGCTTGTCATCAGACTGCTGTAATAACATAGCAAATTCAGCTGAATTTCTCTGTAGTCTGCATATATTTGGTGCTCAGGAGAATTTGCTTTTCTTTCTGCCCTTTAGAGTTGTTTGGTCTAGCTGGCATTGTGGGATGTCAGCACGTGTGAAGTGCTATATTTTAGAGTAAGCATTGGCAAACATCACTTGATATTTTGCTGAAATTTCACGCAACCTTCCAGGAGCACCTCTTTGAAACTCATTGTAATAAATTACTAACATGGCTACTTGTAGGCATGCTGTATATCTAAGCAGATGGGTTCCATGTGTAGCTAAGGGAGACCATGGAGAGTAGCTTTGTATAAGTACCAGGAGATGCTTATAAAAGACACAGTGCTGTTAATGTGATTTGGAGGTATGAGTGTATCTGTAGCTCGCATTTATGTAATAAGTGTAACACAGCACTGTGTGTATTTTCAGGACCCCAAATTGTCTTTTCACACATTGCAGAGTTTACTTTTCTGAACACATTAAAAGTCGTCATATGTTGCCTTTGGAGGAGACAAAGTGCTTACCCCTAGTATCAAAGCATATTTTAAAAGTCTCTTTTGCCACTGTGCAGTTCAATCCTCTCCATGCTTATTTAGAATTAAGTCCCACTCACTTGAGCTTATTCCCAGAATGTGCATTCAGGACTGAAGTCTAAATGTACTCTCACAGGCATACACACAGAGAAGGCACAATCATTTCCCAATCTACTTCCCTTCTGAGAAAAACCCCACCCTCCCACTATATATAAGGGTCTGGTGACTTCTGCTTCAGTGTATCTGAAGAAGTGTGCATGCACACGAAAGCTTATACCCAGAACAAACTGAGTTGGTCTCTAAGGTGCTACTGGACAATTTATTTATTTTTAAAATCTTTTTCCTGTTCACTAATTGCATAGCATGGTATGTTAACTATAACTTCTAAAATGGAACTTCAGATGAAAGTCCCTGCTGGAAAAGTAATAAAAAGTCTTCATGATGATGCTTCTTGCATGCCTGGATGGAAGACAAGAGAGGGTTGTGTGAGAGTGCAGGCAATGTAATATTCACATTCAAGTGGCCAGTAGACGCCAGAAGCTTTCTTAGATGGGAATGTGGCCCTCAGACTGAAAAAGACTACTCATCCCTGAAATAGATAAATGAAGGCAATAATTCTAAACCAGTTCCGAAATATTTACAAGGCAACTTATGGGCCAAAGTCCTTAGAAATAAAAATGTATTTGCATATTGACGCAAGGTCATTGGAGAGTTCTGGCTTAAAAGTACCATTTGTCACCAGTAGAGGCAGCAGTGAATCAACTATCACCAAAACTGTAGCGTTTACAATGACCCATCCAGCCTGAAAGACAGCGTAAGAGTGGCCAGATAGGTTGTAATGATCGAGGGGTTGCCTCAGTTGGCTGAAGCATCAAAAAAGGCACTGTACGCCACAGGGGACACAATCCAAGAGCAATGCTTGGTCCCAGAGTAGCCCCTAAAGTATGCTTGTGATCTTTGAGGGGGAATATGAGTCATCCACGTGAGGTCAATTGGCCTTTTGAGCATCTCAGTCTTGTCTGGACTCAGGTTGAACTCATTGATTTTTCATTCAAAGATGCCAACTTTGATATAAAAGAAAAGTGTCAGGGGGTGTTGTCCCACTCCGATTGCAACAAGTTGTGGTCATTTCCTTCCTTTTGCTACACCCGAACAACTTTTCCTGGGGAAAGAATTCTGTCATTTCCATTAGGAAGATGATTGACCGAAGCCAATTCGTCTCATGAGCCAAGTCAGGAAATCAGAATGACAACTTGATAGTGTTCATAGCGTGTCACAATTCATCTAGCTAAGATTTCCTGAAATGAATTAAACCAACAGGCTCCTTCCTAATCCAATTTGTAACCATAAATGGAAATGCAAGCTGAATAGTAAAAGCAGATTTTGAGACTGGTCGTACAGGTAGAACCCTTCAATTAAGTTATCTTCTGTTCATAAAGGTGTGTTCGGTTGTAAGCACATACTTATCCCCACTCCCAAATTAATCATGTGCTTAAACGCTTTGCAAACTGGTGCCTTGCTTTTGTATTTTGCAAAACATTGCCTTTCAACTGCAGCAGTTAGCATATGAAAGCCGCATTGAGGAGGATTAATTCAAACATGATCTGCTATAGCTGAAGAAAGTAGAAAAAGTACCCTTTGCAGGAGGCTAAGAACCCTCAAAACAATTTTCTGACAATGGCAGTTCCTCTTTTAGCTAGATCATATAATAACAAAACACCATATAGTAGTCTGACGGGAGGAAAAATGCAGTATTCACCAAGAGAAACTTTGCAAAAATATATTTGAAAGGCACACAACAAAAGAGGAACCGAGCGTTGATTGCAGATAGGGATGGAATTTTTGGAAAATCTCAAACTTATTTCCACTATATTATGAACAATCCTTACATATTATATGAATTATTATATGTATGACACTATATACATATCATAAGCCTCCACACCCCAAGTTTCTTAATGTAACCAGCACATAAACCAATAAATCAACCATACTTATGATTGTATAAATATGAGTATGTATTGATGTATGTATATCTATAAAGATGATGCAGAAATATAGTACATGAGGCCTGACTTTTTTATACATATTACAAGTGCAATATACTCTTTTTCCCATATTGTGCATAATTAATCATAATTTTGCTACACCTAATCATATGGGTTAAAAACAATTTGGTGGTCACTTGGCATGTAACAAAATAGTTTTAAATATATTGTAAGCCTAGCTGCCCCGTGAACTTTCTTGCTTTCAGCCTATATGATGCCATATACAAAAAATGAGGAATCTGTTGTTGGGTTACAGCTCCCGTAATCCCTGCCCATTGAGCACGCTGGCTGGGACTGATGGGAGGACCACAGTTTGCCCATTCCTGCTTTATGCATATTGCTGCTTGAGCTCCTTTGAGATTTCTGTCACATCTGTCTTTAGAGCTCCGTAACTTAAAAAATAAAATTAGCTGAAAAAAGTTGCAGCCAGTTAGTTAGAACGATGTAAAAATGAGAGAAAATCATATGGGAAAAAGATCTGTACCTGAGAGGTACAGTTCTCATTTCTTGTTCTTTACTTTCTAAATGTTACTCTGTTTTCTATAATGAATTGAACAGGAAACTCTACCCTTTCCTTTGAATGACTCATGATGTAATGTAGTTACAGATTAGGAGGGACACAATTTGACCAATGTGTTACAAGGCAATTTGCAAAGGCTTTGCCCAGTTCCTCACATTTGCCTTAGTGGAAATATCACACTACATCATTTGTGCTAAAATTAGAACATGCGTAGAGGGTTAGTGCAAGACACCACCTAACACATTTGTGGCTGTATCTTTGGTGTTTAGAACTTTATCTTTTCATTTTCTAGGAGCATGAATGCCTTAAAGTGTTTTTGCTCAATTGAAGTCAAGGGCTTAGAAAATTTCATGGTAACTGACTCAGGACTACATAATTAATGCATTTTGGTGGACAATAACTCCCCCTCCCCCAGACCTTTTACTAAAAGTTATCTGCAAAACATCCTGCAGACTTTTTTTTGTAGGACTAATTTAAAAGAACAAAGTTCCATGGGAAGCGGGATGGATTGTTAAACCACTTTGAGAATTGTAGCTTTGTGAGGGGAATAGGCCTCTCTTAATAACTTTCACCACCTTTAACAGACTACAGTTCCCAGGATTCTTTGAGGGAAACCATGGCTGTTTAAAGTACAGTGGTACCTTGGTTCTCAAATGCCTTGGTTCTCAAACAACTGGGAACCCAAACACTGCAAACCCGGGAGTAAGTGTTCTGGTTTGCAAACATTTTTCAGAAACCGTGCTCCGTTTTGAGTGTTATACCAGTGTGGTGTAGTGGTTAAGAGCAGTGGACTCGTAATCTGGTGAAATGGGTTTGCATCTCCGCTCCTCCACATGCAGCTGCTGGGTGACCTTGGGCCAGTCACACTTCTCTGAAGTCTCACAGCCCCACTCACCTCACAGAGTGTTTGTTGTGGGGGAGGAAGGGAAAGGAGAATGTTAGCCGCTTCGGGTAGTGATAAAGCGGGATATCAAATCCAAACTCTTCTTCTTCTTCTTCTTCAATTTGAGTGCCACACTTCCAATTTGAGTGCCACACTTCTGTTTTGAGTGTTACGCTTAGGTCTGTCTGTTTTTGCTATTTATTTTGTGTTTTTGTGGCTCTTTTTTGTTTTGTTTTTGTGACTGTGTGGAACCCAGTTCAGCTACTGATTGATTGTGTGACTGCAGTACATTGTTTATTGCTTTCATTTTAATGGTCTTGTAAGACAGTAAAATCATGTGAAATTGCTGTTTTAGGGGTTGTTTTTAAAAGTCTGAAATGGATTAATCCATTTTGCATTACTTTCTATGGGAAAGCGTGCCTTGGTTTGGGAACACTTTGGTTTTGGAACGGACTTCTGGAATGGATTAAGTTTGAGAACCAAGGTACCACTGTAGTATGATACTGCTTTAAATGTTTACTGCAGATGGGGCCAAACACTTCACTTATTTGGGTGTAAGCCCCATTGAATTCAATACAATTTACTTCTGAGTAAATATGGTTAGAAGACTCTCCAATACATAGATTTTCAAACTTAACATTGATGGACTTGCAGTTCGAAGTGTTTGGCTCTTTTACATTGCATCTTTTTTGAAAAATGTAATGCATGAACAATGCAAAGTTATTTGAAGCGGATTGCATTTTCCCAAAGACATGCCAAACTCTTTCAAATAAAAGCCACAAGTACCATAATAATTAGTTTTTATCCGATTAAACAAACTGCAAAGAATGGATTGTATGTTTTGTTTCTGAAACCTTAACAGAAGAGAAGAACAGGAGGTATATCAGATTATATTTACTGGCTTCCATGCTAAAGTTTATACACATTTTAAATTGCCTGTGTAATTACTTTTTCTGGATCATACTGAAGAACCACACATTATTTACATCAGTGAAATTTGCTAACTGGGCAGATATTATCCCTTAATATGACCTTTGCTGGGGTTTTTTGTGATATGATTATCTGCTATTCTCATGCTTTTTCACATTCCTCTATTTTCACTGCATAAATTTGGACTATTTCAATAATAATAATAATAGTAATAGTAACAACAACAACAACAACAACAACAACAACAACAATAATAATTTTATTTTTATTTATATCCTGCCCTCCCCAGCCAAACCAGGCTCAGGGTGGCTAACATCAAAATATACAATACATTAAAACATAAAATCCAGCGATTGACTGAAATACAGCTTAAAATCAGATTTCATTGAAGGACATGGTGCCCCAAAGACCACTGTAAAAGTTTAACCACAAGACTAATTCAAATTTTGAATAGAAATGGGAATGAAGAATGCTATCCTATTCCACCTCTCAAACCACCTATCCTAACACCTATCCTAACACTTGCATACGCTCCCACCACAGGCCAGATTATAATGGCCATGTAGCCCATGAACCACCTTACTATCACAAAACAAAGAGTATCAGACTAGTTTCTCTTTAAGCCTCTGTGATTCTACATGCCAGCAGTCAACCAATGGCAGAGAGTCATAAGAACACCCTCAGGGTTCCTTCCCACTCCACAATTCTATAATTAGAAGAACCTACTGGATCAGGCCAATGGCCCATTTAGTTCAACATCCTGTTCTCATAGTGGCCAACCAGATGCCTCTGGGAAGTCCAGAACTCCAGAAGAAAGCTGCTTAGCAACTTAACAAGTGAAGATCACTTGTTCCTTTTGGAACAACAACGGCATGGTGTGAAGTGGTGTTCCAACTATCCAGTATTGACCATTGCTGCTTCTTCATCGTCCCTTTCTATCCCAGCCTGATATCCACAGATCTGCCACTGCCTCCAGCCTCGCTGCCTAACTTATACATCTGTATTATGTCCTCTTTCCCTCGTCTTTTTTCCTAAGCTAACCCCCTCCACCGATGGTCTAACTGTTCTTCACATAGGAGTTGCTCCATCCCCTTTTGCTTGCTCTTTCCTGCACCTTTTTCAGCTCTACACATATGGCAAACTTCATTCACCTGAGTAGATCAGAAATTACTTTCAGGCCCAATCTGTGCACAAATCAAAGTATGGGCCTGAAGTGCTCTGCTTTTCTGTGTTCTATTTCTGGAGTGTGGCAGCAGGAAGTTAGACACAAATACAAAATGTTGATTAGGGCAGCTGATTCAAGGTTACTTAACCAGCTATTTGTGTGAATGTGGCCTTGGAAACAGTAGCAGTGTCCTTTTGCTGAAACTTCTATTGAAACGGGGATTTATATGCAGAATCAAATCAGGTGCATTATCTGTTATTTCCTTTAACAAGCCATTTATTTTACATTGTAGCCATGGCAATTCTTGGCAAGAGCGCTGTTATAGTGAATGTGTTTATTGAATTATCCTTGTGGTTTCATAACAGTTCAGTTTCTAGAATATGCAGTTTTACAGGAAGGAAAGTTGGGCCCAGGGAGGATAAATGAAAACTGCAATATGTGATCATGTCAACAGATGAAGGAACACTCTGAATAATTGAGGTAACAGCTGAAAAATAGGTCCGTGAAGGTGTTTGGAGTTTGTCCCAACACATTCCGATGGGGTGGGGTTAGAAGTGCAGAATATGCTTCCTTCTTAAGTTTAGTATTACATTCAATTCATTATCAAGGAGGCATAGCTGTTTCAAGGCATGACACTGAATGACATAACTATTGATATGCTCAGTGATCATGTCTGAACGTAAATTGTGAATGTTGACATTCACACTAAAGGACATTTAATAAAATCACAGATGCACTTTAAAATAAAGATTGAAAAGAAGAAGAAAAAGACTGACAAAATTCATTTTAATTTATTTGTCACTAGTAAATGCTCCTCCTTTGAGGAGATTCTTGGGTTTTCCCATTCTGTCTTCACAACCACCTAGGAAGCTAAGTAAGGCTTGTTTATGGGAAGTTTATGGTTAAAGACAACATAGTAAAGAAAGAGAACTTATAGTGGATTTCTCAACTGAAAGGAAAGGGCGTCAGCAACCTGGTATCCTCGAGAAGATTTGGACTACAGGCCCCATCAGCCCCAAACCAGAGGTCCCAGTGTGGCAAAGGCTGATTTAAAAGAAGTACATACCAGCAAGCTGAATGCTGGTTCAGCTGTTATTCTTAACCCGCTCTCCCCGCTCATTTCAGAGAGGCTGCCTGCTTTTAATTTTCACTTAAAAAGCCATGGGTACATATCCACATATATATTTTGCTGTAATAAATTTATCAATAGAAATAGTAATGTTATCCTTTTTTTAAAAGTACAAAATTGCTCCAGAATTTGCAGAGGACAGTGAGGTTAATTGGGGACATCACAGAGCAGTATCCAATGAGTGCTGTCCACAGATAGGATCAGTTGCAAACATGCAGAACTTATTTTTTTCGCACAGCTGATGCCAAGAAGAGCATTTCCAAATCATGCCCCCCACTGCTTTTAAAGTGTCGTGTCAGTCTGACCTCTCACAGAGAGTTTTCTAATCCGGAGAAAAGAGCATAAATGAAACTGAAGTCTAAATGTGGCTGACTCTAGCTTACCTGATACAACCACTAGCTTTCCCAAACATCAATCAGTGCCGGACATGTGGTAAAATTCTGAGCACCACTGGCTTCAGATGTCCAATCTGTCCAAGGTGTGAGGACTCATTCTGGAGTGCTTTGGTGATCTGTATGAGTTTCATTACTGAACTGAACTGCCATGGATTCTGTCTGACCCACATGGTATACTTGAGTCACTGGACCAATTTACCTGTGAATGATGTGGAATCCAAGCAGACCAGTCAAACCCCATGGGACCAATCACTTTACATGATGGGGAAGTTTTGTACCATCTCTTCCACATTGTGCCAGTAAAACATGTGCCTGGTCAAATGGGATCAGTGGGAGAGCATCAGCCTACCATCATTATGGGTTGTTGAGAACTTGATTGTGTTGAAATAGATAGCGCAGATCCAAAAAAAACAGTAGAAGAAGCCATGTTTATCACCACCTACAGCATAGGGTTCTTGGAAGGTCATGTTTTCATCAAACCCTTTTATTAATGCTTTGAGAAATGTAACTCAAAGTAGCTCATTGTCAGATGGTGCAGAGTTTTGCTCTTAGAACCTTTATGCATGAGAATGGGTCACAAGATTCTGGTTGTAAAGCCATAAAGAAGCTTTTAGACACTTATGTTATTACACCACAGTCATCACTTCTCTGACTGTAAATTTTAAATGCTCAAGGATCAGACCTTTCTCCTTCCTTCCTGGCTGCTCCAAAGATTCTCATTATTTTCAGCTGTCACCACAGTGTCCAAACCCTTTTAAATCCAGGGTAGATCAGATAATTCTGATAGCTGCAGTATGATGCATATCCTGTTTCAAATCATAACTCTGCTCCAGAGGAAACAGGATAAGTGAAAATGAGGTCTAAATGTGATTGCCTTTTTTATACATGTGTTCTTCCAAATAAGTACTCTCTGACTGAGGGTGCCTCACACTTCCACATTTGTATCTATAGGTGGTGTTGGCCAAACTTGTTTCTACTGCATGTCTTCACGTTTTCAGAGAAAGATGATCACGGAAGAAAATTAATTATTAACATTAAATAAAAAAATGAATTTTGTTTCATATTGAATAGCAGCCAACTTAACTGAAACGTTGATCCCCTATTGCTCAGTTATTGATTATTCTATTTAACGTATATGCTTTCTTTACCTGCTCTTCTCCATAAGGTTTGAGAGGGAGTTAAAACAATGTAACATAAAGTTATCAATGTGTGCTAAGTCTCTACCTGTACTCATTGTACACATATGACTGCATATCATCTGATCCATCCACAGTAATTATTAAGTTTGCAGATGATACTACCATAAAGGGCCTAATTGCAGGTGGAGATGAAACAGCGTACTGGGGGGAGGTTCAAAAAGTATCTACATGGTGCTTAGAGAATAACTTGCACCTAAATATTAGTAAGACAAAGGAGATGGTGTTGGACTTCTGGAGGAAGAGAGGGGAACCTGCCCCACTGTATATTGTGGGGCGGGCTGTGTGGAGAGAGTCTCCTCCTTTAGATTCCTGGGAGTTTACCTTAGTGAGGACCTCACTTGGAAAATCAACATAATTCAGGTGGTCAGAAAGGCCCAACAGAGACTCCATTTCCTCAGGGTCTTGTGAAAGAGTAATGTAAAACAACAATTGATAAACTCCTTTTACTGGTCCACAATAGAAAGTCTCCTTTCATATTGTATCACAGTGTGGTATGCTGGCTTGACAGCCACGGACAGAAAGTCTCTACAGCACATGATATCATGGGCTGTCCCTTGAGTCTGCTAGATAACATCGCAAGGGATCGTTGCCTTAGGAGAGCGAGAAAAATTCTCAGGGATGACTCACACCCCGGCCATCACCTCTTTAATCTTCTACCCTTGGGCAGGAGATATAGAAGTGTAATCAGCCGTACCAACAGGCTAAAAAATAGCTTCTATCCGTGGGCTGTTAGGCTGTTGAACGGAAAATAACATAGTGCAACTGACTTGCAAGGTGGTGTGTTGAGCGATAAGCACACAGAGTTCAATGTGATTGAGTGTTTGGGTGGGGGGAGGGAGGCTTGTTTAATTCCATTGTACACATGTGCATTGACAATAAAGGTATTCTTATTATTAATTTTATCAAAACAATGACACCCATCATTAGAATTATAAAAACAAGTAAAACCACTCCAGGCAGAACAGAACAGAACAGGATAAATTCAGCAAAATAACTAGGTCCCACACAACAAAATACCTTGAACTGCCAAAGGCCAGGGTATAGAGGTGTGTTCTCAGTGTATGTAGAAAGCTATACAAAGAAGATGCTAAACACACCTATGTAGGGACAGAGTTCCACAATTTATGGGCTAACATAGAGAAACGCCCTGCTGGGATGTCATTCCCCACACTTGGGAAGGGGTTAATTTCCTTCATGAATGTAAATCATCCAATGGATGATTAAATCACAGGTCCAAGGTCAGCCAAGGCAGTTGCTACGGTAATATCCCACTGCTCCAATGATATATTTGTGATTAATGTATGCATCTGAACTTGTATGTATCTGCCTAAATCTGTATCTGCAAAAACCTACAAGTTGTATATAACTATGTCCAGAACTATTTTACTGAGGCTTGTCTTTTGCAACAATAAACCATATGGACCTAAAGCTGTTTCCATGGGGTGACTGGTACTGGAAGCAACTTCCACTGCGTTTGTATCGTACCTGAGATTCCCAATAGGTTATGGGTTCAGCTACCCAGCTACCATATCCCAGCTACAAGAAGTCAGGAAGCAGTAAATTGGTGGATGTCTGGACAGACACCAGCAGAGATGCACGCTGGAGTTGAACCAGTAAGTTTGTCTTGACTGATTCTTGGGAAGCAGATGCTTGTGAGTGCAATATGGATGATTTTGGATGACTCCTAGCTGATTCCAAGCTGACTCGCGACGAGAAGGCGGAAAATGAGGCGGAATGGCTGGCACAGCAGTAAGTTAAACTGCAAACCACGCCCCCTCCAAGCTGCCTGGTTGGTTACTTACCTGTGGGCGTGGTGCGCCAGCCAGGTGAGTGTGGCAGGGGGCGTAACGCGCCCTGCGTGATGCAGAAATCGTGTCCCGCCCACAACACCTCCCCTCTTGGATGAGGAGAGGCTTACTGTTCCTATGAATGAATGTATGATATATGCAATTAAGTACCTGAGAAGTGAATATTTTTAGTTGTGGTGGTTTTGCTCTTCTAGAAGCAGTCCCTCATAAACAGTAATGTCTAAAGGTTTCAACCAAGTTTTTCAGAAATTTCAATTTTATTTCTTAATCTACAAAACAGATTTGGAGAAATTAATTTTCTGTCCACCTCTTACATCAAGGCAACAGCCAGCATTTCTCCCTCTTCTTTCAACTTCAGAAAGAATCCCTCTAACAGCAGATCAGGGACAACAATAAATTAGATTTACCTTTGCTATTTTGAAACAAAACCTAGAGCTTTTATTGACCTATACTAAATTTAGAGGTACTTAGGAAAAAATTGCTGTGCGTAAACTGAGTGAAAGAAACTAAAATGAGACAATGAACACAAAGTTACAAATGAGTTGTTTCCAGTCTGAATTTCCAGTCTGGTTTCCCTTCTCTGACACTTCCTTGATATTGAAAATGTATCCTTGGAAACAGAATCCTCTTATTTGTCCAGGCATAGCATGACCTGTGGCTCCTAAAAGCTGTGAGCATGTGACAGCAGCCACAGCCCAGGAAATGGCTTCGACTGGCTGGCTAAACCAGGTGAGGGTAGCTGATGGGTCCCAAACTCTCAGCAAGTTAGGGACTTGCTCTGTATATAAATACAAGTTCTGGAGGATTGAGTGGACAAGACCAATAGTGGGTCCAACAGCCAAGAAGGCACTTACTGGATATGCTGTATAGGATAATGAGGGGCAGATGGGGCCCGTCAACCTGGGAAGATAGCTTATCTAGGAGAAGGAGAACTCTGATCCCAAACCTTGGCTGTCTTATGGCTATACTCATTCATGAGTAAGTCTGTGGGAGTAAACCCTGAGATAAAATTCATACCCTCTGTTTAGTGGGATATCTTTGGGAGAAGAAAAGGTTAAAGAGTTAACCCTACACAAATCTGGAGTGAAGTCCCCATGACAGTTAGCTGGCATCTTATATACCTCCTTCTGGCAAATCCTGCTGCCAAGCTGGTGCCAAATGAATTGCTCTGCTTTCCTTTGGACTACATCAGTGAAGCTGAGAGTGGGGTCATGTCATCTGGGAAGCCCAGATGACACACTGTCCAAGCTTGTGCTCTGGAGAGTTTACTTTGGTGCTCCTAATGCAGCAAAAACAACACAGGAGGCAGAAGTTATGAGTCACCAATTTCTACATCCACAGCAGGCACTGTGATTCTCCAATGGTTTGACTCCCCCCGAGGCACACTCTATTGTGTCTTGAGGCAGATGGATGCTAACAACAAGCATCTCAATGAAATGGACAAATATAGAAATGCTTTATACCTTGCTGAAGACGCACCTTTGGGCATTTGACTCCTGAGATCTGTGTTTTTGGGACCCACTTCTATTCCTGTGATTATAATTGTCTATTGATATTTGCTTACTTTTCAGGTAAGCAGGTCCAGATGGAAAAATGGGCAACCAGAGGACTTTGCCCAGGAAATCCTTATGGACACACATAAGATTTTATTGATTGTATATCTCCCCCCCCCATCAAGGAGACCAATCCCCTGAAGCAAACAAGTGCCATTGCTATTTGGAGCTGTGCAATGATTTCATAATCAGACTAAAATATTTTTGAAAGATGGAAAGGACTGTAGGGGTTGGACTAGATGACTGTTGTGGTCCCTTCCAACTCTACAATATTAGATGATTTTATTATGCTTTACTCAGGCACCGTTTTATGCAAGTCATTTAGCCAAAGTAGGGGGGGAAATGCATTTACTCATTGTACTTACGTTAAACCAACGCTTAGAAAAGGAAAGAAACATGCTGATGTCCAGCTTTCTGACTGATTCTAGATTTCCCCTGAATATTTTTCAGCATGGCAATGTGTTGATATGGATTGCAGCCCAGGTCTTTTTCTTCTGGTAAATTTTCCTTTCTTGCCGTAAATAGTATAACTGATGAGATGCAGACATCAGTTTTGAAATTGTTCCACACCTCTCCACTCTCTGTGAGTCTTTTTGTGGTGCTTGCCAAGACTATATATTATGTAAGAGATCTCAGTCTTCAATTAACTGTGCCAGTACAGAATTGCCCCTGGCTCTCGTGGTTATAGATAATAATAATATAGCGTACCTGTAGTAGTTTAGAGTCACTGACAACCCTAGGTTGAGGCACAACACCTAAAGTAAAGGCAGAGCAAATGACAGAATGGGGAAGAATTATCCGAAAGAGCCTTAAGTAACAATTGTGCTCCAAGGTTAGTTATGCAGATTTCTGTTTTCTGAGTAATAACATATATTTTAGCACAATATCTTAAAATGTTTCCAGACAGAGGGTGGAATTCAAAGTAGCATTAAGGAGATTGCTCCATCAGTGCTTGTCTGAGGTAACACTCTCCCCGCTCTTCCTCCTTCACACTGTTCTGGGGTTCTATTGACCCCCCAAGCCATTTGATGGGGAACATGAAAGAAGGAGATGGAGGAAGCCCCATTGCAGTAGCCGGGCTCCTAGTGCTAGCTCCTGCTAGTGAAACTAATTCAGTAAATCTGGCTTTTAGGTTACAGATATTGTTTTTGAAGTGTATACCCCAGCAGGGGGCCCACCAGGTGGTGGGGTAGCAAAGGTGGGTCAGCATAAAGGTGGATGGTGACTTTTTGCTTTCATCTTGTTTCAGCTTGATTTATAATTTGCTCCAGCTAACTGAGAGCCATTTTCCGAAATTCAGAAAATAGCTTGCCTGTTCTCAAGTGAAATTAGGAACCCTTTTGGGACCCCGTTATACTTCTGGTAACGTCTGGTAACGTCATTGGGAATACAAAGGCATCAAGATTATCCACAGGTAGGCCCGGATTTAGATGAAGAGAGGCCCTAGGCTACTCCACTTGTGAGGCCCCTCCCCATCTCCCACCCTCACAACTAGAAGAAAATGGAAGAGTGTTTTAAACAAAATTGAGTGAAGCCAAGGAGGATGACGGGTATTCAAAATTTTGCAATTCACAATTTCTCTGTTTTGGTTTGTTTGTTTAAGAGAAAGATAATGCTTTGAATTTGGGCCATCTTTCTTGGTTGTTTCTTGCAAATGTTTTATGTTTTTGTCCTTCTTTCAGATCTAAAACCCTCTCTTGTTTCTGAGAGTGAAGCGGGTGAATTAAATTTCCAGATCTCTCTCTCTCTCTCTCTCTCTCTCTCTCTCTCTCTCTCTCTCTCTCTCTGCCATGACTATAGGGTGTGTGTAATCACAGCATGTGAAAAATGTTCCCAGTCTGCAATGTGATCGTATGTATGTCCATAGCATCAGCAGCACATACACCAACACTTAAAGCTAGGAGTAAATTCTCAAACAAATATTTTCCCCAACATTCACTGAGAAAGTTCTTAAAACTACACTGATTCTCAGCCAAGAGAGCAGTGTCCCTGTCTATATACCCATTCTATGTCAAACCTATGTTTGCTGTCATGAATGTGTGGAATGGCCCTGGGATCTGCAAGTCGCATGTAAATTTGCTAATCCAGATGACATACCAGGTCCTAGTAGGTCAGTGGAGAGAGAATGAATGCAAGAAGGTACCTCTGCCTTGAAGTATTTCCCCCTCTTACTTAAGTGCAACAGTGCTAAATCATGCATTAAGAAAGCTGCCATCTGGGTACCGCCTTAAACTAACAAACCCCGTGGATATAAAGAAAAGAGGGAATATTGTATGTCAAACATGCAGACACATAATATCAATGAAAACATGCTTTTGGAATGTGGCATTTATGTAACTTGCTCCCGGTGAGTTAGATGCTCCCGGTGAGTTCCTATTAAACTGAGCTTTTTGGGTGATTCTGAACCATATGGCACATGTTAATGATGGCCAGAAGACCTCACCATTGCTGCTTAGCTGCCATCATACTAAAAACAATGTTTCTTATTTATGAGTGGCACTTGCCTTCTAGAATCCACAATATTCTGGGACTGAAGTACATACAGAAAGGATAAGAGTAGGAAATGAGAAATGGGGAAGTTGGCTTCTACCTGCACCCTATCAAGAATTTGTAACTACATAGGCTCTGTTTCGTAAGAAAACTTCTACAACAATGAACTACAAAAACATCACATACAGTGGTACCTTGGGTTAAGTACTTAATTCGTTCCGGAGGTCTGTTCTTAACCTGAAACTGTTCTTAACCTGAAGCACCACTTTAGCTAATGAGGCCTCCTGCTGCTGCCGCGCCGCTGGAGCATGATTTCTGTTCTCATCCTGAAGCAAAGTTCTTAATCCGAGGTACTATTTCTGGGTTAGCAGAGTCTGTAACCTGAAGCGTCTGTAACCTGAAGCATATGTAACCCGAGGTACCACTGTACTATAGGACTCTCTATTTTGGTGGAAATGCATCCATGCTTCCATAATGGATTTCCTGCCTAGCAAAACTCACCAAAACTCTTCTGAATTTGTGTGTGTGTTTGTTAAAAAGAATAGATTCAGTTTTAAAGTGCAAATGGAAATTCCTTCTATTCCAAGTATATTTGGATAGCTGTGTATCAGGCTGTTGCCTGTAAACCTGCTTTAAATGTCAAAGAAAAATAACTCGATTTGCTTATTTGCTATTCTCTGATAATATGTTTTGGATTATCCTTGCCTTTTTAGCAGCAAAGTTAAATTAAAGGAATGTAACTGCAGAAAGCATGAATTGATATCTTTTGTTGTACAAGTCAGATGAAGCTGAATAAAAAGCTTTAAACAATAGGTATCAGGTTGACTCGAAGACTGCAATGTCGTTACTTATTTTTCAAACTGTTATTTCTTAAAAATCGAATTTTTACATAACTTTGCAAGTACAATTAGAAAAAGAGACTCCTTCTCCCACCCCTCCAGTAACGTAGCAGAGAAAATACATTATGCCACAGATGAACATGTGTATTTGGTGGGTGCCAGATATCTTCGCTGCCATTAGAAAAGGTGCAGTGTCCTTACTGAGTTTGGCTATCAAATGTTCATGATAGTGAGAAGTGTGAGACATCTTTTGAGTTTGCTACACCAAGTACTTGGAATCAATTACTAGTGGTCTGGCTTCATCCCATCTGGATTTTTGACTTCGTTCCAAATCCATTGCTCAGTCTAGCAGCCTTTGAACTATTCCAGGCTTTAGGTAGTGTTAAATCTTAGATCTGAAGTCAGCAAAACCAATTTTTTACAAAAACCACATTTGAATCTACACATAAGCCACTAACGTTAAATCACCCTTCTAACGGTCTATTTCATTTATGTAGTTTCAGCAAATGGTGGCAAAAATATCTCAAAGAGCTTTAGGAGAGCAGAAACCATCAATATAACTTCCCATTGCAGTGGCAAAATCTTCAATTTTAACAGAGTGCTATTTTAAATTCGAATCAGTTTTGATAAACCTAACATAATATAACCAGTGTGACCAAAGACATATTAAACATGTTATGTTATGGACAGAATGATCTATTGGCAACATTTAGTCTTATGAAAGCTGTTGATCTGATTTACATAATTATATGGCTGGTGCTTTTTCAAGCTGTTACTAGTGAACTCACATCATGTGATGATACAAAGAAGCCACTTGAGGTCGTTGCCATACCATGCATGTGTCTTTACATGCAATACTTGAGGGAAAGAGATGTCCCTTTTTGTGATGACTCATCTCTCTTTTCTCATGAGGATTGTGGAAAAAAGAAAGAAAGAAAGAGGGGTAGAGTGGAGGAAGCAAGTTCAAAAAGAGAAAAGTACAAATGAGGCTTGTGTCCTAACCAATTCCAAGAAGTTTCTAGGGAGCTGAATGTTTTCTGAAAATGCGATGACGTCTGAAAACTAGGGACACAATTCTCTGGGAAGCTGCCCTTGTGTTATTCTCAGAGAATTGTACTTGTACTGCGACGACATATCTACATAGCAGCTTCAACCAGTTTATTTATTTTAGTCAAGATATTTACAACTTGCCCTGTGATCTCAGGACAGGGCACACAAACAATTAAAATGACAATGACAGTTTTTAAAAAAATAAAATAAAATAAAATCCAGAGCAGAGAAAACCATGAACTAATCTTGAAATGCAATCAGCAATCAATAAACTTGTAAGATCAACAATTTCTGAACACTTGAGCAAATAACCAGGACTTAACCTGGTGTCAAAATGAAAACAAAGTTGATGCCAGACAGATCTCAGAGGGGAGGGCATTCCACACAATGAATGTTCACATGGTTTGAAGGAGATGTCCTTAACTATAAATGGAGTAATCATGTTGAAAAAATCAGATTTGCACCTGTATGTGTATAGCTACATGTCTGAGAGAAAGTGAATGCTCTTGGACCCAGCATTACTCCTGGATGAACAGATTGTTGCTGCGACAAAGAGTGCCCTTTACCAGATAAAACTGCTGCATCCATTCTTTGCGGACAGATCTAGCCTCTTGTCTTTCATTCCCATATTAACCTTTTGGGTTAATTACTGGAATGGGTCGTCCTTGAAAATAGTCTCAACTAGTGCAGAATTTGCTGCTTACCTCAACATGGATTGTTCATGGAGAGAACCTATTAAACCAGGGGGTCAGCAAACCTTTTCAGCAGGGGGCTGGTCCACTGTCCCTCAGACCTTGTGGGTGGGGGCGGACTTTATTTTGAACAAAAAAGAAGAAGAAAAAGAATGAATTCCTATGCCCCACAAATAACCCAGAGATGCATTTTAAATAAAAACACACTTTCTACTCATGTAAAAACATGCTGATTCCCAGAATTTGTTCATTCCCCCACCAAAAAAATATATTCCGGCCCCCACAAGGTCTGAGGAACAGTGGACCAGTCCCCTGCTGAAAAAGTTTGCTGACCCCTACACTAGTCCATGGACCACACACCAACCTTCCCATTGCTCAGATTTATATGGACTGATAAGACTTTTTTATGTACAGTACTTGAGTGTGTGTGTGTGTGTATTGCAACACAAACACAACATTAAAAAAAAACTTAAAAAGAAAATCCAAAAACAAGTACGAAACAAATAATGAACATATAACCATATTTTCTTCTTTTCTTCTAGTTGACTTCCTTCATCCACAATGTGGGTCTGCTTTCATATTTAGTAAACTATTTCCTTCTCACTTCATTTCTGCCCCTTTTCTTTTTATTTTAAACCTTTACAGCATAATTTGTTTTGCAAAAGTTAATCAAAACAAGTCCAGGTATTAATCTGAGAACACTGCTTTTTAAAATAATCTCTACATTTCCCCCATTCTTTTTGATTTTTTTTTGTTTATTCAGTACTTGAATGTTTCTTTACTGGGAGCTTATTTTTAGTTAGTTCAGACATTTCCCTTTACACTGTTGGGCTGAATTTTGTTTTGTTTATTGTTTGACTACTGTTTTAATACTGCCATGTTTTATTGTACATTGCCATCTTATCCTTTTTGACAGAAAGGTAGTGAATACATTTTATAAAGCAAAAAAGAAAAAAAGAAAAAAAGAATGAAAGAAAGAAGTCATGCCAAACTACATGTTCGGGAGGAATGCGACTGAAAGAGAAGAAACCTGCAGACTGAATGGCATTGCTTCCTTGGCTTGTGTAGCCTGCCCAGTTTGTACTAGTTCCTGTTGTGGTCTCCATCTGCTATGCTTAGTGGGTCTGAAGTTTTAGCATACATTTCATTTAATCCAATATTTATTTTGGATCATTTATTTATACAGCCATCCGTCTTGAAACCTAGAGCTGGGGTATGAATTAATACAAAAATTAATACAAAATAACTGAAATGGAAAGCTCCCTGCTACACTAAATATGGAATATTTGTAAGACTTTCATGGACCTTACTTAAATGTGTGGCCTGTAAAAAGAAGATGGAAATTACTCAAAACATTTCAAACTGACTGACAATCTATGTTTCACTTGGCTGTTCATGGCATCTTGGGATATGGTGCAAACCGTTCTTTCCTTCTCTCCGCCTCTCTTCCTCCTCCTCCTTCCTGTCAAATTGTAAATAATATGTGAAACAATTTAGTGTTGACTTAGTGCTTCTAATTACTTCGCCACATTCCCTATGAACAAGAGAGATCTCTTACAGCTTACACACCTACCTGAGAGTAAGTCTTATTGTACCCAAAGGGACTTATTTCTGAGTAGGCAGGCAAAGGATTATGCTGTTGAAGTTCCACTAATACTAATGGCAGAGCACTTACTTAAACCTTTCCCACTGAAGTTGATAGGATGTACTTAACTTTGCCTGGATCCTGATTGTGGCTTGGTGTGGCGATCACAGGGTCCCCGGACATTTGACAGTCTATTGATCCCTGTGCCTCCACTGTGATCGCTTCCCCGCTGCCACCAACCCGTTTCTCTCGGGTATACACTGAGTCCAGACAGTTGTTAACATTAAATGAAATAAACAAGTTTATTTTATAAGCGTTAACAAGTTTATGGTTTCAGATCATTTTTCTTGTCAGTTTCTTAATCCTAGTTTCTTTACCAGCCCATACCTTCCTAATACCTTCTTACAGATTATCCCAACTGTTTAACTGACTCCTCTTAACAGATTCTCTCACTCTCTCACATCAAACTAGCCTAACCCACAGACTTATCCTCCCTCTGCCTTCTCTAACTCCAGACTGACTTCTTAACAACTCCTACTCTAACTCTAACTCTAACTCTAACTCCTCCCCTTGGGTTCCTATTGGATAATCATTTTACACTTAGTTAACCCTTTCCTTATGACCCAGTATGATGTCACACACCTAGGAGGGCAAATGCCACACTTGGAAACAAGCATCACTGATTTCAATGTAACATTTTCCTACATTAAGAGACTGGGGTTTAATATGATTGTAAGGTTCAGTTTCATTCAATTAAAATGATTACAATTATAACAAATAAGTACATTTTATATCTATAATATCCATCAAAGGAGATTCTTTTGTATAATGTTGATTCCAATGAAGAATAAAGCTGAATGGAAGAATTAGTTCAATAGTTTTCCAAACCTTTGCAGTCAATATAAGGTGCTTCTGTAAGCAGATGAATGGACAAAATTTGTATATTACTCTGAACCTGATGTTTTACATATCCCAGAGCCAATGTCATTGGGGTCAGTTACAGCTGGCAACTAGCTATTCCTTTAATAATTACTTGAATTTCTCTCTGGAATTCTGGAATTAAACAACAGCCTCAGTTTAACCCTCTTACGCCTCCAACACATATCTGGTGCTGTGATAGGAAGGTAATATAGGCTGTGCTACTCTGGAAGGACGTGGTCTAAACCACAGAACCTAGGGCTTGCCGATCAGAAGGTCGGCGGTTCAAATCCCTGCGAAGGGGTGAGCTTCCATTGCTCGGTCCCTGCCCCTGCCAACCTAGCAGTTCGAAAGCATGTCAAAGTGCAAGTAGATAAATAGGTACCGCTGTGGCGGGAAGGTAAACGGCATTTCCGTGCGCTGCTCTGGTTCGCCAGAAGTGGCTTAGTCATGCTGGCCACATGACCCAGAAAAACTGTCTGAAGACAAACGCCGGCTCCCTCAGCCAGTAAAGTGAGATGAGCGCTGCAACACCAGAGTTGTGAACGACTGGACCTAATGGTCAGGGGTCCTTTTACCTCTTACCCTGGAAGACAGGTTTTTATGCTGCCCATACATCTTCAAATTTAATAAATAATAAAAAAATAATTTTCATTTAAAACATTGGACTTATTTTTATGTAAAAATGAGTATGGATGGGCATACAAGCATTAACAATTGAATTTTGCTCTATCCTGTCCTAGTCTCCAAGACTTGCTTGTTTTATGTAAATTTCAGTAACTACCTCTACTCTTTTGTTGCCTGTTTTATATTAAGAATAAAGCATTTAATATTTTTCCTTGTCATTGGGGATGGATGGATCTGCCCATTTTGGTACTCTCAAAATATTCAGTCTTCATTTTGGTTTTGCAGCAAGCTGTTTTGTTACCGGAGCAACTCAGCTCAGGCAATCAGTGTCAGAGACTTCGAGTATAATGGGACATAAATTATAATTGTTAGGGTTACTATTATCATTGTTCCATTCCTGCATAGGGCACTACACATATATATTAGAAATGTCCTATTTTTCTAAGCTCAAACATTTCCCCATGGATTATACTTTTCAGCGTGAATGGGTCATGAACTGTAAACAAAAAAAGAGAGAAGTCATAACTCAGGTTAATACTAAACCATGTCAAATGAGAGTTATTGTATAAATTTGGTGCAATTTGTCTGTTTACTTGGGGGATTACTTCCTTTCATTATGTGGGCATTAAAATGCTGAGGGGCTGAGTCATCAGGGAGTTGAAACAGGTTTTGAAAAGTGATCTCCTGCCATTGACGTACATGCAAGGTAAGAAAAGTTTTATTTCATTGTAACAGCAGACTTTAATGTGATGGATAGAAAGGAAATCCAGTAAGTCAGCAGAGTGCATTAAATGTAAGATTTGGCCTTATAATCACCATCATATCCTAAGCTGAATATCTCCTGCTTCTGGGAAGCCAGTTATTTCAATTACGACCTGAATGCTATAATTCTGATAAATATTTTTAAATGGTTCCATTTTTTCCCTCTCCTCCTACTCAGGTTAGAAACAATGGTATTATGGGGAAGCTATGACCAAGCCAAAAAGCAGGTGTTTCTAAATAAGAATTACATGTGGCATTAGATTGTGCCATGGAACAGACATTGCAACTCATGGACCATTTCCTCTGAGCAAAGTTTCATGGGATCATTATCTCCAAGTAAGTGATTCACACGATTGCAGCCATTCACTGCTCTAGGAGAAGCAGCACTTTGTGACCCACCTAGAGAACTTAAAATATGCAAGAGACATGGAAAGAGAAGAGTTTCCACATGGTGCCATTATAAACATTCTATATTATGTTTTTTAATTATGCTTTTTAAAAGCTACCATGAATTTCTTGCTAGCTTTGCAGAAATTGATAGGAGAACAAGTATTTTCAACTTAGTTCCCCCCGTTTCATGATATATAGTATTCATTTTTATTTTTAGTTTATTTATTAAAATATTTATATATCACTGTTTATAAGAATGAGAGAAGTTTACAACAATTGTACATAAAACCATACAATAAAAACCATGTCAAAAGTTCAAATTAGAAATCAGCTATTATGCAAAGATAATTTTAGTATATAAACATCTATGCAGGCATGATGCTTTTCTTGTTATCAACAAATCACAATATATATTTACAACCAGTGGAAGGGGGAAATGGTTTAAACTTTCTGCTGTGACCTTTGGTACATCAGCACAATTTACCTTGAGGAGTGCCATTATAGTTTTGTATGCATTGAGATTATTTGGTAAAACTGCTGGTTTCTAATTTAAGCAAAGTTGAAAACCCCCCAACATTATGTAAAATAAAATCCAAAGACAAATGAAGAATACCCAGCAATATTTATTTACTCATTATATTTATGAAGCTACCCTTAGGGAACCCAGGGTGATATACAATTTAAACATGAACAAAACAACAAATAAACCATTACCACAATAATTTAAAAGCACAATACCACAGATTAAATAAAATCTGATCAGTAGCAGTCCTAAAAATCTTCACTTTACACTCAGACTCCTTCTCTAAATGTCAGTGTAAATATTTGTTTACTTAAGCATAAACGGTCCCTCAAAATCAGTTGACTTTTCATTCTCTCAATGAGGGTCAGATATGGATTTTTTTTTTGACATTTCTTAGTAGTAGTATCACATTATTATTTTTTTGCACCAGCCTAATATATATCGAGAAATTATTTTAAATAGCCATTGGACCATTGAGTCATTTGAGTATAGCATTAATCCATCCTGGAATACCTAGGCAGAGCTGGCACTTCCCAGAGATGCCCAGACCCTGGAAGTAGGTGACAACATCATGGCCAACCATTAAGTCTTGGATAGCCAAATATTCTGCTGTGAGCTTCATGATACAAATTATATTAAAAATACTCCTAAGAAGGGGCTGCATAGTCTGAAACATGTGTTGGAAATATACTTTTAAAAGATAGCAAACAGTCTTGATTTAGAATGAAGTTATGTTATGGATTTGCCGTGGTAACAGCTGTTTTCAGTGTCAATTGCCACAGTAGCGTCAACTCTTTGTGTTGTCAACTAAGATAATTTTCTTTTGTCCTAAGTGGAGTTTGTTGTACATGATCAAAGGCCATGTGGAATCAAATATGGGAAACAAACCCACCCGGTTCTTTGATCACATAAATGCATCCTGAAGACCAGGATTTGCTCGCGCAAGAGGCTGACTGGGGAACTAGGGATGAGACCTTTGCAACAAATGAAGTGCTAGAAGGGCATAAAACTGGAATCATGGCATAACCTGTTTTCTCATCCTTTGAACCAGTGAAAATAGCAAAGTACAGTTAATGCTATGATTTACAGAGCATCTCACCCATTGAGAAACCATGTGCTGATATATAACAGGAACAGGGGAAAAAAAGGAATTGCATGTCATTCCTTTTTAGAATGATTTTTAATGAGAATGGAAAACTGAATGCTTTAATTTGCTTGTTGCTTGTTACACTCTTTAAACTGCAACCCATGCTGTATTTTTAGCCAGGGCACTAGCTAAAGGCAAGTAAGGAGAACACAAATATGATTAGTAGGAAAGAATACACAATGTTCCCCGCAATTAAGGATAACGTCTAATTCTGAGTGTTTTGAAATCAGATTGGGACTGGTGAAGAGACGATTGCTGACTCAGACAACATCTTCCATTTGCATGAGTACTGGATGGATCTGGATTTACAATATTACCTACATTTACTTAGGACTTAAGAAAATAAACTTATTTCCTGTTACCTGTGATGATGATGCTTTTAAATGGGTTTTAACACTGTGCATTTTATTTCTTGTTGAATTTATGTATTTTTATTGCTTTGTTCTTTGTATTTTAATATATTTTCATTGGACTGTGATTTAAAATTGTTACAAGCTACCCTGAGTGGTGTATGGGTACAGGGAAGGTAGTATAGAAATATCTTCCAATTGTTGATGAATTATCTTGCAATATGTGCTATATTTCATTAGGTAAACTTTTCTGATGTTGTGAATCACTAGGAGCATGGCTTGCCAGGGCAAAGCAACAACCAAAGAAACTGATGTTCCAGCCCTAGAAAGTGTGCCTGTAAATTGTGGCTGGAAAGTGTAAAGCAAGACTGTTCTCTGCTTTGTGCCAAAATGGGGAGTTACTATTCATCACAATTGTCTTCTGATTTTTTAAAAGATAGAAACATGCTGTTGCTTCTCTTAATATAACAACAACAACAATTATTGTATAACGACTACCCCTTGAAAGAAGAATGATTACTGCCTGTCCCTTAATACAAATGATACCTGTCAATTCTAGTCAGAATGTCTCTGTCTACAGAGAATTGCAGGATGTTAAAATAATCTGTCTTCCTAATGTATATAAGTATGGGATGAATGCTTTGGTTTACATCTACATTTGCTGAATAGAGGGAAAGGCAACAACCTGAGCCATCTTCATTACATGGAAAGTGCTTTTAGCACATTGTTTTCATACCTGTCCCATCATCATTCTTAAGAACCATTCCATTCTCTGCGTCTCTTCCGTTCTGTGAATATCATTGTGTTCTTTATACTTTTATCCTACCATGAAAGTTTCATTACTGCACAAAAACCACCCTGTTTTGAACAATTTGTTGAACCCTGAAACTGGCACACAAACATCAGCTTCTAGTCATAGGGGAAGGAACTAAGAATGGCTGCCTATTTGGATCATTGCTGAGGACACATGACACCATCAGTTTCCTACAACAAAGGGAGTTTCTATGTATTGATTTAGATTAATTTGTTTGCACTTCATTAGTCACCTTGAACACATTAAGGGATATAAATTAAGTGAACTAACAGGCAAACAGCATAAACGTACAGGCTCTGTGGTAGTACATATAAACATCATCAACATTTTTGGTTTTGCTCTTTGGTGTCCTTAAACAGCATTTGTGCATGAATGAAAATAATCATGGGAAGTCGCCAACATGTGAGAACATACAAACTATATCAGTCAAACAAGATGGCAAGTTTATGCAAAAAAAGAAAATTAGACAGTTTATCAGTGTTTGGAACTAAGAGTATGCTGTTATTATTGGTCAGTACTCATAATTGCATTATTCTTTTAAAAAAATCTTCCTTTGTGTTGTATGTTCATATCTTTATTCATATAACCTGAAATTATTAAAACATTTAGAAAAATAAAATAATCCTGGTCCACCAGTCAGCATGAACACACATGCTGGTTTTTCAGATCCCTTTTCTCGTGGCTTCTTCTCTACTGGAAATGTTCATTTTAAATAGGTCTCTGGAATGTAATTTAGAGGGCTAAGCAAGAATTTTTTTAAAAAAAACAAAACAAAAGCTTGTCATAGCTTCAAGCTTCATACATTTAATCAAAAACACCCTAATTCTTTTAAGGTTTGTATTGTGGTCTTTTGACTTCCTGAAGAAGCATAAGTGGAACCACTAAGCCACGTCATAAAATACTTTATTTGCTTTGAGGAACTAGTTAGTATAACTCATGGTAAAGTACTCTTGAAACAATAGGGCCCTCTGTCATGATGAAAATAAATTTCTCCTCAGTTCCTTTTTGGAATAAATGAGCTGACCCAGAGCCAGCTCAAGACATTCTGCTGCCTGAGGTGAATGACAAGATGCTGCCCTCCATCAAGGTACATAAAGATGCCAATTGGACTGACAGTTGAATCTTACTCCAGTACTGATAAAGGGGAAATATCTTCCACTGCACATGAGGGCAGTAGGCTACCATAGCAGGTATAGGGCAGGCTACATGGCACTCACAGTTCTGTCTCCTCCCTACTTCTCAGTATCTGCCGCTTGAGGCAGCTGCCTCCCTCTGCCTCATCACAGGGCTGGCCCTGAGCTAGCTTCTTCCCTTCACCCTATATCTCCATGCCAGCGAGCTGATGAGTCTGGAAGTTAGCTTTGCTCAACTATATCACAACCTAGAAATCATAACAAATAAAATGTAAAACCTAAAAGTTTCAGAACCACCACAGGTATTCAGGACCCCCTTCCACTTTTAATTCTCAATCCTGTGAGTTGTGTAGGTTAGATCAATATCGGCCTTGGAAGCATATGCATTTTTTTTTGGGGGGGGGGACACACAGAAGGAGAAAAGTGGGGTAGAGTGTGAGTACCCAGTTATATTTAATATCACAAGAGAAACAAAAGTATATGAGAATGGCAAAAACTATGTGTCAGCGCTGCCTCAGGTCCTAGCTCACAGAGGACCAACGCCAGTTGCTCTTTATAAACAAAAGTCTTTATTGTGGTTCATTGTTGGTTTGACATCCATGGCGCTCAGCGCTACGTCTGAGTCCTTAGACCGGCGAAGCTCCGTCTGACTCCTCCCCGCCCATACACCAGTTCAAGAGCCGAGCTTTGCTTCACCTTTCCCTCTCCTCATTTTGCTCCTTTCTCCTCCGGGTCCTCCTGCCCTCTGGGGTTACCTCCTTCCTACTCTCTTCGGAGGCGGATTCTTCTGACTCCTCCCCACCCTTTCGGCGGGCTTTAGGACCTGGCTCCCAATCCGGGTTTTCTGCTGGCCCGCGCGCCTCCACATTTGAACTTGGCGCGCGCGCCCAGCTGCCTACTTTCCTCCTAACGGCTACACTGCTCCCCCCACTGCTTTCTCCTTCAGGGAGGCTGGCCGGACCTGCTCTTCCCTCCGCCCCTCCACTCTCTGACGGAGGCGTGGTCAGTCCAGCCTCACTCTCTCCTTCTGCAGGAGGCTCTTGTTTTAACCCTTGGGATTCTTCCCCCCCGCTACGCTCTGGTGGGGAAGCTACCCCTGATTTCCAGCTGCCGCTTGGAGACTCCCCACTGGCCCCCCTTGCCCTGCCTTTGGGGGCCCCTTTCTGGGAATCCTCTGATTCGCTGGAGAGACTCATGGAATCTCTCTGATCACTGGCATACCCTCCTGAACTCCCCTCAGATTGTTTCCCTTCGCTCTCCATCTCCTCCTTCCCCTGTGGCTCAGTCCCTGAGCCCATGACACTATGAAACAAAATAAAAACCCTTTATTAGGATTTGGACATTCAGTGACATTCCTTATTGTCAAGTAAACAAGGCTTGCACAGAAGTTATTTAACAAGGATAACTTTTTACTGCTGATGAAATGCTTGTTGATTGTTGTAACCAGACTAGGGAAAGGTAAAGAGCTTGGTACTTGCTCCAGAAATGTCGGATTCTTTGAGCATGTTGTTTGCGAACACACAAAACTCAAGAGGGCCTTTGAACATTCAAATGGAATATTTTGCTGATGCTGAATATCAAATATTTGCAGAAGATTCCTCATCAAAGTTTGCAGGGGATAAATTTAGGAAGCAAGCTATTCCACTGACAAATGCTAACAAGCAATCATTTTTAATGCATGCTTCTGAACAGTCCCGAGAGTTCACTAAAAGTGCTCTTGCCCATGTTTCTTACATTGTTTACTGTGTTTCTTTTTTTAAACAACAACAACAGCAAACCCATCATCTTGTGATTGCTTGGAACACTCATCCAGGTCAATCAGAAGTTCAGTTTTATAAATGTGATGACATCACAACTTAATGTACCCAATCAGATTTTGCTACACATGCCCCTGCCCTGTTTTCAGTCCTTCTGAGTAATCACCAAGAGAGGAGACAGTGATTTCTGTAGATAGTGATGGCTTTCATGAAAAGTATTCTCTCACAGGCTCAGTTCTGCAGGAAATTTGTTTAATCTCTAACACAGAAGGAAAAATTGGAAGGACTCAGCAGGCTTAATTTTCAGAGTGGATTCACATACCCAAATTTTCAAGTGGCTATTGCATAGTAGTCTGATTGATTGCGATGCTCATAATGAATTGGCTTTTCCTGTCACACTTTTCCTTTTAAGTGGGAGAAAACAAGACCAATTTGTATATTCCATTATACATTTGGATGGTGTCCTCCAAGCTTCAAATATTCGGGAAATCCATGGAACCTTTTCAATACTTGTAAAACATCTCTGCAAACACTGACATACCAAAATAATATTTATAGCCTTCCCCATTGGTTCCATTCATCTTCTTTCCAGCCCTTCTTTTAAAACAACAGCTTATTAAATTGTTCTGGATGTACTGAGCATGCTTGACGTCAGAAGTCCTTACGTGTGACGCAGGCTAGTGGTGCCCGGAACAAATCTAAGGTTGTTGAGATTGTCATCTGGCATGGTTGAGGGGTTGACAAGAGGCACAATGTGCAGTCCTCAATAGCCAAAAGGTCTAATCTCGCCTACTATCAGTTGGATAGGCTGATGTGTGGGGTTTTTTTTGGGGGGGGCATGTATTTGTATTCAAGTTCTTAACTTCCAGCTTGCATGTTTACTAGTTGTAAAATTCTAGCAATGGAAAGCAGTGCCCTTTATGATGCTTTCAAGGAACATTTATACTTTAACAGACTGAGTCTTGATAAATGGTAAGGAAGATCTTGGCCTCACATCCATTATTCGTTAATTTACAGTTCCAGTCAGAGCCTTGCAACATTATTTTCTCATGATTTGTTTAGTCTAGCTGATGCACTTAACAGTAACAAGTGCTCATATCTCTTGTACACTGATGTCTTTGAAATCTGAACTTTAAAAGTAACTTGCTGGTAGATTACCCTAGGGACATTTTAATGGCTATCCTTGAAAGTATGTACTATGGTACTCTGGAGGAATCTCTGCTTTACTTTAGTTCTGTGTGAGGTTTTGCTAGGTGGAATGTGTGAAGAGTGGGGACCCCTTAGTGAGCATGACACAGAGAGATCATAATTCCAGAGTTTTCTCTAGTGCAAACATCCAACAGTTGTTAAATACAAAATTTTATTCAGAAACAGAATTGGAAAAAAAGCATATCAGGATTATTCTGTAATTTCTGCTCAAATGGGCTCATTCATACTCACAGCCATGCAGCCCACGATTGGCCACAAACACAGGCAGCAAATCTGAATACTGTACCAGCTAGAAGAGGCTGGAACATCTCCTGTTGGATGCAAGAGACCAGAGATGCACTGCAGGATGGGCAACAGGGCTGGAGGTGGCACCAGACTGAAAACATAGCATCATTGGAAGGAGGGGCGGGGTGATCTTGTTGCCTCCTGGGAACTGTGGTTTGTTTATATTCACTTAAATTCTTTGCCCAGTCTCAGGAGAGTGGATGGCACAAGTATGGGCAAAACAGAGAACCAACCACTTCAGTGCCACTGTACTAAGGCTTCACATTCACACCTCCTCATCAATCTACATAGAAGCACATGATTCTAGGGGTAACTGCTTAATGTGCCCAAGATTCTGAATGTCAAGTTTCTTCCATGGACCAGCTTAGAGCAAGGCATAGTATAAGGGGAGCCAGTGTTACACTCCAACTTAAAAAATCCAGTGATACTATATTTTTCAAGCGCTTTATTTTGAAATTGTTCCTCACCGTGGCAAGTTCAGCTATTTGAGAAGAAGTCATTTCATGGCTTAATTCAATGCACATTCATGTCTCTGCTGGAATAAAACATACAACTTCACTCATCTTCAGCTCATAAAGTATTTATCCAATTTTGCAACATGGTTATGAAAATTATTCCTTCTCAGCTTCTCTGCTTGGTGAAGTACATTCCACATTGTCATAACTTTCATAACTTTGAGGTTTCTTCTGGTTCTTAAATGATTAAATGCCTTGTAAAATGTTGTCTAAGTGTCTGTCTTAATGAGGCATGGAACTCCAGTTTAAATGTATACCATAATATTCACGGCACAGTGTGGTACTATAACAAAATTAACTTTCAGCAAGCATCTCTTTGTTCTCACATTTTTGGCCTGTTAGAGACTAATTAAGTTATTTTAAGGTTAATTGAAGTGGCAAATCTCTGCTGGTGCCATATGAACAATTTTACAACATTAAGTTCCTTTGATTAACTGAACCTTGTCAGGAAGACACTTCATCAACATGTTCCATGGACACAAACTCTGGTGTTTTGAACAGACCATTTGTGAGCAAAACAAAAGTATCTCTTGCTGCGAAGACAGATACAGTATTTCAAGAGGAGTTCTTTGCCCACATGTGAACACACTTTTCAGTTTGCATGAGACATACATATCAATCCATTCAATGCTGGTTCAGACACCAGTCTCCTCCTTTCATGTTTCCAGCAGCCTAATAATTTAAAAAAGTATATATATAAATTTATACACCATATTTTCTCTGCCTTTTATTAAAAAAAATAATAAAAAATCAAGCCACATACTAAACTTAGGGATTTTTAAGGAGCTGTAGCCTTGTTATGTGCGCTAGCCAATCAGTGACCTGTTTCAGTCAGGTTTTCACCGAGTCTAATAATATTGCAACACAGCAGAACCTATTATCCAGTTCATCTGGAAGAGAAAATGCCTATTTGTACTAAACAAGCTCAAGACACTTCTGGACTAGCCTCACTGCTAAAAAAAATATGCACCTTCTTTCCCTTAGTTATGCATAGTTTTTATAACCATCCTCATATTTTATTGATTACTTTGCTGTAGTTTTCATGAGTCAGGATTTTTATTTTTTCCGTTTTCCTTTTTTTTTTTAAAGAAGCCTTAGAAATTTTTTGTCATTTAATAAGCTTCATCTTTTTCTTACACAAATAAAGGTTCTTGTTTTCAAAAGCTGGTGGAAAATGCAATTTTACAGGCATGACAACAGGAATATTCCCAATCATAAATGTAGAACATTGGAATGCTGAGTGTGGATCAGCTACTAAACTCTTTTCCTTCTAACCATCTTCCTCCTCAAAATTATATCCCAAACTGTATTTTCAACATGTGGAGGGTAAGATACAAGTGGATTTGGATCTCATTCTACAAGCATTATTAGACTTCTAACAACCAAGTTTTTGTGAGCATGGAATGTTTCCCTTTGCTGAGGTCATAGCACCAAGTTTTTAAAAATGCTATTGCATCATGTTATCTTTTTGCTAATATCTTATACTTGTGAATGTATAGATTATATAGATTCAACGTGGGGATGAGGGAAGGAGGAAACACGAGCACCACACATTAGCAGACTGCAAATTGATGGGGAGAGTTAACAACATGATAGCCAACTTGAAGAAAACTTCCCATTTAGATCTGTACAGTTTACGATCTGTGAAATTCATTAGACTTAGAATTTACTTGAAAATATGTTCTCCAGTGAATACATAAAAGCATGATGGTAGAATTATATACAATCTTTTCTTCACTCATTAGTCACCACAGCAGAGGACAAGAAGAACATATATGTAGGTGGAAAAGTGAACAGTTTGCCTTCTGGCTGGAAACCTGAGATAATTTGACACATCCAGCTTGACCTGATCTGCCCTGATGCAGTGCATTCAACAATCACACCACTGTTTTGTTCCGGCAACAATTGTGAATCCCAAAGCATATGGGAATCATTTAGAAATATAGGTGGGCGCAAGCAGGAAAAGGAGGTTTTGCATTTCAGCTTATGTTCAATATTTTTAGGAAGGGTTTTGCCATTCTGGAAAAACCATTGTTGGTGCATGTGCAGTAACCAGACCCACAGAAGTATTAGCAGCAACATGCCCCTGCTTGGGATAGGTGCACTGATGACAGGTTTTTGGCAAAACAAAAGACCCCACAGGAACCTGGATTGGCAGAGCCTGGTCTGTTTTACAACTGTACTTTAGTTCTCAGATGTTTTTAATGCGTCTCAGTAGAGCAAGCAATCATATGGTATTATCCAGATTCAAAATATCAATCCTTGCCTCCAAACCATACAAATAGGATCAACTAAATGAATTATTTTATGGAGCCAGACGTTATCCTGTTAGAAATGGATATATTGTTGCTGCGATGTGCTTTTATGCACAGAATGCCTTGCTGCCAGTAGCACTATGCACACGTTACTTGCATGTAGGGCAGCCCTGATAACAGGACTGCATGTTCAGGCCTGCACTCAACATTGAGTCTTTTTTCTATAGCAACTTTGTACTGAGTGCGGTTGTTTGTACAGGAAAACCAGAACATAAGCTTGTTTCTTGTAAGGTTTCTGTGTGATCAGAGTTTCTGTGTGATCAGAGCACTGGGTTGGGTAGATGTTCTGATCACACAAAGATGTTCTGATGTGTAGAGAACTGGCCATTCCATACACTGGCCATTCCATACAATGAATGTGCGCATGGTGTGGTTGCCAAAGAAAGAAGCCCAACGTCACAGGCTGTACTTAGCTGTGCCCTAGATGTGAGTAATACTTCCGTAGAGCTTTAACCTTGCTGGTCTTCACCAACAGAGAAGCACTATTTTTGTTTAGTAGATGGAGAACTGAATTTAAGGCCTCTCCTTCGTAATCAGGCCAAGTTGGAACTTTGTGTACTTCAGTGCATTCTGTCCTTGCAAGTCTCATATAGTGCTGTATCTCATTTGCTTTTAATAAAGGAGGAAATGCTTTCCTTAGGGGGAGGGAGACGAACTGTGTTCAGGTGACCTGTGTGCCTGCTCAGTCTGCTGTCCAAGTGGTGTTGATGGGTAACTTCAAGGCCCCTCCTCTTTTCTTATGGTTCTTTGTCTTCAGCTGGGCTTCACCACACAGCCCTTCCTATGATGCCTTAAAAGAAATGGCTGTCCTCTTTAAAGTTGGCTATGTAGCTATCCTGAGTCCTCTGTACAAATTCCTCACCCTAGAAGAAGGAGGAGGCATAGGTTCAGCTGACCATACCCACCTGCTCAAGCCACAGGCATGAAGGAAAGGTCCACTGGGCCTTGCCCTCTGACCTAGGTTCTGCCCCCAGGACCTGAACTTGTGCCACAACATTTGACATTAAAAGTTGGGAAGCCTACTTGCATCCCAGTGGGTGCTGAAGGATTGTGAAACATTAGTAAGGCAAGATGAATAGAAGTTATTCGTCCAATATACTAGGCTCTTGCTACATAAAAATTCTCTAAGCAATTTTAAAAAATTTAAAAAGCATAACATAATGATGTGCCTCTCATTCAGTTATCCAGACAAGATGGCTGTTGCTGTGTTAAACCTTGGTTCTACTGGAGAGCCTGAGTAACTTAATCATATGAGGGGACAATCCTACAGAGCATTTAAATTTGGGATGGAATCAGCCAATCCTGCTCCATAAAAGTCCAGGAGAATATTTAAGAAGTCTGCAAAATCAGAAAAGTTCTAATCCAGGCAACCAATACACACTGATCTTGTTTACATAAACCATTAAGCCAAACCATGGCTTAGTGTAAACACACAAGCCTGTGGGTTCTTGGAGAGGAGATCACAACTATTTTGCTCCTCTCCTACATGGCTTGGTTTAGCATGTCACCCAAATCTGGGCTCGTGGTTTATTTTGTGGTTTCTTTCATGACATGTGAACTAAGTCATTGTGTTTGCAATTAAAACCCAGTATGATTTTTAATGGAAGAAAAAATAATAATCATGTTTTCTTGTCAGGATTTACCAATTCTACAGAAAATTGCAAGGATTTTCTATCGTGCTGCCTTGAAGAAGTAACGCAAAACTTTTTTTAAAAAATAATTAATTGAAAATTGGCAATAGAAACGTTTCCTTTTGCCAAGTTCCAAGTACAAGTTGCTGTTCCAAAGCAGGTGGCATTGTAAAACTAAAGTTGGCTACAGAAAGCAAGTACAGGTTACAAAGAAGGAAAAAGTTCATATGCTCAAATTGAAATAACAACAGGGCAGAGCTAGATCTATGACTTTATGCTCCTTTTTAATGTGGTCAGCTTTTTTAAAAAATAATGGCAACGGCTTTCACCTCATTATGACTCGTTTTTACTTTTTCTTTTCTTCCAATCTACCAGGAAAGTGAATTTTGTTTATTGCATTTTTACCCTTCCTTCCTTCCAATAAACTCAGGGCAGCACAGAGGGTTTGCCCTTTAAACCTCTCAACAACTCTTTGAGGCAGGTTATGCTGAATGGGGCTGACTGGCATAAGGCCATCCCATAAGCTTTGTGGTTAAGTGGGGATTTGAACCTAGGTGACCTTGGGCTACTCCAAGACTTCAAACAGTGGCTTTCCATTGTACGGAAAATTATCATTTGAGGTAGATAGGGATGGATTATGGCTGTTACTGATAAACAGTCATGTCAACCCCAAAACATCTGCAGGTACAAACAAAACTGAAAGTGGGATCACAGATAGCCACCTTGATACCATCACAAGGACAAATCATAATGAGAAAACAATAGAGGGTCCCTAAGAGAGAGAGAAAGTGGCTGAAAGCATTTTGAGTTTTGCTCTCTCTGGGGATCTGACATGAGGTTGAGGATTCATCAGCTATCAGGAAAGTGTGTTGCTTCCTCTGTTTATGCTTGACTGTATATTTGTGGTAGTACAAAAACATGAAGGGTACGTTCACATTAGTAGATTAAAAGGCAGTTAGATCATTTCCTTCACTGCTTTTCAAGCTTTGCACAGTGTTGCACAGTGCTGATCACACACCTCTGGAACTCCTATTCATGAAGCTGTCATGTGCGCATGTGCTCTTATCTGTGCACATGCAATGGCTGTCTCAAATGTTTACATTGTTGCCAAGTCTGCATCCTGTTTCTAGTCAGGCTGAAGCTGATTTAAGAAAAAAATGCAACAAACAGAAATATTTGTCAAGTACTGTAAGTACAGGATCGACATGGATTGTGCCTAATATCACGTGAATGTGGCTACAAAACCTAGCAAAGGGAGTGCATTGCATGTAGAATAAGTGGTCATGTGAACATAACTTAAGTTTCCAGTGCTCACTCTTCTAAAGGAAGCCAACCCCAGGAAGCACTGCCACTCAAACTTCCGACTGTGTGGGAAAGTGGGGAACATCTGTCTAATTTAGAATCCACTCTTCATCAAAAGGATTTGGGGCAGATGATCACATGTAACAGCGTCAAGAGTTCATTCCGCTGATCCACACCTCCTTCGTTTTTTGAAGCACGTGTATCTAACGGCATCTAAAACAGAGGAGAAAATGTACTGCTACGCGCAGTAGTCCAGGAACATAGAGGAATGCAACTGAGGTCACTGAAACAGTAACAAACATGGGAAGTTCAGCAAGCAGGAAAAGACATTAATGCCCCTGTGCCATTTCACATTGCTTAGGGTACTTAAATCATGTCTAAACTCATTACCTCTCAGCTGTGTACAGGGATAGCTAGTCAAAATCAATCTGCCTTTGTACTTGTGGGAAATACTTTCATTGTGAAAGCTTTACAAGTGTCATGGAAGATAATTACGTGTACCAGGATCTGAAAAACTGGCAGTATCCACTTTTGGCACGAGTTACTACCATTACACTTTTTATTGCTACAGAGTCACCCATCATGTACTTGGGTGCCATTTCAACACTCCTGGTGCAAATAAAAAATGACTCTCTGGTTTGGGCTGCCAAATTCTTCTACCTAGTCAAGCCTTTTGCTAAATCCCACATATGTCTTCCAGAGTCAGTTGGATAGCAAGGAGGTGCAAAGGCAACATGATCTTCCTCATCCCCATAAGCACCTCAGTATTTTCCCTTAGAATCACAGAATTGTGGAGAAGGAAGGGACCCCATGTATAAGGCCTGCAGAACCTAGAACAGACTTGAAGAATTGGGTACACACCCCAGTATTTTATATTTTTTAATAAACCCTATTGTTTGTCATAAACAAGAGCTCTTCCTTACATTCCGCATACAGACAGCACATTTTCCTGGGGCTAAGCGCCATATATATTCAATAAGGCTTATTTCTGAGTATACATGTGTAGGATTGCATTTTTCACCTTTACAGCTCAGAAATACATGCAAACTGACTCTCCCCCCCACCCCCAATGCAATTCTTCCCCTGCATCTGATTATATAGCAACCTTAACAAGAACTGGGTTGCACACTGAGAGAGTTATTTGTATTACTGCACTGGCTGCAAGACATAGTTAGATCTGAAGGTACAGGTGACCATAAATCCATAATCAAACAGGGGCTAGACAAGGAGGGGCGGTGTTCAGTTTTTATTGCCTCTGTGGTAGGTTGGATGCTGGTGGTATTCACAGTTCCAGAGGATTATTCATTCTATAGGCCTTTTTATCAGTACTCCTAACATCAGATAAGTGAGCTGGCATATATTATGTATAGTACTGTAATTAATAGTTATAGTAATAGTAATAGTAATAATAATAGTAATATACAAGTCATGTATGTGTGTCATTCACCCCTGTAGAGCAGCTAGCTAGAAGAATTAAAAGCTACACTTTGAAAACAGCATGGGAATTGGCAATCTCAACTTTTTAGATTGTTTTGTTTAATAACTGTTGTAAAATATATAGTATTATTAATGAGCAACAGCAAAAACAATGCCCTGAAGGAGCAAATTCATACCTAAGTACCTTTGCTAGAGAATAAATTTCTGTCACGACAAAGGCATGTTTTCTTTCCGGTTAAGAAATAAAAACTATAATTGTAAGCTCTACCATTAAAGTTAAGATGATTAAACTTTAAAAAGTAGATTAAATGATTTCCTTGCATTCAATTGCATTTATTGAATTGTGAGGTATTTGAGCCCTTAGCTGCATGCTCATGTTTACATTGGTTACCAAAGGAATAACTTGTTCTAAGGATACAGATGTCTAAGTAGTTAACCTTACAGCTTACATCTGCTGCCAAGGAAACAGGAAAACCTGAGCTGCTTTCCTGCAAAATTGCTTCATTAATCTACAGTTTTGATATTAATGCCATACTTAATTTCTATCTCTTAGACTATTTCCTCTGGTTTATAGAGGTAGTTTTAGAAAGCGGCATTCAAAAGGTAGTGGTAGGTGAATGGTCTTTTTTGTACATTAGAATAGGCTGGGGAAATTCAAATGCAAAGGCACCACTGATGCATGCCAATCCAATGATACATTTCTCAAAGTAGGACTGTAAATTTGATCCAGGAATATTCTCTCTTCAGAATGCAATTATTCTAAAACAAGTCAGGATATCTTAGAGGTATGCATGACATGTGAGCTCACTTCCACTTTATCTAATTACTGATAACAAGAAACTAAACTGAAGTTACTATTTGCTGCTTCAAACTTCAGCACTCAACCACTGATTCTAAAGAGATTTGCCACAATGCAACACTCTTATCTAGAAATAAGGACCAGTTCACATATTGATGATTTCCTACGCAGAAGCCACTTCCTTGCAGGCACTTGTATGAATTCTACATGCTGTTAATTATGCATGGCAAGTGCATGTTCCTATGTCACCATACAAATAGGTATATAAGGAAACCCCAGCTGGCAATTGCCTTTAGGACTGAACTGTGTGAAAGGCAGCATAGAAAGCTAACATCCAATGCAATACTACAAACACACAAACACACACACACTCTATAGTTAAAGAAAAATATTAGCTGATTAGGTAAAGGTAAGGTAAAGGGGCCCTGACCATTAGGTCCAGTCGTAACCGACTCTGGGGTTGCGGCGCTCATCTCGCTTTACTGGCCGAGGGAGCCAGCGTACAGCTTCCGGGTCATGTGGCCAGCATGACTAAGCCGCTTCTGGCGAACCAGAGCAGTGCACGGGAGCTCATCCTGTCATGGGGATTCGAACCGCCGACCTTCTGATCGGCAAGTCCTAGGTGGATTAGTCTACTGATTAAAACTAGCACATATGGACTAAAGCCAGTAATTCATGCTATTTCCTAAGTTCCAGTTCTTGCCTCATGTCTGCTAAGGGCTCATCCACACTTACACTTGCCCCATACCTTGTCCTGCCCCTTTCCCAGGGCAAACCTGCTCTTTAGTGCTAAATTGGAACCAGTGTCAATCTGCAGAAAACCCAAATTGCCGTTTGCTCTGATTTGAGTGCTAAAGAGCAGTTTTCCCTAGGACAAAGCAGAGGGAAAAGAGGAAGTGTGGATGAGCCCCAAGCTACCTTGGTATTTTCAGGTGCAAAGGAGGATGCTATCTCATTGCCAATGCTGTAATAATGTCCAACTGCCAATCTGTAGATGAAGTGGGAGCAGATGATGTATTTGCAGCAAAGTGTCTTGGGTTTGCTTGTCTTGGAAATCAGGTCCTTTGAAATAGCCATAGTCTCAGATATACTCTGGACCATATTCCATCCAGCAACAGTTCCAATTTTAATGGCAGATGCTACCATCTAGTACCATCCACTTACTTCACTGGGGACTCTTTCCCCAGTGAAGTAAGTGGAGAGAACATGAGGTTGCCAAGGGATAGAAGTGAGGACTGTATGATGGCGCTCCCAGAGTCGCAAACCAATTTCAAACTCCTTTGATAGGAAGCTCAAGGCTCCTCCTGGAAACCTGTCTCTGTCATTTAGTTTTAGTAAGTCAGGCCAGAAAAGACAGCAAAATGTACCAAAAGGAGCAAATCTGTGTGCAGATAAAAAAATACACGGATTGGTTAAGTGGCAAACCACTTTTCCAGTGCCAGCTCTAGAGATTCCTAGTTGATTCCTTGCAGTAAGTCTTCCTCCTACTGTAGTGTCCCAACAGTATATTTTGTGGGGTTTATTGTCAATGCAGGCTTTCCAGAGCACTTTTGCTTCCCATTTAGGCAGCTTAAAAGTGAAAACTGATCCTCCCCTCTCTCAACATGACCAGAAAGATCCATTAAGGCCAAGCAGATTTGCTCAAGTAACTTCCTGTGCTCCATGGGCATTTGAAAGCTGAATCTTCACTTGGAACTGCTATCTCAATCAGCTGGTGTGTATGTGTGTGTATGTGTGTGTTCCTTACATCACTTACATTGCATATGTTCAACTCTATTCACTGCCAACTGCTTAACGGATAAGGCAAACTTGGCCGAGTTATCCTAATAGCACACTCAGTTCTTTTGTAATCAAAGTGCCACAATCCAGATTCAAGAAAGTGAGGTCAACAAGTTTTGGGGGAATTCTAAAATTTGCAGAAGTATTATTGTTGTTGTTGTTATTATTATTTTAAAAACCCTTAGAAAAACTCCTTCAATAGAAGAATTGAGCATGCTCAGTGATGGCTGAGTCTCTTGGAAGAGGGGGAGAGATATATGCAGGGAGGGCTGGAATGGAGCATCTTGAAAAACAGCAATGGCTGACTGACTCCTTGAACAGGAGCACTCTACACTGACCAGGTCCTGTTTATTCAGTCTATACCAGGCATGTCCAACAAGAAGTAGGGTGTGATCTACGATCCAATATAAAAACTGGCAGTGATCTACCACCCAGGGATGGGAGTAGGGTGGGCAGGTGGGGGCTGGCTGCTTCCCCTGAGGGGGCAGGGATGGGTGCAGGGTGGGTGGGCAATGCCAATCCTGCCTTCTCCCCCTCCCTCCCTCCACCCCCTGTCAATGAGAGCCACTCAAGTGATCCTGATGCTGATCCTGCCTTCTCCCCCAGCCTCCCTCTACCCCTGCACAGGCAATGCTGTTGCTGGTTCTGATCCCACCTTCCCTCGTCAGAGACCTGGCTCCTTCTTGCCTCCCTCCTTTCCCCCACCCAGCACATCTCTCTATCCTCAAACCAGCTGGGCTGCGGAGCTCTTTCGTGCCCGGCTTTGGAGCCATTATCTTTCTGGCTATTGAGGAGCGTGCTGTGCTCAGGCTGCCTTGGGCTCGCGATCGACCAAGATCAACCCCCTGATCGACTGATCGATCAGGATCGATGGGTTGGACATACCATCCATAATGTAAGAGAGCATTTTTGTGTATTTTACTTATTTAAACTATTTATATTCTGGCTGTCCCCTTAATAGTAAACCTCCAAAGTGGCTTGCAGCAGATTGAAGAAGATTTTGGAGGGACAGCAATGTTAAATGCTCCCTTCTCAGTTATAAGATGTTACTTAAGTGTTTAGGATTTGAGTACAAATAGAACATTTCTGGTTCAGAGCAAGGCAAAGTGCTCCATCATATAAGCTGCCAATCATTCATTTATGGAGCAGAGAACTCTGTGTGGGAAATGAACCTCAGTTGTGCTCTGGATTTCATCACAGAAGATTCTCAGATACTCTTCCCATCTCAATGAGTGATAAGATTGGCATATATCATGACAGATGATGGCTCAACATCGCAGCAGGTGTGTAATCCAGGTGTTCTAAACTGCAGGTGCCCAATAGCTTTCTCCATCATTTTACTTCCATGCTGGCACTCAGCCATCTTGATTTCTGTGCAGCAGGACATTGTGAGAAGCTAGAGGAGCAAGGACTGTAAAATGTAAGCAAGAAGGCCTCCATGTCCCAGCATCACTTTACAGCATATTGCTTTGGGATATGAAAAAAAAAATGCAAACTTTATTATTTTTCTCTCTCAGAAGCACATCACATTTCACCAGGAAAACAATCCTTCTTAAGTTATCTTATCTTGGGATCTGAGCCAATGTGTGGGAAATCATAAAAACCTAAGCAGCGATCTTGATTTCATCACAGAAGGTCTCAGACACTTTTCTCATCTCCCTGTGTGAAATGATTGACATATGCCACTCCAGGCAGGTGTACCTGGGTGGCAAAACAGCAGCTGTGCCACCCAGGTGTTCCTGTGCTTTAGATGCCAAATAGCTTAAAGCAGCAGCTGGTGTTTGGAGGGAATTGCACAAGGCCCAGGTCTTTCAAAACCTTCCTTGTTGAATGAACTCCAAAAGGGGTTCCCTCAACCAATCACATCTCATTTGCAATTTTCTTCTGCCTGGTAGTCGATATAGGTGACCACAGTGGACATGTAGAGGTTTTACAGATTGAATGAATTATTCTAATCATATAAACTCTAGGCTGGAAAAGAGTTGACTGTGTGCTGTCCTTTGGGAGCATTCAGTTAAACTTGGCATGCCGTATCAGCATTAGGAAGACTGGAAACATGTCTTATTCTGAATCAGACAATTGGTCCATGGAGCTCAATATTGTCTACACTGAGGGGGTTGCCAGTATTTTGTGGGAGGGATTCAAGTACTCCACTTTTAAAAAAGAACCAGGGCAATGCATTGAAAAGAGTGGGATGAGAGAATGGCCAATGGGATGACATATCAATACCCCATAGGCAACTCAGAACAAATGTGGGATGGATGCTCATTATCGTTTAACCACCCTGTAAACAAAGCAGAGAGAACATTCAATTAAAACCAGATATAATCAGTTGCGCGTAAGCTTTCTGCAACCAAATCTGGATGAATGCTGATTAAAGAGGTCATCTGAGGGAGTCATGGTGAATCTCTAGAGTTCATACAGATGTTACTCCCAGTCCAACAGGAGATTCTGAGGAATGAACTTGGGATTCAACATGCAGAACAGATGCTTCCCCACTGAGCTATGGCCTTCATGGCAACAGACATTTCCTGAAAAGGAGCTAAGGGAGAGTTTGCTTACAAACTTGTCTCAGAAAGCAGCAGTTTATTTTTTAAGAAAGGTTGTGGCCTACTTTTTGAACTTTTGTGCACTCTCTTTAATTAATGAGGGTTCACCCACTTATCATTGTGCATGGGTAAGTCTGACTTTTGATTACAAGTCCCCCTGAACTTTGAACAAGTGTGTCACTCTCCATTGTCCCATATTGCAACAAGGGCATTAGTGTTCTGTGCCATTTCCACCATTTCCTACCTTTGTACCTAGTCTTGACACCTCCTTAATGTATTACAAACTCAGCCAACACAAACATACCTCATTAGATTTGGCCTACAAGTGTAAGGGTTGAGAAGGCCTTTCATATGCTGTTCTGATTATTACACACAGTTTTCAGGGAGAAATATTATTTGTTATTATTTATGTCAAATACACTTTCCCCAGGGCAAATTCTAACATATTGCTATAGTGAGATCGTACTCTCACCTAAAGAACAGATTTCTATATTCTAAAGTAAAAAAAGAATGACCGCTCCCCGCTTAAAACGGGGGGCGCCCTTTGTGTGGGCGCGTGCAGCCCCTAGATCTGGAGCGGCCCCAACAGCATAGGCTTGGCTTTGCCTTCCCTCAGGTGTGATACCTGGAGGTCTCCGCCTACCTCAGTCAGTTGTCCAATCCCACCTGGGGGAAGCGTTGCCAAGGAGACCAGGCCAAGTAGGGGAGGGATTACCTGCCCACACAATAGAGGGAGGATCTTACCTAGGAATCCTCACTTGGCTCCAGAGCTTCTCCCACCCTACCCACCCTCAGTTAATGTCTTATTTTGCAGGTTAACTTTTCTTCACAGGTTTTGCAGGTTAACTTTTCTTCACAGGTATGCGGGCGCTGCTACGCTAAGGTCGCTGTTAAAGGCCCGGAAAGGAATTTCCCTGCATTGGCAGGTTTCGCCTTTCCCGTAGCAAAACGTCACAACTTTGGCGGTATCAGGCCTTGGGCGGAATCCTTTTGTCCATCTTCCTCTTGTGGCGGCGATACCAGGGTTCCCCATTAAAGGGGTTTTCTGAAGGGAGGCTTTGGCCGTACACCGAAAGGTCGTCATTCCTCTCTCCTGCAGCGGCGGCATTACGGGGGCGGCCATCTCTGCTTGAACATATGTTCTCCAGAGCTGGCCCATCCCCACCCACACACTGGATCACCCTAATGCTCCCTAGGTCCCCGGCTGGGGACCAGGGAGGGAGAACGCCCAATGCCTGAGCCAAGGTCTACCCACATTTGAAATTTAATAAAGTTGTGGCCAATTTAATCCCATAGCACGTTGTCTTGAGTCGTTATTCCACATGACGGGGGACCGTGCAGGATCTGGGGACTCCGCCTGTCCACACAATGTGCTCTTTAAAATGAATTTTACTAGGGAACACAACAGTATTTTCATTCTGATAGCCTTGTTCACAGTAAATTAGAAATACTTTATACATTTAGAAGAATTAAACAGCCATATATGGACTGTACTGCTACTAGCTGTAGATGTATGTGTTGCAGGGTGTTGCAAGTTCATACTCGCTCCAGAAAACACCTGAGAGCCACCTGTCTTAGATAAGGGAAGACTGAGACAGACAACCCACCAGCTGTACAATCAAAGAAAAACAGGCATTTGCTTACCGTAAATGTTTTTGAGATAATTGACGCTCTGGGCACAGAAGATAGAGCCAGCTTGCGTTTGACTCCTCTATGGGGAAGTGCTCTCATCCTTCCAGACCAGACTGGTAAGAGCAGGAAGTTCCTGAAAAAGTAAGAGAAAGAGATGAAATATTTACAAAAAACATAAAGGCCAACATGGGTGAAACCCTGCGTAACAGCCCAAGGAACAAACTATTATTCAGTTACAAGAAGTTAGAAGGGGAAAACCACTCCAGGTGGCCATAACTATTGCTCTCACATTTTTTACCTGTGGTCCAGAAGGATGAACTGATAACACCTAGAGAAAAAGTAGAAGTGGATTGAATGCGCTCCTTACTCTCCCAAGAGCAGAACATTTACAGGAAGAAAATTACTATTATCTCTGACAGAGTAAGGAGGGCATTCTAGATTCTTTGGGCCCTTCACCTGTTGATCTTAGGGCAGTTCACAGCCTTATTAATGTATGAACAGATACTCACCTGGCTATCTGGCAGGTATTGTCAAGCCCCAGAAGACTGAAGATGGAGGCAATCAGCCCCAAGAATGCTTGCTACAATTAAGAAGATAGAAGGGGGAAAAAATCCCAGGAGCCCCCAACTAACTCCCACATGCTTCATACTACAGTGGTACCTCGGGTTACATATGCTTCAGGTTACATATGCTTCAGGTTACAGACTCCACTAACCTGGAAATAGTACCTCGGGTTAAGAACTTTGCTTCAGGATGAGAACAGAAATCGTGCAGCAGCGGCTAAAGTGGTGTTTCAGGTTAAGAACAGTTTCAGGTTAAGAACGGACCTCCAGAATGAATTAAGTACTTAACCCGAGGTACCACTGTATTGGACTTTAAGTTCTGTTGCATATACCTGCATGGAACGTTTTCTTCAAAGGCTACCGGAGTCAGTCAAAAGTTACACTGATTGTCATGGAAATAGGGGAGTTTAAAGCTTTGGAGCTTAAAACTGTGGTTTGTGACCCAAACAAAAAATATGCAAATGGAAGCTATTAGGTTTTTGGTTTTTTTAATTTTTATTATTATTTAAGAATAAAGAAACTCCAATATCAATATTGGAGTTGTTTTTTTTTTTACTTAAAAGTGCATGTTTTTAAAACATGTGTTATTTATATATCGGTAGATTATGCTAGCAATTCTTTTAGTTGTGGGAATCTTTTGCTTCAGAGTTTATTTGTGTGTTATGATGGTATGGAAAGTAAAGTTGAACTGTCTAACACTGTGCTGGCCTTGCCAAGGAAAGAAAATGGATCTCAGTTTCTTTCATAGGGAGATCTACTTTTGTTCCATGGCTCTTTTACTTTGATTTTGTTTAATCAGCTTTGCCTATAAATATGTATATATGTGTGTGTTCTTTCCAAACACGCGCATACATGGAAGGAATTTTTTTTTTTTTAACTGAAGGCACAATTGATTGGAATCAAGGATGGGAAAGAAATTTGATTCATCTCTCATTTCAGTGCAAACCTACATGATTTGTACTTTCTGAAGGGATATACAAACTGAAGTACAGCCAACCTGCAAAAGTTTGCACCTTTCTGAAGTTTGCAATGCAGTTCTCTGGCCACATAACGTGTGGAAAAATGCATATTCTGGGTCTTCATAAAAAAGCCTTGCATGTGCTGCTGAAAATAGCATGCAGAAATGTACTATACATGGGGGAATTGCATTACAAAAATGTGTGTATTAAGCAAAATTGCATACAAGTGCATGCTAGGAGAAATTTGCACTAAAATGCTAAGGAATCTTCATGGGACTTAATCCCCCCACCCACTAATGTGGAAATGTGAAGAACCAAACTAAAGACTGGGAAAAGGACAAATGGAGAGAATCTGAAACTAATAAATTCACCCATCCCCCATAGAACTCAACAGGACTTAAAGGTAAAGGTAAAGGTACCCCTGCCCGAACGGGCCAGTCTTGACAGACTCTGGGGTTTGTGCGCCCATCTCACATCTATAGGCCGGGGGCCAGCGCTGTCCGGAGACACTTCCGGGTCACGTGGCCAGCGTGACAAAGCTGCATCTGGCGAGCCAGCGCAGCACACGGAACGCCGTTTACCTTCCCGCTGGTAAGCGGTACCTATTTATCTACTTGCACCCGGGGGTGCTTTCGAACTGCTAGGTTGGCAGGCGCTGGGACCGAGCAGCGGGAGCGCACCCCGCCGCGGGGATTCGAACCGCCGACCTTTCGATCGGCAAGCCCTAGGCACTGAGGCTTTTACCCACAGCGCCACCCGCGTCCCTATTAACAACAGGACTTACTTCCAAGTAAATGTGCTTAAAATCAGATCACCAGTCATTCCATACCATATCAGGCAAGCAGCAGAGCAGCTAGCCTGCATAAACCAATAAGGAGACAGCATCTTGAACAATATTCTTCCTAAAATTCATCTTATACTTGATACACATCTGTCCTGGAAATATGCAATGAATCTATAGATTTCTTGGGCAACCCTTCAGGGTTATTCAATGGGACTCAACCATCCAGGGGTCCTTTACCTTTACCTTACACTGCCAATGACAATACTGAGCTAGATGGGCAAACTGGTCTGACTCAGTATAAGGCAGCCTCCTATCTTCCAATGACTTTATTTAATTTTCAGATTACAGATCCTTCAAGTGTCCCTATTTTCCAGGGACAGTCCCAGATTTACAGAAGCTGCCCCAGTTTCTGATTTGATCCTGGATTCTTTAGGATGTCCCTATTTTCATTGGAGAAATATTTGAGGGTATGGTAGGATGTCCCTATTTTCATTGGAGGGTATGGCATTATGTGACCCCTAAGCTATCTGAAGGCAGCCCTGTATAGGGATTTTTTTTAAAAAAAGTTTAATGCTTTATTATGTTTTTATATGTGTTGGGTTCAGCCAAGAGTGGCTGGGCAACCCAGTCATATGAGCAGGATATTATTATTATTATTATTATTGGATGTCCCTATTTTCATCAGAGAAATGTTGGCGGGTATGAGATTGTAATTGTTTGATGCTGGTACATTCTACTTTATTCCACTCCCTCCATGTGGAAACGTCTATAAGTAATGTGACCCAGTGCTCAGCTTACATATAAATGTCAAAATATTATTTTCACCACCTCTGTTTTTTTGGTTTACTGCTGATAGAAGAGTTCATTTTTCAAAACTAAGGAGGTGTACCTCAAATGTAAATTTAGAGTTGTAGTTGTCCATAAATTTTGCTTGTTATTGACCATTCTCAGGAGGCAGTAGAGTTCCATGGAAAGAGTTTGGTTTATCTTCCTGGCTCCATCTTGTAAATCAGGATATAATACGACCCCTCCATGTCAAAAGGTTACAACCCAGGAGCCTAGTGGAAAATTCTCTAATTCACCTTGGGGAACAAAAAAAATAAAGCGGAAAGCGTAAATGCATCAAACCCTGATCCTCAACAAAAACAACTGTATTACATCACCAGCTAATTACATTACCATTTTGTTTCTGTTGATTTTTATGAAATACTTGCTTATTCCCCAAGTCTGGCAAATTAATTTACATATATACTTTTGAAAAATAAAGATGCATAATACATTATAGTTATTTTCACATTAAATGAAATCAAAATAAAGATCCCTCTGAGGGGGAAGGGTCATAGCTCAGCAGCAAAACAGATGCTTTTCATGCAAAAGTTTGAGACTATTTTTATTTATTTATCCATCTTCAATTCCACACTTCCTCCCAAAGAAGCCCAGGTTCAATCCCTGGTATCTCCAAGTAGGACTGGGGAAGACTAATGTCTGAAACTCTGGACAACCAGCATCAGTGAGTGTAGAGTAGGCAACACCAAGGTAAATAGTCTGACTTGGGACAGTGTATGTTCCTACCCCTGGCTCTTCTGATCCTAGGTATCTCTCCACAAGGGTGTCAAAATGGAAGGAGAAGCTTTTCCGAAAGAGAGGTTGGCCACCCATTATCAACACTGTCCTGCAATGGTCAGCTGTAGGGGAGTGTCAGATATGTTTTGCAACACATAGTGAGACCCAATAGGCCTGGTCTGTTGCCTCTAGAACTTAAAATGTACTGTAGGATATACCCCATAATATTCCCCACAAGAGGTTATATGGCTGATGATGGTGCTTCTGCAGTGAATCCAATGTGGAAATCATTCCACAAGGCACAGAATTCGAAAACTACTACCATATGCTGTAGGTAAATGACCAACTTTCTAAAAAGGGAATTTAGGAATACACAGTAGGAAGCCGTCATATACCAAGTCAGTCTATTGGCCCATTTAGCTCAGTATTGTCTATTGACCGGCAGTGGTTTTACAGAAGTCTCTCCAGGCCTTTCTGGAGATGCTGAGGATTGAACCAGGGACCTTCTGCATGCAAAGCAAACATTCTCCCACTGAACTATGACCCTTCCCCTTAAATGTATAGCATGCTTTCATATATATGCTGGCCCGATTATGCTGTTTAGCATAATGCTGATTGAGTTAGCCACAAACAAACAGTGGTGCTCTGCTGGCAACAACTCAGGTCAGCAAGATAGTAGCATGCTAGGAAATGTCATATTTGTACACCCAGTTCCCCTCTTCTTTTTTATAATGTGTGTGTGTGTGTGTGTGTGTGTGTGTTGAACTAGAGCCTTCCGCAAGCACTCTTCAGTGGTACAATTTTTCCTGCACCACGACTCTCCTGGCTTCTCAGAAGGCCAAGCAGCCTAGACCTAGGCCCACCAAGCGGTCCTTGTTGGCCTGTGAGACCATTTTCCCAAACTACCCCCACCTATCAGCTGATGTCAGTGCAGAACAGGGGCACACAGCCAAACTGAGCAGGATCTAATCCCTGATGAGTCCTGCTTGTGTGCTAACATTGTGCCAACTTCACCACCACCTTGCCCCTTCTCCCAGTATGCCACATGGTGGTGTCTGGATGTCAAGTACACAGTACCAGCCAAATGCTTCTGGTGGTGGAAGTGGTTGGAATACACCTTCCCAGATGAAAACAAATGCCCTGGGATGCAAGAAATGGCCTCTCAAACCATTTCCACTATATGAGGACTGTCTTCATCTATAATGAAACTTGGCCTCAGGAGTGGAGCAATGTGGACTTCCGGGGTTGACGCGATCTGGGAATACTGGTGGTGGGGTTGGTGATAATAGTTGGCTAGCCAGACTGAGGTCATCATATCACAGTTGGGGACGGGTTAGAGAGCAGTGCATATGATAGAGAGGGAACTAAGAGCAGGAAGAGAGCATGAGTACAGTATATGGTGGGATAAGAAGCAGCTAGAATTATTACTACCTCAAAGAGCTTTGTTGTGCGTTATCTTCAAAGAAGGCAGTACCATTGATTTTATATGAGACTTGACAGATAACACTGGTGATTGTCTAGACAACACAGCTCTGTCTTATGTAACGTTGAAGAAGAAGAAAAATGATAAGGAACACTGGTTTTTATGTGTTCTGAGATGCTTTGACATTGGTTTCCTTTGCTACTACATCTCCATAAATATATTTCAGTCGGCTGCTCCACGTGAGATTGCAAGGATGAGGATGATCTGAGGTCATGCAGAATGAGTAGCTTACCAAAATGGGGAGAGGCAAAACGCAAAGGAAGCCTCCTTTAAAATATAGCGTGGTGAGCAATCTTAGTTCACGTGAACCATAAATCTTATGGTAGAAGCTAAAATATATTAAAGTGGTCGTTTATTTGACACATTGTAATAAATGAAGTTCTGTGCTTCATGCTCTTTTATTACTTCTCGAGGGCTATAACAAAATGCAACCATTGTAAATTTTCCAGAGTTGCACATATATATTCTTTGTGAAGAGATTTACAATTTTTGATTCTGATCTTCCTTGTGTTTTTAATCCAGCAGTTACCTAGAAACAAATCAAAACAGATTTCCCAGCAGTTATAAAACTGTCAAGTGATTATATAAGAACAGTCCTGGAGGGTGGGTTCCCCCTCCCCACAAAAAATTAAAAAGAAAACAACAAAGAAACTAATGCTGCTGTGGTAAAGTTCTACTGTCGGATACCTGGGTTTCATTCACTGTTTTGTTTAGTATTTGCACTCATAGCCTTCATTGAATGATCCCAGAGCATTTTATTAAATATCACAATTAAAACAAGTGCAATTTACATTGTGGTTGAAAGAATAGTTGGTAGTAAAAAATGCCAAGTTCTCAGAGGAATCTTAAGTAGAAGAAAAGTGCTTACTTATGTTCCACCACCAGAGACACTCATCGGAAGCTCAACTGTGGTTGACTAGCAGCCTTCTTGCAACCATGCTGCACTTCCACACTGGGGTGAACAGTACTTTTAGGCAGGATTCTGACTTTAGTAATCAAAGGTCATTTTTAACCCCTTCCAATTTCTATGCGATTCCATAGTATTCCAGAGGACTGGGCAAATGACACCAAAGGCTCAGTTTCTTGTTGTCAAATGAGCCTCGTCAACTTCGGGAATGACCAAGGATGCTTCTGCAGATGATTTAGTGTCACAATTACATTTTGCACTTTTCAACACATTCAAAATATTTTATTTGCAGCTGCATAGCTGAGTCCTGAGCTAAGGGTTCAGGCTATCCCTGAGGTACCCTGCTCCCAAGTTGTTTAGGACTTAACACAAGAAACCCGTGAACCTGGCAGAGTAGCAGATGGGTAGCCAGTGCCGCTGTTTTAACAATGGTGTCACATGTTATTAATGAGCTGTCCTCATCAGCAGTCTGGCTGCTGCAATTTGTACCAGCAGGAGCTTCTGAACCAGACCCAAAGGCTGCCTAACATAGAGCACATTATAGTAATCCAGCCTTGCGAACTACAGTTCCCAGGAATCTTTGAGGGAAGCCATGACTGCTAAAATGGTAGAAGAGTGTTTTAATTGTATGGTATGGATGTTAGGAAGCTCAGTATAAGCATATAATACACAATACACAATAGGTAGAATGTATGATGGAGTACAAAAGGTTTGTTGCCATTTCTTTGAGACAAACTCATTATTTGCTTGTGGTAAAGCCAAGAGTGGCTTATGTAGGCCATTGGAAATGTCTGGCTTAATAAAACACCTATATCATCCCCATTGTGTACCATGCCTCTGCCACATGTTTTAGGGGGAAATAATCACAATATTCAGGAGATTTCTTTTCCTTTTAGTTTTATTAGCAACTCCCTTCTTTTGGTATCCTTCCATCTGAAAAGCCAGATGTCTTAGAACCATGAATCCTGCCAGTAAACTCTAAAACTGCCCACAGTAAGCCTTGTGTAGATAATAATGCTACAGTTTTATGGTCTGATACTTTCTCACAATGCATAGGGGCCTGAAATATGTTTCTTATATAAATGCCCATAAGCTTTATGAGGCTGCAGGAGCTCAATAAGCTCTGGTCCAGAGCAAAGCATGTTTTGCACTATATCTTGGACTAGAATTATTCAGATGGAGAAATTAGATTTTGGAAAAGAGAGAATTATTTGGAAAGACACAGGGGGTTCATGTATGTATATAAGTGGGTATTATTTAAAGTTGCCCTGTAGGTGGAATGGTAGATTATATCCTGATGTAAAACATTAGGTGGGAATACCAGATTGGAGGTCAAAGCTAGGTGAATCATGGAAATGTTTTGTTGTATACCTGTTTTGCTCTTATGTTTTGCTGTAACCGAATGTATAGGTATATATGCTGCCAATTTTTAAATTGTTTCTTTCCTTGTTTTTCTTTGATATGGAAACTCTTAATAAACAGTTCTTTTAAAAAATAGAACACAATAGAATTGTTACATTTTGTCTCTCAACCCCGTGCATTTATTTTAAAATAGTAGTTAAGACGTATCAGTTGAAGCTACTGAGATAGTGGTTACCTCCAGTCTGTCACTATTTTGTGGAAGGAATTCAAATGCATACTGGAACTTAGGGTTTGCAACAGTTAAACTAGTTAAAAGGGCTCTGTTGCCCTTGTGCAGCCTTTTAGCGGTTTGGAAAGTGACAGAGAAATGCACTGAAACATGTGGAATGGACAAACAACTAAAAAGGGAAGCTGTATAAAGCAGGTTCCAGGGTTTAAATGTATGGTGTTAACTGGCCACTTCTCACATGAAGGGATGACAACAACCATGTGACCTCAAGGGCAGGGCTAAATGCCCAGTCCTGCAGCTCTGCTGTATCTGTGTTGGTTCCTATGGTGACAGAGCTTGTGTTACACATCCTTTGCTTGCTCCTTGATTGTGCCTCATCTTGTCCCTGCTTCTGTGCTTTCCTTTACCCTTTACCACCTCCCTGGATGCAGTCTCCACCCACGTCCTTGTCCCGTCCTTGTCCACAAATCAGCTTAATGCCTTGCTGGTTTGCTCACTGCCTACTTTGCTACTGCTTACTGTCAATCCAGCAGAAACTCAAACATTTTACAAGACCTGTCATCCATCAATGAAATAGATGTCTTTCTGTATATCCCGCAATCAGTATGGAAGTTTCCCTTCATTTTATTATCCTGTTGTCTTCATATTAGGGTGGCCAGGTGGACTGTACAGAGGTCCTCTCCTTGAAGAGCTGTCTAGGCCAAGTGTAGTTTAAAGGACACCTGGTCACAGTCTTCTCCACTATGAGATGCACTGTATTTCTACTTAAGTTATAGTAATTATTTCTAAAATAGCATCACTATATATATATATTACATGTGCCAATTTTATGGGAATTGGTGTCCTCACCTGTCCTTTTTTTTGTACAATGCATGTTATCTCTTTCTTTTTGGTGATGTGTAAGTGGTTATGCTATTTCACCTTTGACTCAGGCCTACATTTTACAGTGCACTTACACCTTCTGAGGTGCTCATTCTTCCAGCTGTTCCTTTCTAAACTCAGCCCTTTAAAAAAAGGGACAGCAATGGTTCCATAATTGCACAGTTGAGTAAATTCCAATTGCAGAATTTCTTTCTCTTTAATGCAAAATCTAAACTAAAGGACAGGTGAAACTGCTTGGTTGCTTAATCGTTGGTGTTCTGGAGTGATACATTTTCTCTTTCAGGCACAGGATGGCAGTAGAACTCTTTTCAAACACATGAACTATTATGGTTTTAACTGCAAGTAAAGGGGTTTGTCAATCTCACTATGATGAAATCTTTTTACTCTGTCCTTCAAAAGATGTACTGATGAGTATCTTTATTGGCCACAGAAGAAAGGAGTAGGTAAAATTAGTTTTTGAATTTTATAACTTGCGTTGAACAGAAAGAATTTGGGGGAATTGCAAAATCTAGTAGGATCTAGCCTGCTTGGACTTCTCTGAGCATGCAGTACTGGTCCAGATGTTCTCCTCGACTCCTTTTGACCTTAGAGCACTTCGCTCATCTATTACATTTATTATGTTTAAATCCCATTTTCCTATGCAGAGCCACAAATGTGTAGGAAACTCCCTGTTGGTCAGCTGCTCATATCCAGATATGCTTTACTTCATAGAAGGATCTGCCACTTTCAGACTCATATCTTACCTTCCCTCATCCCTGAATGGCACTTTCAAGAATGCAGAAAGCCCCTCCCCATGTAGTCTTTGGAACATCCCTTTAGTTCCTGTGCGCTAATGAAATGTGCTCTGTAAAGAAGGCAAAACACACGTAATGGAAAAAAGATCCCCATATTGGTCTGACTATTTGTTGTTTAGTCGTTTAGACATGTCTGACTCTTCATGACCCCATGGACCAGAGCACGCCAGGCACTTCTGTCTTCCACTGCCTCCCGCAGTTTGGTCAAACTCATGTTAGTAGCTTTGAGAACACTGTCCAACCATCTCGTCCTCTGTCATCCCCTTCCCCTTGTGCCCTTCCCCTTGTGCCCTCAATCTTTCCCAATACCAGGGTCTTTTCCAGGAAGTCTTCACTTCTCTTGAGGTGGCCAAAATATTGGAGCCTCAGCTTCAGGATCTGTTGTTCCAGTGAGCACTCAGGGCTGATTTCCTTAAGAATGGATAGGTTTGATCTTCTTGCAGTCCATGGGTCTCTCAAGAGTCTCCCAAATAATGGCAGCATCCCAAAAGTCATGGGTTCTCTACCTAGAAGAACATGATTATAGGTTGCACTCATTTTTTCTACAAGCCAGATTTGGGAAGAAAGTGTACTGTATTTAGACCAGTGCAGTATTCTTTCCTTGCCTTTACTTTCCTCTGTTTCTTCTGCTGTTTCTTATTTAGATTACAAGCTCCTTGGGGCAGATAACTTCCTCTTAAACTCTGTGATGCATTATGCACATTGATGGTGCTGTGTGAATGAATCAATGGATGCATAATATTCCAAGACCTGGTTTATATTATAAATGGTTAATGTTTTACAAATATTGCACAACACTCCTTCCTCTATGGTGAAGAAGAAGCCCTTGTGATCATCCAATTTTATCTGAAACTGAATCCTGACTGATGTCAATTGATTTGGCTAAAAGAAACCAACTTAAAATATTTAACAATAGATGGCAGTGTTGCATTTCTCAAATAATGGGTTTAATGGGGGAAACAGGGAAAAATATTCAGAGGTAGATTAGCCTCAGTTATTATTGTTGTCCAAAATGCAATTAAAATATATGGAAATTATGGAGTTAATTGTGAAGTGACATTTGAGGTGAAATTCATTATACGTTTCTTTCTAATACATATCAAAGGACAAAGACAAAAAAACAACAACCTGGCAAAACAAGAGTCTTGACCAGCTGAATCCAGCTGGTAATTGATATTTCATTGAAAGAGGGAGTCCTGGCTGCTGTGAAGGAAGCAGTTGTGAGGACTCCCTGGACTCTGAAGATTTTAACAACTATCTTCCCATTGCAAATATTCCTTTCTGAGACAAAGTGATTGAGCAGGTGGTGGCTCGGCAACTCCAAGCATTCCTGGAGAAGGCCAATTGCCTAGACCCATTTCTGCCTGGCTTCAAGCCTACTTTTGGCACAGAAACTGCCTTGCCAGGAGAAAGGGATGGATAATTGCCCTGCTTCTCTTAACAGTGTCAATCATGGTTTCCTTCTAAATAAGCTGTTGAGGCTGGGAGCTGGAGGCATGGATTTCTAGTGGTTCCATTCCTACATGGAAGGCTGATTATACTACATGATGCACATTGTGGCACAGTCCCATGATGTTTATGATGTGGGGTTCTACATCGTTTTATTTGGTTTTTCATGCTCTTGAACATCAGTATGAGATTTGGGGTAGTATTCAATGCTAGTCCTACTCAGAGTAGACCCATTGAAATTAATGGGCATGACTAACTTAAGTTAATTTCAGTGGATCTATTCTTAGTAGTCCTTAATTTAATACAATGCTTGGGATAAGTGTATAGATTACATACTAATTTCACATTTACATCTAAGTCTGTGGAAGTGCTAAGCTGTTGCCTGAAATCCAAAATGTAAACCTGGCAAGACTGAAGGTACATCTGCTTAGAAAGACAATGTTTGGTCAGTTGCAGATGGGGTTGCACTCCTCCAAATGAACAGGTTTGCAGTTTGGAGGGTGCTCAAGTTATAGAACTTTCCCTGGAGGCTGGTAGCCACCATGACACAGAGCATCTTTCAATACTTAGGCTGATGTACCAACTGTAAATCCTTATGATTACAGATAACCTGACAATAGAAATAGATGGTTTGGTACCATCCAGAGTTGATTATTTTAAGGGCTACATGTGCAGTTACTTTTAAAAAATGCTCAGAACTGACCAGTTGCCAGTAACCACTAATTGCCACGGGATCACATTCAACCAGTGCTTTACCAGCAGCACTGGCTCCTGGTGGAGTACAGGGTGAGGTTTAAGGTGCTGGTTTTGACCTTTAAAGCCCTATGTGGCCTAGGACCCTCATACCTATGGGACTGCCTCTCCTGGTATGCCCTGGGGAGGACCTTAATGTCCACAAATAACAACACTTTGGAGGTCCTGAGCCTCAAGGTGGTTAGATTGGTCTCAAATAGGGCCAGGGCCTTTTCAGTACTGGCCCCGACTTGATGGAACGCTCTGTCACAAGAGACCAGGGCCCTGCGGGAATTGACATCTTTCCGCGGGGCCTGCAAGACAGAGCTGTTCCGTCTGGCCTTTGGTTTAGACTCAGTCTGACCCTTATGTTTCCCTCTCCTTATGGTTTTGATTTATGGGCTACTACTAAAATGAGGCTGCATTTTAATTGTATTTTAACCTGTATTTTAATTAACTTCCCCCCATTTCCTATTACGTTTTATTGTAATTTTATTGGTGTTAGCCACCCTGAGCCTGATTCTGGCCACGGAGGGTGGGGAATAAATAAAAATTTATTATTATTATTAATTGGAGCAGATGCTATGGACATTGTTGTTGGCACCCATCTGTCTCAAGACACAATGGAGTGTGCTTCTGGGGATGAAGTCAATCTGCTGTGTTAGCAGCACAGAAGTGACCGCCTTGGGGCTCAAGCCTGAGTGTTGTGTATGTCACAGTAGGAATGCCCAGACAGCAAGGTCTCACTGATGTGGCCCAAAGGAAAGCAAAGCAATATGTTTGGCACATGCTTGGCTGCAGGAGTTTCTAGAACAAGGTGTACATGGTGCTTAAGGACTGGATTTGTGTAGGGTTTACTCCTTAGCATTTTCTTCTCCCTAAGATATCTTGCAAGGCAGCAGAGGTTTGGAATCAGAGTTTTCCTTCTAGATAGGCTAACTTCCCAGGTTGACAAGCACCATCTGCCCATCACCTCCCTCTGCAGCACCTACTTGATCATTAGTATAAATTGCCAGTCCATTTCTGAGCACGATTCAAGGTATTATTGGTGACCACTTTGAAAAAGTCCTGCACAGCTTAAAAACATAGGAATAGCCCTCCTGGATCAGGCCAATGACACATCTGCTTCAGTGGCCAACCAGATACCAATGGAAATGCCACAAGCAGGACCTGATCGCATTCTTCTGTGATTTCCAGATGTAAGCTTCATCGAGTTCAAGGGAATTCATTCCCAGATGTGTGTGGATAAGGCAAAAGATACACATTTTTTTCTGAAGGTATATGTACTTGTATGCATTCTAACTTAGGACACAAATTTTTATATGCATGATGGTATGGTTTGTTTGTTTCTTTGAGCCAATAAATGCATCACACAATTTGGAGGAGTGCAAAAGCCAAATGATAACTGTGTTCTGACCCATGTATTAGTCTGGGAAGTCTTGGTCAGGTCCACTTAAGAATGAGGACCAACCAACATCCGAATGCATTCCTCTGTTGCAATCCAGATATAGCCACTGGAATTTTATTTCCTATGCCTGGATTTCACCAATGGCCGTTCTGCCACAGTATTTCACCTTCCAGCAGTGGGTTCACATCCAGGGCCTGATGGTGGTAACCATCCTTTCTGGTTAATCTTCAACATCTGCTTGTCAGAAGTAAGCTGTCTCTGAAATTACTCATTACCTGTCCAGCTGGGAAAGTGATTGCTGTTCAGAAATGTATTATTACTGTAATTCCAAACAGATAACAGGGATGTAAGATTCACTAAAATCTATGGGACTTCCTTCCTTAGAACTGAAGCATTTAGAACTCCGTGGTCCCTCTTCTCCCCCTGCCCCCAAAATCTTAGACTTTCTTTTTCTTTAAAGCCTAGGAGGAGCTAGCTTCCTTCTCTTTATTATTTTTCTACTATTTTCACGATCTTATTCCTGAGGCAGAAGTGTCCAACATTTGTTTCAGTGTGATGATAGCATTAGGACGTGATTTTCTCTCATGTTACCACTGATTTCTATGATTTCCACTTCAAACAAACTGTGCTCAGTCTAGAGAAAATTAGGTGTCCTCATTCCATTAAAAACCACAGACTTGTCCACATTTGAGCATTTGTTGTTGTTTAGTCGTTTAGTCGTGTCAGACTCTTCGTGACCCCATGGACCAGAGCATGCCAGGCACTCCTGTCTTCCACTGCCTCCCGCAGTTTAGTCAAACTCATGCTGGTAGCTTCGAGAACACTATCCAACCATCTCGTCCTCTGCTGTCCCCTTCTCCTTGTGCCCTCCATCTTTCCCAGCATCAGGGTCTTTTCCAGGGAGTCTTCTCTTCTCATGAGGTGGCCAAAATAGCTGTTAATCCCACTTTCCTCCCTTTTAATCAGACCGGAGTAGTCTACATCCTCACTACACACTTGAATTTGTATATGAGGAGCACTTTAGTTCTCTCCTGTTCATTCTAGTAGGTGTTCCCATTTGTGTTTATCTCTGCCTTTGTTGGTTCTATTATGCCAATTTAGTACCAACAGGGCATGTTTCAGATAGCTGTGTACTCATTTTTTTTAAAAAAGATCACTGCCCAGGAAATGCACAAAAGCACACAGTCAGACAGTTGCAAGTTCTTGGCATGCAATTTTTAATGTGGTTTCCTTGTGCAGTTTTCTGGTTTTGTGCAAATCTGAGGGATCCAAAGGCATGGCTAGCTCAGTTCAGTAATGTGCTCAAAATAGTTACAAACATGGCTTGAAAAGAAGTGAAAGTAGTATGCATGGAAAAGGGAGTAACAGAAAGTGAGGATTGATCTACCCACTCAAAACACCAAAACAAATAATATGTGACCTTGAGTGGAGCTGTCTGGAGCTCGATTTCCCACAACTTATTGAATTATCCCTGTATCAAGTAAAGCCAACTTTACAGGGGAAAACTTTGAGAATGGGGTTGCTTGAGGACAATGTCATGCAGACTACGCAAATTAAATGGGAATGCAAACAGCTGCAAACATATAATATATTCCAGTGTGGGCAAGCCCTACGTACTTTCAGACAATGGGTGCACTCCTCACATTGATGTAAGTGGCCACACTCTTACAAACATGTTAATGGAGCCATCTCTTCTGTTTTGGTCTGTTGTATTAGTCAGCAGTAATATACCTTCTGCTGTTTCTGGCTGTTGCTGCACTATAGCTCTTGAAATGTTGTTGAATTTAACATGGGAGATTAAAAGTGCTCTGTAGCAAGATAATATCCATGTTTACTTAGCAATCTTCAAAACAAAAAGACCTAGAAGTCTGTATCAGTTCTGAGAAAATGCCTTTGAAGTTGGATGATTAAAATATAGCTGATAAGGCCGGAGGGTGATCCAAGTTGGCACTCAGCAGTAGCTCTGATATTAGCGGTTTTACATTTAAAAGAATGTCTGAAGTAAATCTCCTTACTTTTCTTGTGCTCTTAGCATCAAAACTAGAGTAAAACCTCAGGTTGCCTCCTTGCTTGACAACTTGTATTTTTTCAAGCAATACCATTTGAGGATTTGCCTTTTCAACAGTTGGTTTCGGTACAAAGGAAATTGGTGAGGGACTGTCAGAAAGCCACAGGAGCAGGTTGTCAAGTGAGTTTAAAATCATGATTACCATCTGATTCCTTAGGAATCAGAGTCAGCTAGACAGTAAGAAGAGAGAACTTGCATGTACCTGTCTGAGTTAGACCTATTGGGTCGGAACCAGTTCATTTTGCTTAGAGTCAACCCTTTGAAGTCAATGTAACTTCAGGAATATGCCTTATACTTACTTAGACCATGGATTCATCTTGTTTAGTATTGTCTGCAGGGGCAGACTTTGGTCTTTCTAATTTCAGCGGCACCCTATGTGAGCCCAAAATTTGGCCCTTCCCGCTCCTCGCCCTCCATTCTGCAATTGCACTATGTCATAGTTGCAGTGCTCTGTGGGGACCCTGTAGCTCAGTGCCCAGTGTCGGGGAACCAGTTGCCCTTCCATAGACCTGCCTTTCTTGTCTGCACTGATTGGCAGTGACTCTCCAGGGTTTCATAGAGGGGACGTTCCTGATTCTCCCTGAAGATGCTAGGGATTAAACCTGGTATCTTCTGCATCCAATGCAGATGCTGTACCACTGAGCTAGAGCCATTGGATCTACTCTAAACATGACCCAACCTAGATCTCACCTATTATACTTGCATATAATAAACAAGTGAGAATGATATTTAACATAAAGAGCTGGGGGAAACTAAACTGTTCCTTGATGATAACAGGGGAGTTGGAAGAGTACTGTTCAGAAGATGGAAAAAAAATGTAGTAGAATGATGGAATTTTGAAGGTATCTCCAATGCGAACATAGATCCCAAGAAGATGGAAATATTGTAATATAGTGCATTTCAAAAATATAGTTTATTTCATTTTTAAAAAAACTTAACGAACTTAAGTATTTTCTCTTTCTTTTGACATGTCACCTCTTACCCTTCTTCAGAAACAGCCTTGGCTTAAGGAAGCGTTTCTCAAAACTTTTAAATTTGGTGCCTCTTCCATTTTATAGTCTGCCCCCCAACGTGATAGCAATCTGTTCCAAAGCAGACATATTTTTGTTCAGTTGCTTACATGCAACTTGATGCTTTTGTGAACAGTCCTGTGGATCAAACATTGGCCTTAGAAGGGAGAATGGAATAAGACATTGCTGACTTCCCTTAAAACCCAAATCAAGTTAAAACTTGTGGGACAAGAGGAGAACAGTTACACGAATCCAGTGTAAATTAATGACAGCCCACTGCTAGATAGCTTTCAACCAACCCATATTTTGGCTGGTGTGGTAAGGAAGTCTCTGTCTCTCTTGGGATCCTATCCCTCTTTAAAATATTGCTCTTGCAGCAGGGAGTCTGCTGTCTTTGTGAAGATTCCTCAGCAATTTTGAAACCTGCGTGATCAGGGTTCTAAAATGTATGGGGAGTCTACAAGTACAGTAGACTCCCTCCTGCAGATGTCATCCCTCCAGACATTAGATGAGTTGTCATAGAGATGTAATGGAAGGAAAAGGCTAGAGAAGATATCCCTCATGCAAATTGAATAGCTACATGTTTTATTTTTCGGTTTTTGTATTTTGGGGAAGCAGATCTTTATAACCCTTACATATGGACCATAAAATTATTAGGAAAACTTTGTCCCAATAATACATTGCATCCTCAGAGTGGATTCTATGACTTTGCCCAGAGAACAAAAATAAATCTGCCCTAGATTAGTAGACTGCACTATTTCTTTCATTGCCCACATGTTTCCATATATATCTATCTATATTAAACAGAATTGGATGGTGAAAACCAAATATGGTTTTGACTTGACCATTCAATTACCAAAAGTACACACACAACAGCAGATGTTTCAGAATGGAAGGCAGTCAGTGTAACTGTAGTAAAGGAACCTTACACAAGAGACCTGCTTTTTCCCCTCAGAGAAAACAAGATGAGATTATTTTGCTATGCTCAGTAATCTTATAACCACTTCCAGACTAATGACACTTTCCTGAATTATCTCATTGTCTAGGTACATGAATAATATTCTTAGTTTATGGTCTCTATCTCTTTGTCAATAAAAGTCCTGAAAGAAAACATCTCCCAAGGTGAAAAGAACATTGAACATGCCAGGTTGCTTCCTTTGAAGGAAAACAGAAACTTGAACGAGGAAAACGTGGGTGTATCAAAAGGCAGTAGTTATCCCTCCTTAATGGATGGGAGATTTAGGGTTCCATCTTACAATATGACTACCATATAGAGCTCACTTGAAATTGTCTCTGTGTGGCAGTTTCCCCATTTTATGAGCCATTGATATGTATTTGCTTACTACACAAATCAAATTCCTGTATGTTAATTACTTTGCCTGCACAGTGCCAAAACCTAAAACAAACAAACAAACAAGCAGAAAATTAGGAATGTTAGGTAGACAAATGATTACTTACAATTATATACAATGAGATAAATTACAGATTAGTAAAAGTTGTTGGATGCACAGGGCTAATCCGTGTGGCCAGTCAGTTTATAAGAAGAACTTGGCATATGGTGCATCTGTCATGCAGAGGCCATTTCAAGGCGTCATTTGATGAAAAAAATGTGGGCACAATGGTCTGAACAAGTCTCATACAATAATGCTACACACTTCTCAGGCAGTAGTGGATGCCATGGCAGAGCTATGCCATTCCCCTGACCTATGCCTGAATGTTGTGGAGAGAGGGACAGGAAACAGTGAAGTTGGCATGGTGCACACACAGTGGCAAAAGTGATGGACTGGCTCTGCTGGTAGGTTTGCACCTCACTGACCTTGCTCCCCAACTTGCTTCACAGTACGCATAAGCAACTCTCAATGGCATAGTCCTCTATATCCACATCTATTACCATGATGGACATCCAGCAGTCAACGTCTTCGTGTTGTTGCTAAATGACTTTATCTGAGATTTTTTTTAATAAAGATTCCTTGCAGCATGACATATTCATTTCTAGTTTTTTTTTAAAAGAAACCACCTCTATTTAACTGAAGCAAACAAACAGTTGCTCATTTAATTTCCTGTTGCTTATGACATTGTTTTGTTTTTTAAAAGAAGAGAACATATCTAATATTACTACTAATTTCACTGTTTAGACCTCCTAATTTAGCTTGGCCCTTTTTTTATCTGAACACAACAGCATTCTGGAAAATTCTACATTTTCCATTCTATATGAATTTGAGAAGTTTCTTTTGGACTAGTAGTGGCTGGAATAAGAGGTGCAGAATCACATCTAAAATACACACTGAATATGAAACAAAGCAAACTTTGAAATAGATGCATTTGGAGTCAGGTGTTTCGGCCAGACTACTGACAAGTACCTGGAGCAGATAGGCAGGCCGGTAGTCCAGTAGTCACTGTCTTCCACCATGTGCAGCAGCAAGCTATCAGGCGAGATATCTTCAAGAGAATTCTGTGCTTGTGTCATCCCACATTATTGCATGCAGCCCCCCCCCCGTATTGGAAGCACAGGGGGCTTGGCTGACCCATGGAGCTCCTGGTTTAAGCCCCACAAGCTAGGATGCCTTCCCTGCAACCATGTGTTGACTATTTAGCAATCCTCAGAATGGTATGGATCCCTATTAAGATAAGACTTTAATCATAGAGATTATACTTTTAAAGATCTGTAGTATGAGTTAGCTGCAGCAGCGCCTAGACTGCAAAAAATCTTGTCACTGCGTATTAAATTTCTAGCATCCTTCTTCTATATCTGCATTGCAACGAGTCTTCCTATCAGATTTCTGTGAATAGGACCATGTCTGTAAGTTGCCTTGAGGCAACAACTGAGCAGAGTCTTGGAGTTGACAAAGAAATGTTAACAGGTTCTTCCAAAGATTTGTTACCATGGGAACTGATTATTAGAAGATTGCCCATAAATCTTCTGACTAGCAAGGCCAGTAAGTTAAAAAAGGATCTAGATGATTAAATATGTATATTGCGTAGGATCTAAAAACTGCTTCTTAAAAACAGAGGCATCACACCAATTTTTCAAAAATTCCATGTATATGTTAAAATAAGGTTACCAGATATCTCTGTTTCCCGGGGACAGTCCCCAGATTTACAAGTCAGTCCCCTAACAAAATCTATCTATTTAGTAGGAAGTTGAAAAGTGTCCCCGGATTCATTGAAAAAGATCTGGTAACCTTATGTTAAAACAAATGATGCATGAACTAACTCAAATATATTCAATTTCCCAGGAGAGCAGAAATTATCTAGCATCAGTTAAGCAAATGATGAATTATTGTGCAAACTGCTTCCAATTTTGCTACAATCACCCAGTTATGTAGATGGGAAGCACTATAACAAGAAACATTAAATGTTTATGTTACATCTTAAACCTGATCTGCACTTAGCACTGAGGTATGGCAACGCTTTGAAACCCTGAGTTCAAGGTTTCAGAGACAATATTTGCTACCTTGCTCCTTCTTTCTTTATGCATATGAGTGAGAACCCTTTACTTATTGGTATGCTGTTGGGGAGCTGAGCATGTTTCAAGTGATATTCAAGGTTTCCAGTGGATTCCTTGAGATTCTACTTTTTGTCTTAAGGATCTCTAGATACAGAAAGACCATGATGTAGCAGAGAGACCATATAGACTCGACTCTACATCGAGATGCGGGTGGCGCTGTGGGTTAAACCACAGAGCCTAGGACTTGCCGATCAGAAGGTTGGCGGTTCGAATCCTGCGACAGGGTGAGCTCCCATTGCTCGGCCCCTGCTCCTGCTAACCTAGCATTTTGAAAGCACATCAAAGTGCAAGTAGATAAATAGGTACTGCTCCGGCGGGAAGGTAAATGGCATTTCCATGCGCTGCTCTGGTTCACCAGAAGCGGCTTAGTCATGCTGGCCACCTGACCTGGAAGCTGTACACCGGCTCCCTTGGCCAATAAAGCGAGATGAGCACCGCAACCCTAGAGTCAGTCACAACTGGATCTAATGGTCAGGGGTCCTTTGCCTTTACCTTTACCTACATCTAAAGAAGAGAGTTCAAAATTGGCAAGTGGGAGGGGGAAATAGGTGCCAATCAATCGGCACAGAAAGTCTGTTTTGCACTTCAGAAATTGAAGTAGGACTGATGGTGCACTTCTATGGCCTGAGAGGATTTTTTTGTAACCCACAATCCTGTGTGACTTTCATCTAAAAATGCATGTTAGATCATTGGGATGGCCACTGACAAGTAGTCAGGTGCACAGAGTTGGCTCTACAGAATAGGACTAATATTTCTGTAATCAAGGGGGTTACTTTGATCCTGAGAATCTGGTGGGATGCTGGTATGCACTCTGGCCATTAGTGGCCCCCGGATGCTTCTATATATAGTTTTATTGCAGTATTGCAAACAATGACCATTTGCTCATAAAACATCAAGGGCCTGTCATTGCTGCCTCCTATCAGCTGCGGCCTGAGGCAGTTGCCTTCTTTTGCCTAATGGTAGAGCTGGTGCTATGTATAAACCCTCATATTGTTTAGTTGGCAGCAGGTGCCTAGTTATTTCCTTATAGCAATAGCGCTGTATTCCCCCACCCTCTTCTATCGTTATGAAAGTGCTATGCAAACTGTTCCTGCCTCCCTCCCTTTACAAGATGCAGTGGACCATTTTTGAGTCTCTGACATTGTGTGTGTGTGTGTGTGCATTGGTTAAAATGAGCAATCACAGTCCAAATAAAGCTGTTTGTCCTATATAAATGTTGGTCAACCGCCTACTCAGTGTGGAAATAACTGAATATATCTGGACATGTAACCCTTTTGCCAGCCTTACCTGTGGTGAGTAAACATCTTACTTGGTCGCCACTTATTTGCTGAAAATAAACTTTGTAGGCTTAAACAGTCACTCCTCCAGCAACCAAATAATATTTTTAAATGGCCTATTTGTTACCAAATGTTTCTTTTTCTGTCTCAAAAGGGAAGGATATAGCAGTTTCATATATCTGCAAATGCAAGAGATTTACCATAATCTCATTATCCTATTTACTGACTACCACCCTCAATTCCTAATTTTATGATTTCACATAACTCTTAAGTAAGCAGGTCTATAGCGCAATCTCCTATCTTCTCTGGGTTCCGAGTCTAGGCAGGCAACCATATAATTTGAAGGCTCAATCACGCATTCTTTCAACCACCTCTCACCAAATATGTTTTTGAGTTGTTTTGGGGATAACCCAAGTTCATGACCATTTTTTGGTCTGGAAAAGGTCTTCCTGTCTCACAGCCACATATTAGAAATTGTTTTGTGGAATATGCATAAACAAAATATTTGCAGTCAGAAGGCACAGTTCAGTCAAAGCTATGCATTTAAAGCCAGATAGACTTCCGTGAGAGAAATAAATAGATGTCCAGGTAATGCTCAAGTAGAACAGAATACAATGCCAAATATTTGCTCCAAATCTATATACACCTGCAGTTAATTTTGAGTATGCCACAACATGGGGGGGGGGGAATCAACAACCTGATCTCTGTTAAAATTTCTGCTTTCATCCTTTAAGCAATCACGTTTTTCTATGATCAAAAATTGTCATTACCCATGCATGTAGCCAGTTTTGTATGCCCACAAATAATTTATACACAAATTAAAGCTTACTTATAGATATCCATATAATTATGAATTGAAATGACGGGTAACACTAACTCATACTAGAATTTCTTCTGTAGGATCTGGATTAGTTGTGATGGTGGTGATTGTTCTGTAGATTAATTTCCACATCCTCAAGGCTCTGACAGTATCTTGACTGCTACGATCTCTGTAGATGGAATGAAAAGACATCTTTAAAAGGAGAAAAGTAGTTACAGACTAGTCATATAGATGCATTGATCTCTTGTTGATACCAAAATCGTGTTATTAAAAGGCCCACTGCCTGTCTTAAAAATAAAGACAACTTGTTTCCATGGTGTTCTTATTATTCTGATAACAACTGTTTGACATTTTCACATTGGCTCAGTTAATCTTTTTCCAATACACTTTTCTGCCAGAAGGAAAAGAAACCCTCAGTAATTCCTTTCCCCCCATTTAAAATCTCATATTGGAAAAAATGCATTTTTCTCTGATTGTTATGGAATACACATGCTGAACAAACAGCTTCAAATGTATAATCTGATAGTGCTATATAAATCAGAACAAAGGCCACCTTTGCCACTTTGTAGTTGCCACAACGACCCATCAGAAACAAAACAAGGATTTTTTAGGCCTCTGAGGAAGCACAATAAGCAAAGGGCTTCAAATTACACTGGTTGACAAAGGACAGGATTCCTTCTGAATCCTTTATGCTAGAGGTGGGGATTTTTTTTCCAGTTTAGGGGTCACACTGTTTTCTGGAGAACCTTTGGAGGACAACATTGCAAGATGCAATTTGACACAAAAATGGGTGGAGGATTGCATACCCTCTAAGATTTCTCTGATGAAAATAGGGAAACCCTATTCATCATCATCACCATCATCATCATCATTAATTTTATTATATATACCCCACCCATCTGACTATACAGGGCTGCCTTCAGATGTCTTCTAAAGGTTGTATAGTTACTTATCTCTTTGACTTGGGAGTCACATAACGCCATACCCTCCAACATTTCTCCTATGAAAATTTGGATGACTTCTGTTGGGGATAAGCTAAATGGCACAGGTCACCAGTGTTGCATCCCTACACTTGTTTTGCACTACAGCTCACATAATCTTTGACCATTGGCCATGCTGCCTGGTGCTGATGAGAGTTATAGTTCAGCAAAAATATGGAGAGCACCACATGGGTTATCGATGCTAAATGGATAGCCCCCATGAGGGTTGTGACTTCCCAGAGGCAAATGAGAACAGCATGTAAAGTGGGTCCAACATTAGTCCTTGCTTAAGTTGGGGTGGAAAACATTTTCAGCCTGAGGACCGCATTCCTTGCTGGACAAACTTTCTGTGCACCCCTCTCTATCCTCCAGTCGGGCAAGAAAGAGTCATTTTCTGAGTTCAAGAACGCATCCCAGCCAGGCAAAAATGCACAAAGAAGATGTGGAACTATTTAAGGGCGTGAAGCTTTGGGAAAGAAGTTGCAGCTGGGGAGGGACTGTGACCTGCGGAAGTTCTAAGGCAGGCACTGGCAAACTCGGCCCTCCAGATGTTTTGGGACTACAATTCCCACCATCCCTAGCTAACAGGACCAGTGGTTAGGGATGATGGGAGTTGTAGTCCCAAAACATCTGGAGGGCCGAGTTTGCCTATGCCTGTTATAAGGACCTGGAGGGGCCACATGAGACCTCTGGGCCTGAGATTCTGCACCTCTGCAACTACAAAGTGGCAAAGGTGGCCTTTGTTCTGATTTATATAGCACTATCAGATTATACATTTGAAGCTGTTTGTTCAGCATGTGTATTCCATACACCTCTGGATTAAGTAAACTCATTCTCAGGTGATCAGCCATTGAATTCTGAAACTTTTTGTCTCTTTGACCACTCCACTTTTGCTCATCTAAATAGCAAGCCTGCAAAGATTGACCTTTACTGAAAGTTTGTGGGAGGAAAAAATGCCAAGGCTTTCTGGGCTCTTGTTCAGAATGACAGTTTTTATCTCTACTCACAGCTCAGACCTCTGATCGGCTTTCATCAGAGAACCAGGCATGGAGGCTCCTCTGGGGCACACGATCTCCAAATCGGTGAAAGGATAAAAAGGAAACGTTATCTTAATGGTGGTGATTCTTTAGCGTCGCTCAGCTACCAGCATAATATACCAGCCCTGAAAAATTGGCCCAGTGTGCTTCATTAAATGAATTTACATCTGTGGAAGAAAGAGGGAGGGAGAGAGAATTAACAGGACTCATTAATTTGCAATGAGGTTACTCTGGATCAAACACTATGGCTGTATTCTTTCAAATTAGGCAGCCACATCTTATTTATGGCCTCTCTCGGTTTCACTTGTCCCTTCCTCTTGTCAACTGTATTTTCCTTAACACTAGATTGTCATTGTCACCAACGTCCCCACTTGTGGCTTAAACAAAGAAACTTCCTGGTGGAAGCTCTGAATAGTGCTCTTCATGGGGAACTCCTACGTATTGCTATGGGGGTGGGGGGCAAAGATGGATGAGATTAAAATGGAGCAAAAAATACGTAGTTTTGTACTACAATGCATTTTAGCAATATTAAACAGAGTTCCTAATTGAACAGTCTTTTCATATACAACTCCCTCAAAAATCCCAAATGATTTTTTTTAAGAACAATGGACTAAATCTAAATATTTATGTCTAAAAGATATAACCCAAAGATATAAGCAACAGTAATACAGTGATGACTATTGTAAATAGGCTCTAGAAACAAATCTGCCCAAACCATTATTGTCAACAGAAGGGAGAAATTATATTTGGTTGAGAGTGGATGGATTCCCCCCACCCCATGATTTTTGTCAACAAGGTCAACAAGAATGATGGGTTATTTTACAATAGTGACCTTTGTAATTGTTATTGTGTTTAAACTATGTGCAATTAAGAAGGAATGGATGTTTTTCAGATAAACATTTCAGCAATGGATGACATCAAATTAAATCATAATGAAGGGATGGGGAATCTGTGGCTCTCCAGACATTGGTGGATTACAGTTCCTATCTTATCTAACCACTGGCCTTGCTGGTTGGGGCTGTTGAGAGCTGGAGTCCAACAATATCTAAGCACTACAGATTCCTCTTCCTTGTCCTAAAGGATTCTGGTATCTGTGGAGTGTCTGTGTCTCCTGTATTCTCTGTCCCAGCACAGTTCTTCATCCCTGCTGTTGGGTACCTAGGCATGGTCTGTCCGCTTTGACATTGTAATATGTGGGAATTATGGTAAATTACATATTCATGGTAGTTGGTAAGTATGAAAATGAGAGTTGGTGTATGTAGAACATTTTCTCCTGCATTTGGACTCTCCTCTATATTCATTCTTTTCCTTCCTGTTTAATTATTTTAATATCAGAAATGTTTAAAGATGAATATACATGTCAATTCTACACATTGCTTTTCTTTTCTTATACTGGCTGCATGCACACCTTACATTTAAAGCATGTTACTTTCACCAAAGAATCCTGAGTACTGTAGTTTGTTAAGGGTGTTGGGAATTGTAGCTCTGTGGAGGGCAAACCACAGTTCCCAGGATTATTGAGGGGGACAACATGCATTTACATAAAGGCTGTGTATGCCACCACTATTTATGTAAGCCATGTTTAAGCCTAAGAAATCACAGTGTTCTTGATCACGCATCGCACTGCTGAGAAGATAATATCAGTTGTGTGAGAGACAAAAAGAAGATAACAGACAGATAAGATGGCAGAAAATGGCCCACTGAGGAGATGCACAGAAAAGAAATAAAGGTCAAAGCTCCTGCCTGCTAGACCATTTCATATAAGGTATAACAGAAAATGTATCAACAAGCCTTCCATTTAATGTCAATGAAGAAAGCATCATGCTTCTAAGTTTCAGTGAGGAACACAGCTTGTCCTTTTAGCTGGTGATGATGGGGAAATACTCCCCAATAGTGACAGAGAATTAGATGGGAAAATTGCATGAATGCATATTAATAGTGTCATCAAATGAATTTTTATCATAAACAATTCATGCTGTGTTAGAATAGTTAGAAATAAAGTGTGTAGGAAAGCAAATGAGCTTTGCTTGATCATCTATGAAAAGTCTCCCATACACTGAAAATGGATTCCCCTGGCATCCCCACACCCAACACAATTTCAATTGAGATGCTTCTTTTCAAACTAAATCACTAGACACACCCTCCCTTTATTTTGCATTACTCTCTCATTACAACATTTCTCTGTTCATCCAAACAAAATAGCAGCCACTCATTTCTCAGTAAAGCACATTTGTCAAAGAAAAATGATGTACTATGCGTTTGATATGGAGAAAACGTGAACAAAACGACAGTAATTTGATAACATAAAGCAGACTGCGCTTCAGCTGTGCCTGTTTCCTCTCTGTGCGTAAGCACCTATCTAACATGATTGTGTCAGACCTTCAGGTGTTATATCATGAAAAATATAGTTCTGCTGTGATGAAATATTCCCAAACTCATTTTCTAGACCTTTATAATGAGGGGCTTTCTGGGGTCCGTCCTTACAATGGTGGGCCTATTCTTCATATGCCCTTAACATGGTCTTCTTTCACTGGCTGGTTTACAAACCTCAGTCACCCTTGGAAACTAGGCCAGTGGATGACCCCAGTCAAGCTCGCAAAAATCCATCATTTGCCCGATAACAAATGTTGGAAATGTAAAGAAACGGAAGGTACATTCTTTCACCTTTGGTGGACGTGCCCAAAGGTTAAGGCTTTCTGGGAAATGATATATAATGAGCTGAAAAAGGTATTTAAATATACCTTCCTGAAGAAACCAGAGGCCTTTCTCCTGGGCATTGTCGGCCAATTGGTGCCAAAGAAGGACAGAACTTTTTTATGTATGCTACAACAGCAGCAAGAATACTCATTGCAAAGTATTGGAAGACACAAGATTTACCCACTCTGGAAGAATGGCAGATGAAGGTGATTGATTACATGGAATTGGCAGAAATGACTGGCAGAATCCGAGACCAGGGAGAAGAATCGATGAAAGAAGACTGGAAGAAATTCAAAGACTACTTACAGAAACATTGTAAAATTAATGAATGTTAGAAGGATGTTGGATAGAAACTAAGTGGTTTCCATCTGTAATGCTTTAAGAGATATGATTTTTTTTTACAAATGGGTAAAAGTTTAATGGTAAGGATTTGCTGAACTAACAAATTGAACTGGAATACAAAGAAGGGAGGTATGAGGAGGTCCGAGGAAATAAGTGTATGGAAGATATGTTATTGAAAATCAATGTGTGTTTTTAACTGTTTTTTATTTTGTATGTTTTTTTTTCTTTTTCTTGTTATATCTTAAAAACCTTTAATAAATATCTTTTTTTTTTTAAAAAAAGGAAACTAGGCCAGTGGAGGGAAACCTAGAGACCAGAGTCCCAAATAAGTTACACAAATGAGGGGGTGAACAGGGTTTCTACAAAGCAATAAAGGATTTCTTATCACCTGAAGAACTTACCCTCCAACATTTCTCCAATGTAAAGAGGGATGTTGCATTCCATAATGATAATGTTATTATTTATACCCCACACAACTTACTGGGTTGCTCCCGCCACTCTGGGCAGCTTCCAACATATTAAAATATTAAATGTTAAAAAACTTCCCTATACAGGATTGCCTTCAGACAGCTCAGGGATCGGATAACTCCATACCCTCCAACAAAAATAGGGACGTCCTAAGGAAAAGTGGGACATTCTGGGATCAAATCAGAAACCGGGATGGCTTCTCCAAATTGGGGATGTCTCTGGAAAACAAGGACACTTGAAGGGTCTGGAATAAGAGCTCTTTGCCCCAAATGCATTGGGATTAATAAATCAATGACCTATTTCTACACCGTCAATACAATCCTCTATATGCCAATTCAGAAGTAAGCCCCACTAAATTCAGTGGGACTCACTCCCAGGTAAGCTAATACAGGTTTGCAGCTTGAATCCATTAATACTAATAAGTAACATAATCAATATAGCAGATGGGATTGCAAGTTGTTGGCCAATACACTAAGAGGTGGCATTTCAGTGGCTTCTTTTCCTTGGCATTCTCATTATTTGAGGTCTGCTTATGTCTCTTCATTTCAGTATATATTCATTTCATATCAGTATCTATTGTAGGAGTTCTTGGGGGTGTAACATTTCAGTAAAAATAAAGTCAAATGGCATGGCAGGCATTTTTACATAGACAAATTTTTCTGCTAACTACTTTCAGTGTTTAGTATTTTCTTTGGCTTTAACGATGTGAATATATAATATGCTTTACCAGAATCCGTATGTTTAAAAAAGAGTAGTGCTTGTGAGTAGGCAGATATGTTTATATTTTCAGAAAAAGAATATAAAACCAATAGTTTGGAGGAATGAGTGGAAAGCTATAAAATATTCCATAGAATATTGTATTAGTTTTTGAACATTTCCCCTTGCAGAACAATAGGCAAATCATGCTCCAAAATAGCAGGAAAGCTATTTGCTTGAATGTGGATTTTCTCATTTACAGCACAAGGAGAGCAATTCTGAAACCACTCACAAGTATTGTGCCAATGAAAGCAGCGGACATACAGTGTAACCATGCCCTATAATATATTCAAAGCAAACACATTTTCTAAGTGTGGACCCTTATGCAGCTAAAATGTTTTACAAGAGCCATGGAAAGTCTTTAGGGGGAAAAGTCCCCCAAGTGGTGGTGGTTAGACTCAAATCATCTCAGTGGGAACAGAATGCCTACCGACTGTTGAGGGTGAGGAAAACCCATACAAATGAAGAGAGGGGAATGGAGTATCCTGGGAAATGGCGTGGCTAGCTGGAATCTCATTGTTTGTCACAATCCTGTAGGAGGCATCCATATTTGAAATATCTCCAGGTTGGTCAATCACCAACCTCTCTGCTTGCAAGACCTGAGTTTCCTGCCTTGCCCAGCCTTCCATGAATATAAGCTACTGGTGGAAACCAGAGTTGAGATAAAAGGCCATAAGAAAGTAAATGGAAGATTCTAGCCCTTTGCTTCATCAGTAATGGAAACTAGAGAGGAAATAGTGCAGTCCTGGGTGCTAATTGAGCTCTTTGGAAGTGGATGATAATTTCATTCTATAGGAGAAAAATAGCCTTCACACAAATCTATTTCCACTGTGAGGTGCTGTGAGAAGCTTGCCCTAATCATTCTCCACTCTTGTCTCCCTCTTCAAAAGTAGCTCTTCAAAATCCTTCCTACACATTTTAGTTTTCCATATGCCTGTTTCCACCTCTACTCTAAGTTGCTATTGAGTAATTTGCTCATAGCGACCCCTTCATTTTATATCTGAACCCCCATCTCATTCTTTTGCTACTCTACCCTTTGTTCCTGCCAAGAAGGTGGACCACTATGCTGTCCTACAGCAAATTAAGTTTTAAAGTGTTAATTAGAGATGGGCTGGATTTTTACAGGCTTTTGAGTTATCCGGAATACCCTTGAGTTCTCATATACCGCTTCACAAACCCTACTAGAAACATACAATCCAAGTGATTGTTTGTCAGTTTACCCCAGTGTGGGTATAGCCGTTTGGTAAGCTAGACATCTGTATTGCTTTGTCAACAAATTGTGAAAAGAATGGTCAAGACCTTTATTTTAATTTCTTATAAAAACAATTGTATACCACTATTCATGAAAAAAATAAAGCTGTTTACAAGTACACATTGATACAGAAAAATGGAATATCAGCTAACTAAAGCAGAAATCAGCAAACTATTACAGAAATATATTTTCTTATTCATTAACAATAAATAAACAAACTCCTGTACCTGATCAGAAATCCAGGGCATCAGGAAATGCTATCATGTAAGTGTGCCTTTGCCTATCATTTACTGCTACTGTATCATTGTTCGTTTTGATTCCAACAGTGGTAGGAATATAGGAACCTGCTTTTGACAAGGCACCCCTAATTCAGCTTGTCCTTAATTTTTTTTCCATTTTTGCCTTTTACAAATATTTTAAATAAAAAAAACAAAATCTTTACAAATCTAATTTATCTTCCCCTTGACTTCCCTCCCTCCCTTTCTGTGGTTACTTATTTTATATCTTTCTATTATTGTATATCCAATTCAAATTTATTTACTAATTTCCCCTTATCTTCCCCATCATTATCGGTTACTGAACGTGTTTATATCAGTCCTGCTAATGTTTTGATTTTTTTACAATGTATCTTCAAATAATCAATAAATTTTCCTTATTCTATTAAAAAAAGTCTCTCTTGATTTCATATTCTTCCAGTAAGTTTCGCCATTTCTGCGTACTCCATTAATTTTAGTTGCCAGTCGTCATTTGTCGGAACTGATTCTTCCTTCCATCTTTGGGCTCAGCTTGTCCTTTTTGACTGGCAACTATTTTCCAATGATTGAACCTAGGATCTTCTGTATGCATAATGTACGTTTTACCACTGACCCAAGGTCCTTCCTTGCATAATAGTGAATGGCACATGATGCAGAGACCTTGCCAAGTTTAAGCAGGCCTGTGCCTGGTTTGTGCCTGATGGTGATGGGAGACTGTTTTTAGAACCCTGGGCACGCCAACCTGTGTTCCATGATGGAAGAACAGTGGAAACATAAATACTCTATGGGAAGTAAGGAGATGAACTGTGGTACCAAGAACATTAATCGGAGATGTAGGAAAAGAGAGGATTCCCCCATTCTCTTTACAAAGATAACCATGTTTTCCGTTGTAAAATATTGTATGAATATCATGCTGCTCATTCCTTGAAGATTGTGACAGGAAAAACCTTTGAAGAGCCGTGCAAATGCTCAAATGTCACAAATGTGCTTGTGGTATTGCACTGCTATGCTTCCTCCAACACATATGAAATCAGGAAATACTGGGAATTTCTGAAACAGCCAACTTTCATGATCCTTCCAGATAGAATATCTTCAGCCAAAGTTCCAGTACAAATCTGGAGATGTGCGTGCTTGTACTGGACTCATCCAGACCTCTGAACATTTTGAAGTTCACACATATTTGAGAACAAATCTAGCAGGAATTTGTTCAGCAGGAGAGGAATGGATTAGCTATCACTTAACTAAGAGGCCTACCACATATCATAAAATATCATGGCCTTCTCTGACATTACATCTATATTCTTTTGGGCTAGATCTTACTGAGTTTTAATAAATAGATTATTCAATTTGGGAGTGTATGGAGTGTTAGGGGAGGGGTAGCACCTCTGGTTGGGGACATGCAATGCTCTTTCTGGGGTAGTTTGTCCATCTTTGGTCCCCATTTCGTACTCAGCTCTCACTTGTTGCTCCTAGAAGCTGTCAGCATGCGACAGTGACCACACCCTAAGACAGTTGGTTGACATCTTTTACACCTCCTTCTGGCAACTCCTGTAGCTATGTTGGTACCAAACATATTGATCTGCTTTGATTTGGACCATATCAGCAAGCCTGAGATGAAGGTCTTCTCATCTGACCAGCTCAGGACCTCCATACCCACTGCCGAGGCTTGCGCTCTAGGAAAGCCACTTTGGTACTACTAACACAATGGTTTGACTTCACTCTCGGAGGTGTGCTCTATTTCTTGAGACAGACGGATGCCAACAAGGGTCAAATTAAAGCACATAAGCCTGTACATACTGGTCCCAAACCATGCAAAGTCTGCAACTGCCTGTGCTCCCTGCTTTTCCTGCTTTAACATAAAAATGGTAGCAAGAAATCATTAATGCTAATTTGTTTTCAGTCAATTTCAACTTAGAAATGTGACAGCAGCCTGCTAAACCTGCACCTGATATATGCATGTACATAGGAATGAATGATTTATCATGGTCACAGATGAATAAAGATCTGATGAAGTTGTTCCTTCCTTCCTTCCTTCCTTCCTTCCTTCCTTCCTTCCTTCCTTCCTTCTTCTTCCTCCTCCTCCTCCTCCTCCTCCTCCTCCTCCTCCTCCTCCTTCTTCCCTGGTGATCACTCATAGCCGAGTAAGATTGTCTTCCAAAACAGGGTTTTAGCCGTGAGTCTGTAAGTGACTGTGGAGGCCAATTCTGGATCCACACATGCTTCCACAGTGGGGACATGGGTTTCCGGGCGGGAGTTGATCATGGTGAGGATTTGCCATCACACCATCACAGGGTCAGTTGGCTGCATCTGGTCGAGGTGCATCAGGTGTGGCAGTAAGGAAAGCACTGCCCATTCAAGGACCATCCATCTCCTTTTCTCTGGCAACCTCCCCCCCCCAAAGTCTGTGTGGTATGCGATTGTCTGCCCTCTCCACCACACTCTTGTTCCCTCCCTCCTCTCTCCAGTCAGCCAGAATGGAGTCTCAGCTTTAAATGTTCTGAACTACAATAACTGAAAATGCATTATTTTAAATCTTCCAGAGTTGAGAATTTGGAGACATTTTTATTCAGAAGGCTTTCCTAGCTGGTCTTTGTCATGAGTTTCTGTGTGGTTTCATATTTTTTTTAATATACCTGCTTTTTGTGTTTTCCACTGCTTTCCACTGTTTTTATTGTATGTCACCTTGAGACAATTATATAGAAGCTGATAAATAAATGCATAAATAATAGCTACAATAATAAATAATACCTTGTATCAATTAAATCCCACACTTCTGAAGTATAGCGGCGGAAATACTTCGTAATCCAAATAACAAAATGGTAGCTAGTGATAAGCAGAAACTGAAATGTCTGTAAAACAACAGCATAATTTTAACTCAATTTTATCTTTGCTAGCTCTAGGTTCAAAGCATTGTCACTGTGTAAAAGAGAACAAGGGGGTGGGGAAACCTCACAAAGTTCCATCTATCTCACAATATGTTATTAGGAAGTTGGGCAGGAGTTTAGATACTCTGCTATTTACAGTTAGTTTTATTTCCAGGTCTTTGAGGTCACCACTGCTTCTGAAAACTATGAAATGCAATGAAAACTCAGCATGCATCACTAATGAATTCTTAAAGAACATTTACAGTTCCTGTGAGATTATCAAATCACCCTCTTCCTTTTCCTTATAGCATTTTTCCAGAGACTATTACTTTTTAATATTTTGCGGTTAGGGACGGTGGCATCTTCTGGCTCCTAAGAGTTTCCTGGCATGCCAGAGGCAAGAAGCCAATCGATGTAGTTTCAGGACTCTACAAGGGGAAGGTCAAAAGGTTGGATTTTTAAATGTTAGAATATATATCATATGTTCCTGCTCCAGGAGTCATATAAAGCTCTCTTGTGGGAAAACGATGTAAGTGATTGTTCTTGGAAAAGTATACACCAGCTAGCAAGCAATATCTGTTGAAATGAATTTGGAGAATTAAACCACTCTTAAGCAGCATGATGTAACACAAGCTATCAAAAACTATTTTGTTAACCCAATTTGTTTTCAAATGCAGTATAAAGAAATTTAAGAACTTAAATATTTAAGCAAAATATTAAAGCATGCTGAGGCTATGGTAGCTTCCTATGAGGTAGGTTGCTGTTGCTTATTAGAATGTAGGGGGCAAAAATTTCTCTCTCTCTCCCCCCCCCCATTGTACATACTGCCAGCTGCCTTGCATACAAGCAAAGACATGGGTAAAGGGCTCCTTAATCGCCTCCTTTTTGAATTACGGTGCTGGAGGAGACTCTTGAGAGTCCCATGGACTGCAAGAAGATCAAACCTATCCATTCTGAAGGAAATCCGCCCTGAGTGCTCACTGGAAGGACAGATCCTGAAGCTGAGGCTCCAATACTTTGGCCACCTCATGAGAAGAAAAGATTCCCTGGAAGAGACCCTGATGTTGGGAAAGATGGAGGGCACAAGGAGAAGGGGACGACAGAGGGCGAGATGGTTGGACAGTGTTCTCAAAGCTACCAGCATGAGTTTGACCAAACTGCGGGAGGCAGTGGAAGACAGGAGTGCCTGGTGTGCTCTGGTCCATGGGGTCACGAAGAGTCGGACACGACTAAACGACTAAATAACAACAACAGATCTCCTGTGCTATGGGAGTGGGTCATAGTTCAGTGATGGAGCATCTGTTTTGCATGCAGAAGATCCCAGGTTCAGTCTTCAACATCTCTGGTGGGCACTCCTCTCTGAAATCCCGGATATCTGATGACAATCAGTGTAGACAACACTGGATTAGATGGGCCAATGGTCAACTTGGTATAAGGCTGCTTCCTATATTTCTATTCATAACTGAGTAAGAAAGATTAAGGATCCTGTTGCCTTTGTGAGTGCTTTAGAGCCCAATGGAAGGCTCTGCCAAATCCTAGATAGACAGGTATTTTTAAAAGAGCCACTTTTCTATACTTCACCACATGCAGGAGTCTATAAGTAAAATCAAGGTCCTTCAAAAAAGATGGCTGATGTTAAACAGGATTACCAACCATACTTCCAAGGCCACCATTCTAACTAAAAAAAATGAAGTTACAAATAGGACATATTCAACCCGCAGGCAGCTATTACATTGTTATTGTTTAAGTCTCTTTGATTTTAAGTAGGTTGAGATAGGTGTTGCATACACACACACACACACACACACACACACCATTTAAATGTCTATCTGAAGCACATCTGCATCTTGCCAGAGAGTTTCATATTGCATTGACATGGCTGGGTATCCACTAGTCAATGTGTGGATTGGACTTTCTGATGCAATTTTTGGTTGCGTGATGTTGACAGTTTAACTATCCATTAAAAGCTCCCAGCATTATTCCTTGTTAATGATGAGTTCAAGAACATCCTCTTCCTTCCCAGTTTTAATCATTTGCAGATCCCGAAGAACCACATTTGTCAAAGTTGAAGGCATGGCATTTCTTCAACTACACATGCAGTACCACTTATGGAATGCTCTCCCCAAAAAGGGTCAGCTGGCACCTACATGAACATCTTTTTCGCACCTGCAGAAGTCTTCTCTCTTCTTTCAGGCCTTCATAGTCACTGCTGTCATTTTGTTTCTGTTGATTCATTTTTAATGGTGGTCATATTTAGATTGTTGGGGGAGATGGGTTCTTGATTATTGCAATGATCACTTGTTGTGGTGTAGCTGACTGTTCTGTGTCCTTTATATTTTTATATGTAATTTAATGTCCGTGGTGATAGTAAGTCACCTTGAGACTTTGGTATAAGGCAATGAATAAGAAGTATAGTCGTAACTTGGTTTTTAAACAGCTTAGTTCTTAAATGGTTTGGTTCCCAAACGTGGCAAACCTGAAAGTGACTGTTCCGGTTTGTGAACTATTTTGGGAAGCCGAATGTCTGACAGGGCTTATGTGGCTTCTTTTTTTTTTATAATAATTTTTATTACATTTTTCCAAATTACAGAAAGAACAGAAGGAAAAGCAGAACAGAAGAAAAAAAAAGAAAAAAGAACAGAAAATCACATCCATTTCAACAGCCCATTTCAAATCTCCATTGGACTTCCCCACATCTCCCGCACAATGCATTCTTGATAATAAAGTCATCAGCAAATTATACCCTTATTTCGTGTGTTTCTTTATATTTTCAGTTGCAATTTAAGTTTAAATCTCTTATTCTCCATTTACTCTAAAAATATAACATGATATCATTTTTACCCATTTAAACTTTGATTCTTTCACAAATGTTAGCAATTTCATAGATAATTAAATTTCATTGCTGGGGCTAACGTTCCAAATCATACGACGTCTTATGTTTCATACAGCTTATAATACTTTTGCAAATAGTCTTTAAATTTTTTCCAGTCCTCCTCCATTGCCTCTTCTCCCAGGTCTCGGATTCTTGCAGTCATCTCGGCCAGTTCCATGTAGTTCATCAATTGCGTCTGCCACTCCTCCAGTGTGGGTAAATCTTGGGTCTTCCAATGCTTGGCGATAAGAATTCTTGCTGCAGTTGTAGCATACATAAAAAAAGTTCTATCCTTTTTTAACACCTTCTGGCCGACAATGCCCAGAAGGAAGGCCTCTGGTTTCTTGGGAAAGGTGTACTTAAACACCTTTTTTAACTCGTTATAGATCATTTCCCAAAAGGCCTTCAATCTTGGACAAGTCCACCAGAGGTGAAAGAATGTCCCTTCAGCCTCCTTGCATTTCCAACATTTATTATCAGACAAATGGTATATCTTAGCGAGCTTGACTGGGGTCATGTACCACCTGTATACCATTTTCATAATGTTTTCTTTCAAGGCATTACATGCCGTAAACTTCATACCGGTGGTCCATAACCTTTCCCAGTCCTCAGACATAATATTGTAACCAATGTCTTGAGCCCATTTTATCATGGCTGATTTAACTGTCTCATCCTGAGTGTTCCATTTAAGCAGCAAGTTGTACATTCTCGATATTACCTTGGTCTTTGGTTCTAACAACTCTGTCTCAAGTTTCGATTTTTCCACCTGGAATCCTATTTTTTTATCTAGCTTAAAAACCTCATTAATTTGGGCATAATGTAGCCAATTTTGCACCTTATCCTTTAATTTTTCAAAGCTCTGCAACCTCCAATTACCTCCAATGTTTTCTATTATTTCCCAATATTTCGGCCAATATGCCTCCATATTGGATGTTTTCCGAGCTTTGGCCTCTATTGGTGAAATCCACCTCGGGGTTTTACTTTCCAATAAGTCTTTGTATTTTTTCCAGACCATAAATATTGCTTTTCTGACAATATGGTTTTTAAACATTCCATGTGTTTTCCCCTTGTCATACCACAAATACGCATGCCAACCTAACGAATTATTAAAGCCTTCCAGATCCAGGACATCAGTGTTTTCCAATAAAATCCAATCTTTCATCCAGCAGAAGGCCGCAGCTTCATAGTATAACCTTAAGTCCGGCAGGGCAAACCCCCCTCTCTCCTTTGCATCAGTTAGTATTTTAAACTTTATTCGGGGCTTTTTGCCCTGCCAGACAAATTTAGAAATGTCCTTCTGCCACTTTCCGAAACAATCCACTCTGTCCACAATCTGCAAGGCCTGGAACAAAAACAACATTTTTGGCAAAACGTTCATTTTTATAGCTGCAATTCGGCCTAACAAGGATAGTTTCAATCTTGACCAAATTTCTAGATCTTTTTTAACTTCTAACCAACATTTTTCATAATTATCTTTAAATAAATTCAAATTCTTGGAGGACAGATTGACCCCCAGGTATTTCACTTTTTTAACAATGTTTAGTTCTTATCATATTCAGCAAAACCTCCAGGACTGAAATAAACAACAGAGGGGATAGGGGGCACCCCTGGCGTGTTCCTTTTTCAATATGAAGTTCTTCTGTCACCACATTGTTCACTATCAACTTAGCTTTTTGTTCTGAATAGATTGCCTCTATTCCATTCTCAAACCCCCTTCCCACTCCCATCCCTTCCAAGTTTTTCTTCATAAATTTCCAAGAAATGTTGTCAAAGGCCTTCTCCGCATCAATAAAAATTAACACTGCTTTGGTGTTAATATTTGTTTGTAAAAGTTCCAGAATATCGATAATGTTCCTGGTATTATCATACAAATGTCTACCTGGGAGAAAGCCTGCTTGGTCCTTATGGATTACTTCATTTAGTACTTTTTTAAATCTGTTAGCCAAAACATCCGCAAATATTTTGTAATCCACGTTTAGGAGTGAGATGGGGCGGTAGTTCTTGAGTTGAGTCTTTTCAGTTTCCACTTTAGGTATCAGTGTGATGAATGCTTCTTTCCACGTATCTGGTGCCCTCCCTCCCCCCATAATCTGGTTGCAAACCTCCATTAATGGTTGTATCAAATAGTCTTTTAAAATCCTGTAGTACTTGGAGGTGAGTCCATCAGGGCCCGGAGATTTGCCTAGTTGCATATTCTGAATGGCATCCTCGATTTCCTGTTGTGTTATTTTACAATTCAAGATTGATCTCTTCTCTTGAGATAATTTTGGTAGGCCGTTATCTTTCAAGAATTGTTCTATCTCAGTTGCTTCCTCGGATTCTTGTGTGTACAGTTTTTTAAAGAATTTCTGGAAACACCTTCTAATTTCTCCCGGTTTCTGAATGTTTTTCCCTTCAACTTCTAAGTTGGTGACATAATTTAATTTTTGTCTCTTTTTCAACTGCCAAGCAAGCAGTTTCCCACATTTGTTCGCAGATTCAAAAGATCTTTGTTTCATTTGTTTGATTTTCCATTCCACTTCTTGGTTAATCAATTTCGCATATTGTGACTGGTGAAATTTGATTTCTCTTAAAGTCTCTTTTGATTTTGGATTCACTCTTAATTTTTTCTCTCCATCACTTATCTTCTCCAATATCTTGTCTTTTTTACTATTCCAAAGTTTTTTCTTGATTGTATTCTGTTGTATCAGAAACCCTCTCATAACAGCTTTGCTTGCGTCCCAGATAATTCTTTTTTCCACCGAGGTATTCAAGTTAATTTCGAAATAATCCTTTAAAGTTTTTTGGGCCTTCTTTACGATCTCTTGATCTCTTAACAGGTTGTCATTCATTTTCCATCTGAAGGAGTCGGCAGTAGTAAATCTCATTTCCATTTTCAAAGCGTTATGGTCGGAGCAAGTCTTTGGGCAGATTTCTATTTTTGTAGTCTTAGGTGCCAGCCCTCTAGTTGCCCAGATTTGGTCGATTCTTGTCCATGACAGGTGGGCCTCAGAAAAGAAAGTTCCTTCTTTACCTAGGGGGTTTCTCGTCCTCCATAAATCAATTAGGTCCATATTGTCAGTTAGTTCAAAAAAAGTTTTTGGTAGTCTTCCATCTTTAGTCAGATTCTGATTCTGTGACTTATCCATCAAAGTAGAGACGACCCCATTCATATCTCCCATCATAATGATGTTGGAATAGTCCAGATAGTCCAGTAATGTCTCATGCAGCTTCTTATAAAATTCTGATTTCCCCTCATTTGGTGCATAGATTCCTAATATCAAGACTTTTTCTCCTTGGGTCGAAATTTCAATAGCCAGGATTCTTCCTTGTTCATCTTTAAACAAAAATTTTGGTGATAGATTCTCTTTGGCGTAAATCACCACGCCTCTCTTCTTGACTCTATCTGATGAAATAAATTCTTGGCCTAATCTTTTATTTGTTAACACCTTCCTGTGTGACCTGGTCACATGGGTTTCTTGCAAGCAAATTATATCCAAATTCTCTTTCTTTAGGATATGGAAGATCCTTTTGCGTTTTTCTGGGGAATTCGCGCCGTTAATGTTCCAACTATACAGCTGCAGAGACATCCTGTGTCAATCTGTTGTTACTCTTGTTGGGTGTCTTCTTTTTTGTCCAAATCCGAGGGTGGTAACTCTTTTCCTGACTCTGGTGGTGGCCAAATAGCTGCCGCTCCTTTCTGCAAGTCTTCTCCGTGGTCGTGTAGGAACTTCTGGCTATCCTCTTTCGTTTTGATTTTTATCTTCTTTCCTTTGTATTTGAATGAGAGGCCTTGTGGGAACTCCCACCTGTAAGGTATTCCGTTGCCTCTCAAAAGTCCAGCTAGGTCAGTATAGTTAGATCTTAGATCCAGTAATTGTTTAGGAATATCCTTGTAAATTTGTGCTCTTCTGTCCTGGATCACAAGTGCTTTATTAAAATGTAGGTCGAGTATCTTGTCTCTCTCCTGCTTAGTCCTTAAAATAATCAAACAGTCTCTAGGTCTGTCCTTCCCGGCAGCCCTTCCCAATCTGAATGCAGTTGTTATTTTGAAGTCTGTATCTTCGTTTATACCCCAGAATTTAGAAAATTCTGCTGTTAAAAAGCCAATCAAGTCCTCTTTCTCAATCTCTGGGATAGAGCGTAATCTCAAATTATTTTCCCTGTTTCGCAGTTCCACCAAAGACAGATAGGCCTGCTGGTCAGTAATATGTTTATGGAGCGGCCTTACCTCTCCTTTCAATTCCTCCACTTCTTTAGTTACTGCTTCTACTTTTTCATTCGCAGCCTCGGCAAATTTTCGATTTTCGGATACAACGTCCTTTAGGTTTCCAATATCTTGTGAATGCTTAGCCACCTGTTCAGAAAGTTTGGTAATTGAGGATGTGGCTAAGTCAATTTTTGCAGTTTGGTCATCCACTTTTTTGTTCAAAATTGCAAATTGTTGTAGCATTTCCTCTAGGAGAATGTTGGATCCCCCAGCTGCCATATCTTCACTTGTTGATTGTTCTGATTCTTCAGCTGGGGTTGTTGGTAATGGTACAGCCTGTAGAACCGCAGGGACTGAAGATCTGCGGGCCTGGGAAACCAAAGTTGTTTGTACCAATTTGCCTTTCCCTGCTTTCGACGCAGCTCTTGTTTTTGGTTTACCACTCATTCCACACTCATTCCACACCTGTCTTTGGATTCAAGGTCAAGCTGTCAAAAGTTCCATGGGAAAGACAGGCCTCAGAGTGAGTAACCAGACCACAGAGAGACAAAACAAAGTCAGTTCTCAGGAAATTGTAAATCCCAAACTCCACTAGGGGGAGTGTTGTTCAGTTCATGAAAGAAGAAACAAAGTTTCAGTCGCCATTAAAGTTCCTACAATTAGTTAAATTAATCAGTGTCTTTAGAGAAGATCTTTTCCCTCTGGCAGAGCCCTCTCAATTTTGCCACAATAGTTTCTTAAAAGGTGCAAAATACAGTTACTTAATTGTATCCACCAGTAATGCCTCTAAGTGTCTGTTTCAGCTTTGTAAGTGTATCCGCAACACAACTTTTTGCCCGCTGCAAGTCCGGGACTAGGAATTTTCAAGTCTTTAAAGTTTTTAAAAGTTTTAGCGGAGAAGAAACCCCAAGCAGAATAGACACGATCACAGGAAAATAAAGATAACTTGCCTTTCCCTTCAATTTCCAAACTTCTCCAGACGTATGCTGTCTCTCATTTAAAAACCCTTTTGTACTGCTTCCAGCTTGTCAGTTCCTTTGCCTTTGATCATTAAGCACCTCCGGGAGACGGACTTCCTTTTTCTCGTCTCCCGCTTTCAGCCGAATTCACAATTTGTAATCCAATCTCAAATAAATCCTACTCACGAGTAGTTGATTTGTAATCCAATGTGAAGGAAGAAAGGTCGGCGCTCATCGGTAACAGCCGCGCGGCTTCACTCCCGCAGAAAGAGCGATGAATCCACAGCACCGCTTCCCCTCCGCGCTTCCGGAGCCCCTTACGGGGTCCCTTCTTCGTTTTGGGGGTCGCTCTCGGTGCCCGCCGGATCCCACGGCCACGAGCTCACTCTGCTCGTGGTTTAACTTAATGGGTCGTCACTTCGCCGTAGCGAACAACCCTTTTCTGCGGAGCCCCTCTTTGCTGCGCAAAGAGGACCGCCATTACTCGTTTCGCGCCGCCTCCGGAAGTCGCCGGGCTTATGTGGCTTCTGATTGGCTGCAGGAGCTTCCTGCAGCCAACCAGAAGCCGCACTTTGGTTTCTGAATGTTTTGAAAGTTGAATGGAATTCCAGAATGGATTCTGTTCGACTTCCAAGGTACAAATGTAATACTAATAATGATGCTGCTGATATTACTGCTAATTACCAATGTACTTGATGCTGTGTCCCAAATGCACAGTAACACAGGTGGTGGGGCCACAGCCTTAAATTCCAAGCATGAGGTGGATTTGATTGCAGACCTAAACAGCAGCAGTCATAGTCACTGATTAACTCTACAGGTTTTCTTCACTGTTCAGGACAATGAGCAGCAAAAATGACTTTTCAATTCTGGAGCATATTTTAGTAGAGAATGCTATTTTTTATATATATATAGAAAAGAACAAACTGAGTGCATATTGGCTTACATTTTGGAACATGTGGATGTTATTGCATGATCAAGACATCAAAACCAGATTAATTAGAATGCTTAATTTGTTTAAACAACAGTCCTCAGCTAATTTATAATGGATTTGGAACTTTTAATTTTGAATTCTTATGCAATCACATTCACTTGTAAGATGTGCCTTGGAGCTGCAAAGAGAAATCGATGCCTAGAGTAGAGGAAGTAGTGCACGTATCCTGAAAACAAGGTTTCCTACTTATGCTTTGTGGGGATAACATACTGTGTACCCCAGATGCTTTCCTTTGCACTCTGGCTTGAATTCAAGCTCAGCCGTAAAGGAAGATTCCTGCTGAAAGCTCCTGACCAGGAACTCTCAAGTGCAGTTGATCCCTGCAGGGCTTGCTGAATTCCCTTGTAGCAAGTACATGTGTAACATGTATGTGTACATGTCAATGCTGCGTGCCAGCGCACCAGCAGATCTGGTACCAAGAGGCAGAATCACACTGAGACCCAAGCAGTGACACATGCCCTGCAGTGCATCTTTGTGTGGTGCAATCCTTCATTTTGTGTCCAGCGTGTGGTCCCCTTGCCAAAATGGTTGGATGCTAGTGTTGTAACTAAATATCTGCAGCAGCTGATGTCATGCCTTGCCAGAATGCCTTCATACATTTCATTATGTCAGCTTTGAGGGAAATGTATACCTACTCCACAGTTGCCAAGAAACCAAACACAGTGTGGTATCCAAGGTTGAATGAAGTTTCTGTTTGGGGCATCTGTCTGTATTGTGGAACCGGAACTGCAGAACAGAAAGAACTTCATCATTATATCACTTTTGTGGTTTTGTGCCAAATCCACAGTGGAGCAGGAAACTTGCGTATGGGCACGTATGGAATTTGCATATGATTTATTTAGAGTGCATGAGTAAGAGTGGTGGTGGGAGAAGGGAAACTGTGCACCATAAGGATTTTGTCTGAAGCCAGGTCAACACTTGCCCAAGATAAGAGCTGATGACTGGATTAATTGTATCGTTAGCTACCAGCGCTGACCAGACTGTTTATCGTCATGCTGATAAAGAAAGCAGGCACACCATAAGCAATGCCTTTCTTGTTAGAGCCATTTTATTTTTTTGGTAAGGAACTATGAAGAGGGACCCATTTGTTTTATCTTTTTTATAAAACACCCAGTATATTTTTAGATGCTGCACAGCTATTGCCGCTTATGTTACTACTACGAAATAACAGCAGTGACCATGATAGCAACTGCTGTAGCCTGCAAGAAATAATGTGTCAAGAAGATGAAACTGACAAAAACGCCAGCAAATCACATTATTTCCAGTCATATGTAATGTGTTGAAGTTGAAGACATCTTGTACCCCACTGAATCAGAAATTTGAATCAGATAAAAAAAAAAGGTTAGTATGACCTCCACAAAATCTCCTTAATTTTATTTATTTTGGCACCTACATTGTTCATCATTACACAAGCAAAAAAATAATTAAATGTAAGCATAGTAGCTGCTTTCTAAACAAGAAAAGAAGTTGGAATAAAATATATAAGCATTTTTATGTGTGATCTGACCCTGGTCTGCATTTATTACTAACCTGCTGGGATCTAGTTTTTTTCTTGGGAACAATACAGTGACGCAAATCCACTTAGCCATACTTGGGGCTGTTGAGATTATTCAATGGGTTAGTTATGAGTGGCTGGAAAGGGGATCCAACTAAGGTAGGGGGGGGGGGGAAATCCTTTCAAAGGATGTTTTCAGGTCTGAAAGAGATAAGACAGTTCTGCAATCCTTTTTATCACTTTCTTGTGCCAGGTCGCTATAGATGTGTCTACAGGAATGTGGACATAGTCATTTTAACAGTTCTGGTCTCATGGGAAATTTAGCTGACCTTGTCAACCCTGACAGAGGTGCTTTAGTAAGGAGACCTTTCAGTGTACTTCCCTGGGTTTTAAGAGGTCTATAAATAAGCCAGCAATGCCTAACAGTACCCTAGTGTCCAAAATGCAAGCTTTAATTACTGGTATATTCAGTTTTTTACTGCAAGGATTACATTGATGATGCCAAGGCAATACATACAAAATAAACAGGCTGCTGCTCACCAGCTACTTACTTCAGAGTAGCTCTGCTGACATCTATGGACTGCACTAAAATTTATGCTTTATGTATTGCAGCTCCAGAGTTTCTTGGCACTCATGACTGATTTTAATCCTGGAGCCTATCCTTTGGCATTAGGAATCTTATTGGTGTAGCATCCACCCTGTTACTTAACCACCTGGTAGATGTGGTGGAGCATCCCAATACACTTGTCCCAGAGAACTATAATATACATGTTGATTGAGACCACCACTGACAGGATCACTCATAAGTGCCCTGTCTGGCCATGAAGAGACCAGGAGTCTCCTTGCTTTTCTGAGGAGCTCTGGGCAATAAAGCAACTGGGATGGCAACTAGTGTGCAGGTGGCCTTCACATTAAATACACAAAGGATTGTAATTTCTTATCCATAGGGCTTTTCTTTAAAAAATAAAAATATGGTTATTAGGGCTTAAATTAGTAATAATACACTAATAGATATCTGCAAAATGTTCCCATCATCTGTTTTGCTTACTTACTATCCTATACCTGTGTAAAAGCAAGTCATGCAAAAATAGCACAAATTATGTAGTTTTATTATTATTATTATACTCGTCTCCCCACCCAATGTCTGAGATATGTCATTTTCCCAGGCAATTTTATACCACCCAGTATACTGAGTTACACTAGAACAGCTGCAGCAAAGAAGAAAACCTCACACATCAGGAGAAACATATTTAGAGTTTGTCATGGTTTTATGAGCATCTGAAAGTGAGAAATGGGTTTGCCTTCTTAAGAGGCTTTAGTTGCATTTACTGGGAAAATCTGTGGAATTTCATGGGATGAATTCTTAAGTGCAGCTATGAAAATGAAGAGTCTAAGAAAACATAGCATGACATTGAACACCATATGAAAAAATTTCAACGTTTCAGCAGAACTTTCAAAATACTGTAATAGAAAAGCAAGCCATAGAGACTACACACAATGGCTAATATTGAATATAACATTTTCCCAGTTAGCAGAGAGTAAGCTGACTGACAAGTTGCAATTCAAGGTAACTTAGAAGTTCGAAAGCTGATTGAAAAATCTAATTCAAGGTAATCAAGTGGTTGGAAAAGCCAGCTGATGAATATCAAGTGAGACATTTGCTTGGTGATGCTAACTGGAGGGGGGGGAAAGCATTATTAAAATGTGTTTGAATCCCATTTCAAAAGTGGGTTACATTTGACTGATTACCCCCCCCCCCGCTAATTCCACAGTGGTTTCATTGAAGCCAGTGTGGGATAATTTTCAGTTGAAGTCTGGGGAAAGAATAAGGGATTCTAACACTGCGATCACTATTTTGCCATGTGTGCTGTTAGAGCTTAGTTGGTCAAAGAACTTTGGGGATCAGGACCAAAACCTTAACAATTGGATCATCCCGAGGGTAGTGGAGAGTCACTCAACATCACAGGGCTCCCTATTTGTACTAGATTTATCACAGAGGCAGTGGCACTCATGATATGCTGTAACAAATGGTAACAAATCACAGTCTGATGCAGTTTTGGGACAGTAGCTGACTCTACTCCAGGTCCAAGAAATTCATCTGTCTCTTTGGCCAGGGTGCCTTCTCCTACCTCAGGTAAATGGCCCATAGAACATCCTCTTGCTGCCTTCTTGCATAGTTGTCATGCAATTCCACCTTTACCTCCTGGCTCACGTCACTCTCTTTCCATCTTCTCTTCTGCCTGTGCTACTCTTAAAATCTCCTTTGGGCCCTCAGTCTCCTGTCCCTCCATGACCCCTCCCCTTGCTTCTTAGAGCCTGCAGTCAGAATAGACACCCTTCTTCTTCTGTATCCATTAACCCCTGGGGTTCTCAGTTCTCTTTTTGTTAAGGGGCCACCCAGGGCCTTAATCTCCTGGCCCTTATTTACCCTTTTCTGCCTGGACATCTAGAACTCTTTTACCCACCTCTCCCAGATGATCCACAAATGTTTGGTGGCAGAGCTCACTTTTGGCAGTGCTGATCTTTCAGATTGGGTTACCTGTCCATTCTACTCACAAATGAAACAAATCTGTTTTACGCTTATAATGAAGGGTCAATTGTTCACGCCAATCTTCTTTTGGCTTATTACTCAACAATCGACAAGTATGTGAATCACCTGTTCACAAACTGATGAAACTGGGACTCTTGTACATTGGATGTGCATGATTGCTTGGGACACCCTGTACTGGTCAGGGATGGAAGCATATCTGAGCGATGGATCACATGCTTTATGTGTTCAGTCCCTGTATCACCACTTAAGGGAATCAAATAGAAGATGCTGTGAACAACTTTGTGTCTGAGAACCTAGAGTAGACAATACTGGGCCAGATGGAGAGCTGGTCTTACCTGATACAAGCATCTTCCGGTGTTTTGAACAAGAGACACTACTAAATTGATACTATGCTGAGATTATAGTGTGGCTCCCTAGTTCATACTCCTGGAACCTTGATCGCCAGTAATTCAATCCCTTTTCTTGTGGGTGTGTTCTGACATGAAACTACATCCCACATAACATGTGATGCAGGCAATACATGAGCTGTATTGCAGAACAGGGGTGGTGTTTTGGGGGATCCGAATACCACTGAGTTTCTCATTCATCTTCCTGATCACTGAAGTATAGAATGTAGAAATGAGTTAATATTTTCCAGAAGTTAAGGCAGCTTTGCAGAATGTAAGTCTTGCTGTGGATACTTTTGGCTTGATATGGTTGCAGAAAATAAATGTGTCATTTAATCTTTAGACCACTGCAACAGTATAAATGTATAAAGAGTGGGGATGTGTGAATATGTCAATTTTGTTTTTCTCCACTTTCTCATTTTTCCAAGCATAAGTTTAGTTCTTCACATTTCCACATCAGTTTGTAATTTGCCAGCAGTGCAGTCCCACAGCTCCTTTCAACATGTGGACTCCTTTAGTAGGGGTGGGGAGAAACTCAATTTGATTCGCACTTAAAGGCAAACTTACCTAAATTGCACTTTCTGCAACAATAACAGACAAAAATGTAGTCATCATTCAAAATTTGTATTTCTCTGAATTTTTCAATGCAGTTATCCAGCAGAGTAACGTGTCCCAAAATGCATATACAATGGTAAAGTGTCCACAGCAATGCATATATTAGTAAAAATAACACACAATAATTCATGAGGGTAAATTGCTTTGCAAAAATATGCATGTCAAACAAAAATATGAATATTAGAAAAATTCACACAAAAATGCTGATTACTTTTCATTAGGACTTTATTTTTAAAATCCACAAACTACTCTGAAAATATGGAGAACTGAATTAATAATGGAAAAATGAGACCCAAAATTGACATATTTTCCCATCCCTACACGTGAATGTGGCCATTAATCATTCCTGAAAAGCTTGTTTAAACTGGCTATTTGTGTGTGATTGTGCATAGCAGCAATAACAGTTGCAGCCTTCAGGAACCAGGAGGAATATTCCCTCTGATCTGAAGTGTAGAACTTCAAGGGGAATTTGAGAGGCAAGTGCCTGGTAGCTAGACTGCTGCACATAACCTCACAGGCTTACAAAATGCACATATATAGCCTCTTCTGAAAAAGGAGGAGGAGATAAGATGTTGTGGTGATATATATGTCTGCCATGTGGGAAAAATGCACTGATGGCCTTCAGAGTACATACAGAACTTTTGGGTTGATATCTGTGTGAACCAGTCTAAAATGATGACTTACATTTGATGAACAAGGCATTTGAAATCAAACATTGCTAATAGAATTTTCATATCACCTCCAATATTTCCCTTGATGTTACAGCCATCAAGTAAGGAACAAACACACATAAACAAGGCCTAGCCAAGATTGGTCCAAACAAATGTTAATTTCATAATATAAGACATTTTGTTATGAAGCATCTTACAATGTGTGAACTGTTCAGAGTGACCTTTTTTTTTACTCTTTTAAATGAGAGAGCTAAGTAACTTTCAATATGCTCTTGATCATCTTTCCAGTAAATGTGTGTATGCTATTTTGTTTTGCTATGGGAAAAGTGGAAATTAACAGGTGCAGTAAATTTGGAATAGTAGATCAAAGGACGTTAGCCAACAGAGCATTGAGTTTTAAAAGGTCATGCAACTTTAAGCGCTGGAAGAGGAACAAAAGCATTAATGCCCTTTTTCATAGCAGATTTTCTGGATCATTCTCATAGAAAACAAAAGGGGTGGGCCAAGGGATATATTTAAAATGAATTCTTAAGCATGCATATTGCAAGATATTGCTTAAATTGCTATCTGGTAAATTGCAAGTTTGAGATCAAAGATCACACAATATTTTCTTTGTTAAGGTATAAAGATCTGACCTACTTTACATGCTGCTTATTGGTACGTTGACTGAAGGTATAGAAATTGGCAGATATAAGCAACTTCATAGGTGTTAAACTAAACCAAATGCCTCTGTTTCTCATATGACTTCATGCTTTTTATCTGCTCAAGATGTGTTAGCAGCTACTAATGTATCTCTGTTTTTGTTGTGTGTGACAAATATATATTTTAAGTGAATGTCTTTAAAAGAAAATAGGTCTCTATTTTTTTTTATATATAAAAGGTTCTTTTTTTAAAGCCTAAAAACATGCCATGGAAAATCAAGGACATGCAGAGATGTTAGAATTCTTTTGGCTTCTGAAACTAGGGGCTGAGCAAACAGGATGGTGAACACATTCTAATCATGTTTGCTAAACATGCTAAATGAACAAAGACTGCCCAAATAAGTCCAAGTCAACAAATTTCCAACAGTCTGTCTAGCAACTTAAGAAGTCATGAGGCCTTGACATTAGCTTATTGATGCCAAACCTTCAGAAGTTAATAACCATAACCGTAGGGCCATATTAGGTACAATGCAGGAGATGAATTGAGGGCCTCCTAAGGTTTTAAAAATGAAAAGCAGGTTGTAGGAAGGTTGTGAGTTTAAGCTGAGGAATGGAAGATAGAGGGGCGGATGAACCATTTCTCTTTTAGTTATTTTTCCACTTAAGAATTTCTACCCCTAAGCTGCTTTTATTGCTTGTGGAGAAGACAACACTGGTACCCAAAGCTTTTCTTTGCTGGAAAACGATTGGAGGGGAAAGGTACCCTTCTGCTCTTCAGCTGCTAATTATTGTTCCCTAATGGCTTAAAAAGAAACCACCATTGAGGCACTCTTCACATCTCTCCCTTGCAACATCTAGTATGTTCCTCGGTTGATTTGCATTTGGTTTCCTGGCATAGGGCTGTATATATACTCCTGTTTATGCTGCACCCAGTGAGCTCCCACTGCTGGTTTGGGAAGTGGTGTGCGCACGATGCCAGCGACAATCCATATCCTGACAATCTATCCTGACATTTCTTATGAAATACCATGTTTTGATTCATTCCCCCCTCCCAACTAGCTTCAATCTGAATTGAGAAAAAGAATGATCTAGCAGTGTTTTAAGATGGTACTATGTAAATAACTGTGCTGCCAACCTAGCAGTTTGAAAGCACGTCAAAGTGCAAGTAGATAAATAGGTACTGCTCCAGTGGGAAGGTAAACAGCATTTCTGTGCGCTGCTCTGGTTCGCCAGAAGCGGCTTAGTCATGCTGGCCACATGACCCAGAAGCTGTACACTGGCTCCCTCTGCCAGTAAAGGGAGATGAGCACCGCAACCCCAGAGTCATCCGTGACTGGACTTAACAGTCAGGGACCCCTTTACCTGGATCTTATGAACATAACCTAGGTCTCACATAGATTTTTTCCTAATGGATCTATGCAGCCATGCCACAGCACATCATGGATCCCATTGGATTATTGTAATGCTAATGGGACTAACCTCGAATCATAGAATCATAGAATTGCAAAGTTGGAAGGGACCACCTAGTCCAACCCCCTGCAATGAAGATGGTTCAGAAGCTTCAGTTAAGGCAAAATGTGGCTGCTAGAATAATATGGCAATGTATTGTTTGTTACAGCGGTACTTCAAGTTAAGAACTTATTTCATTCCGGAGGTCCGTTCTTAACCTGAAACTGTTCTTAACCAGTAGCACCACTTTAGCTAATGGGGCCTCCCGCTGCTGCCACGCCACCGGAGCACGATTTCTGTTCTCATCCTGAAGCAAAGTTCTTAACCCGAGGTACTATTTCTGGGTTGGCGGAGTCTGTAACCTGAAGCATCTGTAAGCCGAGGTACCACTGTACTATGATCTGCATTTTTTGTGTTTTTATATTGTAAAGTTGGAAGGGACCACCTAGTCCAACCCCCTGCAATGAAGATGGTCCCCGGCTTCGGCTGGGGAGGGCGGGATATAAATAATATTTATTATTATTATTATTATTATTATTATTATTATTATTATTATTATTAAAGTGCCCCGTGAACCTCAAATGAAGGGTGGTAGAGAAATCAATCAATCAATCAATCAATCAATCAATCAATCAATAGAATTGTGAGTAGTTCTACAAGGCAGAATCATGCAACACCAATTCTGTACTGGCTGCATATATGCTACTGAGCTTAATTCAAGGTATTAATTTATTGTTATTTAATAAAACCCTAATTGACTTGGGACTAAAGGCAGTTAAAAGCCCTAGTGCAGCTTCTGGTAAAGGCAAAAAAAAATGCCTGTAATTGGGAACTGCTGAGTCTTAACTGATATTGTGGGAGGTATTTTTTACTCTGCTATCTGCCTAGAGATCAGGAATTGTGGACCCATTGATTGAAATAAATAATAGCATGCAGAAAGTTTGGAGGGTGGCAACACGAGAACGGGCCTTTTCTGCAGTGGCTCCCCATCTGTGGAATGCTTTCCCCAGGGAAGTTTGCCTGACGCCTTCATTATACACCTTTAGGTGCCAGGCAAAAATGTTCCTTTTTAACCAGGCCTTTGGTTGATTCAATAATAATAATAATAATAATAATAATAATAATAATAATAAGGCAGAAACTTTCCAGATAGACATCTGCTATCTGAGTTTCATTTTAAAATCTTTCCTTCATTTTTGCAAAGTAAGAGAAGCAGTAGTATGTCACAGCTCTCCTAACAACCTAAATTAACTAAGAAGTCTGGCACGAACAACACACACTGATGGTAAATATGTAATCATATTATAGAATAATTGCAGCATTGCCACAATTGGCAATTTGACTTTCTGCAGAGAAGAGAAATAGTATCCAAATTATCTGAAATGCAGGCAACTAACATGCAAGCATGCTTTCAAAATGGTCATCAATGCTGAACAAGTCAACTTGCATTCTTCTTACATCTTCAGCGCTCTCCCTCTTTCATTACAATAGAGACAACTAGTCTATAATATTACAAATAATCAAATTCAAAATGGAAATTGTGGGTTCTTTTATATACTGAGGTTTTTTTTTGCAGGAACAGGACAACTGGATTAAATGAGGTAAAAATATGGACTGGCATTTTGATGCTGATGTCATCATGTGGATGCTGTAAAAACATGCATGAATGAGCATTAGTGATTCCAGAATAAATTTCTGTGTGGAAGCACCCATTGTCAGAAACTGAAAATACTTCCACAATCTATTTTAAAATGTGGACAGTCAAGGTGGTACCATTTTAGGCCTAGAGCCAATATCCAGCCAGTCAGATGTGTGAATGAGAACAAAGGAAGGAAGTGAACTATATAAGTAAATAATTTACTTTGCTTTCATCAGTTACCGCAACCCCACACAGACACACCCGTGCTCTTATGCACACATAACAGCTGCGTTAGGCTTTCCTGGCAATAGTAAATTTACTACAACAAAAAAGTTTAATGTTCATTGTACTTGATGTAGGTTGTAAGGAAGTTGGTGGAAAAAATGGCATTACTAAGCAAAGTGATGTTGATTCAACAGTTTTGTTTCAGATTCCAAGAATACAATGAAAGGATCTTTTGAGGAACAAACTGTGTGTTGCCATTATAACTCTCCCATTCATGATGATATTGTGGGGTGGAATGATAGATGTGAAGATATGAAAAAGCTATGAACATTGTCTTTCGTGTTCCTCCAAGTTCATAATAGAATAGAATAGATAGAATAGAACTCATTTCTCCGCTCTAGTGGTTTATGTCTTAACGCTTCTTGTCTCCACTACAGAGTTCAAGTAGTTCACCTGCA